>NC_140581.1:730496570-731696570 GCF_964204655.1 Triturus cristatus
GAAGTGCCTTTTGTAGGTTTGGTGTAAATCTGTTCAGTAGATTCTGAGAAAATAGCCTTTAAATCAATATATATATCTGAGCCCGCTTAAGGTACGCTTACCGTACGCTTACGGTAAGCGTACGGTGGCGTGCGCGAGCGCGATTCTGATTGGCTCTTAGATCTTAGTAAACATTCGAATCGGTCGAAACCAGGAAGCGGCGGCCGCCATTTTGTGTATTTCACTCTGAAAAAAAAGAGTGAAAACAAGGAAAGGGGGCAATGAGGAGAGTTACAGACCCCCTAACATTTGTAAGGGGGTCAAAGAAGGACAGAAAAGTACAAAAAAAACATTTATTGATTTTAAAAAAAATCACGGGGTACGCGTACGGTAAGCTTACGGTAAGCGTACGGTAAAAAAAAATAAAAAAAAATAAATGAAAAGCAGATTTAAGAGTTTAGATATTAGGGAGCTCTGAAAAGAGCTGTTGTGTTTATGAAGTCATTTTTTTAGTGGTACCTACAAGTAAGTACCGATGCAGAGTCTAAGGTTCAAGAGGAAGACTCTGTTCCCTTCATCATTGAAGTGCACACCATCTCCTCTATAAATGTCTTGCATGTCATAACGCAAGTTGTTGTGGTAAATGGCACCCATACCATAGTCACGGAGGAAAGCAGAAACAGATTTGTTGACGTGCTTTCTTGCTTTGTCAATCTGTGGACAGAAATGATTGGACCAGTTCCATTTTTGCCTTTGGCATATGTTGGAAAACACAAAGGCAGTTTTAGGGAAAAGTGTAAACAGTTGTGCAAAGGTGTCCTTCATAAGCATTTCCAGACCTACCCCAGTCAAAGTGCCTAGGTCATTGCCACCACAGTGCACTATTATGAGGTCAGGGTGTTGGATTTGAATGAAGGATTTCACCAATGGCATCAATTGGTGCCACTTTAACCCTCTCTGACCAATCCATTTAATGTCTACATTTGGCAAAGCAAGGTCTCTCACCATACCTGTTTTCTCTGCAAACTTTTCACTCCAGAAGACATAGCTGTGCCCTACAATCCACACTGTGAACATCTTCAAAGGAGAACTGGATGCACTCAGGAGGTGTCTTTCAGTAGAATGGCAATATGAAAAGAAAGACAGTTTGGAAATGGAGGCATACATATTTTTTTCAAAACAAAAAGAACTGATTGGCTGTTTCATACCATTCTAGAATAAAAACTAGGCTGTATCTGTAAATTATTAGAAGCATGTTTTGTATTGGTAAAAAAAATGTGTAACCAAAGAACAGTACTATGGATTTGCTGTTAGGTTTGAAAAGTCAAGCACTCTTGCTCTGTGGAATTGAAACATTGTTTGGCGAACTTCTGACCTAACTCAACACAGCAGTGTTCCATGAGCTGTTGCTATGGTAGCAGGCAGAAGTCAAGTTGGGGGAAGGGTACTAGGCAGAAGTCAAGTTGGGGGAAGGGTACTTTTGGAAAAGGGTTGGTTTTCAACCAATAGAAATGTGTGATTACATTTGAAAAAAAGGGGGAAGCACTGAGATTTGAAACTTACATGTATATGTGTGGAAAAATAGAGGGAAAGTTTGCCATTATCTGGTTCTGCTGAGAGGAGAGAGGTGAACACAACAGAGATCCTGGCTCTGATAATCTGCTGTTTGAGTGTCACATTTCTTTCACAACTAACTAATTTTAAAGGTGAGTTTACAGTTTGAGAGGGGATGTATGTGGTAACTTAAGAAATGAATAATAGAAATGGAAATTGTTTTTGTTGTAGTTACACATGGTGGTTTCATAATGTGTCAGTCTGTAAAAGTGATTTTCACTTGCCCCGAAAAAAAAAAGAGCAGTAAGTGTGCTTTCAAATTGGCAAAGAAATTTCGTTTTGGGACTAATGTGAAAACATGACTCTGTGTGCAGAGAGGAATTATAGGCAGAGATTTATTGCGTATTGCTCTGGTGATTTCACAGTTGCATTAGATGGAAAGGGGGAGCGAATTTTTGGGGGAAGAAGCAGAGTCTTAGCACACACCCATGTGCTTGCCATGTATAGTCATGCACAGTATTTACAAGCGAGTGGGGTTTTCAGGTTTCAGTCTGTAATGCAAATACATTCAGCATCACTAAGGCTGGTTGCCCTTGCTGGAGTGTAGGCAGTCACCGAGAATACACATGGTGGTGGTCTGAAAAAACAGTTTGGACATGTGCATTTAAATAAATCAAAAAAAGTGGTTTCATAATGTGTCAGTCTGTAAAAGTGATTTTCACTTGTAAAAAGTGATTTTCACTTGCCCCGAAAAAAAAAAGAGCAGTAAGTGTACTTTCAAATTGGCAAAGAAATTTCGTTTTGGGACTAATGTGAAATCATGACTCTGTGTGCAGAGAGGAATTATAGGCAGAGATTTATTGCGTATTGCTCTGGTGATTTCACAGTTGCATTAGATGGAAAGGGGGAGCGAATGTTTGGGGGAAGAAGTATGTTATAATATATGTGGCTCTATTGTTGATAATGAAAGGTTTATTTATTTGACATTGCCAGAGAGTAAAACAGTCACTTTTGCAAAATTAGTTAAAGATGCTAATCATAGCATGAAATGTGGTGAGTGTAATTCTGACATGTTTTCAACATTAATTTTAAAGGAATACGGACAGTATGTAATTTTAATGATGCAACGATGTAGAGCTGATGGTTCAAAATTGGATACTTTAATAAAGAAGTTTACAGGACAGCAATTATCAATTTCAGGAAAAACTTTTTTAACTGTTGCAATAATTTTCCATGATGGACCTACTGTTACTTCTGGACATTACACAGTTTATCTTAAATGTGAAAAAGGCTGGACACTGTGTAATGATTCCCAATTGATTTTCAAACAACGTTTGCCTTTTGATTTAGCAAATTCCTATCTAATCTTCCTGAAACCTAAATTTTAGAGAGACTTGGCAAGATCTGGACAAAACAATTTTACCATTTTACTGGATTACCATTGCAATTTTGTAAAAAAAAGATTTTTTAAATTATCATTTGGCCTAATGGAAAGATAACCAATTGTAATGTGGACTTTTTTAATTTTTAATGAAACTTTGAAAAACCAATAATTTAGAGATTATCGGTAACTTCTGCACATTTTAAATTTTGGAATGTTATTGGACTGCCATTGGAAATTTTTTCAAAAATGTTTTAAAAAATTACTATTTGGCCATGTGGAAAAGTAACCAATTCTATTGTGGACTTAATAAATTATTCAAAAAATTTTCGTGAACCAAAATGTTACAGAGAATCGGTGAGATCTGGACAAATTAAACTTTAGAATTTTATTGGATTACCGTTGGAAATTTATTCCCCAAAAAAATTTAAAATTACTATTTGGTCTAAAGGAAATGAAATCAGATGTATTTTGGAGTTATTTGAGATATAATATTGTGATTATACTTCTGAAACAAACATATCAGACGGTATTTTAAAGAAATAACTATTGGTATTAGATGATATTTTTTTACAATATTATGCATTTCTATAATGTTAAGTTTAAGTAAAAAAAGAATCAGGGCATTTTTAATACAATCTTTGTGATTGGTATTGTTTTTTGCCCGCTGTAAAATGATGAATGCAATTGCTTTCACAATTTATAGTGAAATGCAATATATTCTGAAAACAGCAAAAATAAGGCAAAAATATTTTTTGGAAAAAAATGTAAATATGTGTACTGTATTATAAAATGTTTTAAAAATATTAATACTTTTTTCTTTTTTTCCAGATAGATATAGAAAATTTTCGAAAACTACAAACATTTTTAAAACTATTTTTAAAAAAAACAAATGAATAAATATTTTTTCAGTGAGTATGGTAAGTCAATAATAATAATTGTAGTCTCTCAAGGACAATGTAATGTGATAAATGATTTTTAGTGTTTTTAAAAAAAAAAAAAAAAAGTACGCGCACCGTACGCGTACGGTAAAAAAAAAAAAAAAAAAAGTTTTTAAAAACATATGTAAAAAAAAGATGAAAGATAAGGTTGGCTCTTAAAAGAACCGTTGTGTTCATGCAGGGACAGAGGAAAGGAAGCATGGGAAAATTATTCAAAGCGACAAATGTGCTGATCTATTTTGTTGTTCACTAGGGAAACACTGGTCTCCCTATGGCAAATTAGATCTTTACAAAATGTGCAATGAATATCAACCTTCCGAAATCGAGAGTTCATTTCCAGAGGGCCAGCAAAAGGAGATTCTCCCCCCACAGATGAAGGGCTCACCTGACCTGCAGAAGAAGGAGTCAGCCCTGCAGATGATGGTCCAGGCTGAGCTACTGTGGATGTACTGGCTCGTCTTTCTGAAGAGTTACCTCCAAAAAGATGACCATGTGTCCTTCTGTGTACATCCTGGAGGTGTCTCTTCATGGTGTGATTCCCAAAGGAATACTTCCTGTTAGGATTACCTCTAGAAAGTACACGCTTACACAGCTTACAAGTCACTAAGGGTGCATTTACCTTTTGCTGGCCTTCAGGAAAAGTAAAATAATCCCATACATAAGAGGGCTTTTGTTTCCTCGATCTCTGCCTCAAGACAGTGCTGCTAGTGCTAGCCTCACTCTCAGAAGAGCTCTGCTGTTCTGCCATCGTATCCCAAAGACAAACCAGCTCCTTCTCCCAAGGGATCACAAGTAGAAATGAGGGGAATGGGTGTGGTGTAGGAGAGTTCTAGAACTGAAAGTAGTTTCAACCAATCAAAAGTTGTGTTTCATGATCACATGACCTACCGTACGCTTACGGTACGCTTACGGCAAAAAGTACGCATGCGCGTAAAAAAGACACGCGCTTGCGCGCATGCGCATAACAGTCACTACCCGACACTTCCGCGTAACGTGCGCGTGTGGCGTAAGCGCGCACGCGTCCCACGCGCAGTACGCGCGGCTACGCAAAGTGCGTAACTATACGCAAGCAGCGTAGATAGATTACGGACGTTGCGTAAACCGTACGCTTACCGTGAGCTTACGGGACGCGTACTAAAAAAATATTTTTTTTTAAAAAAAAGTACTGCAAATAAATTTTACATGTTTATTTTAAAAAATATATTTAAAAAAACATATTAAAGAATTTTAAAAATTTAATCATAGTCTTTATAAAAGGTAAGATAATTAAATTAAAAATATGTTAGAAAAAAAAAAAAAAAAAAAAATTAGCATTTAAAAAACCTTGCAAATTCACTGAAAAAACCATGGGTTTCACACACGTTATAGTTAGGAATTAGCATTTAAAAAACCTTAGAAATTCAGTGAAAAAACCATAGGTTTCACACACGTTATAGTTAGGAATTAGCATTTAAAAAACCTTAGAAATACAGTGAAAAAACCATAGGTTTCACACATGTTATAGTTAGCTGGACATTTTACTCGTAAAAAACCAATGAAATTGCCCCGTTATAGTTAGTTCAGCTAACTATAACTCGCGCGCCCGCAATGCACTGCTGATGACGTCACATATTACATCACTCATGACATGGTCAGTGACATCACTCATGACATCACTGATGACATCTCAAATGACATCACTGATGACATCACTGATGACATCATCCTTGTGATAGAGTGGTAGACCTCCTCTCACCCTAATATAACCTTTGACACACACATTCAAAAATAGAGACTAAAATTTTCAAAACAATGGACATACCAATACCAGTTACATTAACCTCTTCAGTAATTCTAAGATCCACATACACATCCACTCATTCACCAACAGTCCAATACAGTCACTCATACATGTACTCACTCATCATATGTACTCATAAAACCAAAACATCCTGTTACACAATGCCACTCATGCATAGAGTTACTCACACACATAGTCACTCGTGCTAATAAAGAATCAAACATACATTTACTTGCATATACAGTTATACACACACCACCATACTTACTTCTACGGAAACTTACACATACTTAGTCTTTTAAACAATCACTTATAGAAACACATACTTATTCATACAGGAACTCTTCCAATCTCTCACCCTTGCATATACTCACATATATACACCAATAGTCACATATACTAGTTTTAAACATATGTAGTTACTCATAAAGACACTATTGAGACAGTCATTCACTCACTAACACACCCATACACACACTCATCCACCCATGCAGTCCTGCACACATGGTCTGTTCAACACATACAAACAGTGAGTCACTCATTCATGCACCTATGCACTACGTAATACCCCCCACCGAACCATGCAGACACTCAGACTGATACTCAAAAAACCAACTAATAACCTATATAGACACCCATGTAGCTACTCACCAACCCATGCAGCCACTTATACACAAAGTGAGAGACTGATACAGATATATACATATTTAAACATTACTCACTAAGCCATGTATTCACTAAGATACACTTAATCAGTCAGTTAAACAATCAATTTTTCAAAAACAAATCATCCATTTAGACACTTATATACCCATTTATTCTTCCATCGACCTTGAGATATACATATATAAAACATATTTAATTTTCAGAAAAACACACATTCACTGGATGATGTCATCAGTGATGTCATTTGAGATGTCATCAGTGATGTCATGAGTGATGTCACTGACCATGTCATGAGTGATGTAATATGTGACGTCATCAGCAGTGCATTGCGGGCGCGCGAGTTATAGTTAGCTGAACTAACTATAACGGGGCAATTTCATTGGTTTTTTACGAGTAAAATGTCCAGCTAACTATAACATGTGTGAAACCTATGGTTTTTTCACTGTATTTCTAAGGTTTTTTAAATGCTAATTCCTAACTATAACGTGTGTGAAACCTATGGTTTTTTCACTGAATATATATATATATATATATGTATATATCCAAACAAAACTCCTCCAAGCAGCAGAAGTAGAGGCCACACAGGGCAATCCTTCAGAAGCTCTTTATTGGACCATCAGGGCATAATGCATTACAGTGTGGAATGTGCCTTCATCAGACGCCCTTCTCATTGGAAGATCACCAACTCCCTCCTTTTGAACTACTGCGATCCCCCCCCCTGGGTAGGGAAGTCAGCTGGCTCCTCCTTACAGATTGCTCACAGCTGCAGTCCGATGTCTGAAGACTGCAGCCCCCAGAATGCATCTTGGTGGTAAGTACCAGCGGCGGAGTCCGTGCTCAATGGGCGCTGAAATATCGTGCAAAAGGGAGGGTTTTAAGTTGTTAAAGGTGAGTCCAGGGTCCAACGACTTCCTCGGGTCACCATAACGCTCCATCCTCACCATTCAACTGTCAACAGGGCAGGAGCAATGGTAACAATGTGCCAAAGTCCGTCATGCAGTCACAAACTGCAAAGCAGCTGCCCTTCTGTAGTTTGGCTTTAGAGGTGGGCCTGAACCAATCCAATACCTCAAAAAGAAAAAACAGCTACAGGAGCAGGTCCAGTGATGTTCAGGCCAACTTGCAGAGCGGGGCCTCTGTATCGCTTCTCTGATTGACGCGCAAAATATCCAAACAAAACCAGCTAATTGCTGCACATGATCATTGGGCTTGGCTGACTACAGTCGGTGGAGTACACCGCAGTACAGCAGGTCCGAAGAGTGAAACGGGGTCTTGATCCCACAATGTACGATGTTAGAGCTGCATCTGAGAGTGGAGATGAAGGTACTCCCTTCGAACAGGTGCAACCAACTCTACGTCCCAACAGTGGAACGGTGTCTTGATCCCAAAATGGACGATGTACGATATTACGTGCTGCTTGGTTTTCACAGAACTCCCTCCGTTGAGGTGCATCAGACTCTGTGCTTCCGTAGCTAAGTGCTGCACATTATTATTGGGTTTGGGTGACTTCAGTCGGTGGAGTACACCGCGGTACAGCAGGTCCGAACAGTGGAACGGGGTATGGATCCCACAATGCAATGGACGATGTTAGAACTACATCTGAGAGTGGAGATGAAGGTACTCCCTTCGACCAGGTGCAAGCAACTCCAGGTCCCAACAGTGGAACGGTGTCTTGATCCCAAAATGGACGATGTCCGATATTACCTGCTGCTTGGTTTTGACAGAACTCCCTCCGTTGAGATGCATCAGACTCTGTGCTTCCGTAGATAACTGCTGCACATGATTATTGGGCTTTGCTGACTGCAGTCGGTGGTGTACACTGTGGTACAGCAGGTCGGAACAGTGAAACGGGGTCTTGATTCTGTGATTGAGGATGTCAGAAGTTAAAGTTTGTGATGATTTGTGTGTACCCCCTCCGATAAGGTGCAACAAACTGTGTGCTTCCGAATCCAACGGCACGTGGCTGTGAGGCGTTAATGACCACTGCCTCTTGCCTACAATGCGGTCAGCAGGGCTAAAAATTCAGATCGTGTGGTGATTGTTTAATTACAGAATCCAGTAGGCAACTAACTTCAACGTCTATTGAAACAGCCTTTTAGTATACTTGCTTGAAGAAGTTTTTTAAGATGACTTATAGGTCTAGTATAATGACCAAAGTCTTCTTGGTAGTGCTAAAGAACACTGAATAACAGTGTACACAGTGGACAGCAGAGTTCGTAATTCGAATTGTTGTGATTTATTTATTGCAGAGTTTTGTGTAATTTATGTTGTTGTGTTTTGTGAAGAGGAAGTGATAAAAAGTATTCATGGAAGACTGTGCTCACTACTGCCTTCAAGATATTGTAGATGACGCAGTCCTGTAGGCAAAAGACATTGCGCCAGTGCGCTCTGTCCGCACCACGCATACGCATCATCACAGGGTCCGCTCACGATTTTTGTTTCTTCGTATACGGCAAACTGGGCAGCTCAAGTCAACGCCACGTGGCTGTGGGCCCTTGCTGACCGCTCTCTGGCCTACACTGCAGACAGCAGTGTATACAATTCTGGTCGGTATTGCAGATGATGCAGTGTTGCAGGCAACAGACATTGCTCCTAATACGGCCCGCCCGCACTACGCATCATCGCTGGCTGTGCACATGCTGAATGCTTTTGATGTGGCTATCTAAGTGCACTAGACCTGATGGACCCTTTATGATACAATCTTTTTGTGTATTATTTCAGATCTACTGCCTGTATCTTAGTATACCACAAGATATGGTTCTCTGTGTGTGATCCAATGATTACTGTTGTAGTTGATGCTAGCAGCAACCATTCCCTGAGGCCTGGTTTACACTCACCCCACACGCATCCAGCACAGACGTCACTGGATATGTGACCCTGGTAATAAAAAGGAGTCATTAAAATATGAAATTAACATTTAAAAAACCTTTGAAATTCACTGAAAAAACCATAGGTTTTACAGACGTTATAGTTAGGAACTAGCATTTAAAAAACCTTAGAAATTCACTGAAAAAACCATAGGTTTCAGGGACGTTATATTTTGTTGGACGTTTGACTCATATAAAACCAGAGAAATTTGCCTGTTCTAGTTAGTTGAGCTAACTATAACTCGCGCGCCTGCAATGCACTGGTGATGACGTCACATATTACATCACTCATGCCATGGTCAGTGACATCACTGATGACATCACTGATGACATCATCCACCTGATAATCTGATGCACATACTGATGACCTAATATAAACTTTGATACACACACTCTAAAATACAGACTGCTATTTTTGAAACCATACACACAACAATGCCAGATACTACATACCACCCACTATTTCCTAGGTCTACACTCACATCCACTAACTTATACATGCAGTTACTCATCAAAACAGTACTATAATATGCATTCATATACCTATACATATAGTCACAGTCCGCCACTCATCCATAGAGTTACTCACACACCTAGTCAGTCATGCAAAAAAATCAATCACGAACCCATTTACTCATGTATACAGTTATACACACCAACTGCGTCATTTATACACACACCACATCACTTATTTATGCAGATTCTAGGACATACTTACTGTCTTATACAATCACTGATACAAGCAGACACTCTTTTATACGCCCACTCTTCAAATAACTTACTCTCACGAATCGTCATTTAAATACTCCTACACTCACATATACTGCCTTAAAACATATGTAGTTACTCACACATATACCAGTGAGACATTCATTCACTCACCAACACACCCATACACAGTAACTCACCCATACAGCCCTTCCCAGATGTACTTTTGAACCCATACAACCACTGAATCATCCACTCAGACATGTATGCACAGAGTCACCCCCCCACCCACCCACACAGACACTCAGGCACTCATACAGATACTCAGACAACAAATCAATAACCCATATAGACACTCATGTAGTTACTCACCAACCCATGCAGCCGCTTATACACCAACTGAGACACTGATACAGACGTTCACACAGTTTAGTCACTAACCCATACATTCAGTAACACATGTTCAATCACTCACTTATACAGTCAGTCACACACCTACTAAATAATCCATTCAGAGACTTGTACATTCACTCTTTCTTCAATACACCTTGGCATAGATATATAATAAAAATATTTAAACTTTACAGAAACACACATTCACTGGATGATGTCATCATTGATGTCATGAGTGATGTCATTTGAGATGTCATGAGTGATGTCATCAGTGATGTCACTGACCATGTCATGAGTGATGTAATATGTGACATCCTCACCAGTGCATTGCGGGCGCGGGAGTTAAAGTTAGCTCATCTAAATATAACGGGAACATTTCTCTGGTTTTATATGAGTCAAATGTCCAACTAACTATAATGTCCCTGAAACCTATGGTTTTTTCAGTGAATTTCTGAGGTTTTTTAAATGCTAATTCCTAACTATAACGTCTGTAAAACCTATGTTTTTTTCAGTGAAAAAAAAAAGAAGTATATTTATATATATATATATATATATATATATATATATATATATATATATATATATATATATATATATTACATGCAAATTTCTCACACAAATGCCAGCCACGTCCACCAGTTGGGGAGAGTGCAGGTCAGCAGATGTGAGTCAGACCCGCTCACATATACACATATAAAATAGAGGTAAACCTTGTTGAAAGTGTAAAAGATTCAAAAGCCTACACACAGCGTGACGAAGACCCGGGACGGTTGAATCGTGTTGACATTACATTTCCTTGAAACTGACATGCTGTGTGAAGGCTTTTGAATCTTGTACACTTTCAACAAGGTTTACCTCTATTACCATAAAAAGTAAGTGTGGGGGGCTTAAGCCTCCCCACACTGCCCCAGGGACTAACAGCTTCCTGGGGCTACATACATGTTAGAGGGGGCCATGCACCCCCCTCATGGAGCCCTTCATGGCCCTGGGATCCTCCACACCCAGGGCCAGCTCCAACAATGTCCCAGGGTGCCCACCCCTGGGACATTGCAGTCTGCTATGGCTTGGTGGAAGCTCTGCTCCCACCATGCCACAGCAAACACTGCTTCGCTTCATGGAAGCGAGAGCAGGAAAACTGTTCTCGCTTCCATGAAGTGATGCAGAATTGCTTTTGGTCAAAGGGAGCTGCATGTTAGCAGCTCCCTTTGCTCAAAAGCAATGCCAGCTCCCGCAGGAGGCTGGGAGCCAGCTGGGACCGTGGGGGCATTGGGGCTTCACCTGCGGTCCCCAATGTTGAGGTCTGGCCCCGCGTGATGGGGTCCCTGGAGCCCAAAATGGCTCAGGTAGCATGTTTAAAAAGAAAAAGAAAAAAATAAAGGATTGGCCAAACCTTGGGGCATTGAGTCCCCGGGGCCAAAAAAGGCCCTGGATGGGGGCCAAGTGGCTCCCTCTACCTGTTTCAAATGTATTTTTTAAATGAGTGGGTACCGGGGATCGGGTCCCTGAGGCTGATATCAGGCAATGGAACTGGGGGGCAATAATTATTGTTTTTTTTCTCTCATGGTTGGAGTCGCGACCCCCACCCAGTGTAACGTTGTGGTGGATTTGCTGATCCACTTTAAATAAATCATTAAATAGTATATAATTCAGAAGGTAGTGTTGCATTTGTGAATTTTTTTTATTAAGCTAGTGAGATTGAAGTTAATAATCACATTAAATTTGATAAACTTAGAAATAATATAAAAAATACAAAATAAAAGTTAAACTCAAAAAATGTATTGTGTTGTAGTACATTTAATTTGTGCTTTTGTTTTGCGATTTCGTGCCGGGTTCGTAAATACGGTTAATATTTAAAAAGAGTATTATGTTATAAAATAAATAAGATTCACTGTTGGGTTATAGGGTGGCTCTAAAAAGTGCTGTTGTTTTCATTATGACTGTGTTGGTGCTACATGTAAGAATGGATGCACAGCTTAAGGTTGTTGAGAAACATCTGTGAAATGAGCTCCATCATGCATATAAAAACGCAGATTGCTGTTATAGATGGTGCACATCCTATGGTCTCTGAGGTAAGCAGAAACTGCTTTATTGACATTCTTCCTAGCTTTCTCAATCTGTGGACAGAATTGATGGGACCACTTCCATTTCTGTCTTTGGCATATGTTAGAGTATACAAAGACAGTTTGAGGGAAAAGCAACATCAATCGTGCAAAGGTATCTTTCATTGGGATTTCCAGCCCTATAACAGTCAATTGTGCATTCTATTTATTGGGTGAAAAACAAAATCTTTTACGAGTGTCTGATATTTCATAGTCTGCAATTCTATTTGAGAGGTGAGATACAAAATTGTAAGGTGTGTTATGTATTGTGTAGTAGTGCTTCAGTCTTTGTAGTGATATTTTATAACTTTGAAAAGCATTATTTTTAAAGTTTGCAAATTATTAGAGAAGTGTGATGTTTGAAATATGTTACCAAATGTATGAATGTGTATTGTAGTTTGTTTTATTGTACTAAAATCAAGATTGAAATAGGTTGTGCATAGTAATATGTATGCTTCCTGAGTCTCTAATGAAAGAACTACAGAAAACTGATGTTTGATTTATATTGCAAAACCAAAGGGAATGATGGATGGAGTGTTGAACATTGCAAGCACTCACCAGTCAACTGATCTGGGTTTAATCCATCATCATTCCTTAGCTCACTCCGCCACCCCAGTTCAGACATGGCCATATGTAAATCAGTCTGACTCTGTACCTCATGGGAACAGTCCAGCCCGAACTGCCATGCCATGTCTTCCCTGGACCGGAAACAAGTTTCTGGGACTGGTTTCTGGCTAATCAGCCATCATCAGCCAGGCTAGCTTGAATTCAGTGGCAAAGTGAGCAAGGGACCCACGTCTGGGCATACCCTGCCAACTTAGGGCGAACAAAGCAAAACCAAAGGGGATGATGGACGGAGTGCTGAACATTGCAAGCACGCACCCCCAGTCAACTGATCTGGGTTTAATCCAGCATCATTCTTTAGCTCACTCCGCCACCCCTGTTCAGACATGGCCATATGCAAATCAGTCTGACCCTGTGCCTCATGGGAGCAGTCCGGCCTGAACTGCCAAGCCATGTCTTCCCTGGACCAGAAACAAGCATCCTGGGACCGGTTTCTGGCTAATCGGTCGGCATCAGCCAGGCTAGCTTGAATCCAGTGGCAAAGTGAGCAAGGGACCCATGTCTGGGCATACCCTACCAACTTAGGGCAAACAAAGGAAAACCAAAGGGGATGATGGACGGAGTGTTGAACATTGCAAGCACTCACCAGTCAACTGATCTAGGTTTAATCCATCATCATTCCTTAGCTCACTCCGCCACCCCAGTTCAGACATGGCCATATGCAAATCAGTCTGACCCTGTGTCTCATGGGAACAGTCCAGCCCACACTGCCAAGCCATATCTTCCCTGGACCGGAAACAAGCATCCTGGGACCAGTTTCTGGCTAATCAGCCGTCATCAGCCAGGCTAGCTTGAATCCAGTGGTTAAGTGAGCAAGGGACCCACGTCTGGGCATACCTTGCCAACTTAGGGCGAACAAAGCAAAACCAAAGGGGATGATGGACGGAGTGTTGAACATTGCAAGCACTCAACCCCAGTCAATTGATCTGGGTATAATCCATCATCATTCTTTAGCTCACTCAGCCACCCCAGTTCAGACATGGCCATAAGCAAATCAGTCTGACCCTGTGACTCATGGGAATAGTCCAGCCCGAACTGCCAAGCCATGTCTTCCCTGGACCGGAAACAAGTTTCTGGGACTGCTTTCTGGCTAATCAGCTGTCATCAGCCAGGCTAACTTGAATCCAGTGGGAAAGTGAGCAAGGGACCCACGTCTGGGCATACCCTGCCAACTTAGGGCGAACAATGCAAAACCAAAGGGGATGATGGACAGAGTGTTGAACATTGCAAGCACGCACCCCCAGTCAACTGATCTGGGTTTAATCCATCATCATTCTTTAGCTCACTCTGCCACCCCAGTTCAGAAATGGCCACATACAAATTAGTTTGACCCTGTGCCTCATGGGAACAGTCCTGCCTGAACTGCCACGCCATGTCTTCCCTTGACTGGAAACAAGCATCCTGGGAGCGGTTTCTGGCTAATCAGCCATCATCAGCCAGGCTAGCTTGAATCCAGTGGCAAAGTGAGCAAGGGAACCACGTCTGGGCATACCCTGCCAACATAGGGCGAACAAAGCAAAATCAAAGGGGATGATGGACAGAGTGTTGAACATTGCAAGCATTTACCCCCAGTCAACTGGTCTGAGTTTAATCCATCATCATTCTTTAGCTCACTCCACCACCACAGTTCAGACAAGGGCATATGCAAATCAGTCTGACCCTGTGCCTCATGGGAACAGTCTAACCCGAACTGACAAGCCATGTATTCCCTGGACTGGAAACAAGCATCCTGGGACCAATTTCTGGCTAATCAGCCGTCATTATCCAGGCTAGCTTGAATCCAGTGGAAAAGTGAGCAAGGGACCCACGTCTGGGCATACCCTGCAAACTTAGGGCGAACAAAGCAAAACCAATGGGGATGATTGACGGAGTGTTGAACATTGCAAGCATTCACCCCCAGTCAACTGATCTGCGTTTAATCCATCATCATTCTTTAGCTCACTCCGCCACCCCAGTTCAAACATGGCCATATGCAAATCAGTCTGACCCTGTGCCTCATGGGAACAGTCCAGCCCGAACTGACAAGCCATGTCTTCCCTTGACCGGAAACAAGCATCCTGGGACTGTTTTCTGTCTAATCAACCGCCATCAGCCAGGCTGGCTTGAATCCAGTGGCAAAGTAAGCAAGGGACCCACGTCTGGGCATACCCTGCCAACTTAGGGCGAACAAAGCAAAACCAAAGGGGATGATGGACGGAATGTTGAACATTGCAAGCACTCACCCCCAGTCAACTGATCTGGGTTTAATCCATCATCATTCTTTAGCTCACTCTGCCACCCCAGTTCAGACATGGCCATATGCAAATCAGTCTAATCCTGTGCCTCATGGGAACAGTCCAGCCCGAACTGCCAAGTCATGTCTTCCCTGGACCGGAAACAAGCATTCTGGGAACCGGTCCTAGGATGCTTGTTTCCAGTCCAGGGAGGACCTGGCTTGGCAGTTTGGGCTGGAGTGTTCCCATGAGGCACGGGGTCAAGACTGATTTGCATATGGCTGGGTTCAAACTGGAATGGCATGGTGAGCAAAAAAATGATGGATTTAGGCCCAGATCTCTGTACTAGGGTGAATGTATGATATTGTTCTGCATTCTGTCCATCAACTGTTGTTTTTGCATTTATTACCCGAGTGGGACGGGTATGCCCAGACGTGGGTCCCGTGCTTTCCATGCCACTGGAATCAAGCTATCCTATCTGAAGAGGGGTGAAACCACGAAACCGGTCCTAGGATGCTTGTTTCCAGTCCAGGGAGGACCTGGCTTGGCAGTTTGGGCTGGACTGTTCCCATGAGTCACAGGGTCAAGACTGATTTGCATATGGCTGGGTTCAAACTGGAATGGCATGGTGAGCAAAAAAACGATGGATTTAGGCCCAGATCTCTGTACTGGGGTGAATGTCTGACATTGTTCTGTTGTTTTTGCGTTTGATTTATATTGACAGATGTATTAAACTATATCACAGTCTATGTACCTCTATACCCATGTTCCCTGTATTGTGATTGGAAAGGAATACATAAACTTTCTTCTACATACATTTCAAAAGTATGTGGTCTGAAATACACATATTGAAGTATTTCTATGTTTCTTTTTATGTATCATGTCACTAGCCAAAGGCACAGACATATGCATGCATACATTCAGAAATATGGTGAGACTTACAGCAGTGACATGGGAAGAATTGCTGTTTTTAATGTTGGTAGGCCCAACATTCTCAGGACTCAGTAAAAACTGAAGCTGCAGCAGAAACCTGAGGTTTAACCCCTTCGCTGCTAGGCCCTTTCCCCCCTGTGCTAAGCCTTTTTTGGTCTATTTGGGGTAGTGCACGCTTAGGCCCCTGTAACATTTTGACAACATAAGGTATCCATGACAAATTTGCGTCCTTTTCTTCCAACATCTTGGGGATTGTAAAGGTACCCAGGGTTTGTGGATTCCCCTGGAGGGGTCCCAGAAATTAGCCAAAATACAGCAATTTATGTTTTTTGTTGGTAAAATGGGAAAAACGGGCTGCAAATGAAAGCGTCTGGGTTTTTCTCTGCAAATGGTATCAAAAAAGGGTTTGTGGGGCTGAAATCACCATTTTCCCAGCTTTTAGGGAACGACAGACTTTTTCTGGGACATAGCCTATTTTTGCTATTTTTTGTGCTTTCAACCTCCTTCCAGTTAATGGTAGAAATTGGAGTGAAAGCAATAATGGATCCTGGAAAGCAATACATTTTAGAAAAGTAGATAAAATTCTGAATTCAGCAAGGGGTCCTTTTTGTAGATCCATCATGGTTTCTTTATAGAAACTAACAGGTAAATATAGGAAAAATAAAAAATTAGTTGAAAAAACAGCCTTTTGTCTCGACGTTTTTACCTGTAACTTCTTCTTATTATGACAGCTCTTTGAAAACAATATACCGTTACATCCACTGGACCTTCCTGGTTGTGGGGATATATAGGACTTGTAGGTTCAACAAGAACCCTACGAACCCAGAGTCAAAAACTGAGCAGCAATTTGCAATGGTTTTTTATTATGTTCCGGGTATATAGCAATTATTGTGGGAAAATGTATACATGGAAAAATCGAGAGACACCTATGTATTTCTGAAAGGGGAAAAAATTATAAAGTTTAAAAACAGTACATATTTGCACATTTTCGAAATTGTGAATACTCATACTAGCCATGAGAATTATCGGTCATTTTTCAAATGACTTCTTTTTTATACAAAGTCTTTCATTTGGAAGGCAGAAATGCATCAAAAATCAATAGGTAATAATAGTTGCTTTACAAATCTGAATTACCCTAAGTCTCCCGATAAAAATGGTACCTCACTTGTGTGGGTAGGCATAGTGCCCACGACAGGAAATGGCTCAAAACCCAACGTGAACACACCACATTTTCACAATGAAAATTTACCCTTTTTTTGCGAAGTGTCTAGCTGTAGTTATTGAACACAAGCTCTGCTGGCTCCTAGGGAAACATAGCAAACCTATACATTTTTAAAAACTAGACATCCATGGGAATCCTGGATGGGGTGACTTGACTGCCTCCCACCAGGTTTTGTTACCCAGAATCCCTTGCAAACCTAAAAAATTGTCAAAAAAAAACACATTTCCCCCACATTTCTGTGGTGGAAAGTTCTGGAATCTGCGTGGATCCACAAATGTCCACCCACTCTGCGTTCTCCAAAGTCTTATGAGAAAAATGGTACCACACTTGTGCAGGTCAGCCTAGTGCCCGCGACAGGAAACGGCGCAAAATGCAACATGGTCGCACCTTAATTTCGCAGTGAAAAAGGACCCTTTTTTGGCAAAGTGCCTAGGTGTAGTTTTTTAACCCTAGCTCTGCGGGCACCTTGGGAAACCTAGTAAGCCTATACATTTTTGAAAACTAGACACCCAGGGGAATTCAGGATAGTGTGACTTGTCTACCTCCCATCAGGTTCTGTTACCCAGAATCCCTTGCAAACCTAAAACATTGTCCAAAGAAACACATTTTCCCCAAATTTCTGTGGTGGAAAGTTCTGGAATCTGCCTGGATCCACAAATTTCCACCCACCCCGCGTTTCCCAAAGTCTTACAAGAAAACTGGTACCTCACTTGTGCGGGTCGGCTGAGTGCCCGTGACAGGAAACGGCGCAAAACCCAACGTTGTCACACCTCAATTTCGCAGTGAAAAATGACCCTTTTTTGGCAAACTGCCTAGCTGTAGTTTTTGAACCCTAGCTCTGCGAGCACCTTGGGAAACCTAGTAAGCCTATACATTTTTGAAAACTAGACACCCAGGGGAATCCAGGATGGGGTGACTTGACTGCCTCCCACCAGGGTCTGTTACCCAGAATCCCCTGAAAACCTAAAATATTTTCAAAAAACCACATTTTCCCCACATTTCTGTGGTGGAAAGTTCTGGAATCTGCGTGGATCCACACATTTCCACCCACCCCGCGTTCCCCAAAGTCTTACGAGAAAAATGGTACTTCACTTGTGCAGGTCGGCCTAATGCCCGCGAAAGGAAACGGCGCAAAATGCAACATTGTCACACCTCAATTTCGCAGTGAAAAATGACCCTTTTTTGGCAAAGTGCCTAGGTGTAGTTTTTTAACCCTAGCTCTGCGGGCACCTTGGGAAACCTAGTAAGCCTATATATTTTTGAAAACTAGACACCCAGGGGAATTCAGAATAGTGTGACTTGACTACCTCCCATCAGGGTCTGTTACCCAGAATCCCTTGCAAACCTAAAACATTGTCCAAAAAACCACATTTTCCCCACATTTCTGTGGTGGAAAGTTCTGGAATCTGCGTGGATCCACAAATTTCCACCCACCCCGCGTTGCCCAAAGTCTTACAAGAAAACTGGTACCTCACTTGTGTGGGTCGGCCGAGTGCCCGTGACAGGAAACGGCACAAAACCCAACGTTGTCACACCTCAATTTCGCAGTCAAAAATGACCCTTTTTTGGCAAAGTGCCTAGCTGTACTTTTTGAACCCTAGCTCTGCGGGCACCTTGGGAAACCTAGCAAACCTATACGTTTTTGAAAACTAGACACCCAGGGGAATCCAGGATGGGGTGACTTGACTGCCTCCCACCAGGGTCTGTTACCCAGAATCCCTTGCAAACCTAAAATATTGTCAAAAAAACACATTTTCCCCACATTTCTGTGGTGGAAAGTTCCAGAATCTGTGTGGATCCACAAATTTCCACCACCCCGCGTTCCCAAAAGTCTTATGAGAAAAATGGTACCTCACTTGTGCGGGTCGGCCTAGTGCCTACGACAGGAAACGGTGCAAAACGCAACGTGGTCACACCTCAATTTCGCAGTGAAAAATGACCCTTTTTTGGCAAAGTGCAAAGCTGTACTTTTTGAACCCTAGCTCTGCGGGCACCTTGGGAAACCTAGCAAACCTATACATTTTTTAAAACTAGACACCAAGGGGAATCCAGGATGCGGTGACTTGACTGCCTCCCACCAGGGTCTGTTACCCAGAATCGCTTGCAAACCTAAAAAATTGTCCAAAAAAAACACATTTTCCCCACATTTATGTGGTGGAAAGTTCCGGAATCTGCGTGGATCCACACATTTCCACCCACCACACATTCCCCAAAGGCTTAAGAGAAAAATGGTATCTCACTTGTGCGGGTCGGCCTAGTGCCCGCAACAGGAAACGGCACAAAACGCAATGTGATCACACCTCAATTTCGCAGTGAAAAATTACCCTTTTTTGGCAAAGTGCCTAGCTGTAGTTTTTTAACCCTAGCTCTGGGGCACCTGGGGAAACCAAGTAAAGCTATACATTTTTGATAACTAGACACCCAGGGGAATCCAGGATGGGGTGACTTAACTGCCTCCCACCAGAGTCTGTTACCCAGAATCCCACCCGGGGGCTTCCAGGGAGGTATGGCTTGAATGGATCCCCCAACGTTTCCTTACCCAGAATCCCCTACAAACCTCAATTTTAGCTGAACAAATCACTTTTTTCACACATTTTTCACACATTTTCACACAACTTTCCCACCACCCTGCATTCCCCAGGTGTCCCGGTAAAAATGGTGCCTCACTTGTGTGGGAGGCCCAAGTACCCGCGACAGGCAAGGGCCCAAAAGATTTTTTGATAGGCAATGTTGATGTCGCCTCACTACGTTTTGGGCCCTTGCCTGTCACGGGTTCCACGCAAGCCATACCTTCCTGGAAGCCCCCGGGTGTCTAGTTTTCAGAAATGTGTGGGTTTGGTAGGTGTCCCTGGATGGCCGCCGAGCACGGGGCCAAAAACACAGTTGACCCCCCTTGCAAAACCAGATCGTTTTGACATAATTAGTTGTTTGTTTCTACAGCGTGAGAATTTCGGCACAATATTGCAAGGAAAATGTGAAAGACATTTTGAGGTTTGCAGGACATTGTGGATAAAATAACTTTTTGGAATTCACAAGAGAGACATTACCTTGAACTCCCATGGGTTTACGACAATATCTATAGTTGGTTGGTTATTCTTACATGGAACGTACACCTTGTCAGAGAAACTAAAAAGACAAAGATTCCTGCACAGCCACCTATTCCTCAAACACACACACATACTGGTTGGATTTGGCACAAGGGCGAGTGATGGTTCTGTATATTACATTTTATTAACAAGAGATTTCACAAAAATGAAATGCACTGCCAATAATTAAATGGACAAAAAACCGAACCAATGACTCGCAGCTCGTGAGCTGTAAAGCAACGGCAAGGCACCAACCGCTTTACAGGCCATTCACACACATTTTATACGTGATACACACAGGACCATTCACACCACCAGGCACAATAACAACACATTACAACATTCGCAAAAAGGGACACGGTACACCCTGCTTCAGAAAGACAAATATTACTGCACAGCCATCTAATCCTCAAGCACACACACATACTGGTTGGATTTGGCACGAGGGTGAGTGATGGTTCAGTATATACAATTGTATAAGCAAGTGATTTCACAAAAATGAAATGCAATGTTAATAATTGAAAGGGCGAGAAACTGAATCATTGACTCACAGCTCGTGAGCTGTAAAGCCACGACAAGGCACCAACCTCTTTACAGGCCATTCATACACCTTTCATACGTGTGACACATACAAAACCATTCACACCACCAGCCGTGGGCCCATCACATTACAAGACTCACACCAGCAGACAGCACCATTCAAGGGCCCATCACTTTCACATGCCCACATTCTTGACACAGTAACCACACAAGCTGATGGATTGCGTGGAGTGGCACTCAGCTAGCAGTGTGTGTAGTGACCAGCAGCAAGTCACTACTCACACCCCCCCAGTCGAGCACCAGTCCACGCACACCGCCAGCCAAGTGCCAGTCCACGCATGCCACCAGCCAAGCGCCAGTCCAGGCACACCACCAGCCAAGCACCAGTCCATGCACACCGCCAGCCAATCGCCAATCCACGCACACCGCTAGCAAATCGCCAATCCATGCACACCGCCAGCCAAGCGCCAGTCCACGCACACTGCCAGCCTAGTGCCAGTCCATGCACACCGCCAGCCAAGCACCTGTCCACGCACACCACCAGCCAAGAGCCAGTCCACACACACCACCAGTCAAGCACCAGTCCACGCACACTGCCAGCCAAACACCAGTCCACACACTCCGCCAGCCAAGCACCAGTCCAAGCACACCGCCAGCCAAGCGCCAGTCCACGCACACCACCAGCCAAGAGCCAGCCTACACACGCCGCCATCACATTTAGGATTTTTTTTAGACAAAAATAAAAACACAAACAAATTGCGAATAGATACAAATCTACTAACACAAAATCTGAAACTAAATACATTGCACTAATGCCAAACTTGAAACAGAATAAATTTTTTTAAAGAATACAGACCAGGCAGTTCACTTTACCACTCATGGATGCTCCCAAAACTTATTTTGCATGGGTACGCTCTAAAACAAGCAGGGACACACAGCCCAGGGTTAGAAGGACACTCGGGGCAGTACATACGAGTCTCCTTCCGTGTACCTCTTCGCCAACAGACTCTACATCTCCTAGTGGGAAAGTCTTTTGAGGATGTGGGAGGAATGAAATCAGGAAAGTGGCAATCTTTCAATCGAGCCACATCCTCCACCACTCCAACTCTAGGAACACTTGCCTGTTTCACAACAACAAGGCTGCCTATCACAGATTGCTGAAACTGAACAAAAGTCAACTTTGATGCAGGAGAACACTCCTCGAACACAACAAAAGCATTGAAAGTTGCTAAATTAATGAGATGGATGGCCAACTTCTTATACCATACGTAAGCCTTACGAATAGCAGTGCAAGGTTCCAACCTCTGATCTACTCTATCAACACCACCCATGTGCTTATTGCAGTTTAAAATGCACACAGGTTTGCGCACTTCAGAAATCTGACCCCAAACAGCCACAGGTGAAGTACTCTCATCATGGATGGTAGTGAGCATGTACACATCCCTCCTGTCCACAAATTTCACAGCTAGTAGTTCATCACTACACAAGGAACTGCACTGTCCCCTCTGAAGTTTTCTGCAAACAAGCTCTTTTGGATAACCTTTACGGTTAGAGCGGATTGTGCCACAAGCAAAAGTGTCCACTTTGAACAATTCCTTAAACAATTGCACAGCAGTGTAGAAGTTATCAAGTTACAAATGGTGGCCTCTGTTAAACAGTCCTCTAGCGAGATCCCACACAATTTTCTCAGAAACTCCAAAAGTGGACGGACAACCAGGGGTGTCAATAGTGGAATCCCTACCAGTGTACACACGGAAATTAAAAACATATCCTGTCCTATTCTCAGACAACATATACAGCTAAATTCCATAGCGTGCCCTCTTGCTAGGGATGTACTGCCTAAAAACCAAACGCCCTTTGAACAAGACCAAATGCTCAACCTAAAAATAGCGAAATCTGCCCCCCCATGGGGGCAGACAGCCAAAATCATAAGCCCCCAAAGGGGAGTGACCATTTCCCATGGGGCCACTCCCCACTAAACAATCCCTGGTGGTCCAGTGGGCATTTTTTTTTTATAAAGAAAATCTGCCCCCCCCATGGGGGTAGACAAAGCCTAAAACATAGCCCCCATAAGGGGCGCGACCCTTGCCTTAGGGGTCACTCCCCCAAACAAAACCTAACATCATGGGCATACAAAAATGGCACCCAAAGGGGAGTGACCCTTGCCCAAGAGGCCACCCCCCAGTACATTTATAACATTGGCCCAGTGGGCCGATTTATTTTAATAAAATTAAAACTGCCCCCCCAGGGGGCAGACAAAGCCAAAAGGTATGCCCCAAAAAGGGGAGTGACCCTTGCCCAAGGGGCCACTCCCCACTAGATTTATTCAATTGGCCCAGTGGGCCGAATACATTTTTTTAAATTTAAATCTGCACCCCCAGGGGAGCAAACAAAGCTAAAATGTAGGCCCCTAAAACGGGAGCGACCCTTACCTAAGGAGTCACTCCCCAAAAACAAAAACTAAATATAGTGGGCTTCCTAAAATGCCCCCCAAAGGGGAGTGACCCTTGCCCAAGGGGCCACTTCCCTGCACATTGGCCAGCGGGCCGATTTTATGGCCCCAACAAAAAATTCTGCCCCCCCCCAGGGTGGCAACCAAAGCCACAACATATTCCCCCAACAGGGGGAGCGACCCTTGCTCAAGGGGCCGCTCCCCCAACCAACACACAGTGTTCAAATAAAAATAAAAAAAAATACAGGAATGCACAAAAGAGGCATCGAGGGAAAGGAAAACCCTTTCCTTTCCCCCGATGCCTCTTTCGTTTAAATCCCCCCCAACAGTAACATGGGAGAGACTGCTGTTTTAAATTTGATAGCTCTAACATTCTGATCAGCTGGTGAAAAATGAAGGTGCAGCAGAAAAGTGAGGTTTAAGACATGTTGGTAGAGGGATTAGTGACTAGGCTACTTTGTATGAGTCTTTCAAAAGGTACACATGAAGTATGCTATATACAAGTTGGTGTCTGCTTGAAATAGAAAAAGCAGACTATCAAGTTTAAAGGTCTTCAAGGTCTTGTGACTGAGGTGTGTCTCTCCTTGTACATGTATTCTTGCATGTGTTATGCATCTGAAGATGGTAGACATGTGAAACACAGGTATGCAACTATTTGTATGTTTCTTTTATGTATGATGCTAGAAGCAAAAGCCACAGACACATGGATACATTCTTTCAAGAACATGGCAAGACTTCCAACAGTAACATGGGAAGGATTGGTATTTAGCTAGGACCAACATTCTGAGCAATCAGTGAATAGTGAAGCTGCAAGCGAAAAGTGAGGTTTAAGACATGTTGGTAGATGGATTAGTGATTATGGTACTTCGTATGAGTCTCTGGAAAGGTATAGTTGAGGTTTGCTGTATAAATTTGGCTGTCTGCTTGAAATAGGAAGTGCAGTCTGTCAAGTGAAAAGAACATCATGGTCTTGTGACTTAGTTATGTCTCTACTTGTACATGTATTTTCACAGGTGTTATGCATGGGAAGATGTTAGACGTGTGAAACACAGGTATACAACTATTGGTATGTTTCTTTTATGTATGATGGCACTAGCAAAACGTACAGACACATGTATGCATGCTTTCAGGAACATGGCAAGACTTACAACAGTAACATGGGAAGGATTGCTGTTTTAAATTTTATAGCTCTAACATTCTGCGCAGTCGGTGAAAAATGAAGGTGCAGCAGAAAAGTGAGGTTTAAAAGATGTTAGCGGAGGGATTAATGATTATGGTACCTTGTAGAAATCTGTGGAAAGGAATAATTGAAGTAGGGTGTATAAATGTAGATCTCTGATATGAGAACTGCACTGAGTTAAGTTTAACTCCTTCAGTGCCCATGACGAGATGGTCTCGTCATGGAGCGCGGTTGCGCTGTGCCCATGACGAGACTATCTCGTCATGAACCCCGCCCGCTAATGCAACGCCCGGCACAGGGCGGGGAAAGGGTGTGGCACTGAAGGGGTTAAAGGTCTGTGTGCTCTTGTGACTGAGGTATGTGTCTATTTGTACAAGTATTCTCAAAAGTGTTATGCATCTAAATAATGTAGATGTCTGAAACACAGGTATACAACTATTTGAATGTTTCTTCTATGTATGATGCCACTAACAAAAGGCATAGACATATGCATGCATGCTTTCAGGAATATGGTGAAACTTACATCAGTGACATGGGAAGGATTGGTGCTTTGCATTTCTGGAGTTCTCTTGAATCTTTCTGTACTTGCCTTGCCTCTTTGTGCACCTCCATTGTTTTGTTGTGCAGTTATTTTGGCACTTTCTGCATTTCTGTTGCTTCTTTCTGCACTACTCTTCCTCTTTCTGCACCGTTCTTTTCTCTTTGTCCACCTCTATTGCCTGTTTGTCTACCTGTCTTCCCTTTTTATGCACCCCTGTTGTCTTTTTGTGTACTTCTCTTGTCTCTTTCTTCATCTTCCCTTACCTCTTTCAGCACCACTCTTTCTAATTTCTGTACCTCTCTTCTTTCTTTTTGCATGTCTCTTGGTCCTTTCTGCACCTCTCTTACCTTTTTCTGTACCTCATTTCCTCTATCTGCACCTATCTTGCCTTTTTCTGCATGTATGTTGCTTCTTTTTGCATTTCTCTTGCCTCTTTCTGCACCCTTCTTCCCTCTTTCTGCACCTCTGTTGCCTCTTTATTCACCTCACTTGCTTCTTTGTACACCATTTTTACCTTTTTCTGCACCTCTTTTGCCACTTTCTGTATTTTTCTTGCCTCTTTCTGTACCTCACTCTATTCTTTTTGCACCTCTCTTGCCTCTGTCTCCACTTTTTTACCTCTTTCTGTACCTCCCTTGCCTCTTTCTGTACCTCTCTTGCCTCTTTCTGCACTTCTCTTGCTTCTTTTTGTACCTCTCGCTTCTTTCTGCACCCCCTTGCCTCTTTCTGCAGCCATACTCCCTCTTTCTGAACCTCTCTATCCTCTTTATTTACCTCACTTGCCTCTTCTTGCACTTCACTTGCCTCTTTCTGCACCTCTGTTGCTTCTTTCTGCAGTTCTCGTGTTTCTTTATGCACCTACTTTGCTTCATTCTGTACCCCTCTTGCCTCTTTCTGAACCCATACTCCCTCTTTCTGTACCTCTCTTGCTTCTTTCTGTACCTCTCTTGCCTCTTTCTGCAAATCTCTAGCCTCTTTCTGCAACTCTGTTGTTTCTATCTGCAACTCTCCTGCTTCTTTTCGCACCACTCTTGCTTCTTTATGCACCCCTGTTGCCTCTTTATGCACCCCTCTTTCTGTAACTCCTACCTCTTTCAGCACCTCTCTTGCCTCTTTCTGCACTTATCTTGTATCTTTCTATACCTCTCTTGCCACTTTATGCACTTCTCCAGCCTCTTTCTGCACCTTTGTTGCTTCTTTCAACACTTCTCTGGCTTCTTTACACACTTCTCTTGCCAGTTTCTGCACTTCTCCTGCCTCTTTCTGCACCCCTCTTGAGTCTTTCTGCAGCTCTCTTGCTTTTTTCTGCACCCCTGATGCTTCTTTCTGTACCCTTCTTCCCTCTTTCTTCACCTCTCTTGCCTCTTTCCGCACCTCTCTTGCCTCTTTATGTACTTCTCTTACCTCTTTCTGCAAATCTCATGCTTCAGTCTGCACCTCACTTGCCTCTTTTTGCACCTTGCTTGCTTCTTTCTACACCCCTTGCTTCTTTCTCCACCTCCCTTCTGCACCCCTCTTCCCTCTTTCAGCAGCTCTCTTGCCTCTTTCTCCACCTCTCTTGCCTCTCTCTGCACCTCTGATGCTTCTTTCTACAGTTCTCTTGTTTGGTAACGCACCTCACTTGCTTCTATCTATACCCCTCTTGCCTCTTTCTGCACCTGCATTCCCTCTTTCTGCACCTCCCTTGCTTCTTTCTTCACCGCTCTTGCCCCTCTCTGTACCCGTATTCCCTCTTTCTGCAACTCTCTTGGCTCTTTCTGCACATCTTTTGCCTCTTTCTGCAATTCTCTTGCCTCTTTCTCCAACTCTGTTGCTTCTTTCGGCACTTTTCCTGCTTCTTTTTCACCTCTCTTGCTTCTTTCTGCACCCCTCTTGCTTCTATCTGCACCAGTTGCCTCTTTTTGCACTCCTCTTCCCTCTTTTTGCTCCTCTCTTGCCTCTTTCAGCACCTCTCTTGCCACTTTCTGCTAGCCATCCCAAAGAATCATCTGTTTCCTGGATGATAGGAAAGAGGTGAGGCGGGAGAGAGCTGTACCACTGATACCTACTTCCTGTAGCCTTCGAACTAGTACCGTGTGGTTCACAGTGTCGAAGGCTGCTGTTAAATCAAGCAGGACCAATGCAGCCCTTCCTCCACCATCCATCACCTTACGTATTTCCTCTGCTGCCATAATTAAGGCTGACTCAGTAGAATGTAATGATCTAAAGCCATGTTGGGTAGAATCAAGGATATCATTGGTCTCGAGATATGTTGTTAATTCTGAGTTCATAGCCTTCTCGAGAACCTTGGCAGGTAGCGGCAGACAGGAGATGGGATGGTAGTTCTTCTCGTCTGAGGGATCCAGCTTAGGTTTTTTTTAAAAGAGAGCGAATACAAGCTTCTTTCCAGATAGTTGGGAAGACCCCTGAAACTATACTTTGGTTTAATATGGAAGACAGTGTGATACTTATCTCACCAAATGTAATATATGCTGTGGACAGGGATGTAGAGGAGAGCCACATTTGATTTTTAATAATAAGTCAGCCACTTCCTCCTCTCCTAACTGTGGGAATTGCAGTAGGCCACAATGAGAGGCCTTGTCCTCAGGCTGAGCTGGATCGTTGTGCCCTACATCCTTGGCTGAATTTAGAAGGTCATCATATACAGATTGAACTTTGCTTTGAAAAAAACCTGCCAGCTTGTGTACAAAGTTTTGGTCTGGTGAAAACATTGTGTCCTGCGGACACTTCCTCAGCACAGAGACCGTTTGAAATAATTATTTTGGGGAATTTGTGGCCTCCTGGATTTTGGTGGTAAAGTAAGCAGTTTTTGCCAGTGCAATTGCCGTTTTATATTCTTCTATAAAACTCCTCTTTATGCACCACTTACTTCTTTCTGCACCTCTGTTACTTCTTTCTGCACCCCTCTTGCTTCTGTCTGCACCAGTTGCCTCTTTTTGCACTCCGCTTCCCTCTTTTTGCACCTCTCTTGCCTCTTTCAGCACCTCTCTTGCCTCTTTCTGCACTTCTCTTTCCTCTTTCTAAACTTCTCTTGCCTCTTTATGCACTTCTCTTGCCTGTTTCTGCACCTCTCTTGCCACTTCCTGGACTTATCTTGCCTCTTGCTGCACCTCTGTTGCATCTTTCTGGACTCCCCTTGCTTCTTTCTGCACCCTGTTGCCTCTTTGTGCACCTCTCTTCCTTCTTTCTGTACCTCTCATGCCTCTTTCTGCACTTCTGCCTCTTTCTGCACCTCTGTTGATTCTTTCTGGACCTCCCTTGCCTCTTTCTGCACGTCTGTTGCCTCTTTCTGAATCTCACTTGCTTTTTTCTGCACCTCCCTTACTTTTTTCTGTACCTCTCTTGCTTTTTTCTGCACCTCTCTTGCCTCTTTCTGCACCTCTGTTGCTTCTTTCTGCAGTTTTCTTGTTTGTTTATGTACCTCACTTGCTTCTTTCTGCACCTGTATTCCCTCTTTCTGCACCTCTCTTGCCTCTTTCTGCACATCTTCTGCCTCTTTCTGCACTTCTCTTGCCTCTTTCTCTAACTCTTTTACTTTTTTCTGCACTTCTCCTGCTTCTTTCTACACCTCTCTTGCTTCTTTCTGCATCCCTCTTGCTTTTTTCTGCACCCCTGTTGCCTCTTTTTGCATCCATCTTCCCTCTTTTTGCTCCTCTCTTGCCTCTTTCAGCACCTCTTTTGCCTCTTTCTTCACTTCTCTTGTCTCTTTCTACACTTCTCTTGCCTCTTTATTCACTTCTCTTGCCTGTTTCTGCTCCTCTGTGGCCTCTTTCTGGACTTCTATTGCTGCTTTCTGCACCTCTGTTGCTTCTTTCTGGACTTCTTTTGCCTCTTTCGCGACCCCTCTTGCCTCTTTCTGCACTACTGTTGCTTCTTTCTGCACTTCTCTTGCTTCTTTCTGCACCCCTCTTACCTCTTTCTGCACCCCTCTTCCCTCTTTCTGTAGCTCTCTTGCCTCTTTGACTGACTGACTGACTGAGTGTATTTATAGAGCGCATTACTGCTGAGGCGTCTTGGCGCTAAGTGATGTGCAGAGACAGTGAACAACATGTTCAGGGTTGGGAAAAGAGCCATGTTTTGCTTTCCTTTCTGAGCACATATCTGCTGGGTTGAAGTCTCAGACGTGTGGGTAGTGAATTCCATAGTTTGGCCGCTAAGAAGGAGAAACGCTTCCCTCCACACCTTGTTTTCTTTATCTTTGGAAGTTGCACCAGACCAAGGGAAGACGATCTTAAAGATCGTGATGGTACATATCGAGCAAACAAGGATTGCACATCCTTTGCCCCACCACCAAACAGGGCTTTGTGCACCAGGCAGAGTGTTTTGAAGTCAATGCATCATCTCACTGAAAGCCAGTGAAGCTGTTTTATGCTGGTGGATGTAGGATAGTGTTTAGGTAGTTTCAGCAGGACTCTTGCTGCCGCGTTTTGAATTGACTGGAGTTTGGAGAGTTGAGCGTCACCTGCTCCCAAATAGAGGGCATTGCAATAGTCAATTCTGGATAGCACCATGGCTCCTACCACTGTTTTTCTCATCGAGAGAGGGATAAATGGAAGAATCTTCCGAAGGCCTTTTAACACGAAGAAGCAGGCTGATGAGACTTGATTAATCTGAGGAGCCCAAGTAAGGTCTTTGTCAAACATAAGACCGAGGTTCTTAGCTTTTTTAACCGGAGTCAGACAGATGTTAGCTGCAGTTGGCCACCAAAGTTGGTTCCAGAGTTTTTCTGTCCAAACTCTACCACCACAGTTTTATCTACGTTGAGTTTCAAAAAATTGGAGCTCATCCAGGCCATCAAGGCAGAAATGCAATTGCAAAATTGGGCTGCCGTATCATCCATTGACTGTGTTACAGACACTATAAGCTGCGTGTCATCAGCATATGACACCAGCGCAAAGCCGTAACTTTTTATCAATCTAGCCAAAGGGGCTGCATATATATTGAATAGCGTAGGGGACAAGGCCGAGCCTTGTGGCACTCCACCGGGGAGTGTGAACTCCTCAGACTGATAGCCATCCCAAAGAATCATCTGTTTCCTGGATGATAGGAAAGAGGTGAGGCGGGAGAGAGCTGTACCACTGATACCTACTTCCTGTAGCCTTCGAACTAGTACCGTGTGGTTCACAGTGTCGAAGGCTGCTGTTAAATCAAGCAGGACCAATGCAGCCCTTCCTCCACCATCCATCACCTTACGTATTTCCTCTGCTGCCATAATTAAGGCTGACTCAGTAGAATGTAATGATCTAAAGCCATGTTGGGTAGAATCAAGGATATCATTGGTCTCGAGATATGTTGTTAATTTTAAGTTCATAGCCTTCTCGAGAACCTTGGCAGGTAGCGGCAGGCAGGAGATGGGATGGTAGTTCTTCTCATCTGAGGGATCCAGCTTAGGTTTTTTTTAAAAGAGAGCGAATACAAGCTTCTTTCCAGATAGTTGGGAAGACCCCTGAAACTATACTTTGGTTTAATATGGAAGACAGTGGGATACTTATCTTACCTGAAACCAAATGTAATATATGCTGTGGACAGGGATCTAGAGGAGAGCCAGATTTGATTTTTAACAATAAGTCAGCCACTTCCTCCTCTCCTAACTGTGGGAATTGCAGTAGGCCACAATGAGAGGCCTTGTCCTCAGGCTGAGCTGGATCGTTGCGCCCTACATCCTTGGCTGAATTTAGAAGGTCATCATATACAGATTGAACTTTGCTTTGAAAAAAACCTGCCAGCTTGTGTACAAAGTTTTGGTCTGGTGAAAACATTGTGTCCTGCGGACACTTCATCAGCACAGAGACCGTTTGAAATAATTATTTTGGGGAATTTGTGGCCTCCTGGATTTTGGTGGTAAAGTAAGCAGTTTTTGCCAGTGCAATTGCCGTTTTATATTCTTCTAAGGCTGCACAGTAATCTTTCCTTTGTACGCTATTATATTCAGATCTCCAGATGCGTTCCTTTTGCCTGCACTTAATTTTAGTTCTGCCGGGTACCAGGGGGACGAGGTTAGTTTCCTTCGAGAGTGCTTAGTCACTTCCGGTGCCACAATATTGGCTGCTCTATTAAGCCAGTTATGAAAGACTGTCGCAGCTTGGTTAGAATCAGTAGATATTACGGGCCTTTCACATAGTGCTGATATTAGATCATTTTTAATTTCAGCACCTCTCTTGCCCCTTTATGCACTTCTGCCTCTTTCTGCACCTCTGTTGCTTCTTTCTACACTTCTCATGCCTATATCTGCACTTCTCTTACTTGTGCATCTCACTTGCGTCTTTCTGTACCTCCCTTACTTTTTTCTAAACCTCTCTTGCTTCTTTCTGCACCTCTCTTGTTTCTTTCTGCACCCATCTTTCTTCCTTCTGTACCTCTCTTGCCTTTCTCTGTACCTCTCTTGTTTCTTTCTGCACCTCGCTTCCCTCTTTCTGCACCACTTACTTCTTTCTGCACCTCTGTTACTTCTTTCTGTGCTTCTTTTGCTTCTTTCTGCACCTCTGTTGCTTCTTTCTGCACTTGTCTTGTCTCTTTCTGTACCCCTCTTCCCACTTTCTGCAGCTCTGTTGCCTCTTTCTCCAACTCTCTTGCCTCTTTCTGCACTTCCCTTGCCTCCTTCTGTACCTCTCTTGCCTCTTTCTGCACATCTTCTGCCTCTTTCTGCACTTCTCTTGCCTCTTTCTGCAGCTCTGTTGTTTCTTTCTGCACCCCTCTTTCTTCCTTCTGTACCTCTCTTGCCTTTCTCTGTAACTCTCTTGTTTCTTTCTGCACCTCTCTTCCCTCTTTCTGCACCACTTGCATCTTTCTGCATCTCTGTTGCTTCTTTCTGTGCTTCTTTTGCTTCTTTCTGCACCTCTGTTGCTTCTTTCTGCACTTGTCTTGTCTCTTTCTGCACCTCTCTTCCCACTTTCTGCAGCTCTGTTGCTTCTTTCTGCGCTTCTTGTGCTTCTTTCTGCACCTGTCTTGCTTCTTTCTACACTGGTCTTGCATCTTTCTGCACCCCTCTTCTCTCTTTCTGTAGCTCTCTTGCCTCTTTCTCCAACTCTCTTGCCTCATTCTGCACTTCCCTTGCCTCTTTCTGTACCTCTCTTGCCTCTTTCTGCACATCTTCTGCCTCTTTCTGCACTTCTCCTGCTTCTTTCTACACCTCTCTAGCTTCTTTTTGCACCCCTCTTGCTTTTTTCTGCACCCCTGTTGCTTCTTTTTGCACCCGTCTTCACTCTTTTTTCCTCTCTTACCTCTTTCAGTACCTCTCTTGCCTCTTTCTTCACTTCTCTTGCCTCTTAATTCACTTCTCTTGCCTGTTTTCTCACCTCTGTTGTTTTTTCTGGACTTCTCTTGCCTTTTCTGTACCTCTGTTGCTTCTTTCTGGACTTCTCTTGCCTCTTTATCCACCCCTCTTACCTCTTTCTGCACTACTGTTGCTTTTTTCTGCACTTTTCTTCCTTCTTTCTGCACCCCTGTTGCCTCTTTCTGTACCCCTCTTCCCTCTTTCTGTGCCTCTCTTGCCTCTTTCAGCACCTCCTTTACTCTTTCTGCACCTCTGTTGTTTTTTTCTGTACTTCTCTTGCCTATATCTGCAATTTGTGTGCTTGTTTCTGCACCTCTCTTGCCTCTTTCTGCATCTCACTTGCTTCTTTCTGCACCTACCTTACTTTTTTCTAAACCTCACTTGCTTTTTTCTGCACCTCTCTTTTTTCTTTCTGCACCCCTCTTTCTTCTTTCTGTACCTCTCTTGCCTTTCTCTGTACCTCTCTTCTTTCTTTCTGCACCTTGCTTCCCTCTTTCTGCACCACTTGCTTCTTTCTGCCCCTCTCTTGCCTCTTTTTGCACCCCTCTTGCCTTTTCTGCATATCTGTTGCTTCTTTCTGCACTTGTATTGCCTCTTTCTGCACCCCTCTTCCCTCTTTCTGCAGCTCTCTTACCTCTTTCTCCAAATCTCTTGCCTCCTTCTGCACATTCCTTGCCTCTTTTGGCACCTCTCTTACCTCTTTCTGCACCTCTCTTGTGTCTTTCAACACTTCTGTTGCCTCTTCCTGCACCTCTTTAGCGTCTTTCTGTACTTGTTTTGCCACTTTCTGCACCTCTGTTGCTTCTTTCTGTACTTCTCTTGCCTCTTTCTGGACCCCTCTTCCCTCTTTCTACACCTCCCTTACCTCTTCAGCACCTATCCTGCCTCTTCATGCACTTCCCTTGCCTCTTTTTTTACCCTAGTTGCTTCTTCCTGCACTTCTCTTGCCTCTTTCTTCACCTTTGTTGCTTCTTTCTCCACCTCTCTTGCCTCCTTCTAATCTTCTCTTGCCTCTTTCTGCACTTCTATTGCTTCTTTGTACAGTTCTCTTGTTTCTTTCTGCACCTCCCTTGCTTCGTTCTGCACCCCTCTTGCCTCTTTCTACACCCTTATTCCTTCTTTCTGCACCTCTCCTGCCTCTTACTGTACCATTCTAGCCTCTAGTTGTACTTCTGTTATCTCTTTCTGCACCTCTGCTGCTTCTTTCTGTACATCTCTAGACTCCTTCTGCACCCCTCTTGCCTCTTTCTGTACTTTTGTTGCTTCCTCATACACTTGTGTTGTTTCCTTCAGCACCTCTCTTGCTTCCTTCTGCACTCCTATTGCATTTTTTTGTACCCTTCTTCTTTCTGCGGCTCTCTTGCTGCTTTCAGAACCTCTTTCGGCACTTCTCTTGCCTCTTTCTGCGGCTCTGTTGCTCTGTTCTTCACTTCTGTTGCTTCTTTCTGCACCTCTCTTGCCTCTTTCTGCTCCTTTGTTGCTTCTTTCTGCACTTGTGTTTTTTTTGCAATCCTATGACATCTTTCTGTTCCCTTCTTCCTCTTTCTGCACCCCTCTTGCAGAACATCTCATGCCTCTTTCTGCACTTTTCTTGCCACTTTCTTTAAGCACTTCTGTTGCTTTTTTCTGCACCTCTCTTGCCTCTTTATGTACCCCTGTTCCCTCTTTCTGTACCTCTTTTGCCTGTTTATGCAACTCTCTTTCCTCTTTCTGGACCTCTATTGCTTCTTTCTGGACATCTCTTGCCTTTTGCCTCTTTCTCCAACCCTCTTGCCTCTTTCTGCACTACTGTTACTTCTTCCTGTACTTCTCTTGCTTCTTTCTGCATCCCTGTTGCCTCTTTCTGCACCCGTCTTCCCCCTTTCTGCACCTATCTTACCTCTTTCTGCACCCCTCTTGCCTCTTTCTGCACTTTTGTTGCTTCCTCATACACTTGTGTTGTTTCCTTCTGCACCTCTCTTGCTTCCTTCTGCACTCCTATTGCATTTTTCTGTACCCTTCTTCTTTCTGCGGCTCTCTTGCTGCTTTCAGAACCTCTTTCGGCACCCCTCTTGCCTCTTTCTGCGGCTCTGTTGCTCCGTTCTTCACTTCTGTTGCTTCTTTCTGCACCTCTCTTGCCTCTTTCTGCTCCTTTGTTGCTTCTTTCTGCACTTGTGTTTTTTTGCAATCCTATGACATCTTTCTGTTCCCTTCTTCCTCTTTCTGCACCCCTCTTGCAGAACATCTCATGCCTCTTTCTGCACTTTTCTTGCCACTTTCTTTAAGCACTTCTGTTGCTTTTTTCTGCACCTCTCTTGCCTCTTTCTGTACCCCTGTTCCCTCTTTCTGTACCTCTTTTGCCTGTTTATGCAACTCTCTTTCCTCTTTCTGGACCTCTATTGCTTCTTTCTGGACATCTCTTGCCTTTTGCCTCTTTCTCCAACCCTCTTGCCTCTTTCTGCACTACTGTTACTTCTTCCTGTACTTCTCTTGCTTCTTTCTGCATCCCTGTTGCCTCTTTCTGCACCCCTCTTCCCCCTTTCTGCACCTATCTTACCTCTTTCAGCACCTCTTTTGCCTCTTTCTGCACTTCTCTTGCCACATTTTACACCTCTCTTTCTGCCTATTTCTGCACGTCTGTTGCTTCTTTCTGCACTTTTTTTGCCTCTATCTGCACTTCTCCTGCTTGTTTTTGCACCTCTCATGACTCATTCTGCATGTCTGTTGCCTCTTTCTGCATCTCACTTGCTTCTTTCAGCACTTCCCTTACTTTTTTCTGAACTGCTCTTGCTTTTTTCTGCACCCTCTTCCCTCTTTCTGTACCTCTCTTGCCTCTTTCTGCACCTCACTTGCTTCTTTCTGTACAACTTCCTTCTTTCTGCACCTATCTTGCCTCTTTCTGCACCCCTCTTGCCTCTTTTTGCATGTGAGAAGTTGGCCTGGTATATGCTGTTCACTAATTAAAGTGGGCACCTTGTACCAGTCCAAATAAACCTCTTATGGTGATAGGTTAAAGACAACCTTTATTGAAAGCTATCCTAGTGGTAGCTATGGAAAGCAGCCTTCAGGCTATGTCTTGAAGGAATGTAAAGCAGCTTGTTTTACCAGGCTATAATCTCTTGAATGACCAAATGAAAGGACAACCACACCAGGTATATATTTAAAATATATGTATTTAGGATACAACACACCCCTCTAGTCTCTTTATGAGGGTGGAGTACTTAAGTTACAAGTCAGAATTCAATAGTAAAAGCACAAATACACGTTTGGGCCCTAGGGGCGTACCAAACCATATACCAATAAAGTGGTATAAGAACCCCGACTGAACTAGACACAAGGTGTAGAGCCTGTAGAAGTGCTTGGACCACAAGGAACCACCCAAGGTAGTGACACAGGGGACCAACGGTGATGCGTGCAGTGTGAGAACACAGCCGCGAATCACCGTTAACTCCTATGGGGAAAGTCGCGGTTGGAAATTAAGAGTTTAAGGATACTTAGAGGACAACTACAGCAAACCCTTTTGGACTTAGAGGTGTCTAGGGCCAACACCCATGGGAGCACTGGAGTACTCGAGTTACCTCACCCAGGGAAGCCGGGTGCATAGGTGTCAAATGGTGTTGGGTTGCGGCGTCGTTTTCAATGGAAGCTGGAAAGGAAGTGCTGCTGCCGTGAAGAGGAGAAGTGTCCGGAGAGACCCAAGCCTGGATCGAGGATGGAAGGAACCTGAAAGCAGAGGGGACAGTGTCTGGGTCACTTACCAGTGACCAGGGGCACGTTAGTCCAATGCCCACAGATGTCGGGTGCTTCAGGTGAGTTGATGGGTGTCTTGACTCTTCAGCCACGAGGTCCAGGAGGCATCAACGACAACCAGGAGCTGGATTCAAGCTCTCTCATAAAGTCTGTTGAGTGCTGCTGTGTTGGCAACCAGGATGGACCCAACAAGCCTTGGCAACAGCAAGTCATTGGGAAATAGAAGAAAGACATCGGTGCCAACCAGCAAGGTCTGGGGGACTCACCCAGTGACGGTAAGTCAGGGCATGTCTGGAGCAATCAGGAAAGCCCAAGCAGAAAAGGAGTTGCCTTAGTGGGGACCCACTAGCCAAGGGGCTAGCAATCTCGAAGGAGCCTCAAGCGGTTGCACTTGAAACTGGCCCACGGGTTACTCGTGGAGTGGAGGCCAGAGATCTTCAGTGCACTCGGTGTGCAAGGATGGGGCTGATTGAAGACCAGAGCACAACTTCAAGGAAGACCAGAAAGATGATGTACAGGCAAAAGTTCACGGTGTCCAGGGGTCATGGTTCCACGTCACCCACAATAGCCACCAGCCTCAGCTTTGCTGTGGACTCAGGGTAGCCTCGAAGATGTCTGGAAATCCACCTCTGGTGATGCTAAGAATTCGGCGTCCGGCGGTAGCTTCAGAGTTGCAGACCGGACAGTTGCTTCTTTGGTGCCTGCCAAGCAGGGGAGTCACTCCTTGACCCCAAGGGAGATTTCTTCAGTCTTCTAGTGAAAATAGAAAGTCGAAGGTCCAGGATATATGTTGCAGAGTTTCGTCCAGGGTAATCTAAAGTCTCAAGGACTGGGTTCCCATACTTATAATAAGTTTGGGGGTTGGACATACTCTAGGGACCCACCTATGGGAGGGTTTGGAAAGAGGGGTGGTTACACCCATTTCCTTTGTCCAATTTTGTGCCAGAGCAGGGGCAGGTAGCCCCAGCAACCGGTTTGAACTGGACTATGCACAGGGACACCAAGTGTGCCCCCAGTGCAGGACTTTAAAGCACCAGAGAGTGCTCCTGTCCAGCCCCAATACACATCTGCCTGTCTGGGGAGGTGGTTACACCTCTGTGGGACAGGAAACCTATTGTCCAGGCCTCCCCTGCTGGAGTTTCGGTCAGCAGTAGGAGGCCAGACCCGTGTCTGTGGCAGTAGCATCCATTTTGTGGTGCCAGGACTTTAGAAAGTCTTTACCGGGTAGGCCAGTGTGAACATGTCTCTCCCTCTAGAAGGGTGGAATGCTACCCCCGCCGCCAGAACTGGCGGGGGGGGAGGTAGTATTCCAAAGTGTTTGACAACAAAGACGAGATGTTTCCGTGCAGCCAGTCCAAAGTTAGCATTTACCGTGAGGTTATAATGCACTTAAGAGTATATGGTCAGGCTGCACCACAAACAGCATCAGAGGAGGTACTCCGAACGCTGCAGAGGGGCTCTGCTCATGCAGGGGCACCCTCTCACATAAAAACCAAGCACTCTGCCTTCAGGATTGTTAAGGCCTGCCATAGGAGTGACTTATAGGTTTTTTATGTGTGTGCAATGGTAGTGATCTAGGTAGCCTATACCACAGTAAGGAGTATATGCACCACCTTACCCAGGCTGCAGTAGCAGGCCTGTATTGTAATTCTGGAGTGCTTCCCAGTGGCATAATACATGCTTCAGCCCCTGGTAGGCCTCTGAGGTACCTATGCCCTTGGTACATAGTATACCATATACTAGGGACTGATAAGGCACTCCAGAATCCAATTAGAGATGTACCTAATGTACATGGAAACCATTTTAGAGAGGAAGCAGCTAGGCTGGGGTCCTGATTAGCAAGGCCACAGCCAGACTAAGGTCGAAAAACAGTGAAACACCAGCAAAAATTGGGGGTACCCATGTGAAGCAGATCCTATTCTCCTACAGTGCACTTTTGTTGCTTTGTACTGTGCTTCTTTCTGCACCTCTCTTGCTTCTTTCTGCAGCTCTCTTCCCTCTTTCTGCAGCTCTCTTGTCTCTTTCTTCTCCCTTGCCTCTTTTGGCACCTCTTTTACCTCTTTCTGCACCTGTTGTTTCTTGGTGTACCTGTGTTGTTTCTTTCTGCACCTCTCTTGCTTTTTTTCTGCATTCTCTTGCCATTTTCTGGACACCTCTTCTCTCTTTCTATACCTCTCTTACCTCTTCTGCACCTCTCTTGCCTCTTTCTGCACTTCCATTGCCTCTTTCTTCACCTTTGTTGCTTCTTACTGCACTTCTCTTGCCTCTTTCAGCAATATTGTCACTTCTTTATGCAGTTCTCTTTTTTCTTTCTGCACCTCCCTCGTTTCTTTCTGTACCCCTCTTGCCTCTTTTTGTACCCTTATTCCCACTTTCTGCACCTCTCTTACCTTTTTCTGTACCTCTCTTGCCTCTTTCTTCACTTCTGTTGTATCTTTCTGCACCTCTGCTGCTTCTTTCTGTTCTTCTCTTGCCTCTTTCTGTACCTCTCTTGCCTCTGTCAGAATCTTTGTTGCTTCTTTCTGCATTTTTTTTGCACCTCGCTTCTTTCTGTACTCCTATTGCATCTTTCTGTACCCTTCTTCCTCTTTCTGCACCTCTCTTGCTTCTTTCATAACCTCTCATGCATTTATCTGCACTTCTCTTGCCTCTTTCTTCACCCTTGTTGCTTCTTTGTGCACGTCTGTTGCTTCATTCTGCACTTCTCTTGACTATTTCTGCACCCCTCTTGCCTCTTTCTGCACCTTTGTTGCTTCTGTCTGCACTTTTCTTTCTTCTTTATGCACCTCTCTTGCTTCTTTCTGCACCTCTGTTGCCTCCTTCTGCACCCTTCTTCCATCTTTCTGCACCACTCTTGTCTCTTTCAGCACCTATTTGCCTCTTGCTACACCCCTCTTCCCTCTTTCTACACCTCTCTTGTCTCTTTATGCACTTCTCTTGCCTCTTTCTGCACTTCTGCTGCTTCTTTCTGCTGTTCTCTTGTTTTTTATGCACCTCCCTTGCTTCTTTCTGAACCCCTCTTGCCTCTTTATGCACCCATATTCCCTCTATCTGCACCTCCCTTGCTTCTTTCTGCATGCCTCTTGTCTCCTTCTGCACCGATATTCCCTCTTTCTGCACCTGTCTTGTAACCCTGGGCATATACTCCGCTCCGCCTGTAGAGTTTGCGGAGATTTGTCCACTCCACGCTCCACTGGGAATGCGGAGTATAGGGCAAAACTCTGACTCTGCAGTGGAGCGGAGTTAGCCAGCCCACCCCCCCGAAAAACAGTTAAAGATTATTTTAAAATTAAATAAAAACACACTTACCTGTCCTGCGGTGTCCCCGGGCTGCCCTCCTCCTTCTCGCCCTCTGTCTCTCTCCTACGTGGGGTACATCTTAAAAGAACTGCGCATGTTCGTGAGCGCGCACATGCACATTTCCCGCAAGACGTCTTGCGAGAACTGTGCATGCGCAATTCTCTCAAGATGTACCTCATGTAGGAGAGATATGGCGAGGAGGAGGTGGGCAGCCCGGTGACGCCACAGGACATGTAAGTGTGTTTTTATTTAATTTTAAAATAATGTGACCTGTGTTTGTGGAGACGGGTGGCGGGACCGAGTTCCACGCAGTTTCCCCCCAACTCTGTTTTCCTCCGCATAGTCTTACTACGCCAGCTCTGTCCAGGGTTATGCTCTTGCCTCTTACTGTACTTCTCTTGCATCTTTCTGCAACTTTGTTGCTTCTTTCTGTACTTCTCCTGTTTCTTTCTGCACCTCTCTTGCTTCTTTCCACACCCCTCTTGCTTCTTTCTGCATCCCTGTTGCTTCTTTTTGCAAACCTCTTACCTATTTCTGCACTTCTCTTGCCTCTTTCTGCACCTCTGGTGCCTATTTCTGCCCTTCTCTTGCCTCTTTCTGCACCTCTGCTGCTTATTTCTGGATTTATCTTGCCTGTTTTGCACCCCCTTGCCTCTTTATGCACCTCTGTTGCTTCTTTCTGTACTTTTCTTGCTGCTTTCTGCACCCCTGTTGCGTCTTTCTGCACTCCTCATCCCTCTTTCTGCACCTTTCTTGCCTCTTTCAGCACCTCTCTTGCACATCTCTTGCCTCTTTCTGCACCTCTCTTGCCTCTTTCTGCACCACACGTGCCTTTGTCTGCACCTCTCTTGTCTCTTTCTGAACCCCTCTTGCCTCTTTCTGCACCTCACTTGCCTCTTTCTGCAGTTCTCTTGACACTTTCTGCACCTCTGTTGCTTCTTTCTATAGGTCTCTTGCCTCTTTCTGCACACCTCTTACCTCTTTCTGCACCTCTGTTGCTTCTTTCTGCACTCCTCTTGCCTCTTTCTGGACCTCCTTCCCTTCTTCTGCCTCTCTTTCAGTACCTCTTTTACCTCTTTCTGCACTTCTTGTGACTCTTTCTGCACCTTTGTTGCTTTTTTCTGCACTTCGTTTGCTTCTTTCTGCACCTCTTTTGCTTTGTCTGTACCCTTCTCGCCTTTTACTGAACCCCTCTTCACTCTTTCTATACCTCTCTTGCCTCCTTCTGAACTTCTCTTGCCTCTTTCTGCACTTCTGTTGCTTCTTTCTGCAGTTGTCTTGTTTCTTTCTGTTCTTCCTTTGCTTTTTCTGCACCTCTCCTGTCTCTTTGTGCACTGTTATTCCCTCTTTCTGCAACTCTCGTGCCGCTTTCAGCACATCTCTTTCCCCTTTTTGTACTTCTCTTGCATTTTTCTGCACCTTTGTTGCTTCTTTCTTCACTTCTCTTGCTTTTTTTCTGAACCTCTCTTGCTTCTTTCTGTACCCCACTTGCCTCTTTCTGCACCTATCCTCTCTCTTCCTGATCCTCTATTGCCTCTTTGTGTACCTCCCTTGCATCCTTCTGCACTTCTCTTGCCTATTTTTATACCTCTCTTGTCTCTGTATGCACTTCTCCTGTCGCTTTCTGCACCCGAATTCCCTCTGTCTGCACCCCTCTTCCCTCTTTCTGCACCTCTCTTTCCTCTTTCTGTACCTCTCTTGCCTCCTGTACTTCTCTTGCCTCTTTCTGTACTTCTCTTGCCTCTTTTTACACCTCTCTTGCCATTTTATGCACTTTTCCTTTGTATTTCTGTACCTCTGTTGCTTCTTTCCTCACTTTTCTTGCCTCTTTCTGTACTTCTCTTACCTGTTTCTGCACCTCTCTTGCCTCTTTCTGCACCCCTCTTGCCTCTCTGTTTACATCTGTTGCTTCTTTTTGCGCTTCTCTTGCCTCTTTCTGCACCCCTTCCCTCTTTCAGCAGCTCTCGTGCCTCTTTCTCCACCTCTCTTGCCTCTTTCTGCACTTCTCTTGACTCTTTCTACACCTCTCTCAATTCTTTCTGTACTTCTCTTGCCTCTTTCTGCACCCCTCTTTCCTGTTCCTGCATGTCCTTTGCCTCTTTCTCCACCTTGATTGCGTTTTTCTGTACTTCTTTTGCCTCTTTCTGTACCACTCTTGCCTCCTTCTGCAGTTCTCTTGCTTCTTTCTGCACCCCTGCTGCCTCTTTTTGCACCCCTCTTACCTATTTCTGCACTTCTCTTGCCACTTTCTGCACCTCTGTTGCCTATTTCTGCACATCACTGATGACATCTCAGAAGACGTCATCCACATAATCTCTGATGCACCTACTCACACCCCAATATAACCTATCATACACCCACTCCAAATTTCAGGCTACCATTCTTGAAACCATTGACACACCAATACCATTATGTACATACCCACTCACTGATTAATAGGTCTACATACAAATCCACTCACTCACCCATACAGGCACTGATACAGGCAGTCACTCACCAATACTGCCCCTGAGATATCCACTCATACACCCATACAGCCACTCATACACCGTCAGTCACCCATAGAGCTACTCACACATCTACTCACTCACCCGAGCACTCAATCACAAAGCCACTTACTCTCATACAGAAACACACACACACTCACTACTCATACAGATACTAACAAATGCTTACTCTCCATGCAGTCGCTGACACAGCACATACTCACCCATACAGCCACTCACAATCACTCACTCACACATACAGTCACTTATATAGTGCATCCAAGAGTCACATATACTGCATTTTACATATGCAGTTACTCACTACATATATCACTGAGTCATCCATTCACTCACCAAAACAGCCATACATAAAATACAGTCCCTCACAGACACACTCATAAACCCATACACTCAGGGATTCACCGACCCATACATAAATGCAGGGAGTCACACACATCCTCAAACACCCACACAGCCACTCAGGCACCCATACAGGTACTCATACAACTAATCAATTTCCATATAGACACTCATCTATCTACATACCAACCCATGCAGCCACTTACACAGCAAATGACAGAGGGATACACACATTCACACAGATTAGTCACTCATTCATACATTCACTAAGATAGGTTTAACCCATTCGCTGCTAGGCATTTCCCCCCTGTGCTAAGCCTTTTTTGGGCTATTTGGGGTAGTGTGCGCTTAGGTCCCTGTAACTTTTTGACCACATAAGGTATCCATGCCAAATTTGCGTCCTTTTCTTCCAACATCATGGGGATTCTAAAGGTACCTAGGGTTTGTGGATTCCCCTGGAGGGGGCCCAGAAATTAGCCAAAATACAGAAAAAAAATTGCTGAAAAACGGGCTGCAAATGAAAGCATCTGGGTTTTTTTCTGCAAATGGTATCAAAAAAGGGTTTTGTTGGGGCTGAAATCCCCATTTTCCCAGCTTTTAGGGAATGACAAACTTTTGTCAGAAAACCAACATTTTTTACACAGTTTTGGCATTTTTCTGGGACATAGCCTATTTTTGCTTTTTTTTGTGCTTTCAACCTCCTTCCAGTTAATGGTAAAAATGGGTGTGAAAGCAATAATGGATCCTGGAAAGCTATACATTTTAGAAAAGTAGATAACATTCTGAATTCAGCAAGGGGTCATTTGTGTAGATCCATAAAGGTTTCTTTATAGAAACTAACAGTGAAATATAGGAAAAATTGAAAATTAGTTGGAAAAAAAAGCCTTTTGTGTCAACGTTTTCAACTGTAACTTCTAATTATGACAGCTCTTTGAAAGCAATATAACGTTACATCTGCTGGACCTTCCTGGTTGTGGGGATATATAGGACTTGTAGGTTCACCAAGAACCCGACAAACCCAGAGTTAATAACTGAGCAGCAATTTGCAATGGTTTTTTATTATGTTCCGGGTATATAGCAATTATTGTGGGAAAAAGTATACATGGAAAAATCGGTATGAAAGACACCTATGTATTTCTGAAATGGGAACAAATTATAGAGTTTAAAAACAGTACATATTTGCACATTTTCGAAATTGGGAATACTCATACTAGCATGAGAATTATCGGTCATTTTTCAAAATGACTTTTTTTTTACGCAATGTCTTTCATTTGGAAGGCACAAATGCATCAAAAATCAATAGGTAATAACAGTTGCTTTACAAAACTGAATTACCCTAAGTCTCTCGATAAAAATGGTACCTCACTTGTGTGGGTAGGCATAGTGCCCACGACAGGAAATGGCTCAAAAGCCAATGTGAACAGACCACATTTTCACAATGAAATTTAACCCTTTTTCTGCGAAGTATCTGCCTGTAGTTTTTGAACCCTAGCTCTGCCGGCACCTAGGGAAACCTACCAATCCTATACATTTTTGAAAACTAGACACCCAGGGAAATCCAGGATGTGGTGACTTGACTGCCTCCCACCAGGTTCTGGTACCCAAAATCCCTCGCAAATTTAAAAAATTGACAAAAAAACACATTTTCCCCACATTTCTGTGCTGGAAAGTTCTGGAATCTGCATGGATCCACAAATTTCCACCCACCCAGTGTTTCCCAAAGTCTTACGAGAAAAATGGTACCTCACTTGTGTGGCTCGGTCTAGTGTCCGCGACAGGAAACAGCGCAAAACGCGACGTGGTCACACCTCAATGTCGCAGTGAAAAATGACCCCTTGTTGGCAAAGTGCCTACCTGTCGTTTTTGAACCACAGGTCTAATGGGATCTAGGGAAACCTAGCAAACCTATACATTTTTTAAAACTAGACACCCAGGGGAATCCAGGATGGGGTGACTTGACTGCTTCCCACTAGGGTCTGTTACCCAGAATCCCTTGCAAACCAAAAAAATTGTCAAAAAAAACACATTTTCCCCACATTTCTGTGGTGGAAAGTTCTGGAATCTGCGTGGATCCACAAATTTCCACCCACGCCGCGTCCCCCAAAGTCTTACGAGAAAAATGGTACCTCACATGTGCAGGTCGGCCTAGTGCCCGCGACAGGAAACTGCGCAAAATGCAACGTGGTCACACCTCAATTTCGCAGTGAAAAATGACCCTTTTTTGGCAAAGTGCCTAGCTGTAGTTTGTGAAACCTAGCTCTGTCGGCACCTAGAGAAACCTAGCGAACCTATACATTTTTGAAAACTAGACACCCAGGGAAATCCAGGATGGGGTGATTTGACTGCCTCCCACCAGGGTCTGTTACCTGCCTCCCACCAGGGTCTGTTACCCAGAATCCCTTGCAAACCTAAAAAATTGTCAAAAGATAAAAAAAAATTCCCACATTTCTGTGGTGGAAAGTTCTGGAATCTGCATGGATCCACAAATTTCCACCCACCCCGTGTTCCCCAAAGTCTTCTGAGAAAATGGTACCTCACTTGTGTGGTTCGGCCTAGTGCCCACGACAGGAAATGGCGCAAAACGCAACCTGGTCACACCTTAATTTCGCTGGGAAAAATTACCCTTTTTTGGCAAAGTACCTAGCTGTAGTTTTTGAACCCTAATTCTGCCAGCACCTTGGGAAACGTAGCAACCCCACACATTTCTGAAAACTAGATACCTGGGGGCTTCCAGGTAGGTATGGCTTGCGTGGATCCCCCAACGTTTCCTTACCCAGAATCCCCTACAAACCTCAATTTTAGCTGAAAAAATCACTTTTTTCACACATTTTTGTGTGGGAAAGTTATGGTATTACCTGGCTCACACAATTTTCCCACCACACAGCGTTCCCCCAGGTCTCCCGGTAAAAATGGTGTCTCACTTGTGTGGGAGGCCCAAGTACCCGCGACAGTCAATGGCCCAAAACGTAGTGAGGCGACATCAAAATTGCCTATCACAAAACCACCTGGTTTTGCAAGGGGGGTAACCTGGGTTTTTAGCCCCGTGCTCAGCGGTCATCTAGGGAAACCAACCAAACCCACACATTTCTGAAAAGTAGACACCCGGGTACTTGGGCATTTTTTACCGGGAGACCTGGGGGATCGCTGGGTGGTGGGAAATTTGTGTGAGCCCAGTGATGCCACAACTTTCCCACACAATAATGTGTGAAAAAGTGATTTTTTCAGCTAATTTTGAGGTTTACAGGGGATTCTGGGCAAGGAAATGTTGGGGGATCCATGCAAGCCATACCTCCCTGGAAGCCCCCTGGTGTCTAGTTTTCAGAAATGTGTGAGTTAGGTAGGTTTCCCTAGATGGCTGCCGAGCCCCGGGCCAAAAACTCATGGGACCCCCATGCAAAACCAGGTTGGGTTGTGATAGGTAATTTTGATCTCGCATCAATAGATTTTGGGCCCTTCCCTGCCGCGGGTACTTGGCCCACCCATACAAGTGAGGTACCATTTCTATTGGGATACTTGTAAAAATGCTGGGGGGTTGGAAATTTGTTGTTACTTTCCGCTGTGTGAAAATTTGGGTACAATAATGCAAGTAAAATGTCATAATCACATTTTGGGGTTTGCAGGACATTGTGGGTAAGATAACTTGATGGGATCCACAAGAGAGACATCACCATGCACTCCCATGGGTGTTTCGTTTAACACAAAAACTAATGTTGTTAGGTTATTCTTAAATGAAATGTACAGCTTGGCAGAGAGACAAAACAGACAAAGATTACTGCACAGCCACCTATTCCTCAAGCACACACACATACTAGTTGGATTTGGCACGAGGGCGAGTGATGGTTCAGTATATAAAATTGTATTAACAAGAGATTTCTCACAAATGATATGCACTGTCAATAATTGAATGGACAAAAAACTGAACCAGTGGCTCGCAGCTTGTGAGCTGTAAAGCCACTTCAAGGCACCAACCGCTTTACAGGCAATTCACACACCTTTCATACGTGATACACACAAGACCATTCACACCACCAGACACGAAACCAACACATTACAACATTCACAAAAAGGGACAAGGTACACCCTGCTTCAGAAAGAAAAAAATATATATATTACTACGCACCCATCTAATCCTCAAGCACACACACATACTGGTTGGATTTGGCATGAGGGTGAGTGATGGTTCAGTATGTACAATTGTATTAGCAAGTGATTTCACAAAAATGAAATGCACTGTCAATAATTGAAAGGACGAGAAACTGAACCATTGACTTACAGCTCGTGAGCTGTAAAGCCACGACAAGGCACCAACCTCTTTACAGGCCATTCATACACCTTTCATACGTGTGACACATACAAAACCATTCACACCGCCAGCCGCAGGCCCAGCACGTTACAACACTCACATCAGCAGACTGCGCCATTCAAGGGGCCATCACTTTCACGTTTCCACATTCCTGACACAACAACCACACAAGCTGATGGATTGCGTGGAGTGGCGCTCAGCTAGCAGTATGTGTAGTGACCAGCAGCAAGTCACTACTCACACACTGCCAGCCGAGCGCCAGTCCATGCACACCGCTATCCATGTGCCAGTCCACGCACACTGCCAGTCAAGCACCAACTCACGCACACCGCCAGCCAAGCATCAACCCACGCACACCGCCAGCCAAGCACCAATCCACACGCACTGCCAGCCAAGCGCCAATCCACTAACACCGCCAGCCAAGCACCAGTCCTTGCACACCACAGCCAAGCACCAGTCCAGGTACACCGCCAGCCACATGCCAGTCCATACATACCGCCAGCCTTGCGCCAATCCACGCAACCCGCCAGCCAAGCGCTAGTCTATGCACACCGCCAGCCAGGCACCAGTCCACGCACACCGCCAGCCAAGCCCCAGCCTACACACACCGCCATCACATTTAGGATTTTTTTATACAAAACAACACAAACAAATTGCAAACAGATACAAATATACTAACACAAAATCTGAAACTAAATACATTGCACTAATGCCAACCTTGAAACAGAATAAAAAATGTTAAACGATACAGGCCAGGCAGTTCACTTTCCCACTCATGGATGCTTCCAAAAATGTGTATGCGTGTGGTACGATTTAAAACAAGCAGACACACACAGTCCAGTGTTAGAAAGACAGTCGGGTCAGTACATACAAGTCTCCTTCCGCACAACTCTTCGCCAACAAACTCTACATCTCCTAGTGGAAAGTCTTTTGAGGTTGTGGGAGGAAAGTATTCAGGAAAGTGGCGATCTTTCAATCTAGCCACATCCTCCACCACTCCAACTCTAGGAACACTTGCCTGTTCCACTAGAACAAGGTTGCCTATTACAGACTCCAGAAACTTAGCAAAAGTCATCTTTGACTCGGGACAAGAATCCTTGAACACAACAAAAGCATTAAAGGTTGCCAAGTGGAAAAGATGGATAGCCAACTTCTTATACCAAATGTAAGCCTTACGAAGAGCAGCGTAAGGTTCCAACCTCTGATCTACTCTGTCAACACCACCCATGTGCCTATTATAGTCTAAAATGCACACAGGTTTGTGCACTTCACAAACCTGACCCCAAACAGTCACAGGTGCAGTGCTTTCATCATGGATGGTAGTCAGCATGTAGACATCTCTCCTGTCTGAAAACTTCACAGCTAGAAGCTCCTTGCAATGCAATACACTGCACTGTCCCCGCACAAGCTTTTGACAAACAAGTTCTTTTGGGAAACCTTTACGGTTAGAGCGGATTGTGCCACAAGCAACAGTGCCCACTTTGGCCAATTCCCTGAACAACCGCACACAAGTGTAGAAGTTATCTACATTTAAATGGTGGCCTTTGTTAAATAATCCTCTACCAAGTTCCCACACAATTTTCTCAGTCACTCCAAAAGTGGACGGACAACCAGGGGGTTAATGCTGGATTCCTTACCGGTGTACACCCTGAAATTAGAGACATATCCAGTCCCACTGTCACACAGCATATGCAGCTTAATTCCATAGCGTGCCCTCTTACTAGGAATGTATTGCCTAAAAACCAAGCGGCCCTTGAACAACACCAAAGACTCATCTACTGCTATTTCTTTTCCTGGAGCATAGATCTCAGAAAATCGATCAACAAATTGATCAAGGATAGGCCGAATCTTAAAAAGACAGTCACAATCAGAGTGATCTTGTGGCAGCGCGAAACCATTATCGACAAAATGCAGCATCCGAAGCAGAAGCAAATACCTATCACGACTCATCACTGCCGGAAATATAGCCGTTACCATTAAGGGACTAGTAGACCAATATGAAGACATTGATGGCTTCCTTAGCAAACCCATCAAAAAAGTTAATCCCAAGAACTTCTTCATCTCTTCAAGGTTTGTGGGAGTCCACTGGTTAGCTCTAGAATGGGGCTTAAGGCTGGCACTGATGTCGCTTAAAAACTGTTCAGCATACAAATTAGTCTGCTCAACAATCTCTGCCAAAAACACATTGTCCATAAACATCTGAAAAAAATTTTTATCGGCAAAATGTTCTCAGTATTCACTCTACACCCGGGAACACCAGTAAAGTCTGCCAATGCCGGCTGCCCCATGCCAGGGGCAACCCAGAGGTCATCACTTTCAATGGGAAGCCTTGCAGCCCCAGCCTGCAGAGCAGATGCCTCTTGTCGCACTACACCAACGGGAAGCCTTGCAGCCCCAGATGCCTCTTGCCGCACTACATGAACGTGGGGGGTATTACGTAGTGCATAGGTGCATGAATGAGTGACTCACTGTTTGTATGTGTTGAAGACAGCATGTGTGCATGTCTGTATGAGTGGATGAGTGTGTGTATGGGTGTGTTAGTGAGTGAATGACTGTCTCAATAGTGTCTTTATGAGTTACTAAATATGTTTTAAAGAAGTATATTTGACTATTGGTGTATATAAGTGAGTATATGTGAGAGTGAGAGATTGAAACAGTTCCTGTATGAATAAGTATGTGTTTTTATAAGTGATTATTTAAAAGAGTAAGTATGTGTAAGTTTCCGTAGAAGTAAGTGTGGTGGTGTGTGTGTATAACTGTATATGCAAGTAAATGTATGTTTGATTCTTTTTTAGCATGAGTGACTATGTGTGTGAGTAACTCCATGGATGAGTAGCATTGTGTAACAGGATGTATAGGTGTATGAGTACATATGATGAGTGAGTACACGTATGAGTGACTGTACAGGACTGTTGGTAAGTGAGTGGATGTGTATGTGGATCTTAGAATTACTGAAGAGGTTTTTGTTACTGGTATTGGTATGTCCATTTTTTTGAAAATTTCAGTCTCTATTTTTGAATGTTTGTATCAAAGGTTATATTAGGGTGAGAGGAGGTCTACCACTCTGTCACAAGGATGATGTCATCAGTGATGTCATTTGAGATGTCATCAGTGATGTCATGAGTGATGTCACTGACCATGTCATGAGTGATGTAATATGTTACGTCATCAGCAGTGGATTGCGGGTGCGCAAGTTATAGTTAGCTTAAGTAACTATAACGGGGGAATTTCATTGGTTTTTTATCAGTAAAATGTCCAGCTAACTATAACGTGTGTGAAACCTATGGTTTTTTCACTGAATTTGCAAGGTTTTTTAAATGCTAAATCCTAACTATAACGTGTGTGAAACCTATGGTTTTTTCAGTGAATTTGCAAGGTTTTTTAAATGCTAATTCCTAACTGTAACATATGTGAAACCTATGGTTTTTTCAGTGAATTTGCAAGGTTTTTTAAATGCTAATTTCTAACTATAACGTGTGTGAAACCCATGGTTTTTTCAGTGAATTTGTATGGTTTTTTAAATGCTAATTCTTACCTATAACATATGTGATTCCCATGGTTTTTTTTTTGATTTTGTATGATTTTTTTATTATAAATTCTTATATTAAATGTGTTTTTTTTAAAAAAAGCAAGTTTTTTTTTTTTAAAGTTTATATTCTCTTAAAACACTATTTTTTTAAAAAAATAATTCTGCAATATATTAATTTTTCTCTTTTTTTTTTTTTCCAAACAGGTAAGATATATTAGTATAACATAGAAAACCTTTTTTTCTCTTTTTTTTATTATTTTTTTAAGTGCGCGTACGGTAAGCGTACGGTAAGCGTACGGTTTACGTAATGTTCGTAATTTATCTACTCTTTTTGCGTATAGTTACGCAATTTGCGTAGCCGCGCGTACTGCGTATGGGGCGCGTAAGCGTGTATGCTACACGCGCACGTTACGCGGAAGTGTTGGGGCGTGTCCGTTATACGCATGCGTGCGAGCGCGTGTCTTTTTTACGCGCATGCGTACTTTTACCGTAAGCGCTCTGTAAGCGTAACGTAAGCGTAACGTAAGCGTAACGTACGTGCACGGTGGGTCATGTGATCATGAAACAAAACTTTTGATTGGTTCAAAGTAGTTTCAGTTCTAGAACTCTCCTACACCACACCCATTCCCCTCATTTCTGCTTGTGATCCCTTAGGTGAAGGAGCTGACTTGTCTTTGTGATACGATGGCAGACCAGCACTCTTCTGCTGAGAGTGAGGCTAGCAGCACCACCATCAGGCAGAGAAAGAGGAAACAGAAGAGCTCTTTTATATGGGAGTATTTTACTTTTCCTGAGGGTGAGAAAAAAGTCAATGCTGCCTTGGTGACTTGCAAGCTGTGCAAGCGTGTACTTTCACGAGGTAATCCCAACAAGAAGTATTCCTTCGGGAATCACACTATGTTGAGACACCTTGAGGATGTACATCCTAGGACAAATGCTCGACATACTGGAGGAAACCCTTCAGTAAGTCAACCAAGCACATCCACAGCAGCTCAGCCAAGTCCTTCTTCGGAAGCTCAGCAGAGCCCTTCATCTGTGGGGGCAGATTCACCTTTTTCTGATCCTGTGGAAACGAACCATCGGTTTGCGAGGGTTACTATGCGGTGTTCATTTTGCCATGGTCTAATTGTTCATAGGGAGACCAGTCTTCCCCTCATTAACAACGAAATAGACCAGCACATTTGTCCTACCAGCTAATGTTCCCATTCTTCCTTTCCTCTGTCCCTGCATGAACACAACGGCTCTTTTAAGAGCCAACCTGACCTCTCAACTTTTTTTTATTTTTTCTTTAAAACTTTTTTTTTTTTTTTTTTACCGTACGCGTACGGTAAGCGTTTTTTTTTTTTTGTTTTTTTTTTAAAAAACACTAAAAATCAATTACCACATCTCAAGATCCTTGAGGAATTAATAACTAAATACTAAAAATCTGTTTGAGATAAAGTGGAAGAAAAGGAACCATGTAATTTCTGACTTACCTGACCCACCCAACAATTTAATTTTTAATTAAAATGTAATTGAAATTACTTGAAAAAATTGTTGTTTTTTTTCGAAAATTTTCTTTCACAATCTGAAAAAAAAGAAAAAAGTATTAATATTTAATAAATCATTATATAACACAGTACACGTATTTACATATTTTAAAAAAAAAATGTTTTGCCTTTCTTTTGCTGTTTTCAGAATATATTGCATTTCACTATAAATTGTGAAAGCAATTGCATTCATCACTTAACAGCGGGCAAAAAAAAAATAACAATCTCAAAGATTGTTTTAAAAAAGCCCCAGAATCTCTTTTTACTTAAACATAACATTATAGAAATGCATAATATTCTATAAAAATATCATCTAATAACAATAATTATTTCTTTAAAATACCGTCTGACAATTTTTTATCAGAAGCATAATCACAAAAATAATATATTTCAAGTAACTCCACAATATATCTGGTTCTATTTCCTTTAGGCCAAATAGTAATTTTAAAATTCTTTTTTGATTAAATTTCCAATGGTAATCTAATACAATTCCAAAATTTTAATTGTACAGATCTTACCGATTCTCTCTAACATTTTGGTTTCCGAAAGATTAATTAATAATTAAATAAGTCCACAATACAATTGGTTACCTTTCCTTATGGCCAAATAGTAATTTAAAAAATATTTTTTGAATAAATTTCCAATGGTAATCCAATAAAATTCCAATATTTAAATTGTGCAGATGTTACCGATTTTCTCAAAATTTTTGGTTTACGAAAGATTCATTAAAAATTAAATAAGTCCACATTACAATTGGTTACCTTTCCATTAGGCCAAATGGTAATTTGAAAAATCTTTTTTTTTTTAAATTCCAATGCTAATCCAATAAAATGGTAAAATTGATTTGTACAGATCTTGCCAAGTCTCTCTAAAATTTTGGTTTCAGGAAGATTAGATAGGAATTTGCTAAATCAAAAGGCAAACGTTGCTTGAAAATCAATTGGGAATCATTACACAGTGTCCAGCCTTTTTCACATTTAAGATAAACTGTGTAATGACCAGAAGTAACAGTAGGTCCTTCATGGAAAATTATTGCAACTGTTACAAAAGTTTTTCCTGAAATTGATAATTGCTGTCCTGTGAATTTCTTTATTAAAGTGTCCAATTTTGAACCATCAGCTTTACATCGTTGCATCATTAAAATTACATACTGTCCGTATTCCTTTAAAATTAACATTGAAAACATGTCAGATTTACACTCACCGCATTCCATGCTATGATTAGCATCTTTAACTAATTTAGCAAAAGTGACTGTTTTACTGTCTGGCAATGTTAAATAAATAAACCTTTCAGAATCAACATTAGAGCCACATGTATTGTAACAGTTTTCACAACTATGTTCCCATTTATAAGAGACGACAAACATATTTTCAATGGGAACCCCTTCTTCTTCCAGTACCTGAAAAAAATACATCAAGAATTCCTGTGCGTCTTGCTGTACATTTTGAGAAAACTGTGTTCGTCCTGAACATACATCTAAAAGTTTTCTAATTTCAGTAGCACTTTCTATTTGAGTGAAAAAGGAGACTCAACTCAGAACAGAATCTTTTTCTCTGATTTACTATTATCTGCTCTTGCAAACTTTTCAGATAAAATGCAACATTCAGCACTACATTAGCGTAGCAGTTGACACCAGAGCTATTTTCAAAATGACAACCAACAACCTCTTCAACATTGTCCTTTTTCTTTTTGCTTGCAATTACATCACTCCTCTTTTTTTTCCTCCTCTCTACATCCTCATTACAGATATTTTCAATTCTCCTTTTACGAGAAACTACACGTTTCTCTAACACAGGATACTGACCTAAATGAGGAGCATAGGTTCTTCTTAATCTATTATACTCCTTTACACAGTTTGTATCAGCACTAACTTTTGAATCATCAAAGTCTATCATGAATAAACCAGATAATGTTTTCACTCGTGACAAAGCTACATAAGCCATACCTTCTTTGAACACAGTTGAACCAATGTTTACAAATGCACAATCTACAGTCAATCCTTGAGACTTGTGAATAGTTACAGCATATGCTAGAGAAAACGGAAACTGTTTCCTTTGTACATATAAGTCTTTCACAAGCATGAAATGAACTGTACAACGACAAATGTCTATAACTTCTTCTATCTGATCAAATTTCATTTTTAAACATTCTATTCCATCTTTTTTCTGATAATTAATAAAACCCACAACTCTTCCCATAACTCCATTCACTAAACCTTTTTCAACATCCAAATTTCTCCTTAAAAATACTCTACAGTTCATGCAAACATATAGATTTTTTTCTAATCCAGCAGTTTTGGAAATGTTCTTCTCTAGTGAATCCAATTTATTTTTCAGTTTGCCTGTTAATGTGATAGTAATTCTTCCATCCTGAATTTTGTCCACTGCTTCCAATTTCCTGATATCTTCTTTTTCCAATTTCAAAAGCTCCTCATTGAATATTGAGCATTCACGTAGAGTTGGCATTAAGCAGATGACACTTTTCTTTTCTGCACTGTTCTTGTATATCTTCTCTGCAACTATTTCTTCCTTTGGAAATAAATTATGTAGCAACCGACTCTGTAATGCTTTTGTGCCAGCTTCAGTCAGTAGTCCAATCCTGATATCTTTCAGAATACTTCCATATTCTTCATCGTTTGCTTGCCTCATATTAGTAGTAAGTTCCTTGTACTCAAAGAAGGACCAAATATTTGCATTACCAATGCTTCCCAATGACTTCTTTGTGTCTTCATGTGTCACAGTATTAAACACTGGCTGTCCTTTAACTGGAGTAAGCTGTAGAAGATCCCCAAAAACTATGACATGTTTTCCACCAAATAACACGTCATAGTCTGTCCTTAGAATTTGCTGCATTCTTAAATGCACAAAGGCAAGCATTAAGTTTGATACCATGCTCACCTCATCAATAATGAGAACTTGCATCTTCTTCAATACTCTTGAAACTTCCAAGCATGCTTCTCCAGTTAGCTTGTGGTATTGTATTTTGTTCTCATGCTCCACTGGTAACATTAGCAAATGATGTAAGGTGATTCCTTTTATGTTATATGCTGCTAACCCAGTTGGAGCAGTAACCACACAAGACAAAGTAGAATCCGTTTTTTGCTGTAGGTAGCTTCTGATGACTTTAATTAGGAAACTTTTTCCAGTTCCAGCTTGTCCGCTTACATACATCCTGATTGGATGCAATGATGTGCATGAGCACTCTTTTTTTTCATGTAGTAATCCGTGATCAATTTTGTTTCCGATCTCTTCATAAATTTGCTGCTGCTCTTGATTCAGTTGTCTTTCCAAATTTTGTAAGTCTATAAATTCTTCTTGAGCTTGATTCATAGCCATTTCCACTTCATTCATGGCTATTGCAGCTTCATTTTCAACGATTGGTTGTCCTAGGGGATCTTGACTGAGTGTTCCTGAACTTTGGCTGTCTTGAGAACTGTCTCTAGCAATTGTAGTTTCCTGTTCAATTTCTTCATTTAACATTTGTACATAAGTTGTGAATGTACTGCATTGTATGCTGTCTTTGCAAGCATTAAATGAATCTTCATAGCTTTGAAATTCTCCCAGTAGTTCATCCTCTGTACGCCATGGTTTAAACAGCTGTAAAAGCGCCAAGTAGTAAAATTCCTTTTTGTCAGTAGTGTCGCAACTCAGCTTCCTGTGATTTATCAAACTTCCTTTTGTTTGCTTCACCAAACATCCTTCCTCACCAATGACTTTATATTTTCCATTGTTGATGTCTTCTGCGGCTTTCCGTGAATAAATGTAGTTCTGCAGCACTTCATAGAGACACATGTTCTCCAGATGATGACTTCTCTTGGGATAATATGTGTCCAACATGTTTGATTTCAAAATATCTGTACTTTCTGGGTCATTCTCGGCCAAGTATTCAATTTCTCCAACAGATTTCAGTACCCGATTTCTCATTGCTTGCTCCTTTAACTTTTTCTCTTCTGTGCTTTTTGGTATAGCACATGTTGCATATTCTTCAATGAAAGATAACACTGCTTCATCAGTATCTGTTGCAAACTTTGGGGCATCCTTGATCCACAACAGCATATGAATATGAGGAGCACCTCTTGCCTGGTACTCTTTTCTCCAAAAGAAATCCTCTACTTCTCCAAGAGGTGGATTATTTTTATTGCAGATGAAGGACATCATAGCCTCAAATCTATGATTGAAATATCTGCAAACATTAACCGGATCCAATGAGCACAGTTCTCCTGCTGTCTTGTATTCGATGTTTTTAATGTTTGAATTGGCCTCTCGTAGAAAATCCAGTAAATCATCCCAAGCGTACTCAGCACAGCTTAGAGTAAGGAACCATGTTGGTGTTCCTAAATTCCGTAACATGCATTTTAATTCACCATGGCGTCGGTACCAATATTCATTTGTCCCACGCTGACAAGCCATCAGATTGATCAGTTGTGTTTCCAAATGATCATCTCGGTGCTGCACTTTCTCCATAAAATCCTTAGCAGACACATTTTGTAAATGTACTCCACTTTTTAAAATGTGATTTACTGCATATGATAATGCAGACAAGTCGCTTTCAAATAAAAGATGGAACAAATAAGGAATACTTTGTCGAAATCTGGGATCTTCTGCATATAGTCTTGTAGTTCGATACTCAGAAGCTGGAATCTGTTCTGGACGTTCATCGTATCGTCCTCCTTTTCCTGTAGGAAACAGCTGGGGAAAACATCGAGCTTCCAAGCTCTCCTCCCATACACTCACGGGAGTTCCTTTTGCTTTCTTCATCTGAAACAGATCAATATTGTCTCCCATAACTTCTTTTGAATGAAGAGGATGTATGCTAAAATGTTCATAAATTTCTTCTTCCTTTGACTTGTCCACTTTTTCAATTTGTCCAGTTGGTGTTTCTGTGTCTTCTTGTAAATCTTCTTCTTCTTCTTCTATATAAATTGATTCATACCATTTGTTATTCCTTTTCAAATACAAATTTGCTCTTTGTACTTTCCGTACATCTACCAGCTCCTGCCAAATCTTCTTATTCTTTGTTGGTACACCATTAACCAGAATATCTAATGGTTCAGTTTCCAAAGTATCTGCATCAATAGTTTCCATATTTTTTTTCAAATCCAAGGGCAAATACACCACTCTTCCTTTTAAACCTCTCAGTAAATCTGAAGGAGGTAATTTACCAGTTTTGGGCTCCATACGTACTATGGTCTGGAACGGATGAACACATTGAATAAGTATAGACTCATATGTATTTAATTCAGAAAGTTCGGCAGGAATAACATCCAATTCTAAATTATTATGTACAGCTCTGGTCGGCATTCTATTTTCCTCTAACTTGTTGTAACAGTATTTACAAATACGCTGATCTTCACCCAATTCAAAAGAATTTTCAAGAAATATATATGTGGCAAAATCCTTCCACTTATAATTATCTTCATTTTCACTTTTTCTGTAGAGATCAACATTCCTGGTTTGTTTTCTATAATGAGTTCTGCGGCAACAAATACAAGTAATATTTGGTCTTTCATTAGAGATTATTGCAAATGTTGTTATGTGATCATTAAATGTCTTACTTACAGAGGGTTCTACATTCTCTTCCACTTCTTCCTCATTTACTGTGTCCTTTTCTGCACTGTCTTGTTCAGGACCAAAGTAACAAAACTGAATTTCATCAGTAACCTTCTCTACATCTGATACCGATCCACGGAACAGAGCCCTATTCAATTCATCTAACTTTATTGCTGGACTTTTAGCAAAATACAACCGTCTCACAAACTTTCTCATTTCAGTATGATGAGCAGCCAGCATCCTAAAATGATGAAAAACACTTTTACACACTTTTCTAGATAGACAAGCCAGAGAATGACCCTGCAAACCAGTATTCTCTCTCACTCTACATGGATCTAGACTTTGAAGCACCTTAATCTTCTGTTTTACACTTTTTTTACTATATTCTCTTAGAAACTCACGAAATTTATCAATAGATTCCTGACGCACAGTGCAAATACTACTACAATTCCAAGTGTACACTGGGGCTTTAGGACGTCTCCCCATAGCCTCATCCGCCATCACTTGTACCTCATCTCTTGGAACCATTTTCTCCTTCTCCATTATACAACCATTTTTCACTTCATAAGCACAACCTCTGGTGTCAACTGCATGCAGCAAACTATTACTTTGAAAATAACTCTCTTCATTAAAAAAAGGTTCACTACTTGAACTATGCATCCATTCTCCTAAAAACACTTTACAAAAGTTTGTTCTTTTCACTACTCTTTTCCTTTTGCTTTGTGATTTCAGTACATTAACCATTTTATCTAATGTACGCATCCTATTCAAAATTAAAATGAATAGTTTCCTTTTTAATTCTAATGCCTTTGCTGCAATGGCTTCAATTTCTTTTTTTCTCTTATAAAATTTTGCCTTTTGCTTATATTTCTTCACATCCTTTATCAAATTGGACATTACTCTTCTCTGAAACATTTTTCTACGTATCTCTTTAAACGCTGTTTTTCTGTTTAAGTTAATCTTTATTGTTTCTGAAGGTATATTTGCATTAACCAAATGCTCAATTCTTTCCTGTTGTTTTTTATTTAAAACATTCTTTCCAGTACAGACATTTTGTACATTTTTCCTTTTTTTGAAGATGTTCTTTAAAAAATCTTTTGTCTGCTTACCAGAAGACTTTCTCTTTTTCCCAACATGAGCATCTCCAACTAACTTAGGTCCTCCAGCTGTCTTCAAATATAGTTTTTTTTGTGGTTTTTCCTTAGATTTTGTAGGCATCTTAAATTTTGTTCACTGCTCTTCAGCAATACCTGAAAAAAACTAAAAAAAAATTCCTTTATTTAATTTAAATATATTACTACATTTTTTATGATCTTTTCAAATCTTAAAATACTAAGTACCCCTTTCCTACAAGTGAAAATCAGAATAACACCTTCACAAATTAAATATCTAAAAACAATTCCTGTGTGCACACAGAGTCATGGTTTGAAATTAGGCAGAAAACGAAATTTCTTTGCCAATTGGAAAGCACACTTCCTACTGCTTTTTTGGCAAGTGATAAGTACTTTTACAGTCTGACACATTTTGAATCCACTTTTCAGATTCTGAAAAAAGCACATGTCCAAACTGCTTTTTGAGACCAGAAACATGTGTAACCTGGGTGACTGACTACACTCCAGCAAGGGCAACCAGCCTTAGTGATGCTGAATGTATTTGCATTACTGACTGCAACCTCAAACCCTACTCGGTTGTGAATACTGTGCATGATTCCACAGGATAAGCAGCTGGCTGTGTGCTAAGAGTCAGCTTCTGCAGAAAAAAATAGCTCCCCCTTTCCATCTAATGCAAATGTAAAATTACCAGAGCAATACGCAATAAATCTCTGTCTATAATTCCTCTTTGCACACAGAGTCATAGTTTCATATTAGTCAGAAAACAAAATTTCTTTGCCAATTTGAAAGCACACTTACTACTCTTTTTTTTTGCAAGTAATAAGTACTTTTACAGTCTGACACATTTTGAATCCACTTTTCAGATTCTTAAAAAAGCACATGTCCAAACAGCTTTTTCAGACCAGCAACATGTGTAACCTGGGTGACTGACTACACTCCAGCAAGGGCAACCAGCCTTAGTGATGCTGAATGTATTTGCATTACTGACTGCAACCTCAAACCCCACTCGGTTGTGAATACTGTGCATGATTCCACAGGATAAGCAGCTGGCTGTGTGCTAAGAGTCTGCTTCTGCACAAAAACATAGCTCCCCCTTTCCTACTAATGCAACTGTAAAATTACCAGAGCAATACGCAATAAATCTCTGTCTATAATTCCTCTTTGCAAACAGAGTCATGTTTTCATATTAGGCAGAAAACGAAATTTCTTTGCCAATTTGAAAGCACACTTACTACTCTTTTTTTTGGCAAGTGATAAGTACTTTTACAGTCTGACACATTTTGAATCCACTTTTCAGATTCTTAAAAAAGCACATGTCCAAACAGCTTTTTGAGACCAGAAACATGTGTAACCTGGGTGACTGACTACACTCCAGCAAGGGCAACCAGCCTTAGTGATGCTGAATGTATTTGCATTACTGACTGCAACCTCAAACCCCACTCGGTTGTGAATACTGTGCATGATTCCACAGGATAAGCAGCTGGCTGTGTGCTAAGAGTCTGCTTCTGCAGAAAAAAATAGCTCCCCCTTTCCTACTGATGCAACTGTAAAATTACCAGAGTAATACACAATACATCTCTGTCTATAATTCCTCTTTGCACACAGAGTCATGTTTTCATATTAGACAGAAAACTAAATTTCTTTGCCAATTTGAAAGCACACTTACTACTCTTTTTTTTGGCAAGTGATAAGTACTTTTACAGTCTGACACATTTTGAATCCACTTTTCAGATTCTTAAAAAAGCACATGTCCAAACAGCTTTTTCAGACCAGCAACATGTGTAACCTGGGTGACTGACTACACTCCAGCAAGGGCAACCAGCCTTAGTGATGCTGAATGTATTTGCATTACTGACTGCAACCTCAAACCCCACTCGGTTGTGAATACTGTGCATGATTCCACAGGATTAGCAGCTGGGTGTGTGCTAAGAGTCTGCTTCTGCATAAAAAAATAGCTCCCCCTTTCCATCTAATGCAAATGTAAATTCACCAGAGCAATACCAAACAGCTTTCTGAGACCAGCAACATGTGTAACCTGGGTGACTGACTACACTCCAGCAAGGGCAACCAGCCTTAGTGATGCTGAATGTATTTGCATTACTGACTGGAACCTCAAACCCTAAAAGTATTCCTCATTTATACCAGTACACCTTAAATTACGGTGAAAACATAGTCCATATTATTTTACATGTTCCTCACATTTAAATTTCTCCCAAAACACAAAATGATAAACACAACTTCAACAAAAGGAATTCCAATTCTATTATTCATTTCTTAATTTACCATATACATCCCCTCTCAAACTCTTAACTCACCTTTAAAATTAGTTAGTTGTGAAAGAAATGTGGCACTCTAACAGCAGATTATCAGAGCCCGGATCTCTGTTCTGTACACCTCTCTCCTCTCAGCAGAACCAGATAATGGCAATGTTTCCCTCTCTTTTTCCACACATATACATGTTAGTTTCAAATCTCAGTGCTTCCCCCTTTTTTTCAAATGTAATCACACATTTCTATTGGTTGAAAACCAACCCTTTTCCAACAGTACCCTTCCCCCAACTTGACTTCAGCCTAGTACCCTTCCCCCAACTTGACTTCTGCCTGCTACCATAGCAACTGCTCTTGAAACACTGCTGTGTAGAGTTAGGTCAGAAGTTCACCACACAATGTTTCATTTCCAAAGAGCAGGAGTGCTGACTTTTCAAACCTAACAGCAAATCCATAGTACTGTTCTTTGGTAACACATTTTTCTGTACCAATACAAAACATGCTTCTATAAATTTACACATACAGCCTAGTTTTTAGTGTAGAATGGTATGAAACAGCCAATCAGTTCTTTTTTTAAAAAAAAAATATGTATGCCTCCATTTCCAAACTGTCTTTCATTTCTTTTTACCATTCTACTGAATTACACCTCCTGAGTGCACCCCGATCTCCTTGGAAGATGTTCACAGTGTGGATTGTAGGACACAGCTATGTCTTCTGGAGTGAAAAGTATGCAGAGAAAACAGGTATGGTGAGCGACCTTGCTTTGCCAAATGTAGACATTAAATGGATTGGTCAGAGAGGGTTAAAGTGGCACCAATTGATGCCATTGGTGAAATCCTTCATGCAAATCCAACACCCTGACCTCATAATAGTGCACTGTGGTGGCAATGACCTAGGTACTTTGACTGGGGTAGGTCTGGAAATGCTTATGAAGGACACCTTTGCACAACTGTTTTCACTTTTCCCTAAAACTGCCTTTGTGTATTCTAACATATGCCAAAGGCAAAAATGGAACTGGTCCAATCAATTTTGTCCGCCGATTGACAAAGCAAGAAAGCACGTCAACAAATCTGTTTCTGCTTTCCTCCGAGACTATGGTATGGGTTCCATTTACCACAACAACTTGCGTTACGACATGCAAGACATTTATAGAGGAGATGGTGTACACTTCAATGATGAAGGGAACAGAGTCTTCCTCTTGAACCTTAGACTCTGCTTCGGTACTTACTTGTAGGTACCACTAAAAAATCAAATCACTTCATAAACACAATGGCTCTTTTTAGAGCCCCCTAATATCTAAACACTTAAATCTGAATTTTATTTCTTTTTTTATTTTTTTTTTCTACCGTACGCGTACGGTAAGCTTACCGTAAGCTTACCGTACGCGTACCCCGCGATTTTTAAAAAAAATTAATAAATGTTTTTTTTGTACTTTTCTGTCCTTCTTTGACCCCCTTTCAAATGTTAGGGGGTCTGTAACTCACTTCCTTGCCCCCTTTTCAAGTTATCACCCTTTTTTTTCCTGAGTGAAACACACAAAATGGTGGCCGCCGCTTCCTGGTTTCGACCGATTCGAATGTTTACTAAGATCTAACAGCCAATCAGAAGCGCGCTCGCGCACGTCACCGTACGCGTACGGTAAGCTTACAGTAAGCGCACGGTTAGCGCACCGTAAGCTGCCACAGATATATATATTGATTTAAATGCTATTTTCTCAGGAAATACTGAACAGATTTACACCAGACCTACAAAAGGCACTTCCTTGACCTGAGGACTACCTCTCTGCCAAATTTCAAGTAACTCTGTTCAGCCGTTCGGGCTGTAGCTGTGTCTAAAGGTCCTATGGAAAAATGCATGGGAAAAACGCGTTTTGGGACCCCCCTTTTATCTCAGCCCCCGCTTGACGAATCCCCCCGAGACTTTCAGGGTAGGAGCGGAGCGTAGCGCCCCACCTATTTTGAAAATTTCGCGAGGATTCGTCGACCGGCGCCAAAGTTATTCAGAATAGAATGTTGCGGATTTCCTATGGAAACAGGGTCCTAACTATAACTACCTACTGGCGACCGCCAGTAGGTAATATATATATATATATATATATATATATAACATTCTTAAACTATTAAGAAACACTCACTCACTGGATGATGTAATCAGTGATGTCATCAGTGATGTCATTTGAGATGTCATGAGTAATGTCACTGACCATGTTATGAGTGATGTAATATGTGACATCATCAGCAGTGCATTGCGGGAGCGTGAGTTATAGTGAGGTCAGCTTACTATAACAGCCGTCCCTGGCAAAGTGCTCGGCCACCGCCCCCCCCCCACCCGGGGGGTTGCCGCCGAGCTCTTTGCCAGGGCCGGTTTTCAGCCGATTGTGTTACATGGTGTAGTGTTCTGACTTGGTGATGTCATGTGCTGATGTCATTCATTGCCTTTGTCCTGAGCTTGTGCTTCTTTAGAGTTCCTTCTTGGAATGTCCTTGTGTAGAATGCTGTCTCTTGAACGTATGTTCAGTTGGATCTACTTGTTGGAGGATGAGGTCTCTATTCTATCTTCTACATTCGGGTGCCGATTCCGATCCGGTAAAAAAAATTACCGTACGACTCGTATCCGTATTTTTTTACGTACGAGTCGCACAAGTACCGTACAAACTGCCAAGTACGATTGGGACGTGAAAAATAACTACGAATAGTGTTGGGAAAAGTCTACGAGCGCGCGTCGGGAAGTGTCCACGTCCGAATATCGTCAGGAAAAGTGTACGAAAGTGATCCGGACAGTTTCACTTACAACGTAAAACACAAGTCCGAGCGCGCAAGTACGATCCCGACCGCCCGTCCGAGTACACAATCGCACGTAAAAAGGCCCGTAAGGAGGCAATGCAGTAGAACACATGTACACGGGTAAACTCATGCCCGTGTACGAGCCGTACAGCCCCCCCACCCCAAATATGCCAGCACCGTACACCACCCTGTCTGCACTGTACCCCAGCCCCGCAACTGTATGTGCCGTACCGCCCCATGTACGTGCCGTACCCCCCTATGTATGTGCCGTACCACCGCATGTACGTACTGTACCCCCAGCCCCCCACCACATGTATGCACCGAAGCCCTGCACCGCATGTACGTACTGTACCCCCAGCCCCCCACCGCATGGACGCACTGAAGCCCTGCACCGCATGTACGCACTGTACCCCCAGCCCCCCCACTGCATGTAGGCACCCAACTCCTGCACCGCATGTATGCGCCGCACACCAACACCGTACCCCAGCCCCCTCACCCAGCATCGTGTATGTACGGATCGTACCTACGCGAAAAATACTCTTACAGAACCTGGACACTTGAAAACAGCACAAGGAGGGCCAATACGACTCGCACAACAACACAAAACATGTCGGCATGACAAAATACATCTCAAAGACTGACCTGGCACATCCAAACAGGCAAACAGAGGCCCAAAATCACAACCACCACTTATAACACACCCACGAAAATTCAAACACAGCCACACCCAAAAATGGACCAATAAAAAGGGCTCACACACACACCCCATGAGCCTTTGCAACAGACCCACTGCTGCCAGACCCCACGGACAAACAACCCCACACAACTGCAACCTTCGCTACACCGTCACTCACACACCTTCACACAACCACCTCCACACAACCACCTTCACAAACATCCCCCTCTTCACATTCACACACACACCGTCACATTCATACCCACACACCCACAACCATCCACACCCACACCCACACCCTACACCATGCCCACAGACAAGAATCCAAAGTTCACAACGGCGGAGCTGGACCTCCTTGTCAACGAAGTCATCGGAGTCGAGCCATAGCTGTTTGGAACATTGGTCAGACAGACCAGCATAGCTGCAAAATCTGCCATGTGGCAGAGGATTGTCGACAAAGTGAATGCTGTTGCGCCCGTCCGAAGGACCAGGCATGAATGCCAAGCCAGGTGGTACGATCTGCGCAGGGCGGTCAAGAGGAAGATGAATGAAGAACATGCCCAGACCAACATCACCGGAGGTGGGCCGCCCCGCAAACCCGTACACTACCATCCCTGGGAGGAGAAGGTGATGGCCATGCTACCTCCGGTGGGACTGCACGGAGTGGACGGAGTCACAGAGCCTGGTGAGTACACAAACAACTCATGTAACTTGGGGGGAATGGCATCCACACCCCAGCCACCCGAGGCGCAACTAGAGCAACATTTCGGGGGAGGCTAAGAAAAAATTACATGGGGGGATGAATCTTGTAAGCCATAGGCAGAGTGGAGCTGCAGGGGCTGTTAAAGGGGTGAAACAACAGCGAGGTCTCATTAACACGCAAATGGCCTGTTAAAGACCTGTGAAGTGCTCGGTGCGGCTGTGAGTGCGCCGGGAAGCTGTCTCATCCCGGGCTGCCACACACGACGGGGGGGGGGGGATGAAGCCCTGTGAGTCCAATGGGTGTTGCGCACCTACCCCAAAGCACTCACCGCACACAACCACACCCAGAAACCACGCCCATGCCACGAACGTCACCATTTACCCATCACAAATCAAGGCAAGGCCATGTCCAAGGCTACAGCAACCAATAACACAAGACTGGATGTCCGGGAGGCTGGGAGGGTGGGCCACACACAACACATTGTCAAAATGAGACGCAGACAACAATGTCATCAGCCCATATGGCATAGGTACATACCCATGCACAATGCACAGGGACTGGCAAAGTACTGACAAGGTAGATGACACTGGGCCCTGCTGTATGCAGCACAAGGCCCTCCTGGGACCACTGTTCACCCACACACCAACTCCACAAGCACAGGTATCTAGCACAGGAACTCACACTCACTGTCATGCCAGCATGCACCATGAGGGGACACACACATCACCTGGGAGATCCAATGACAACTCACACTACACACAACACCAGGTCCGGTCACAACCCCCCCTAACACAAGCACACACCACCGGGACACTCCCACAATGGACATGTGACACAACAAGACCAATCCAGAGCCAAATAAGCATCAGAGCCAACAATCTACAGGTCAAACACTCAGGAGAACATCCCAATCTGTCCCCCGCAACATACCCATCCCCAAGTGGACATTGAGAGGAATGCTAGGCACATCCAACTACCTGGAGGAACTGTGTCAAATAGAATATGTATGAAACATGGATGTGGCATGAAACAGCATTAACATTGTCTCTCTCTCACACACAGGGCAACGTCGACGATCTCCCCCCAACACTGGGGGGGGAAGAATCACAGTCCCAGGCATCGCATGAAGATGATCCCACCGGCAGCGACGACTCTCACCACTCCGTGGATGACCCCCGACCAACCTGGTCCCTCTGGTGTACAAGCCCCTGCAGCACCTGCGTCAGGTACATCTGTGCCAACCACCGCCCCCATTCCTGCCACATCCCAGGAGACACCCAGGAGCCCTGCTCACACTGAACAACACAGCCAGTCTGACCAGGAGGGACACGGTCCTCCGGGCACCCAGGAGGAGGCAGGCAACCCTGCAAATGCCATCCCTCAGGGGTCCCGGAGACCCGATGTACAACAGCAGGCCAGGCTCGAGTGGGCAGGGGTGGTGGGAGTGGAGGCAGGCGGAGGCGCGAACCTGACCAGCCAGCTCAGGACCCCGGTCTGACACACATACGCAACATCCTGGACTCATACGGGCGTGACACCAGAGGCATGGACCAGGTCGTGGCCAGACTTTCCGGGATGCAGGGGACCCTCGATGAGATCAAGAACCTGCAGGTCGAGCATCATGCCAGTCATCAACAACACCAAGGACGGATGGAGGCAAGACTGGCTGAGCTCCTGGCGGTGCACAGGGACGTGGGACAATCACTCCATCAGATTGCCCAAAGCCTGGCAAACCCTCCCTGTACCACCAGGCGTAGACCAGCACCAGACACAGGGAGGGACGAGGAGGAGGAGGATTCGTCTGACGGAGCGTCCCTGACATCGTCAAGGCCTGCTTCTGAGGGTCCCCGGAGGAAAGTGGGTCGTCCACATAAGAGACCGTGAGAGTTACCGGACCATCACCGTCTCCCAGGTCACCTGGCCTGGCACCTGGCCCTCCGGCGCAACAGCAGCACCTCACCCAATGACATTCTCTGCCACATGGACTTGCTGGTCACAGTCTGACCAATGATGACCAACACTGTGGTCTGGACTCTGATGACTCCAACTGACAAGGATGCCATCTCCCCCTGTGAACTTTGGATTCTATTCCCCCGGTAGAGCACCTTGACACATCTACCACAAGACTCACCCCACCAAAAATAAATTCACATTGTTCTGCACATGAGATGTTGCTGTCATTTTGCATTATTCAACGACATATGTGTGTGGAAATGTCTAACTATGCCTGAGTGTTGAACTAACTCCAGCCATCCATACGCTGGGATCAGAGTCTGGTACAGGACACATATGGGTCACAAGGTATCATTCAATGTAGGCATTGAGCACAACACTCACCTGTGATGGCCTCTGGCTGCTGAGGGGGGGCTTGCTAAACTGTGTGGACACACCTATTTGGGAGATCATCATCAAGGCGTAGAGGTCATGGCCCATGTGGAGGTACCCGGGGAGGGAGTCCCAGGTATGTGTTGCCAGGTGGGAGAACAATGTCCTGTATGCTGGAGTACGGTTTGTTAAGAACGGTGGCCAGGGCAAGGTTGGATGCACAGAGATGGCCCAACGGGATCTAGGATGACAGACGCACAAGGTAGGTTTGGGGTCGGGGTTGTGGACTGCCTCCTGAGTGTGGGTGGGGAGTGTGGAGGTCATCCTGCAGCAGACAGTGATCCATTGCAGCTATCTATGGTGGACGGTGAGGTGGCTGGGGCGCAGGGTGTAGAAGCTGAGGTGTGCAGATGCACCCTGGAAGTGGACCAGGTAACTGGGAGTGTGGATGTACTTGCACCGTAGAGGGCAGGCCAGTATATAAGACGGATGTTGTCATGGACCTGGGGGATGGTCTTTCGTAACTTGGAGTGGATCTATCTGTGGATCATGTGCATGATGCAGAGGGCGTTGCAGCATGAGGCACAGATGATGTGGACTAGCATGACATATGCGAGTGAGCCAAACATGATGCACACCATCTCGTGTGTGTGGCCACTGGGTGCATGTGCAGGGCCCGCAGCAGCAGGCGCCACCTCCCTGAAAAATCCCCCATTTTGCACACAAAGACTAGGATGTCAGAAGGACAACTGCAACAGGCGCGTGTGTAAAGTAAGGAGTGTCCAGTGTCACATGGCACACCCAGAGACAATGCATGCACAATCACCAAAGAGCCATTACACCGGATCAGGAAACTGAAGGGCGACCTGCGCACAGGAGACACACCCTCAGCAGCTGGTGATGGCCCATTGTGTGGTCGACCTTGCTAAAAAACATACACGACCATGTACTTCATGCCCAATAGAGAGCCTAATCCATGAGCAACTGCATGCATGTCGCTAGACTACACATGGACTCCTATGCATTATCGACAGCAAGAATGCCAGAGATGCCGCATGCCAAGTGGCAAGAAACCTGCATTGACAGAGACGAGGCACCTTGGAGTGTGACAAACACCTTTATTACTCAGCCTCACCCAAATGGAATTTCATCCATTGGAACAGTATCACAGGTCATTCGGCTGACCATGTGTGACCCACACTGGACAACCCCTGCAACACACAGATGTGGTACATCCTACTGAGCTGGGACACAAGTGAAGGGGTTGAGCCTCACACCCCTTGCTGCACACGGAGAGTGTACATTCCCCATTGAGCCTCATATGGGTTAGTCCCACACCATGTCCACTATTGGCATCCCGTATGTTCCTGAGGGACGTTATACACACATTGATGCCTTCATCACAATCCACAATCCATGACAGATGACTGTCAGGAAGGGTGACTATCAATTCATGGGAGTCATGCAACACGTCAGGTGGCCCATGGTGGATCGACAAGTATGCACGGTAATACAACATGCACAGGAGCAGTCCCCACATATCACAAACACGTACCACCCACAAAACGCCTTGCTGCACTCCTTACCCAAAATGACTTTTCATCATGTCTGTGCATGTAACTCTGCTCCAGCCCACGTTGCAATACTCATGAGGAATAGCAGGAGTGCAATGATGACATGAGCAGACGACAGCCGCAGGAAGCTGGGGAGGACAGACACACAACAAGTCAGCGAAGAGCTAGTAATCCACAGACATGTACATGCACTCTACAGGATTTATGTTGTCACCATGCTAATTATGAGATATGTGTACCCGCTGAAATTTGGGGAATGACATCATGACTTGAATGACACATCAGAACACACCTCCAAGTCACTTAGCACACAGTCAGCTCGACACACACATTGCAACACATGCCACACAAGGCCCTAAGCGTGCACACTCAGACACAGGGACTCACCATCATGAGAAGAAGTTGCGGATGAGCTGACTCCGGATGTCCTCATCCTCATCCTCACTTGCCCCGTGCCTGAGCCCCTCATCCTCCACGGGTGGATTATCCTGCTCATCCGGATCCAGGATGAGTGGCACGGCCTTCTCCACTGCCATGTTGTGCAGCATGCAGCACACAAGGAAGATTTTGCAGACCTTCACCGGGGCATATGGGAGTGTGCCACCGGTCTTGTGGAGGCACCGGAATCTGCTCTTCAGGAGTCCAAACGTCCTCTCAATCACGTGCCTCGTCTGCCCATGGGTGTCATTGTACCGGTGTTCTGCGGCTATTCTGGGGTTGCGGAGCGGCGTCATCAGCCATGTCATGTTGGGATAGCCAGCGTCCCCTACATGGAAACATCATGGACAGAAGTGGGTCAGGAGAAGCAGTAAGATATGAAGATACCGCTGAATACAGGACTAACAGAGTATACCCACCAACAAGACATGCACGTTCGTTGCGCAGCTGCAGCATCATTTCAGGCACCCTGCTACGCCTCATGATGTAGGCATCGTGTGCTGATCCTGGAAAAGGGGCACAGACATGGGATATCATCATGTTAGCAAGACATACCACAAGGGCATTGATGGAGTGGTAATGTTTGCGGTTACGGAAGGCTACCTCCTGTGCGTGTGGTGGTACCAAAGCCACATGTGTCCCATCAATGGCCCCAATGACGTGGGGCATCCCTCCCAGGGCATAGAACTCACCCTTGACACCTTTCAGCTGCTCACGAGTCGGGAAATGTATGAATTCATCCAGGTGTACCAACATGGCCTCTAACACATCATGCAGGACACGGCAGAACATGGTCTGGGACATGCCACCTACATCAGCTATGGTCATTTGAAGCGTACCCGTGGCAAAGAAATGTAGGGCTGCCATCACCTTCATCTTGGCTGTCAGTGTAGTAGGATACCTGTGTAGCGGTTGGAGGTGTGGTTCCAGCCTTGTGGTCAAGTCGTCAATCAACGGTTGGGAGAAGCGGTAGCGGCGTATACAGTCACGTTCCCTCATGGCAGCCAAGTCTGGCATTGGTCGGGGGAAAGACGGTGCCCTGCAGAAATTTGGAAGGAATGACGAAGATTGAGTACAGCACTACACCACTGTCAATGAACTGAGCACATGTTCAACAGCTAATACACATATGCTACATACAGAGTCTGTACTGTGCAATGCATCCAGGACACGTATGCCAGCCAGGTGACACCCCTGCCAACAGTCAGCTACACACGTGGGTGCTCAATTTCAGCATATTCCAGGAGACTTGGTCTTGTGAACGCTGTTTCGTTCAGGGATATTTGAATTACTTTGTCCCAGCGGTAAAAGGCCCAAGGGGTAGACCAATGGGGGGCCTAACAATATGGGCTCGCCAATCTTTAAAACTGGTCATCAAAGTTGTTGATACCAAAAACAAGGATATTCAACTAATTAGATTGGATTCAGACAAGCTGGGTAGTGTAGACATTTACAATGTTTATGTTCGGCGCAAGACGAGAGGGAGGTCTGAGGTACTAGAAGCCCTGGACAGTCTTATTGACACACATTCGTCGAGCAATAACATTATCATTGCGGGTGATTTTAACAGCACATTCGAACCCCTGATAAGTGATGATGAGTTGTTTGGAGACGAGGAGGATCGACTATGGGGCGTTCCTAAATTAGAGCTCCCTCCCATTGCGCGCTGGACTGCTGATGTCATTGGCCTAAACGCCCTATGCTACGAAAAAGGATTAAGAGCGCTGAATGGCAGGACTAGTGGAGATAGGAATGGTGTAAGCACATTTGACAATGGTCGACATAACAGCAGAATCGATTATGTGCTATGTAGTCTAAAGTTATGGCCATTAATTTGTGATATGATGGTGGAAGGGAGGCTCAAGAGCGACCACAACCCCTTGTGCCTAACGCATAAATGGTGGACTCACATCAACTTGCCCGCAGGATCCGCTGTGCCCGTCCCTCCCCGGACTGTTCCTACTAACGACATGAGGAGATTAAGATGGGAAAAGGTAGCAATTAATCATCAGGCTATTGCTAGCATTAACAGTCATGTTGACTCAGCTATACTAGACCTAGAGTATTGCAATACACTTAGCAATGGCTTAGACAAGGTAGAAGGAATTCACAATTCTCTTTTTGCTATAATCAAGGGATATTTCCTTAAACCTGTGAAAAACAAAGGTGACAGAGCTCCAAAGCCTGCTAAATGGTATAACGATGAATGCAGGGAGTCACGACTTGCTCTGGGTAACGCTATTAAGGGAGGGCAAACAGCTTTAATTCAAGCTGCTAGAAAAAACTATAAAACTAGTATCCTCAAGGCTAAACAAGCTTGGGACGAGCACCATTGGATTGAGCTAAAGGCAGCTAGTGACAGCAGGGATTCTCGGCTGTTCTGGCACATTGTTAGATGGGGAAAATCAGGTGGCCCTGAGTCCCCTCATAACAATGTCCCTGAAGCTGAATGGATAAAATTCTTCAAAAACCAATATGCTGCTTTTAACATTGCAAACCCGCACGAGACAATTAGTGTAGATCTCCCAAAAGAAAATTTCTTTTGTCCTGGTGAAATCATGACGGCCCTTGACACGGTCGCTTGTGGTCTTGCCCCCGGCCTTGACGGAGTGCCAGCGGATTTATTTGTTAATGATAAGGAGCGCTGGTGCTTGTATATCCATCACCTTATTAATGCTATCGCTTTGGGTGCATCAGTACCAAAATCCTGGCAGGGTGCTGTAATCATTCCTGTCTTTAAGAAAGGTGATCGATCGCTGCCAGGCAACTATAGGCCTATAAGCCTTATAGATACCATCCAAAAGGTAGTGGGGCGTGTGATCGTCAATAGGCTCCTGGATTGGGCGGAAGAGACCAATGCCCTTTCTACTTTCCAGGCTGGCTTTCGACGATCCACAAGTACGGTGGATCAGGTCTTTCGTTTTACCATGATACAATGGAGGACGGTTGTGCTCGGCAAAGGAAGCCTGTATGCGGCCTTTGTCGATTTACGGGCCGCTTTTGATCTTGTCCCCCGACTAAAGCTATGGACGGTCCTTCAGAAGCAGGGCCTTCCAAACGATTTATTATCTATGATAATGAGGCTTCATGAATCAAATTATGCCAGAATCCAGTGGGGTGGTTTAGGTTCGGTAACTTCAGACTTCCCTGTTGAGAGGGGCGTCCGACAGGGTTGTTCGATGGCCCCAGTTCTTTTTACACTTTATATTAATGATGTTGTAACACGTATGACTTCTGCACAAGTGGATGCTCCTTTTTTAGATGGGATTAAAATCCCCATTTTAATGTTTGCTGATGACACGCTCATCTTAGCTAAAACTCCTAGTGGATTGCAGTGTGCTTTGTCTATCTTTGACAAATTCTGTGGTGAGTACGGCCTAGAGGTCAATATTGCCAAAACCAAGCTGATGACTTTTAACCCTTATCGTAGTTCTAAGACAAAAATTACCTTAAATAATCGACCGCTAGAGGTAGTGAACAATTTCATTTATTTGGGTATGCACATATCTAATGCGAAGAGCTGGCGGCATCATATTGAAATTGCAACAATTAAACACAGGCAATTGGCCGGTGCAATTAGCTCAGAGCATAGAAAATCCCTGACCAAACCTGTAAAACCTGTTTTACAGGTTTATGAAGCAAAAGCTCTGGGTTCTGTACTCTATGGCGCAGAGCTGTGGGGTTTTGAGAAGATGGCTGCTCTTCAATTTTCAGAGAATAAATTTCTTAGGGGCATAACAGGTGTTCCCAAAAGTACTCCATTGTTGCCCCTCAAGTATGATTTGGGCAGAAGAGCCATTTTAGATTTGGCGCGGCTTCGCCCAATATTGTACTGGCGCAGGCTATGGACAACTCCTGCGCTTTCTCACTATGCAGGAGGCTTTTTAGATATTATAAGAACCGATGTCCATCATAAAATTGGTTGGTTAAAAGCGCTTAGGGCATCCCTGCTTGAGCTCGGTTTGAGCACTCTTTGGGAAGATCCCGCAGGTTCTACCTTCCCTTCTAAAAGTACACTTAAGACTATCTATTGGGAGATGGTCGCCCAGCGGCATTGGAGTAGCTCCAGCACTGGTAATATGACCGGAGAGTTCCTAGAGGCCAAGATGTATCCTCATCTTGAACCTTACTGGGACATTATAACAAAGCCCAGAGACAGGAAGCTTCTCTTCCAATTGAGAGCAGGTGCACTCCCCCTTAGATCTTTGACATCAAAGTGGGAAGTGGGATCTAGCGATGTCTGTCCTGCCTGCGGTACTAACAAAGAAACCATAGGTCATTTTTTATTCTCCTGTAAAGCTTATGCTTTACCAAGGCGTATATGGCTGTCACCGATGTGTAAAAATATAGGAACCACCAGTAGCACTGTAGCTTTACGTATATGCACCAGTACACTGACCTGGATTTCGGTTGCCATTGCAAAATATCTAGGATGGGCGTGGATGATTAGACTGAGACTGCTAGTCACTTGACTATTCTCTTGAACAGGGAGAGACTGCTAGTCCTTCGACTATTCTCCCCCATGCTATTTTTAGCATTTTATTAATTTTAATCTGTTCTTAAAATTATTGTTAATCAATTTTTGTTTTTTTTTGTTTTTAACAATCAACATCCACTGTTATTAATGCGGAATGTTTTACCCAGGGTCTCAAGCAAGTCTAATTGGTTGAAGTTAACTTACAACACCGGTCGCTAATCGACTATAATGTTTCCTTCACGGACATAATCAAGTCAGAATCTGTTTATGTATGTATGTATCGAATTATACTGAATTTAATCGTATTTTAACTAATTTTATGAAATGTTTTATTGTAAATTGTACTCTGCTTTTATGAATAATATTCGAATAAAGCATACTTTGACTTGACTTGACTTGAACATGACATGCCATGAAACTAGCTGTGGGCCAGTGTAAGTGAACAGGCAGACGCATTACAGGAGTGACAGACAACCACATATGTGCATGAGAAGGATGTCTCATCATACAGACTGGTTGCGGAACACCAGATGCACAGGTCACATGTCCTTGAAATAGGACAGTCCACACACCTAGCCATGAAGGGGTACATGTCAGGAATGATCACACATACATTGAGACTACGCAGATTGTCTTGCAAGGCCATGTGCGATGCATGCATACAGCCTTTACATCTGACCCCACATGTGGCCTGGTGTGCGTAATAGTGTGCCATGCCCATCAACATGCACACACATGTTGGATGCAGCAACTGCAGATGCATGTCATGGAACAACTACAGCAAGCTCATGGGGACACTTGACACACACATGACATAGTCACATCGTGCAACGCCGGTAGTTACATGTCAGTTGTCATTATCCGTGTACCTGGCATCAGGGGACAGTTGCGGGTGTAGGTGACTGTGCCATGCCAGTGATGCAGTGCCCGACTGTCCACAGAGGGTAGCTCCTCTGTATCAATTGATATTAAGTAAATTTGCTGTTGGGTCATGCTCCCCATTGTTTCACTGTGGCATGGTGGCTAAACCAACTGTGTGGTGCAGGGCCTACATATGTTTGTGGTATTGTAGATGACACTCATGTTGCTGTTCATGCAATGCGCTGTGTCCAATGTAGTTTGGACTCATGTGTCATATGTCTACAGGTGTCTGATCATTTCCTGTCTCTTCACCTTGACCACAGCATCGTCGGGGGACACCGAGGGAGACACTGGCACGGACGTGGGGGAGGGATCCAGCACCGGGGCCACCAGTGCTGGGGAGTCTGGCGCAGCAGGTGGCACAGAGGCCGAGGGGAGTCAGGCGGAGGACCTGTCCAGTCCCATCACCACCCTCCAACTTGCTCAGGTCCCTTGTGTCCGTGCTAGGTGACAACAGGTGCGTGAGAGGCGGCAAGGAGGTGTATTTAAAAGGTGAAGGGTGCACTTCCACTCCGGATCATTCTGTGGTGTGTAGGCAGATTCAATTGCATGGTGCAGGTCATATGCACGCTCATGATTTAGCTTGTATTCTGAAGTGGATTTGTGTGCCAGTCATGACCCCGTCTTGTGCGCTGCTTGATAATGGTAATTATGTGCTGTTCAATGAAGAAGCTTGCTGTGGGATGCTTCCGGGAATTGATCACATCGTGACTGTATCACTACGAGTGGTTTTCTGTCATTACGTCCTTTTCCCACCCCCGCATGGCCGGCTGGATGTATCCTTCTGGCCTTCCATTCCAACCTTGAAAGCAGAGTTCAACAAGATGTGCAGAATAAGGGCTCTATTGTCTCAAAAACAAGTCGTGTTGACTTCATACCGAGAAACATTTGTCCTTCATGTAGCTCACACGCGCACAGAGGTGCAAGCGCATTTGGGCACTGCTCTCCCACTACATATTTGGGACTCGGATTCAGACTATCTTTCATGCCTCGTCAACAGGTGGCCTGGATGTTTTTTTCAGAATTGTGTGCTCTGGCCTCGTGACCTCCTTTCATACTCTGTTTGGTGTGATCCCCGCATTTCATCATTCGATATGTTCTAGCGTCTTCGGAGGTCTCCCTTTGCTTCTCGCACTCGTGGCTGGGGTGCAATTATTGATCTGCGTACTACACTGTGGCTTCACAACTTGCGTTAGAAGACAGCATGCACCGGCTGCTCCATCTTCGGAAACAGATGCTTGAATTCTACGGCACTCTGCCGCTGGCGACCTAAAGCAGTGCCTATGGATTGTCCTTCCGGTTTCCCTTCTTTACCTGCATGCAACCTGTCTTTCATTGTCTAGATTGTCCACTCGAATGGGCTCTGGGTTTTGTGCCTGTGTAACTCGGTGTCTCCTGACCCGGATTATGATCGACTGATGAGCCCCTTTGTGGCTCATGAGTTGGACTGCTCTGGCGTCGGGATTATGGCCTGTGCTGCAGCACATGGAGTCCTTGGGAATTGGGACATCGGAACCTCTGCAACTGAATTCTTATCCAGAAGTTATCTTGATGTCCCCACCTGTTGTCCACAAATGGTGCTGGATGCCCCGATTGTTGAGGAACACGTGTGTTCTTTCCCCCTGCTGAACTGGATGGCAGAGAATTTTGCGGAACGTTCGAATGATTTCCTCTTGGAAGCTGTTGCGACTTATTGTGCCTTTACCTTGCTGGACTGACTTTAGCCCTGCTCATTTCATGGTGCATCCATCGATGTTATGTTTTTCCCCTTTTACATGGTTCATTTCCCTGCAACATCGTTCATCATTGACATTTTTTTTCTGACTTTTTCGCTTCCCTTCTATGGACTTCCAGTTCATGCCCTTGGTTCCGTTGTATCAGACTTGAACTCTGCGTTCTCGATTTAGCGCCCCTAGTGGTTAGTGGTACGAACAAGGGGGGGTGTAGTCATGATTCCTATCTCCCTATGTACAATGCTAAGTTGGCACCACTGCATTAGTTGTTAGTGAGCCATCTTGCCAATTTTGCTGCTTTTGCACGCGACACTGTAGTTGCGTGTAATCATTTTAAAAATGCCTACTCGAGTTAGCTTCACATGAGGACTGTCAGTTGTGTGACATCCTTCACAGTGAGCAGCAAGCTTGTACTGTACATTGTGTACACAAACATTCTGGGTGACTAGACGGTGCATGTTGTTGTGTGCAGGTTGATCACCCCACTATTTGGCCATGACATGCACGCAGCTGCAGATACCTGATAGACGAATGCTTGCCATATTGTAGTGCAGCACGTTTGAGTTTCATTGTGATGGGGAACTTTCGCAGGGGAAGAGACTAGATGATCCTGTGATGTGATACCACTGAGCTGATCTGTAGGGTGGGGGGTCCCCCGTTCAAGCCTGGAGACCTTCTATTAGTCGAATGATACTACTATTGTTTTACTGGCGACAGGAAGATTGCTGTTTACACTGTCATTTACTCATGATTGCTCCTTTCATTGTCTATGATATTGCAACTTTGAGGATGCTTCTGAACTTAACCATTTGTCTGCTTATGTTAGCCACAGTATTGCATCTTAGGACGCGAGGTTCATTGAATGAACTCTTTCAACTTTACCGTGTCTGTGTATATTCTGTTGTGGACTGATCTGAGAATAATGACGTACAGGTATGGCTGATTCCCAGCATTCGTGAGAATATTGTAATGCGCTTGTTCTGGGTTGTCTATACATTGGGACCGCCGAGCTCAACCTCGGCTAACGAATGGGACACTAAGCTAGTCGGATGAGGGGTTCTGGGTTCTGAGGGGAGTTTGTGGTACACCAGACATGTCACCTTCGTGCCAGGCTCCGCACCCCCTGCCCCTGTTTCCCCTGCTGCCGTCCATGCAGAGTCTGTGGACATTCAGCGCCAGTTGCAGGTTGGTCAGACATGGCTCTTGCGTGTCCTCCATGGCCACACCAGACTGCTGACACGGATGGTGTCGTACATGGAAGGCATGTCATCAGCGATGTCTGACCAACGGATGTTGCTGAGGTCCATGGACTCGTCACTGACGGCAGCAGTGGCTCTCCTGCAGCGCTCCGTCCCCCCTACCCTGGCACAATCCGCACTTCCCACTCCCATGCCTGTCCCATACACACCCAGACGTCCCCATGCTCGCACCACACCAGACACAGGCAGCACACCACCAGGGGAGGCCAAGCGCACACCTCCTGTCACGCACACACAGGGGGGACAAGGCACAGGCACTGGGTCGGGGGGAATACAGCAGCCACGCTGTCACTGTAGGAGTCCGCAGTCCTCACGAGCCACTACCTCCGATCCCACTCCCCTTGGCTCTCCTGCCCAACAGTCGGACAGGGAGTCCTTCATGGCCAGTCCGTCCCCTGCCCCAGTGTGACACCACCACGCAAGCTTTTGAGGGACTCCCCGGGCAGGGTAGTTGATTCCCCCCCTGTCCACACCCTCCCACAGTTGCGCTGCGACCCATCCCTCCGACACCCCCCCTCCTTGGGGCCTGTGGTTCCTTCGGGTGCAGGGGAGACACTGGAAGGGTTTGCTGCCGTGTGCAGCGCCATACTGACCTCCTCCTTTGGCGCTGCCCCACCCCCTGTGGTAGAGTCGTCCGTCCCTGCACCCACGACACCTACCCGTGCCCCTCCTTTCCCTGCGGTGCCTGGTTCTTCCCCCCCACATGATGCCCCCCACTCTGTGGATGATATGGTACAGTGCACTGTGCAGGCACGCTAGGGGAGATGCGTCCCGACGTGTCCCCCCCAGGACTTCGCATCTGGTGTGGCCCATGTGCTTGGTGAAGAGTGTTCTGTAGCTACTTTACTTCGACATGCAGATTGTGTTTTTTTTTTTCCTTTGCAAATGTATGTTTTTCTGGTATTGCTGTTGGTGCTGCTGCTCCCTGAGTTGGGGTGGTGATGATGTGTTGTGTGTCTGGAAAATGTTGTGGTGTGCTGCTCATGGGGTGGACCCTGGTATCTGCATGCCGTCACAAGGTGACTGCATGTATTCTTAGGTGATGTTGGCTCTTACTGCATGGTGACATTGTCCCAAGGTGTGTTCCTTACTCTGTGGCACCTGCCATCTTCCCTGCAGGGTGTTTGCCAATTGTTGTGCTGAGCTGTGTCAACATTTCCTGGGTGTGTGACACGTCCCTTCGACTTTCGCCATGCATGCTCTGCTATGTCTCCACCTGCATCGTTTGTGGCATCCTTGCTGGACACTGTACTTGTGTATGGAATGTATTGACATAACTTCATGTGGACATTTTCCCTTTTCCGCACTATGCATGTGTGTACTCCCTGCCTCACACACATGTGTTACGTGTTCTGAAGGGTATTTGGGCACGTGACTGACAATTGTGGGCATTGTATCTGTGTGTCCTCCACCCTTTTCATTCCATGGGAGGCTACAACTTGTTGGCTGCCCCGGCACCTGTGCATTTCTATCATTCCTGGTATGTGGGTGACAGTGTGTGTTCCCTTAGGCTCTCTTACTTTAGTGGTGTTTGACATGAGGATACTGTCTTGTTGCATGATCTCAGTGTGTGTATTGTGCTGCCTCCGCCAGGGGTGGGTATGCATGTGTAATTTTTCATCACACCCACATGTGGTGTGTAATGCAGTGGGGGAAGGACCTCCATCCTCATGGGAGTGGGACACTGCAGTCAGTGATGTGTTGTCATGGCACTCTCAACATTGTCGCACATTCTGTATGCCTTCTTGCACCCATGCAGTTTGGATCATCGCAGGGTGATGTACACACCCCCATGACTCTGTCCACTGCTGTGGACCTCTGCACCCACCCCTCATATGTCTGGGCACTGCTGGGAGTACTCTGCACCCACCCCTCATATGTCTGTCCACTGCTGGGGGTCCTCTGCACCCACCCCTCATATGTCTGGGCACTGCTGGGAGGACTCTGCACCCACCCCTCCTGTGTCTGGGCACTGCTGGGAGTGATGGGCACCCACCCCTCCTATGTCTGGGTACTGCTGGGAGGACTCTGCACCCACCCCTCCTGTGTCTGAGCACTGCTGGGAGTGATAGGCACCCACCCCTCATATGTCTGGGCACTGCTGGGAGTGATGGGCACCCACCCCTCTGTATGTGTTCACTGTCGTGGTACGAGCCATACCCACGCGCTGATGTCCTGGGTATGGCCCGGACCCCTGTGGCACCCCAACTTTGGGGGTGCAGCCCCTACCCATGCCTTTGGGACGTGGGTACCGGCCGTGCCGCCAGTGTTGGTGTGACGTAGGGGTGGGCGTGGTATGTGCCGTACCCACGCGCTGATGCCCTGGGTACGGCCCATACCCCTACAGCACCCCAACTTTGGGGTGCGGCCCCTTCCCATGCCTTTGGGACGTGGGTACCGGCCGTGCAGCCATTGTTGGTGTGACGTAGGGGTAGGCGTGGTACGGTCTGTACCCACGCTCTGGGAGGCGTGGGGACGTCCCGTACCACCATTGTGGTGGTGACGGGTACGCGTCCACGTCCACTTCCGTTGTGGCGGGACGTGGGATTGGTGGCCACGCCCCCCGTTGTGGCCCGACCATGGAGGTAATTATTGTGCAGGTTGTATTTGTATTTTGTGGGGTGTGGGTTATGTTTCTTGCTCCTTGCACACCACCCCCCCCCCCATTGCCCCTGGGGGTTGTTCTGACCTTCTGCGGCGTCTGCGTCGGTTTCTGTACACGAGGTTGTAGGCTATGAGGGCCGGGATGATGCGTAGGTTGGGGTCCATGGCTGTCTGTCGCGTACCGGTACTCCTTGTTCGCGTCGTCCACAATTTCCCAGCAGTTTTTGGCTCCCGTAAAAACTGCTGCATGCGGAGTGACGTCGGCACGAATCGTACTTGCTGGTCCGTAGAACGCTGCCTGACTCCGTCCGGATGTCGCGTATGCGCCGTCCAGATTCAGATTTGTATGTATTTTTTTGCCGGTCGGTGTTTTTTACGACTCGTACGGAAATGGTGTTTCTGTGCGAATCGTACTTGCGAGTTTGTAAGGTTTTTTTCCCGGTTACGAGTCGGACGGAAAAAACGCTCCGTCCGACCATTCGTACCCGGTTTTTACCGGATCGGCATCGGCACCTAAATGATCATCAAACAACCCTACAGCTTCCTGTTTTTACTTCGGTGTGCCCCACACCTCACAGGGCCTTGTAACAAAAACGGCCCCCAGGGGTCCAAAACTGGCCCCCACCCATGCGACGCACCAGGGGATTGCCCGGTGCCCGCTACGGCCAGTCCGGCCCTGAGCTTCTTGATCTGCTGAGAACATAAGCAGTTTAACGTGACTTTGGAAACTTCAATTGTGAGCAGGTTTTCAGGTATCAGATGCGGTGCAGGAACAATAACGTTCAAGAACAGTATGGGGGTGGTCTGATTTGACTTTGAGTGCTGCAGTAAATATAGTTAAAGACAAGAGAACTGATTTTTTTTGCTGGGAAATAGTCAATATAATTGGAAGGAAAATAGGTAGGAAGGAGAAATTAAGACTTTAAAACTAGCAACGGGAATGTTAAATGTTTTTACTATCAGGGTGGTAGTAATAACCATTTAGGAAATGTAAAAAAAAGGGGGCATTTTGCCCAGCCCGGTAGGGCAGGGAATTTTAGAAAAGTTAATATAGTCATAAGAGACGAGGAGGATGAAAAGCTTAAATCTTCAATGTTTTCTTTGTGTTAGTGTCCAGAGAATTCAAGACAAGTTACATTTTACATCCATAATGGTGGATGGAGTCATGGTACACATGATAGTAGATTTGTGTGCCTAGTATTCTATCATTTGCCAATAGTTATATATGTCATCGTGTCCAGACAACTGTTATTAGAAGAGAGTTCAAGGGATACCAGGGTCACAAAATCAAAATTTAAGGGGGCGATTGAGCTGTTTTGGAATTTGAAGAGAGAACCTCAAGAGGAAAAATCTTTATTGCTGAGAAAAAACTGGTCAATTTTAAGTTGGCCTAACCAGGAGGATTTAGGGATCAGATTGAATCCCCGAGTAATGCCTCCAGTTTATTGTGTGTTGGATAATAGAAAGACACCGCAAATTAGTACAGACGTTGAAGGAAGAATCTCCTAATATTTTAGTGATCCTAAGAAGATATAAGGATTTTAGGCATAACATAATTCTGAGGATAGAGCGATGAATATGCTCCATAAAATCATGAATGTATCAAGTAATCATAGAATCTTAAGAGAATGTTTCATGATCTATGTGACAAGGCATTACAAAGCCTATTGAGTCCTCATCATGGGTTTCCCCAAAGAGTAACTTATTTGATGTTTTCAGGAGGGCTCTGTTTAAACATTGACCTATGTAATGTTAATGTGGCTATTTCGGTAGATCAACATTCGATTCCCAAAGTTCACGAGCAGGAGCCTCTTTGTTGGATTTAGATAGTGTGCCCCATCAGGTTGTACTGCATGAAGAGCCGAATATGTGACAGCATTCATCATGTCTATTTCAATATAGAAGAATGAGGTTTGGATTAGCTAATTCTGCTGCTGGAGCTGAAGCTAATGGTCAGATGTAGATATTTATTAAAGTGGATAAGAATACCATATAGTTGATGAGCATTAATGACTTCAATTGGAGGAAATGTCTTCAAACGATTGTTATCTTATCACAAAACTGTACACCCTGCTAAAGGCTGCATGCTTTTTTAGTTACTCTGTTCCAAGCGTTTTCCCTAGTGGTTGAAGAAGCATCAGAATGTTGGTGTTGATGTAATTTCTAAGGAGATGCAGGAAAACATTGTCAAAACTAAAATCAAGCGACCAGCTGACTAAGGGAAAGGAGCAACGATTTGTTCTTCTCCTCAGGTGATTATAGAAGTGTTTAAAACGTCAGTGAGAGTGGAAGGTGGCAAAGTTTTGAATTTGGGCATAGTGTCCATTTGGAGAGGTGAATGTGAGAGTGCAAGGTCGTGAGATAAAGAGGAAATAGATGGGAGCAATGTGTTCCGAGGAGCTGAGTTTCCAGTTCCGACTGTATCTGCCTTGTCAGGTAGACATGCTTAAAAGTTGAATCTAAATCCTTCAGATAGCAATTGGAATTGTGAGAATTAAAGTGTGCAGAATGATGTGCAAGCTAAACCTTTCCGATGGAGTACATGTTATAAGTCTATTCCTAAACAACTGGATACTTTTGAATGTGGTGTGGTTAAACAGTTCTTGGTTTCGGTTGTGTGTACGTTTTGGTGATTCCTGTGGTGTTTTATGTTTTAATTTTGTAATATGTTCATTAGTTTGATTTTAATTTTATTGGAAAGGGTGTATTTGGTAGCGAGCAATAAACTGGTTGGTGAGTGATGTGTGGAATGGTGGAGTGTCATAAAGAATGTGGGTGTTGGATTGTTTCTGAAGAAAGTGGTTGAGATTGAAGAAAGAAATGTTCTGACAGCGTTTTTCTTTTGGTTGTACTTACATGTGTAATTCCAAATTAAATTACTTCAACAAATGTGCAAGATGTAATGCCCGTCTTTCCAACACTTTCAGAGATCTGAGTGGTGAAAATGTAACTGTCTTAGGACGAAAAGTGCTAAGTGACCCAGCTGACAGTCACCTCAAAAAGAGAACGTATGAGCCTGGCACATAACATGCCCTCCCATTATATAATTAGACTCTTTATTAGATTGCACGTCTATACATTTTATGCAATTAAGGTCAATCGAGCATCAAACAGTCTGCCCTCAGTGTCCAGCAATGGAAGTGGCTTCCATGTAGATAAATTATTGTGCACTGTTGCCATTTTTTGGGAAAGAAGTCAGTCATTCAGAATGGATAAACCAGTGATGATTGTGGGGTGTGAGATCATTACAGGATGTTTGTTAGAGCCAGCAGTCCTGAACATTTACACTCTGAGATTTCCCTCTTGGTAGAGGATGCTTTCTTCCGTTCAGACAAAATGTGTGATCTACTAATAAAAATTGTAATTTCTGCATAGTCATGCACTGGTTCAGGAGCTAGTACCCTCAGCAGAGGTACTGATGATTCATGTCCACCTCCTAGCCTTGCAGTATCTGGGACTCACAATGCTTCATTTATATGAATAAGCACCGGCCAAACTGTGTAACAATGAAACACTTGTTTCAAATATCTTCGAGTAGCATTTTACAGTCGGAATAAGATATCAACATAGCACTTCACATCATACCCCAGTCATAAATCAACGTGCAAAAATGCATGCACTCACCTTCTACAACGTACAGCACATTGAAGAACGACCAAATAGGTCTTGCAAAATGAATTGTCTAAAACGAGCCACAAAGTCAATTTGCAGAAACACACTCATAAATTTTACTTCGAAAGATGATAGTAAAACTGATTTACTATTTTAATTAAGGGAGAAGATGACAATATATCATTAAATAGTACAAGGCTGGTGGCCCTGTATTAGTATTTATCACATTTATAGCCATGCAACACTTAATATAGCACAATTCTTCTCCAGTAAAAAATGGTACAATTAGCTCCGATTTCTTACTGAATTTCCCGGACTGCCTCCTCTACTAGGATATTTTTGTAGGCGAGCTTAATGATTTAATGAACAAACTTGAAAACTTTACCTCAACTGCCCTTCAATAAGGTCTGACTGTTCCGTTGTATTTGAAACATATCATCCATAATAATTAGCAAAAAGAGTATTGCTTCCACACTAATGTACCTCAAGTGCAATGAAAATACTTAGCTGCATCTGTTTAATAGAAAATACAAAAGCTGTTGACCCTAAAATGATCACATGTGCTTTTTTCTCTTTTTCTCTCTCAATTGTGCAAATTATCAAAATTATATTCTGGAGGACACACTTTCAACAGGAGAGAATTATTGTCTGATTTCAAACGTCTCCCTAGACTTTCATCATAAATGCCTTTGTGACTTTTGCTGTAATATAAACTTTCATTTCTATTATTTTTTTTGTTCACTTTTATAGAGATTACATACCAGACGGTGTTGACAGAGACAACAATATCACTTCTGCCACATTTGTAGAAGAACAGCAAACTTTTCAGTAAAGTACTAAGCGTCAAAATATTGTATTCATGGTTTCTTTATGCAGATTGCATAGCCCTCTAAATGTTCTCACTGCTTCTGTTCTTGTGGGCATACCCATCATTTGATGGTCAACATCTGTAAAGCAGATGCGGCAGTGTAATAAGCACTCTTACGAAGAAATTAAAAAACGAAATGAGAAGAACAAGACGAACACTATTAAACAACCTGTTATTTAATTATGGTGAATACATGGAAACTGATGTGATCGAACAAAATCGCCACCTCTGTACTGTGTATGAGTGTTAGCCCCAGACAAGTAAAACGTTTTAAATATGAGAGATAATTAGGCAAGAACGTAGGCCATCCTTGATAGGCTATGGTCCATATGAATTATTCCAGGCAGGCATAACAACTCATCTTTTAATTTTCTTTACTGTGCATTTTCCTGTATTTTACCAATACATTTTCTTCTTGTGGTATTTACTAGAGAGACTATGTAATCATGAGTATTTAAATACATTTTGTTCCCCGGTGTTGTTCTGTGTTTTAGTTGCTTTACAGCATCCTCTTCAAACCCATATTTAACTTGTCATGCAATCAAAATATAAATGGTTAATATTCCTTTCCTGTCAACAGTCTTTTTAAACTGCATAAAACAGACATTTATCTGTGTTTGTAACTGTTGTTTTAGTATATTAGTTGTGCTCTTTTAGGTCTCTTAACTTTAGCAATGCCAGTAAATGTGATTTCATTAATGTGAAGGTCATGTGGCACCTCCTCCTGGGAAGATTCGGATCAAATGTCCTTTGATGTAACTCCTCCTAATGTCGCAGGGATCATAGGGTGTGTGATGTTACTTCCTCTATCCCTGGAAGTTTGGTGAATTAATGTGCATGCTTCGTGGGGATTTGCAAGGACAAGTAGACTGCCTAGCCCTCATCACATCAGGTGAACTTTGCATTTTAGCAGACGGGAAGTTCTTAGCTCCCCTGCGCATGCACCTGTGGAAATTGCCTTCCACAGGCACAAATCCCTGCATCACTGGTTTGAGGATTTGTGAGCAGTATCAAGTCATCCAACCTTCCATTGGACTTGGGGTTATAGAGATTCCCATTAAGGTCTGCAAGGTTGAATCGATTGACCCTCTATTTGGTTTTAGCAGATTCTGGGTCTTGACTTTTTATTTCACGGGGTTATCTTTCTTATTTTTTGCAAAATAGGCATCCCTTCACCAAGCGACACAGGGCCGGCTTTAGTGCTGATGGTGCCATGTGCGACAATGTTTGTTGTCGCCCACTATTGACCACCTTCGTCAGGGATTCCCTCACTACCACTCTTCAACAGTGCCCCTCAAGTCTCCATAACTACTCTCCACAGATGCATTAAATTAGGTTTATAGCACCACTCATACCAGTTTAGTGTGTCAGACCCTTTTACATCACAAATATTACACAGAGACAATCAATCCCGTGACACAGCTAGCCCTTTGGCTGCCCATGGCGGTCACTGCATTTGATACCCTGTGGAGGGGGATTTCCGCACAGAGACGACAGGTAAGAGTGGGGGGAGGCAGCAGCTGCCAAAACTTGTGCCGCCTGGGGTGGACCTCCCCCCCTTTCTACACCACTGAATCAATTATACAAGTGTAAATCAGTGTATGGGAAATGTTACATAAAACAGAGGACTACAAAAGGAATCATGTCGTCCATACTTGTAGGCAGCATAATTGAAGAGTGCTTGCTCCGAAGAAGCACATGCTTAGAATATAAAACTTAACCCTGTGGCTGGGGGTTCTCTTTAATAATAAGAATTGAATTCTGTCCAAATGAACCCATTTTGCAACATTAGGAAAATGAAAGACTAGGGAAAAATCATAACGCTCTAACCTATACCATGCAGTTTTCATTCAGCTCTTTGATGACAGTTAATAGCTCCCTGTTCTACATTAGGATTTTAACTTACAAACTGCAAGTAACAATAGGATCTCTCTGACAAAAGCAGTGACCTACTGACTTATTTAGATTATATGCTCTTTGTGACGTGCAAGGTACATGGGTACATGTTCTTTGCAGCAGGCATATTAACCCTCTATGCTACCTTACAATGAATCAAAACTTCCACTTAACAAAGCTCCAATCTCTCTCCAGAAAGAATATTAATCACCGGAGTTATTGTGACATGTTTTTTGATGCCTGAAAATTGCTGGAAGAAAAGATTGCAGCAGCAGGTGCATTTAAAACCCAGTAGCAGCCGGTGGTGGGAGTGCTGCCGGGCGCTGACGTGGGGCGGGGGAGGGGCAAGGTGGGGGGTTAGTAAACTATGGATTACGGCCAATTACAGGTAAGCAAACATATAAATAAATAAAACAAATTTCGATGCGTGCCCTGCATCGCATTTGACGATACAGCACGCGCAACAAAATTAGATTTAGTTATTTATATGTTTACTTACCTGTAATCTGCCGTAATCCGTAGTTTACTACCCTCCACCCTGCGCCTCCCCGCCCCATATCAGCGCCCGGCAGCACTCCCACCACCGGCCGCTACTGTTAAAACCATAATATATGCTGCACTGCCACAGAGCCAGCCCTGCCTAAAACGTACGTTTTAATTAACACACTGAAAATGAATTACACAAAATTAAGCTGGTGTGGAATGTTTCTAGTAATCAAGGCGGTAAGAAGACATACTGATAGTGCAAGTAGAGAGCAGAGTTCGGCTCTATGTGCCTAGATCAATTAAAATCCCCGAACGTTCACGCGAAACCTTTTATTTTATTTTCTGACTCAAAAGCAAAGCAAATATTTAACTGCAGTGTATGGGTGGGCATAAAAGCGTGCCTCCTGATCTGTTTAACAGTGTTTTCTCTCTTCTATTTCTACGAAGTTTAACATCGCGGAAAAGAAAGAGGGACAACAGTGTAGGCTTTTGGACAATGCAACGGGTGCTGATTTCAGAGCACAAATGGCGCCCCCCTGACCTTGGCACTCGGTGTAGTGGCACCGATCGCACCGCCCAAAAGGTGGCAATGGAGTGAGATTCAAAGGGCACAAAGCCTCACTGCCAGGGTTGTTAAGGAAAATCATGATTAGCATCTACATCACTTCTTACTTTTCTGTACAACATAGATACTGCCACCGACTGTGCTGTAATCTTTTTCAAATGACAAAACAATACCTTCTAATGGTCTGTGCTGAAGCGCATTCTAAACATATGGTACTGACCTAGAGCCAACTCCTAAAGTTCCCCTCTTAATTGATCTTTCCAACTCTGATATCATACATAATGCACTTTGGTATGTTTCTCCATTTTGATCGTATAATGTTCTTAAACTGACAGTGCTGTCTTTTTTAGGGTATTCTTCAATGAATGTGTGAAATTTGTTAGGTTTCACCTACCAGACATCTTTTAACTGTCTAGTTGTGAAACACTGTTTAGGGGCTGTACAAAAAAACTCACAGCAGGCTTAGAGTCCCTCCACTACTTCCATTAGTTATCTTTATCGTCACTCTCATTTGCTTGCTTCTTATTCAATAGCTTTCCTTCCTCTTCCTTCCTCCTATTTGTCCCTCCCCGGTTCATAGCCACTTTAACATCCTTTTGATTGACTGATTTGTATGCTTTCACTGCAAACTTTTCGGGAACTACTCCTTTCTTTTTTGTAAAACACTCCACGAGAGGGCATGTGTTTTCTAGCTCTCTCTCTCAGGTGCATCAAACCCTGCCTAAGTCCTTGCATCCATTCTTTTTGTTCTCTCCCTAATGCCCTGCTGTCTCTGTCACTCGTTCTTGTGCTTCTCCCCTCGCCAAACTCTCTCATTCGTGTGCTGATTTTCCCCTTCTACCCCACCCAGCCTTATTTGTATTTTATATCCCTCCCACTCTCCTTTGCTAACCCACCTTCTCTTCTGTTGCTCCCGCCCCAGCAGGTATACACTTTTTTTAAACTTATATTTTTGTGGAGGGCCTAGAAGAAGGCTGGGGAGAAATTTTAATTACGCCAGCATAATTCATTCAATTTTGAGAATTTCAAATTACACCAGTCACACGAAATTTCCAAAATGATGCGATTATGACATTTTGAGTAAATATGAGTCATGTGTTGAAAAGTAGATAACTATTTGGAGTACATGAGAGAAAGTTACCTCATACAATAACTCTGTTAAAGTGGTTGCACTAAAATTAGCCATAAATTGTAGAAGAATAACACCTGTGACCTATTAGACCAAGTGAGGAAATCAAAAGTGTGAACAAAGTTTGAAAGCATCGTTTTGCAAAGAGGTATAATGTGTCCGCTACACTAATCAGGTACAAAAAATGCAGCTAATATAAAAGTAGTGAAGCTCACACAAAATACCTCATCTAGGACGAACGTATATGTATTTAAAAAAATAGTGAGCATCCTACCTAATGTATTGAAAAGTAGTCATTTTATGAGTCTGGCATTGGTGCGTGGCTAAACGCCAATTGAGTAAAACATGAGCTGCAGTAGCTGCCCGTGGTGGGAGTGCTGACGGGCACTGATGTGGGGTGGGGGAGGGACAGGGTGGGGGTAGTAAACTGTGGAATAAGGCTGCACAGAGGTAAGTACACAAACAAATAAATAAAAAGAATTTCGTTGAGCGTGCTACATCGCATTTGGCGCATTGAGGTAAGGTGGTACTCAGTGGAAACCTTTTGGGAAGACTGGAGCAGGAGGAGAGACAGGGTACCCTCACTCCTTCCACACACTTGGGCCCACCCAAAGATGTAGGACAAGAACCACCGCCGAACAGCAGCCCTGGATACTGAGCTGTGGTGCCAATGGGGGGACTTGTTGCCTTGCTGACCCACTGGCCCCCTGAGAGGACTTCAATGGGATGAGGGGATTGCTGCTTCCTATGTCGCAGCGCAAGATGTTGGGCAATCTGGGGATAGGTGCTTGAAAGTTGCTCTGGATATGGACTTGCTGACTGTTCTTGGCCCTGCTTCAACCACTGCTGATCAGGGGCCATCTGTGGGGGGGGGGGGGGGGCATTGATTAGATTCTTCCTGAATGTGCATACTAACAGTGAGCCTTTCGGCTTAAGGGGCTCTTCTAGTACCTACTGAATCAGAGCACAGCTGAACCTGGGTGCAAGGGAGTTAGCGAACCAGGTAAACCACATAAATTCTGTCCGCAAAGCTAATTGAGTTCCTGAGCAGTAGTCTGTGTGCTTGGGACCGAAGGAAGGGTTTTGGACAGAGAGCACCAATAACTCAGTGGACCAACACTGTAGGCAAATATTCCAGGAATAAGGGAGCAGCTGACTTCTGCTCTTCCCAGGTCCCAGGCGCTTGTGAAATTGACAGAGATGGGCCGGAGATCGGGGAAGCAACTGGGGAGCATTCTGGAGCCACACTGGACTGTAAGCATTTGTTGTCTCACAGGAAGCACTTGAACTGAAAATTGATACTATGGTGGCAGACATGAGACCTTTACGAGACAACCAGATATGTCTGGTGGAGAGGGTTACAGCCACAGAGTGCACTTTGGAGGTTATAACACTGTAGATAGTATCAGTGTGAGAGCATATAGTGAATATGGAGGGAAGAGTTAAGACTCTGGAAGCCAGAGCCAAAGATGCAGAAACATTAGGATCAGAAGGCTGCCAGAGAGAATAGAGGGCCCCACTGGTACTATGACTGTATGCTTAGAAAAATGGCCTAAAGAGGAGGTGGTACCAGAAGGACTTTCTCCTTTTCTTGCGCTAAAGCAGGAGCATCATATCTCCGCATGGCCTCTGCTGCCTTGGGTTGCCCCTCGACCAGTGGTGGCCAAACTGTTGCACTACAACTACCGGGATCATATCTTGGGTCATGCCAGGCTGAAGGGGGACCTAATGTTGACAATCACAGAGTAATGACATTTCCTTACTTCATAAGAGGTCCAAAAGCAAAGAGCCTCCTTTTAGATTCCAAAGAGCACCTCAGGCACCTGGGGGTCTACTATGCAATGCTGTTCCCTTTGGGGCTGAGTTTGGCCATGGAGGATGGGGTGAAGTTTTTAACTTCACCTCAGCTGCTCTAGGACTGACTGCTATCCACAGGTGGGCAGCATCGCTGCCGCTGAAGTCTGACTGACTGCTAGGAGACCCCACAGGAGAAAGCGTTGAGCGGGAGCAGTGCGATCAGATCCCGGACAGAAGCACACCATGGATGTCTATGAGTGGTGCAGGTGGCTTTGGAGATGAGTGAGGCAGGGTTTGACCCTCCCTCCATGGTTGGAGATGAAAGGGCAAAAGATACTGACTCTGACTAAGCCTCAGTCACTATGCAGGACTTAGTGGCATCCCTGCCTCAAGTTGCTCCCTGAACTGCAGATGAACTCATATGAGGGGACCTGTGAGGCTCTTAAGTGTATGCGGGCAGGATGACATGCTATTGTATGGGTGGGTGAGGCTGATAGTAGCTTTAAACTAATGATGGGTTGAATGTGGGTATACACATTATGTTTGCCTCTCTTGGATGGTGAGACGTGAGCCTGGGAGGCGTCTCTACTGGTGTACCCCCCCCTTATTAGAATTATGCATGAGTTGACTGCAGATGTTGAACGTCATATCAATGATTTGGATGGGGAGACAATTCCTTCTTATCCTGGGGATGGGGAGTTGGGTAAGTTGTTGTTATGGGTATTTTTGTTTGGTTGCCTCTGCCTGCAGTTCCCTGTTTCTAGAACTGTGGCTCTGGATCTATAAAATTGGGGAAGTAATGGGACTCCTTCCTGGAGGGTTGTTGTGCATGCTTCATACCCCTTTATTCCAACCCCTATGATATATAAATTTATATGCTGGAATACTCGGGGTGTTAATAATATGTACACATGATATAAAGTGCAAGCTTACCTTAAGAAGGGGGGGTGCATATCATCCTCCTGCAGGAAACCTCTCCTCACTGCGGCTGAGAGGGTGGCACTCCACAAGGGGTGGCAGGGTTATATTTATGCCATTGCAAAATCAGCTTTTGCCATGGGGATACTGCTGTGGGTGAGGCCGGGAGTGTCCTTCCAGAAGACAGGTGAACTTACAGACCCAGATGGCAGGTATGTGGAGGTCACAGGCAGACTAGCTGGCAGGACTTGGCCATAGCTGTAATTTCTACCCCTAACACAGACTGTTGGGGGTTCTTTGACAAGTTGTCCAGGGTCTCAGCCACATGCATGATGGAAGCTATTCTTTTGAGGGGACTTTAACAGCATTACAGATCCTGTCCTTGATAGATCCCATCCACCCCAGGTGATACCCTGGTACTTTGATTGGTTAGCAAGTTCCCCAACTAGCAACTACAATGGTGGTCGGTATAGGACCTTGACCTGCAAGATTAGGGAACATTGGAGAGGAGGAGACACAGAGTCACGAGCACTGGCGGGGTGCAGATATGTGGCGCTCTCAGCGGGCAGAATTAAAACGGTGTCCTGCTCATACAAGGCCATACAGACAGATGCACGACAGCCACTAGAATGCCAGAAACTACAATGGGAGGAAGTCCTTGGTAAGCCAATTCCAGAGAGGGACTGGTAAAAAATACTAGAACGCACACCGAAGGTGTGCAGGAACGCCAGTTTTAAATTAATTAACTAATATGTGCTGCACAGAGCGTACCTGACGCCGGCCCGCATCAGGCGGTACTTCAGTGTGGAATCAGCAGGCTACCCAAGATGCAGGGTGAGGGAGGCACACATACTCCACATGTTTTGGGACTACCCCCTACTGCAGACTTTCTAGGGAGACATACGACAGATAGTGGGTGACCTAATTGATAAACCATTGCCACAGACGCCAGAGCACTTCCTCCTGGGATGGTTTCCACACACCGCTAAGAACAAGGTGACGGGGAAGTTTCAGGAACTTGTTTACATCCTAGCCAAGAGGGAGATAGCTAGAAATTGGAAGGCCCCAAGAAGACCGCAGATTGCCACCCGGAGAAGAGAGTTAGAGAGATGGGCGGGGGTCGAAAACAGGCTGCTGTTTAGGGAAGCTAGTCGAGGGATTGGTACAATGGACGGGGCCAAAGCCTGGAAAACCTTAGTAGGTGAACTAATAGCCTCTGGCCAAGAAGACGTTGAGGAGGTAGCTGGGGCAGCTGATGCGGCTCTAGGCAATGATTTAGGGGGACGTCAAATTTAGTGCATAAGACCCTGGCCTCCACTACACACGACTTCGAAACCTCACATGTAAGAGCAGCTGCTAACAAGCTGCCCCTCTGGAGTCCTTGTTCCATTACAACCCAGGAGAGGGAGGGGGGTACTGTTTCTATGTTATATTTTCTGTTTTGCAGGTGTTGGATTGTAAGATTCTGTGAATGGTCATGGATCCAATTCTCATACATGTTGAAAGCGTATTCATTATAATGTAATGTATGTGATACTAAAGATTAAATGCCAATAAAAAATGGTTAAAAAAAACCTACATTGGGGGTCGGTGGACTCATGGAGGTGCACTCACCCCCTAGTGAGACAGTACTTGTTTCACTCAGTTGTGCAAGAGCTGCATGTCCAGCTTGATATCTTCCTTTGCATGCTGGGGGTCCAGATGGTGGTGCACAATGTGGAATATTTTGCTCGAACGGTCTCAGATCATAATCTGGTATTGCTCACCCTGCACTGAGAGAGGACGCATCCCCGCACTCCTGATTGGAGGATGCGTGTTGAAGCGCTAGAGTGTTGATACTGAAAGTGAGGGCACATGCAGCCCTCCTGATCTTTGCATGCAGCCCTCTGGACTTTTACATGCGGTCCCCTGGTCAACATCAGCACTGTGCTGCTGTTTACCAGACTCAGCAGTAACAATACAATTATGTGAAATAAACAGGCAAGCATTTATTTAAAATTAATTGATTTAACAGAAAGGATCTAACTCTGGGAGTCCTGCAGCAAAAGTGTAAAAATATGTTGAAGTCTCGTCAAAATTCAAAAAATGTATTTAATTAACATGAAGAACCATCGTTTCACCTTAGTACATCAGATTATATTTGTGCATTGAGAAGAATTAATGTAACAGTGAAAGTTTTCAAATATGAATTTAGAAACATTATGTCTTCCAGCACCCTGACAATTCCAGTAGCGAACGAAAGGGGCAAGTCAGTTGTTACGTGCACTCTTTAGGTGGCCTGGGTTCCTGTTACATAGCAACATTTAAGTTTATTCAATCAAACACAGGAGAAGATTTTCTACAGCACATATCCTGAAATCATGTATTTCGAGCTCCTCTACATGTGATAATGAAGAAAAAGAAGGAAAAATGAAAAAAAAAACAATTGTCTAGGATCACACAATTATTCAGCCACTAGATGTATATGCTTCACTTATCCTACATCCCCGTACTGCCAATCCCCCTCGAGCCGCCCTTGCCCAACCAACACCCCTCTGGCATCAATGCGGCCCTCAGTAACATCAAGGGCTGAACTTTTTGACCCCTAGGAAAATGTTCGAGAGTACCCATGTGCTAGAGGATCCGGTATTCAAACACGCCATTGGCGAGGCTGTGAGCACGACTTCGCAGATAATACAGCCACAGCTTAGTCGCCGTTGTCCGAGTGGCATTCTTTTAAAACCATAATCAGGGTATTTTGCATTGATGAAGCAGTGGTGGTGTGGCACATGCTAGTGGAGGAGGTTGAAAGCCAGGTGAAATCCTGGAGACCAAACAGCTGCTAGTGACACAAGTCGAGTAACTCTGTAGCTTTGATCATAGCGAATATATGATTCATGCCCACGCAGAGAGAGGTAAAGCAGGGACCCTTCTGGCGTGGCTCGCCAATCCCACTACCTGGGATTCTAGGATCCTAGAAGTGGAGATGGAGGAGGGGGAGCGCCTGTATCAGCAGGAAAACATCAATAAGAGATTTGGTGAGCCTTATATGTCCTTCTATGGCCAATCGAACACTCCGTATCCCCGTGACATTGATGATTTTTTATGGACATAGTGACCCTACCAACGGTCACTTGGAAGGAGGCAGAGGAGCTGGGTGGTGCTATCACACTCCAAGAGGTGAAGGACAAACTAAAGAACATGGCACGGGATAAATTCCCAGGCACAGACGGCCTTCTTGTGGAGTTTTATGCCACATATAAGGAAGAATGTGCACCTAAACTAGTAGACCTATACTCCACAGCGCATGCTCTGGGCCAACTACCAGCCTCCACTTGTGAATCTCGAGTGGTTCCACTGCTAAAGCCATATCATCCATTGTCGTTGCTTAACGTGGGCTACAAGATCCTTAGTCGAGTGCTGACCGCTCGCCTCTTTCACTATATGGCTAGACTCCTTCACGCAGACAACGCAGGATTTATACCAGGGCACAATACAGCGTCCATAGACTACTTCCACTAATGGAAGATGGCACAATGGATAAATAAAGAGAAGTAGTCATGGCGATAGATATCAAAAAGCTTCCGATAGTATGAGCTGGTGGGAGATCATCTATCAAGTGATGATGAAGATGATATTAAGGCATAGCTTTGTGCAATGGACTAGGTCCTTTACTCGAAAGCTATGTCATGTGTAAAAACCTGCAGGGTGATCTTGGAAACATAAGAGGTTGGGCATGGGACTAGACACAGATGCCCGCTTTCCCTATTGCTTTTTAGCAGTGCAGCCGTTGGCCTGCAGTGCCCGATCCAGCACATACTATCAAGGTCTGGATGTCCGGGGTACATCACACCATACCGCTTTCTATGCAGATGAACCAATGGATTTATCCCCGACTGAACTCCAGCGGAGAGGTAGCCCTCAGGACTCCTGAACCTCTGGATTTTTTTAGGTCCTTTTGAATCTGCATCAGCATCTCCTCGAAGGCCCTCAGATGTTTACTGGGTGCTTGGTGCTGTTGGCTTTGCTGCCTACAGGGAACCTGTACATGAGCACAGTACTTGCCGAACTCTCTGCAATGGATGGGGCTGATGACACAGGGTGAGGACTTACAGGTGCTCCCCGAGTGGGCCACTTACGGGTTGTCCTGGATGGGTGACCTCTTTAGAGATGGTGATCTTCTATTTGAAGACTTATCCTTAGAGTTTGGGCTCCCAAGTGGACAATTCTTATTGCTTCAGGCAGAAGTTGAAACGGTTTGAAAACAATGGGGGGGTGGAATGACTGAACCCCCGACCCACACGAGCTGCCAGCTGCTCTGTTCTACTTCAGGCTGAATTAAGGTGGTTACATGCCTCTACTGCGCCCTAAGATCAGATTTTTCACCAACCTAGCAGACCTATGTGAGAAATGAGAGGGAAACTTGGAAATCCATATCCCAGACGCAGATTGGGTGAAAATTCTTCAACGCAATCCTACAGTGTCTAGAAATGCCAGATGTAAGTTGATCAACTTTTATTTTGTGCAAAGAGCTTACCTCACCCCCGGTAAAATCGATAGGCTCTATTGTACAGCCGAGGTGACATAACCTAGATGTGGCGAACATGGGGCTGTAATGTTTCACATGGTGTGGGCTTGCCCTTCCCTTTCTGGGTTCTGGGAGGAGGTAATAGACAGTGTTAATGGTGTTACTCAGGCGATTTCTTGCTCACCTATAGCCTGCTTGCTGGGGAGATTCCCGGCCAAATGTGAAACCACCAATACATTTGCAGACTTATCTCTGATTGTTGCAAAATTAGAAATCACAATGCATTTGAAGGCTAACAGAGGTCCCATAATAGCTAAATGGAGGTAAGAACTAGCTAACCGGGCATGGATTGAGAGTGAAGTCTTGCTCCGAGACGTGAAGAGGGAGCGTGGCATGACTGACAGGTCTAATGCCTGGAAGAACCATGTTGACTGTTTAAGTGACTCCGATCAGGACACCCCAGATGGATCCCCAAAAACAAGTCAGAAGGAGGGGCTGGTTAAAAGTTCTACATATTGTAGGGTTTATGATGATGGACGCATGTCTGTGGGCTGAGAAGGAGCTAGGAAACTGTTAGTATCAGTGCTAGTGGGCAGCATTGCAAGGGGCACAGGGAGGTGGGGGTATGTCTTATATGAATGGGAATGGCCTGATATGCATAAAGATGTATACAAGCATGCTGGCTTAGGGATGACGAATACTACGACTGTTCAACCTTGATGCAAAATATGTAACATTATCGAGTTTTTCTATTGTATTGGGCCCATGGGCTGCTTGAAACTAAAACTAAAAACGTAGTTACAAAAAAAATGTAATGAATCTTATGACTTCTTTCATATGCTTCCAGTTATTTCATAAGGCTGCCAGAATAATCATAGAACATGAAATTTGAGCATAATAAGACAACAATGTCTGAACTTAAATGGCTCCTTCTCCAAGCATTGTGTACTTTTAGGTGTGCTTGCATCATAAAGTTGTGACACACTGTAATGTGTTCAAACACCTTCTAGGATTGCATTATCATTAACCTGAATACATGACTGTCTCTGCTAGAGGCAATAAACAGACACTTTAAAGATGTGAGCAAGTCAATTTGTACATATGAGTGTTATTAATTCTGCAGGTTGTAGCATTCAGCACCATTTGACAATCTTATTGTAGCTAATTTGGCAGACACATTTGTAAAATTCAAGTTGCGAGCATAACAAGTGCTATCAATGCTTAACTCTGGTCTACAAAGTATATGTGAAACAAGATTTTCCTGACTGCCATAAAATGGTAAAATATAAAGCTGATGCCACTTTAAGTCTTGGTGCCAACACTAATTCAATATTACCTGTAAACTATCTGTAAACACTACACATTGAGCAGTTGATGAGAAAAACACTGGTGTTAAACTGGAGTTAAACAAAATGCACTTGCAGAGGATCAGAAATAAGTTGCTTTCAGCCCAAGTGTGAGAAATCAGGACCTGTTTGCAGTGTCCCCTCCCTTTTTGCCCCCATGTTGTCTGCTAAGTGCTGGTTTTCTGACTCTGATTGTGCCCTGAGATCTGCTAACCAGACCCAGGGCCTGCCCTCTGACTAAAAGTATATGGTTAGGTATCATTGTAATTGGCAATGACAGACCCCTGTCCCTAGTATTCAATAAGGCAAGGGGATAAGTCCCTAGTATAGAATGTGGCATGGAGGTTTAGAGGCCCAGTAGATTTCCTGCACTAAGGTGTGCACTGCTGTGTTGCCTGATGTCATTCTAAAAGTCATCTCTACCTTGCAGGCTGCTTTTACATTGTAATTATTTGCAAATTCAACTTTGGAATTAAAGGTACTTCCAAAGTAGTAATCTACTGTAATGTTACACATGTTACCCCTAAGGTCTCCCCTGGGTGTCCCAAGGGTTGGGTGCCTTGTAAATACAAGCAGAGACATTGCAAAATATGTTTTATAAGCCCTGGTGAGGGGAAAATGTTGAATCCCATTTTGTCCCATTATAGTGACTGGCTCCAAAGGCTAACATTGAGATATTTTATTTACGTATAAATATTGACAGGAGCCACCTATAAATATATTTCAAGGTATCTAATTAATAGTTCAGATAAATCCAACAACTTCTCACAGTTAGATATATATAACTATTATAGAAAATAGGTTATTAATCTTTTTTTCTGTGAGCCATAGTTCGTCTTTTTTTAGGTGTTAAGTGTCCTGTCGGAGTAGACCATAGATTTCCTGTATAGGTAGAACTTTAGCTGGAGAAGCGAAAAGGCAGGAAGAGGGTGGGGGAGCCAAACTGGTCTTCAAAGGGAAAATTACAGTTTGAGACCAGCACAGGCTAACCCCCACATCCCGCACCCTCAGCCATATGGGAGCCTCAGTAAATAGATTAGTCAGGGGAATGGAAGAAGTGCGTTAGTGAAACTTAGCCACACCAGTGGGTTGTCTTAGCCAGATCTAACCTCTAAGTAGAGACTTTCTCCATGTTGGATTTTGAAAAAATAGTGCTTTCTGGGACAAACATATGCCACACTTTGGAGATTTTCTTCTTGTTTGCGATCGTCAACATCAGGTTCGTGATTGCAAGCTTGGAAAATCAACCTCTCAGCAAGATTTCTCAACGGGGCGGTCAGATTTCTCATTGCGAGTGGTCGCGTATGCTCGTGACCGCTCGTGTTGAGAAACTGTCTGTTCGCGTTGAGAAAGCTGCAGCTCGAGTAAAAATCTACTCGAGCGGCAGAAATGGAAGCAGCGCCTACTTGCGCTGTGCATGGTGCTGTTTGCGATGATTGGACACTGAAAACCATTGCGAACAGCATTTATCTAACGCACTCCATCGCTTGTGGAGCCTCATGTGCCACGGCAGAGTTTTTTTGCACTTCATGGAGTTCCACAAACTCCGCCCAGGCTTAGTTTAAATAGCTTTGGAGCAGAGGAAACTGACCCTACCTGAGGAGCAGCGAGAGGAAAGAAATCAAGAAGAAATGGTGACAGCTACAAAGAGGAAGAGGTTGAGATGTTCAGGGGTGGTATATTTGCTCCCTCACTTCCCAAGGGAATAGTTCCTATCGATGTAGAATGGAATGATATAGAAAAATGGCTGACTGCATTTGAAAGGGCCCTTGAGATGAGAAGGGAACACTCTAAGTAATGGGGTTAATTCCTGTGGGAATTGATTCTAGTAGCTGGGAAGGATAGGTGCCTGAACCTACGGGGGATGAGGCATTATCCTACCCACACATGAGGAAACCTCTAGTTCAGAAATTTGGTCTGACCCCAGAATAGTACAGGGTCAAGCTCAGGGACACACAGAAGGTACACACACAGTCTTGGGTGTCCTTTGTGGACATCTCAGAAAAGGCACTAGGTGACTAGATGGAAGGTAGCAAAGTGAGTACTTATAAGGGGATTTATAACTTAATTCTTAAGGAGCACATCCTGACTCATTTTGTACAAGACTAGTTATGGCAGTGCCTAGTGGACTCTGAGCTGTCTGGTCCCAGAGAACTAGACAAGATAGCTGATGAGTAAGTGAGAACTCGGGTTCTCAATCAGCACCAGGGAGGAGACTACAAGAAGGGGAGTGGGGAGATTAAGCCCACAAAACCATAAGAAGGAAAGTGATAAGCCCACCACAGAAACCCCTCAGTACCCCAGAACTCTAAACAGGAGAAACAAAGGAAACCCCACCCCCAACTCTGATAAGCAGAGGCAGGGGAACGTTGGGCTGAAAAAATACTTGGGCAACAGGGTGTGCTTTGACTGTTATCAATCAGGTCACTTCAGAGGCCAAGAAGGTGCTTGGAACTGGGCTGTCCAGTGCAGCCTTAGAGGCGGCCTCCTCAGATGATGAGGTCCTCCTAGCATTTTGTTGGGAGACAGGTCCAATGGTAAGCTGGTGATCCATTAGGGTGGGAGTAGGCACTTCCTCTTTAACGTGAATGGGATCCCTTCCACTGGCCTGCAAGACACATGTGCCAGTCACACTATAGTGAGTGACCGGTTGGTGTCCCCAAACATGACTGTGCCAGCAGAAAGAAGAAGAGTAAGGGTAACCACAGGTGAGGTCATTGTGAGAAGGTGGCTTGGTATGTGCTGTCCACTAATTAAAGTGGGCAACTTGTACCAGTCCACATAACCCTTATGATGTATGAGGTCATAGAAAACCTTTCGAAAGCTTTCCTAGTGGTAGCTGTGGAGAGCAACCTTCAGGCTTAATCTTGAAGGAACGTAAAGCACCTTGTTTTACCAGAATATCACCTCCTGAATGACTAAAGGAGGGAGAACCACACAGTAGTTATATAAAAATATGTATTTATTGATATAACACTCACTACTATCCCCTACACGAGGATAGAACACAAAGCACACAATACGAGATCAATAGAACAATTGTAAGTAGCACAATACACAGTGGGCTCCAGGGGGAGAACAAACCATATACTAAAGTAGTGGTATAACAGTCACGACTGAGATCAAGACAAGGTCTAGAGCACGTAGAATCTCTGGGACCCCAAGAAACCACCCAAGGTGAGTAGACAGGGACCCCATGGAGGCCGGGTGCAGTGTGGGAACAAGACTGCGGGCTCCGTACAGTTCTATGGGGAAGTCGCAGTTACACTTTTAAAGTTTAAGGACCCTTCTAGGAGGACTTCGAGCGAACCCGTTGGAACTTAAGAGTTTGAAGAGTCACCCCACCCATGGATATCATGGTACCCGAGTTACCTATCCCAGAGCAGCCACGTGCATAGGTCTGAAGTGACGTCGGAAACTCTTGTCGTTCTCAATGGAAGGCTTTGAAGAAGTACTGCTGCTGTGAAGGCAAAAAGGGTCCAGTGGAATCCAAGACTGGATTCTAGAAGGAAGGAATCATAAAGCAGAGGGGACAGAGTCTGGGTCACTTCAGAGTGTCAACGAGCTTGGGAGACGAATGCCCACCGATGTCGGGTGCTTCAGTTGCGAGGAAGAGATGCTTGACTCTGCAGCCACGAGGACCAGCAGATGTGGAGGACGACCAGGAGCCGGTGGTGAGCTTCCCACAAAGGATATTGAGTGCTGAGGGGTCGGTGTCCGGCGAGAGCACCAACAAGCCTTGGCAAAAGCAACCCACGCAGTAAGGTCAAGCAGGGTACGGTGTGGACTAGCAAGGTCTAGGGGACTCACCAAGCAATGGGGAGCCAGGGTACATCTGGAGCAATCAGGAAAGGCCACAAGAAACAGGGGAGTGACTCCTTCACTCCAAGGGAGATTCTTCTGTTGTCTTAAGTGCCCCACAGGTCCTGCACGGAGCCTGTATGGAGCAAAGGCACAAAGTAAGCTTCTGACGGAAAGTGGGACGAAGTCGAGCCCAGTTGAGGTAAAGCGAAGTCCAAGGTGTCCAGACTGTCTAAGGTCAGTGGTTTCTTCTTGTAGAATCTTGTCCACATAAAATCTAAAGTCTTACAGCCAGGTAAGCCCTTTTGTACCCACATTAGAGAGTTGGACAGATTCAGGGAACCCTCCTCGGGAAGGGGCAGGACAGAGGAGTGGCTACACCCATGTCCTTTGTCCAGTTTCGCCCCAGAGCAGGATCCAATGGCTCCCAGAACTGGTTTGAGCTGGACTATGCACAGGGACACTAAATGTGGCCCGAGTGCATACTTTCAGGCACTCTCAGGGTGCACCCACCCAGCCCCAGTACACTAAATCCTGTCTGGGAGGTGGTCACACCTCCCTGTGACAGTATACCTCTTGTGCTGCGTTCCCTTAATATAGTTTGGCTCAGCAGCAGGAGGGCAGAAATGTGTCTCTGGTCAGCAGCATCCATTTTGTGCTGTCTGGGTCGAGAAGGCTGGCCCCGGTAAGACCAGAGACCCCACTAAGCTTGCCTCTGAAGGGTGGAATCATACCTCCCACACCAGTTACTGGTGCGGAGGTAGGATTCCAAGGTGTTTGATACTAAACACGATATGTTTTTATGCAGCCGTTTTCGAGATAGCATTCACCGCAAGGTTATAATGCACCTCTACCTATATGTCCGGCAGAGTCACAGACAACGCGGGAGAATGGTCTCTGAAGGCTACAGAGAGGCTCTGCTCATGCAGGGGCACCCTCTCACATACAACCCAGCACCCTGCCTTCAGGATTGTTAAGGCCTGCTATAGGGGTGACTTAGAAGTTTTAAGTGTAGTGACAAATAGATTTAGTGAAGCTATATCTAATGTAAGTGGTGCAAGCACCATCTTACACAGGCTTCAGTAGCAGACCTCAAGTTCCATTTTTCATGACCTCTAATGGGTGGCATAATACATGCTTCAGCCCATGGGAGGCCTCTGGGGTACCTATGCCCTGGGTACATGGTGTACCATATACTAGGGACTTATAAGGGTACCCCAGTATCCAATCTGGAGTGTACCAAAGTACATGTATGTCAATTTAAGGGAGAAAGCAGATAGGCTAGGGTCCTGATTAGCAGGATCCCAGTCAGACAAGTCATAAACAGTGAGATATCAAGCAAAACGTGGGGGGTAACCATAAGAAGCAGATCCGACTTTCCTACACAACCCCCCCCCCCCAAACAAAAGGACATGAGACTAACCTAGACCAGTTGAGTCTTCATTTTCTCAGTGGAAATATCTGGAGAGTCCATCTGCATTGGCATGGTTACTCTCAGGTCTATGTTCCACTGTATAGTCCATCCCCTGTAGGAAAATGGACCACGTCAAAAGTTTGGGGTTTTCACCCTTCATCTGTTTAAGCCAAAAGAAGGTCTTATGGTCTGTCTGAACAATGAAGTGCGTGCAAAACAAGTATGGCCTCAACTTCATCAGAGATCAACAAAGGCTTCCCTCTCAAGAGCTGACCAACGTTTCTCTCTGGGTGTCAGCCTTCTGCTTATAAAAGCTACTGGTTGAGCCTGACCCTCTTCATTCAGTTGTGAGAACACAGCCCCTACCCCAACTCAGATGCATCAGTTTGAACAATGAATTGTTTGGAATAGTCAGGACTTTGCAGAATGGGAGCAGTGCACATTGCCTGTCCATATCCCGTGACAAACCTCCTGTAGTACCAAGTTAGGCCCAAGAAAGCTCTGGCCTGAGTCTGGGTAGTTGGAGTAAACCATTCCATGATGGTCTGGATTTTGCTCTGCAATGGTTGAACCTGGCCTCCACCCACAAGGTGGCCCAGGTACACAACCTTACTCTGCCCTATCTGGCACTTAGTGGCCTTGATATTGGGGCCTGCCTTTTGCAGGCCTCTGGAACATTTCTCAGCTGGACCAGGTGATCCTCCCAGGTGGAACTAAAGACAGCAATATCATCAAGATAAGCTGCACTATAGTCTTCCAGGCCTGTGAGAACTTTATTCACCAACCTTTGAAATGTGGCAGGTGCATTTATCAAACCAAAAGGCATTACAATAAACTAATAATGCCCACTAGGTATTGAAAATGCTGTTTTGGGCTTGGTATCCTCAGCTAGCCTGATTTTCCAATAACCAGCAGTGAGGTCAAATGCATCTATAAGTTCATCTGCCCTGGGAATAGGATGAACATCAGTCCCAGTGACTGCATTGAGCCCCCTGTACCCTACACAAAACCTCATCTCTCTCCTAACACCCTGGGTGTGAGTTTTGGGTACCAGGGCTACTGGACTAGCCCAAGGGATATCTGAGGGTTCAATGACTCCCAATTCCAGCATCCTTTGGACCTTAGTCCTGATACAGTCCCAGACATGGTGAGGTTGCCTGTAACTCTTATTTTTAACAGGCAGACTTTCACCTGTGTCCACTTCATGTGTACACCAAGTGGTCTGACTAAGAGTCAGGGAAAAGATATGTCTATACTGATTGAGGACTTTCCTGCAATCAATCTGTTGCTGTTCAGTGAGGCTGCCTGCCAAGGCTACACCATCCACTGAACCATCATCAGGGTTCTGTAAGAGGAGGTCAGGAAGTGGGTCATTCTTTTCCTCCTGTCCCTCATCAGTAGCAATGAGCAAGCCCATGTCTGCCCTGTCAACATATGGCTTGGGCCTGTTCACATGGAGCTCTCTGTGGGGGTTCCTGGAAGTTCCAAGGTCCACCAGGTAGGTAACCTCTTCTTTCTTCCCAAGTATGGTATGGGGTCCACTCCACTTGTCCTGGAGAGCTGCTGGGGCCACAGGCTCCAACATCCATACCTTCTGTCCTGGCTGGCACACAGTAAGAGCAGCCTTTTGGTCACGCCAAGCTTTCTGTAATTCTAGGCTAGCCTCAAGGTTTTTGGATGCCTTCTTCATGTATTCAGCCATCCTGGAGCGGAGACCAAGTACATAGTCCACTATGTCTTGTGCTGCCTGGAACTACAAGGAGAAGAAGGACTGTCCTGCTGCAACCCTGGACTGTACCCCAAAGGATTGCACTCTGAAGGACTGAACCTGCTGCATATTTGGAACTACAGCCCTAAGGACTTTGCCTTGCTTCAAGAAGGATTATGAAGTGGACTCCCTGCAAGCTACAAGTTAACTGAGCTCATTTGCATCATCTCCACCAAGAAGCCCCCATCCTGGAGTGCGTCCAGTGGACTGTTAAGGAGTTGGCCAGGAGCATTTTGAGAATTGTAGTCCCAACATCTCAAGGACCATTTTAGAGATTCTCGACCTGTGGATTGTTGTTGTGGACACTTTGAACCTTCAAGGAGGAAGTTCAGGAAGAAGTTCCAGAAGTTTGGAGCAACATTTGTAAAAAATTCAGGTGCATTGTAGGAGTTGTAGTCCAGACCCCAAGAGGCAAACCAGGGCATCTAAACCCGTGGCTGGTGCTGTGGACCACTTTCCTGCATTAGGAAACACTTCTGGAAGTAAGTGTAAAGAACGCTTGACTTTTTCCTGGTCCAGCACAACCTTTTTTAACCCTTTGAGCGCTAAAGTTTAATTTTAATATTTAAAATGTCATACCTCTGTTTTCCTACATTAGATGTTTGCTGTTTTAGTGTCTATTTGTTCATAAAAATATAATCAATTTTTATAAATTGGAGTTGGATTTTTATTGTGTGTTGAGCATTACTGATTTAATGTATTGGGGTTTTTAAATGCTTTGCATGCCTGTCTACTAAGTCATGCCTGCCTGCTTGTTGCCAGCTACGAAGGGTTGAGCAAAGGAACAATTTATTGAGTCCTTGACAGACCATCCCAGTGTGTTTTTGACCTTGTTACTAGTGGTAAGTCACTACTTTTCACTACTACTAATCCACTTTCCAACACCAAGGAATCTATGTTGTGGATGATGGTGTGAAAGTTGCGCAGGATGCTTTTGTCAAATCAAATATTGAATTAGACATGGATAATATGGTTAGAATAAGAGATGAACCACAGTGAGGTGATTGGTGTCTGGTGGAGGACTTAATCAGCCATATATGGTGAAATGAAGTCCAAGTAAATCTTTGCATAGTTTGCTCCCTGAACCCCCGGTTATTACTAGCACTCGGGTGGAGTTTATGTAATAGGATATGTCTACACTCTAAATAATGGGAGTGGTCCCCTCTCTGTTATAATAAATATCTGTTAGACCTGTCATCCTGAGAGTGGTCCTCCCTCAAAATCTTTGCCTGCTTACCTTCTCTTTTTGCTGTATCTTTTTTTGCGCCTTAGGACTCTGAGCACTTTACCACTGCTAACTATTGCTAATGTGCATGTGCAAAACAATAAGTGATTGCTATGCTATAATGTCCGCACTTTCAGATGCAGCTCACAGTCAGGGGAATGTGGCATTCAGTATGATGGTAATTGTCCATAGATTGGTGCTCTCTGGGTATGTTCACCCTGCCACCAAGGTTGAGGTAGCCTGCCTGTAATAAAAGTCCCTGAATGGAAAACTTGTAGAAAGAATACACAAAAACACACTCAGAAGTACAGTGGGCACCATTTTAATACACTAATAAAGTATTCCAAAGTGAGTGTTTATTATGTTGATTCTCCCCAGTTTTTCCACAGGATTTGTGGGTAAGACATGACAAGGGAAAAAAAGTTGCCTATACATGTTTTGTCTCATAGTTGTTTTCAAGGCTGTCGTCACACCCAGCCGCGGCCCGTGGAGGGAGTTCCATGGGGCGGTAAGGCGGGGCGGGGGAGGGGCAGGGTGGGGGGTTCTAAAAACCGGATTATGGATAATTGCAGGTAAGTAAACAATTAAATAAATAAAACAAATTTTGTAGCGCGCGCTGCATCGCATTTTGCGATGCAGCGCGCGCTACGAAATTCGTTTTATTTATTTAATTGTTTACTTACCTGCAATTATCCATATTCCGGTTTTTAGAACCCCCCCACCCTGCCCCTCCCCTCCCCTGCCCCGCCTTACCACCCCACGGAACTCCCTCCACGGGCCGCGGCTGGTCACACCTGCAGTCAAACGCAAAGTGGTGTTAGTAAAAATGTTCTAAATTGCTGGAATCTCTTCTGCAGTCACATTAAATGCAAGTAAATGAGCTCCATGTAATTAATGCACTTAATGTAATAAAGTGATCCATCTGTCACTTCAAACATCAGCGGCTAGGCTTAAATTACCGTGTTTCTGCTCTGAGCTTTAAAGTCATACTACATCTTCAAGCGCGGCAAGGTTACATAATGGGCCGTGCAACCGTAGAAACTGAATAGCCTTGATAAGCCTGGAAAGTAAAGTCCGTTGGTGTGTACTGTCAAAAAGTGCATGTGCTTCTCCCCTAAACTTGATGACATCGGTATATCCTCAATTGGCATATTTAGTATACTTATAAGTTCCTTGTGAAATGGTATACCATATACCCAGGGCTTGCTATCTAAATGCTGCTAGTGGGCCTGCAGCATTGATTGTGCTAACCCACACAAGTAACCTTTCAAACCTGTCTCAGGCTTGTCATTGCAGGGCCTGTGGGTGCAGTTTACTGCCACTTCGGTGTGGCATTTAAAACCCCTTGGCAAGCCTTAAACTCCCCTTTTATTACACATAGATCACCACTAATTTAGTCCCTAGGTAGTTGTAGGGGGAAACAACCTTTACAACGCAACTTTTACAACGCAATGCTATTACAACGCATTTTTTACAACGCAAAAGCTTTTACAACGCATGCATTTACAACGCATGCTTTTATATGGTAAGTACTTTTACAACGCATATACCATTACAACGCATTTTTTTTATTTTTTTATTTTTTTGAAAAATGATGTTAGAAAAAATAATTAATTAATATTTTAGTATTTATTAAACATATTAACATTTTAAAAATATGAAAGAGTAATTTGAGTATAAATAAATAAATAAGAAAAATTAAAATATATGAGTAGTATTATAAAAGATTAATACTTGAGTATTTAAAAAATATGAAAGAGTAATTTTTGAGTATAAATAAATAAATAAATAAAGTACAATAAATGAGTAGTATTATAAAAGATTAATACTTGAGTATTTTTAATTTTCTTATTTAAAATGTAAGTAATAATATTAATTATTTTAAAAAAGAATGAGTACTTTTGGAGTATTTAAATTTTCATTAAGATAATGTTAAATACAAGAGAATTTAAATTAAAGAAAAATACTTAAGTATTAATTGAATAATAAAAAATAATTTTAAAAAAAAAGCTGGAGTATTTTTAGAATAATATAAAATAAAATAAAAAGAAAATTTAAAATACCTCAGTATTATGTTTTTTTTTAAAAATAAAGGAAAATAATAAAAATAAACAATTAAATTAAATATATAATTAATTAATATATATTTTTATTTTTGAACTGAAAAATTACTTAAATTAATTTAAAAATTTATATGTAGAATAAATAAATAACTAAAAAAACATGTTCTATTGAGACAAGACATTAATACATAAATGTTTATATTAAATAATAAATATATTAAAATAGAAAAAAATAAATATTTTAAAAAAATCTTTAAATAATTAATAAAATATTTAAAATATTAATAGAGTTATTTAAAAATAATTTAACTTTAAATTATACCAAAAAAAAACAAGAACTAAGAAAATAGAACTTACTTTTAAAAAATTCCCACGCTTTTGTATTGAAGTCTATGTGATAAATTGTCCTTCATTTATTTTGGCAGCTTAAGAATATACAACCCGCGGAACAAGAAAGGAAGGAGTGAAAAGAGAAGAAAAAGCAAGTTTGAAAGGAAAAAGAAATTAGAGTGGAGGTAAGGAACACATTTAGTAATTTTTGAAATTATAAAATAGATAAAACATGTTTAAATAACAAATAAATAATATACAACAGTAAACAAATAAGGTGTTATAAATAATTCTTTATGTAAAAAAACATAGGAAAAACATTTTTGTTTTATTCTTTTTTTTAACATAATGTACATATTTTATAAAAAATATACATTATTTATTATTATTTTTAAACATATATATATTGAAATAGTAAATAAAATAGTCCTTTTTTAACATTGATGCACGCGATGACGTCATGACGTGAACGTAAACGTAAGGCGCCATTTTGGAGAGCATCGGAGGAGGAAGCAGCAGGAAGCTGATCTGCGTCCAGGTAGGAAACTTTTTCACATTTATTTATAGATATAAAGTTAAAAAACAGATACATATATAGTAAATAAAGAATAAGGAGAGGTTGCGGAATAACTAATTGATGTTTAAAATGTAAAAAAGCATGTCCACGTTCATGTCATTAGTGTATGTCTATGTCAGGTCGCGAAAATTTATTTGTAACAAAAAAAAAATGTAATTAACTGTAACGTTAATTAAAGTTACAATTAAAAATGTTAATTTCAACACTTCTGTACGATTATAAATGATTTATATCTTCATTTAAAAAAAAAAAATTTTGCGTATTCATAATTTGTGAAAAAATGATTGTAATTTATTTGGTGTTTATGTAGCAATGTGCATTTCGATAAATGGATTGACTTTTGAAAATTTGAATAGGTAGAGATTTTTGGTTTTTTTGGGTGGTAGTCACTTAGGAAGTTTACTACAAATTAATATCTTGCTATTGATCTTTGGAAAGTTGGACAAATATTATGGTAAAGTTGTTTTGGATACATTGGTTGTTTGGAAAAAAATGAAGATTGGAAAAGAAAATGGAAAAATTAGGTGACCCGACTCGTAATTTTGAAAAAATGTTTGTTAAAGATTTGTATGCCAATTGTAATTAAAGGTTATTTAATTTTGAAGCAAAGCAGGAAAGTAAGTAGATAACTATTTTTAAAAAGAAAGAATGTTAGCAAGATTTTCCAGGTAGTCTAGAGCCACACACAATGTAAATTGTTGTAATATAGCCAATAGTCTCTCAGACATTTCTTTTGTTTTTAGAGTTACTCGTGGGTTTAGACTACCTGCAAGTGTTTGGGCAAGTCTCATTTCTTGAAAACTTTGCTCCTTCTTCAAAGTTTCCAAGAAAGAGTAGAAATTAGGATGAGGTTTGCCAATTGTATGGTTGAAGGAGTTATGCCATCCCTCTATGGCATTATTTGTTTTTGCTTCTCCCTCTAAACAGCTCGTGTAACAGTTCCACCACTCCACATGGAATCGTGGCTTCCTCCTGCGACCCGATCTGCTTAGGTGCCCAATCCATGTGTCCTCGAAATAATTTAGGATGGGTGCCAATTTCTCTTCATTACTTGTAAAATAAACAGATTCTGTAATAGCAGTGTAGTACTCGTCCACACTATCGGGAGGAACAAAACAAAGTGCTGTTAATTTTTTTAATTCAAACTGTAGTTTGCTATCTCAACAGTATTCTGCAACTAGGGATGTTTTTTGTAATTTACGCCAAAATGCCTGGGAAAAATGGAAAAAACATCCCTGAATTTGGGTATCCATGTACGTTTTAGTGATCACATTGATCATGCTCAATTCAAAATCTATTATTATTTTCCTAGGACTTTGAGAAGTTTTACTTTTAATAACTGATAAAAGTTCAGAGTATGTTGCAGAAGTCTTATCAGGTAGCAAACTATATACTAAGGGGATTACATTATTGTTAATTTTTGCATGTATAGTGTAAATTTGAGTGAAAGGATGGGGTGTACTTTTAAACGTCCCATCCATCATCCAAATTTCACTATTTTCTAACTTTGCTAGGTTACGTGGGGTACTAAAAATAAGAATTCGTTTCTGAGGGTTTTGGTTATCATGCAGCAGGAAAGGTTCATCAGAAAAAGAAATAGAAAGATCATGTGGAATTCTAATATCAGAAAAAGTATGTGGTGTAGATAATTGGATGTTACTTGCCTGCTTTTGTCTTTGAATAATTCTTCTCAAATTAGGAATTATATGCATATTACTAGCAACATGACTGGGGACATGCTGTGCAACCTCCCTTAAAATGGATCCTGTAGAATCATTGGAGGTGCTTGCAATAGCATTCATTTCATTTACAGTTTCTCTTATTTCTACCTCCATGTTCTGTTGTTTTTACAACTAAATTATCAAGTGTAACCGCTCTGCCACTGCAATGGGTAGAGTAGTATTGCACACACCTCCAATGATTTCTAGGAAAACTTATTCTTTCCTTACTATATATGTATCCTGCATGGTTTAATAAATTTTTTCCTTTCCTCGATTTTATATATTTTGCAGTTTTAAGAGTAGACATTATGGTGCCGATCACGATCCGGTAAAAAATGTCCCCGTACGACTCGTATCGGGTCTTTTTACCGTACGAATCGTACAAGTGCCGTACGAACTGGCAATCACGATTCGCATGGTAAAAAGTCCATACGAACCGCACTGGGAATAATTCCCCACACGTCCTCGGGTCGGAAAATGTGTCCGACACGTCCTCGGACGATTTACCTTACAAACGTGAAAAGCCAAGCCCGACCGAGGAATCACGATCCATCCCGTGCGTCCGAGCTTACAACCGTATGGAAAAAACACCGTCCGCACCGAACTCCTATAGCAACCATGGAGACATGTGCCCGCATACGTGCCCAACACTCCCCCCAGCCCCCGTACGTCCGACACGTACCCCCCGTGTATGTATACCCCCACCCGTCTAGGTACACCCCAGTACGTTCAAGTCATACCCCCACCCCAGTACGTGTCGTACCACCGTCTATGTACACCCCAGTACGTTCGAGCCCCACCCCTGTACGTGTCGCACCACCGTGTACCTACACCCCAGTACGTTCCAGTCGTACCCCCACCCCAGTACGTGTCGCACCACCGTGTACCTACACCCCAGTACGTTCCAGTCGTACCCCCACCCCAGTACGTGTCGCACCACCGTGTACCTACACCCCAGTACGTTCCAGTCGTACCCCCACCCCAGTACGTGTCGTACCACCGTCTATGTACACCCCAGTACGTTCGAGCCCCACCCCCACCCCTGTACGTGTCGCACCACCGTGTACCTACACCCCAGTACGTTCCAGTCGTACCCCCACCCCAGTATGTGTCGCACCACCGTGTACCTACACCCAGTACGTTCCAGTCGTACCCCCACCCCAGTACGTGTCGCACCACCGTGTACCTACACCCCAGTACGTTCCAGTCGTACCCCCACCCCAGTACGTGTCGTACCACCGTCTATGTACACCCCAGTACGTTCGAGCCCCACCCCTGTACGTGTCGCACCACCGTGTACCTACACCCCAGTACGTTCCAGTCGTACCCCCACCCCAGTACGTGTCGCACCACCGTGTACCTACACCCCAGTACGTTCCAGTCGTACCCCCACCCCAGTATGTGTTGTACCACCGTCTATGTACACCCCAGTACGTTCAAGTCGTACCCCCACCCCAGTACGTGTCGTACCACCGTCTATGTACACCCCAGTACATTCGAGCCCCACCCCCACCCCTGTACGTGTCGCACCACCGTGTACCTACACCCCAGTACGTTCCAGTCGTACCCCCACCCCAGTACGTGTCATACCCCCGTCTATGTACACCCCAGTACGTTCCAGTCATACCCCCACCCCAGTACGTGTCGTACCACCCTCTATGTACACCCCAGTACGTTCCAGTCGTACCCCCACCCCAGTACGGGTCGTACCACTCTCTATGTACACCCCAGTACGTTCCAGTCGTACCCCCACCCCAGTACGTGTCATACCCCCGTGTACCTACACCCCGGTACGTTCCAGTCGTACCCCCACCCCTGTACGTGTTGCACCACCGTGTACCTACACCCCAGTACGTTCCAGTCGTACCCCCACCCCTGTACATGTCGCACCACCGTGTACCTACACCCCAGTACATTCCAGTCATACCCCCACCCCAGTACGTGTCGTACCACCCTCTATGTACACCCCAGTACGTTCCAGTCGTACCCCCACCCCAGTACGGGTCGTACCACCCTCTATGTACACCCCAGTACGTTCCAGTCGTACCCCCACCCCAGTACGTGTCATACCCCCGTGTACCTACACCCCAGTACGTTCCAGTCGTACCCCCACCCCTGTACGTGTCGCACCACCGTGTACCTACACCCCAGTATGTTCCAGTCGTACCCCCACCCCAGTACGTGTCATACCCCCGTCTATGTACACCCCAGTACGTTCCAGTCGTACCCCCACCCCAGTACGTGTCGTACCACCCTCTATGTACACCCCAGTACGTTCCAGTCATACCCCCACCCCAGTACGGGTCGTACCACCCTCTATGTACACCCCAGTACATTCCAGTCGTACTGCCACCCCAGTACGTGTCATACCCCCGTGTACCTACACCCCAGTATGTTCCAGTCATACCCCCACCCCTGTACGTGTCGCACCACCGTGTACCTACACCCCAGTATGTTCCAGTCGTACCCCCACCCCAGTACGTGTCATACCCCCGTCTATGTACACCCCAGTACGTTCCAGTCGTACCCCCACCCCAGTACGTGTCGTACCACCCTCTATGTACACCCCAGTACGTTCCAGTCGTACCCCCACCCCAGTACGGGTCGTACCACCCTCTATGTACACCCCAGTACGTTCCAGTCGTACCCCCACCCCAGTACGTGTCATACCCCCGTGTATACACCCCAGTACGTTCCAGTCGTACCCCCACCCTTGTACGTGTCGCACCACCGTGTACCTACACCCCAGTACGTTCCAGTCGTACCCCCACCCCAGTACGTGTCGTACCACCGTCTATGTACACCCCAGTACGTTCCAGTCGTACCCCCACCCCAGTACGGGTCGTACCACCCTCTATGTACACCCCAGTACGTTCCAGTCGTACCCCCACCCCAGTACGTGTCATACCCCCGTGTACCTACACCCCAGTACATTCCAGTCGTACCCCCACCCCTGTACGTGTCGCACCACCGTGTACCTACACCCCAGTACGTTCCAGTCGTACCCCCACCCCAGTACGTGTCGTACCACCGTCTATGTACACCCCAGTACGTTCCAGTCGTACCCCCAACACAACCTCCTAAGTACGGAGCGCAGCCCAGGCCCCAACATCACAACCGCATGTACGAGTCGTACCAACCCACACACAAGGACAGCACCGTCCAACAAATGGCCCATCTACACACCGTACACACGCTCAAAACGCACGTACACAACCAGGACAAAACAAAACAACACAAGAAGACACTATTCGAATGGCACAAAGCCACTAAACATGGCCAACAAACAATACAAATACACCTTCACTGACCTGCAACTGCCAAAGACAAACAGAGGGCCAAAACACCACCACTACTTATAACACACCCACCCAAAATTCAAACACTGCCACACCCACCCATGGACCAATAAAAAGGGCCCACACACACAAACCATGAGCCTTTGCAACAGACTCACTGCTGCCAGACACCACAGAACCATACAACAAGCTGCACCACACCTTACACTTGCACACCTTCACACAACCACCCTCACAAACACCCCCTCATCACATTCACACACACACACACACAACCATCCACACACCCCCCCAACATCCACACACCCCCCTCCACCATCCCCACCCACACCCCTCACCATGCCCACTACCAAGAATCCAAAGTTCAGTAACCGAGAGTTGGAGGTCCTTGTTGATCAAATCCTCAGAGTCGAGCCACAGATCTTTGGAACAATTGGTCAGAAACACCAGCCTGGCAGCAAAAACAGCCATGTGGCAGACCATCGTCGATGCTGTGAATGCTGTTGCGGACACAAGGAGGACCAGGCAGGAATGCCAGAACAGGTGGTACGATCTGCGGAGGAGGGTCAGAGCCAAGAGGCAGGAGGAACACGACCAGGCCAACGCCACCGGAGGAGGGCCCTCCCGCAGACCCGTACAGTACCATCCCTGGGAGGAGAGGGTGATGGCCATACTGCCGGTGGAGGCAGTCGAAGGATTAGAAGGACTCCGAGACCCGGGTGAGTACACAAACAACGCACCTCACATGGGGGGAACGGCATCCACAACCAAAATCACTAACAGGCACGGAACTACCACAAGCCATCGCATTACTCAACCACACTCCATGAGCACGCACATGCCACTGCTGCCACCATGCCCCATGCACCCAGCTGGACAATGGCAAGTCACAGAAGACAACAACACATGACACGGTAACCCGGATGGCGGGAGGCTGGGCCCCAAAAATCACATAGTGCGACTCCGAAGCAGACAACAATGCACTCTGCCCATATGGCCTAGGTCACAGCCAGACAAACAGTGTGTCCCAACACAGGAATGACTTGCCAGCAAATGGCGGACGCCTTGCATCAACACATGGGGGTGAAGGCACTGTTTTGCACATGACAGCAGCTAATGAACAGCCAACATTGTGAAAGAGTGGCAGCACACACCACCACAGCAGCAGCGCACAGACACACATCACACCCAATGGGTGCCTGGAGATCAGAAACAAACTCACATCAACAAGCCAAGGGCCACTCAAAGATCTGCTAACAGTGTGTGCCCAGGAAGCTGGGCTGAGGTGACAGAGGGTGACACAAAGAGGGAGGGAGAGGGGGACAGAGAGGGAGGGAGAGGGGGACAGAGAGGGAGGGAGAGGGGGACAGAGAGGGAGGGAGACACAGGGAGACGGACAGAGGGAGGAGGCTGACACACAGAGGGAGGGAGAGGGTGACAGAGAGGGAGGGAGAGGGTGACAGAGAGGGAGGGAGACACAGGGAGACGGACAGAGGGAGGAGGCTGACACACAGAGGGAGGGAGAGGGTGACAGAGAGGGAGGGAGAGGGGGACAGAGAGGGAGGGAGAGGGGGACAGAGAGGGAGGGAGACACAGGGAGAGCAAATCAGCCGTGTGGTGTGTGGGAATGTCTGCTCGTCAGCAGGTAGACTGCGTGCATGTAGCCAAGGGTGGCCCGTGCCAGAACCCCCCCTCTTCTCCATGGCAAAACACAGGGCCATGTTACAACCTGTGCACGAGCACAATGACAGCTACCTGCATCACATAAGTGTGTGGAACAAATCCATGTGCACATGTACAGTGCTACACGGAAGGCGCCAATGCATGGCTCGCAACACCTGCCCACTCCACGGCTGACTGCAGTCACACTTGACGCAGCAAGTAAGACTGTGCCACACATAGTGAAAGGTGCCAAACTGGTGCCCAAGGGACACACCCATGCACAAGTGCACTGTGAGTGGAATGCAAGACAGATCCTAATTCCAAGAGGAAATGTGCCAACATAGGAAATGATGAAACATGGATGTTGCATGGACCAAAATTAACATTGTCTCTCTCACACACAGGTCAACGTCGTGGTGCACCCCCCAACACTGGGGGGGAACACTCACAGGACCCGGATCTGCAGGAGCCCGATCCCACCGGCAGCGACCACTCTCACCACTCTGTGGACGACTCCGACCGACCTGGCCCCTCTGGTGTCCTACCGCCTGCAGCACCTGCGTCAGGTACAACTGTGCCAACCACCACCCCCACTCCCGCCACATCCCAGGAGACACCCAGGATCCGTGCCCCAACACCACAATGCAACCAGGCTGGCCAGGAGGGACACGGTGTCCCGGGCACCCAGGAGGAGGCAGGCGACAACGCCAATGCCACCCCTCAGGGGTCCTGGAGACCCGATGTGCCCACAAGGGCAGGCCAGGCGCAAGTGGGCAGGGGTGGTGGGAGTGGAGGACGGCGGAGGCACGAGCCTGACCAGTTGGCTGGGGATCCGGTATTTTCCCATGTCCGTAACATCCTGGACTCATACCGGCAGGACACCACGGGCATGGCCCAGGTTGTGTCCACCCTCAATGAGATCAAGAGGAGCCTCGATGAGATGAAGACCCAGCAGGCCCAGCAACATGCGGAGCTACATGCCTGTCTACTGGTACACCAACGGAGGATGGAGGACAGACAGGCTGAGCAAGTGACGGCATTCCAGGGGATTCACGCTACACTCCGTCGGATGGCCGACAACATGGCCGACCCTCCCTGTGCCAGAAGGCGGAGAACATCACCACCCACAGGGAGGGATCAGGAGGAGGAGGAGGAGGAAACATCCGACGGAGCATCCCAGATGTCATCACGGCCTGCTGGTGAGGTTCCCCGCAGGAGGCCGGGTCGTCCACGGAAAGGACCGTGAGGGGCGGCGCTACATCACCATCTCCCAGAACGTATTAAAACATTTAACATTTAACAGTTAACGAACGATGATAACTAATAGGAAACTAGTTACTGACATAATACTAACACTAGAGAATACTGAATTATATGCAAGACATACTAGATATACTGCTAAACAGTACAGATACACTGCTGAAACAGTGCAGACCGGATTTGTGTACCCAAACCCGTCTTGACCGGCACAACCTAATGTGAACGTCTAACTGCCTCCCCAGCAACGGTACTCACCGGGTAGCACGGAACGGAAGGCCTCGGAACTGAACTGGACTAGACCATACTGGACTGGACTGGACTCGACTCGTGACTTGGATACTTCGGAACTTCGGAATCTGGTGGGCCTCTGTATACCTCGGACACAGCTCTCTCGCAGGTGGGCTCTGGGTAGGACAATCTGCGTTCCTCACCACCTCGTATGGATGCCTGGTCGCAGTCTGTCCCCTTCGTTGGCCTGAGGGAGTTGGCGGGAAGACCCGCGACGTGCGCGCTTGAAGTCCGTCACGGCTATGGAAGGGGGCAAAACTGGACCTTCATCTCCGGCGTGTGGGGAAAGAGATTAAACTGTTCGGGCGCCATTATGTGGTAAATAAAATATTACGCTCTCAGAATTTTTAGTATATAAATAAGATCATGCATAAAGCAAGAGGCTGAGTCTGTGGTATCAGGTTCATAAAGGGCTTTATTCCAATAACTCGAGTCAAAGGGAGAATATTACCATCACCACAAAGGATCTGGAAAGGGACTCAAAAGTATTCTCAATATTCTCAAAACATTATTCACAGAGTACAGTATATATGCATTTCTCAATTGTACGTAAGCAAAAGAGCAAGAGAGAATGAGATAAGAGCATGTGGGCGTGTAAGTAGGCGTGAAGGTGGGCGTCCATGTGGGCGTCCACTTGATGATAATAGGTAATTTGTCATAGGTGGGTGGATACCTGGAGGGGGTTGCGTGATCTGCTGGAATTGTACTGGAACTTTGCCTTACTTGTGCTCAACTCGAGCATGACGTGTAACTGACGTGGGGAGGGTTGCTATGCAACCGGACAAGTCTGGAAGTGAGGCCTTCAGTGAGTGAGGCCTTCAGTGTCAGGACGACCAGCACATCTTGTATTATCTGATATCCGATGTCTGGAGCAGGGACTGATTTGTGACATAGGTTGCTCATCACCAAGAGCCGATGTGGCATCTATTTCTTCATTTACTTCATTTACTGCAGAGGCCTTACATGGGGGCTATGGGCTTTTTACTGACGTGAGCTTTGCAATCTCACAAAGAGAGACAGTAAGGCTGGGCTCCCTCCTTGCAGATGGGTCGCGTTCATTCCTCCTTCACCAGGCAAGAATGCGGCTCTGTAGGAGTAAGCAGATAACCGTGCTCAATACTGTCTCGGCACCTCGGTCGGGGCCCCTTTGGCTGAGGCCCAAGTGTGCAAGGCCAAGGATACGTAGCTGCAGCTTTCAGAGCGTTCTGAGGCATGAAACCTCTTTTCGGCTCTGGCTGAGCCATAAACATGGGCTTCATGAAAATGCAGGAAAACATGATGAAAAACGTGTAGGCCTCAATACAGATTTGTCGTTTCTCTCATGGGAGACTGGATGATGGCAGGCCACGTTATAGCATAAGCATCATGATAGAAAGGCCATGGAGGGGAAATACATAGGTTACATGTATGTGCACATAAGCGTTGGGGGGGGCACATGGGGACACATAGGCCTCATAGATTTTTATTTTCCTCATTCCCTCCTTGTACCCTAGTGAACCCCCTATGTAACGTCTATTTTCATGAGACAGTCGATCTTTTCTTGCAGCATTATTTTTCCATTTTCAATGCTTTGTAAATGGGGATGTGGAACACATGCAGTAGCACACAGGCCACAAATGGCCGGGCCACACTGCAGACATAGGCAACAACTGAATATCATTAATAGTATCAACCCACAGACGGTCAACACTTTCCATCCCCAAGCCGATATTAATCCCCAGAGCCAACCGGACCATGTCCACGTGCCTGGGTCTTGATGTATGTTTTGGGCAATCTTGTGGAGCCTTGTTATTGCTTTGTATTCTTTGGCATCACCGTTGATGGATGTCATTAAGGCAAACCATGCTCCGCAAGAACCATTATGGGAGAACGGAAAAGGAAAAAGAGGCAACACTCCCTTTACCTTCTGATACGGGGGAAATCGGCCACAGACCCAGCAGTCTGTAGCATTGCTAGTCTGATGTGAATGGTGCAGCATCTGAATAAAGGTATTGTTGCGTAAGGCAAGTCGATATGATAGCTCATGGGATGGCAGATCACTAAATGTGTGCTTTATGGTATCATTAGTGGAGGAGTATAAGAGTGAGGCAATAGGAGGAAAAATAGCATGTAGTATTAAGCTGATACACATTATCGTGATGCACAGAAGAGATAGAAAAATTACAGTCACTATACATCTACCACGTAATATTTTACAGTATTTGCTTTTTATCTTGCTCTTTTTATCAATGTTATTGTCCAAGATCTTATGCAAGCCAGAATACATGTTCAACCGCTTCACCACCTAGTGGACTTAATTGATCAAACGGGTTCTGACTTTTTAGATCTGAGTTTAACTCCTGCTGGGGAGTCTCCTCCAGAAAAGGGGGCTCAAAGTCCAAGCAGTCAGTGTTCTTTTGGAAAGTACAGTTATTCCCAAAGTAACGTTTGCAATGATGTATCCATCCTTTCCGTCCCTCGACTTTAACGGCGGTCCTTGTTGTTAGCAACACCAATTTCTGCGTCTTCCACCTCGGCTTAAGAGGGCTTGATCTATCAAAGTTCCGGATCAGCGAAGGAGTGTCGCTTGACCTGGGTGTTGTCAGGGAAGGCGGCAGCAACCTGCGAACAACAAAAGAGTAGTGCAGACATCAAGGAAGCCAGGTAATCTGTCAGCATGTTACTATCAACATCAGTAATCTTTTAGGCATTGGAGTGCCCCACATATTTGGTGGTCTACCAAAGACCACTTCATAGGGAGATAAGCCTGTTCTAGAATGAGCTACCATTCGCATGTAAAAGAGGGCAACCGGCAGGGCTACCATCCAATCTACACCTTTGTCTGCGCAAATTTTTAATGTCCGATTATGTCTTTCTACAAGGCCTGCTGCTTCAGGATGTCGCACACAATGGAATTTCCAGGTATACCCTAACACAAGGGACACCTGCTTCATTAGTACCAGGACATATTTGTAACCTCTACATCTGTTTATTTGGATATAATCCATTTGGAGCACTTCAAAAGGGTGGTCAGGTGGATGGAATCCACCTTGTTCCATCGGAATGCCTTTACCTGGATTGAATTGGCAACAGATCATACATGTTCTGACCTTTTGTTTCGCTGCTGCACGCAGGTGCTTGTTGAACCATATATTCTGTAAGCTATCTATCATTGCTTTCTCTCCTAAGTGTGCAGGACTATGTGCGGTATTTATAATCACTTGTACCATCGAATCAGGAAGAAACCATGTGGATTTGCCCTTATTCATCCAACCCTGATCAGTCAGTACCCCTCCTTGTTCCGACCATTTCTTTAATTCGTCTAGAGTAGCATGTGTCTGAATGTCTTGTACATCCCTGGAAGGATCCCTAACTGTCATGGCTTTGGACAGTGATAGTATCTGTGATTTTGTCATGTCTAGTGGGGTCTGAGCTGTCTGTTTAGCTGTTCGGTCTGCCAGATCATTGCCTTGGGAAATGGTATCTGTGGCTCTAGTATGTGCTTTACATTTTAGGATAGCTATGGCTGTTGGTAAATGTATTGCTTCCAGTAGGGCTTGAATAAGAGGGCCATGCTGTATCTTGGCCCCATGAGAGGTCAAGAAACCTCTTTCTCGCCACAGAATCGGTGTAAATGTTTACTCTCAGGTGCTTTAGCTCTTATGCACGCTTGTGTCAGGGCGATGAGCTCTGCTGCTTGTGCTGACAATATGTCTATTCTTTTAGTCTCTATTATTACAGTATCAGTAGTCACTGCATATGCTGCCACTAATTCTCCCGCCCCTGTCCTCATGCATGAGCCGTCAACTTATAGTGTTAGGTCGGGGTCTGGGAGTGCAACGTCTGTCAAGTCTTGTCTTGGTTTAGTCACGGTATGTATTACTTCAACACAGTCGTGTGGTGAAACGCTTTCTGTACTGGAGGGCAAAAGGGTAGCAGGATTCAATATGTTGCATCGTCTGATCTCTATGTGTGGTTGAAATAGCGTCAACTCATAACCTGTCAGTCTAGCTACAGTCAGGTGTTGTGTTTGTGTCCGGTTCAAGAGAACCTCTACTGCGTGTGGTACTTGTACTGTCAGAGGGTGGCCCAGCACTATCGAGTCACTTTGTCTTATGGCTAAGGCCGTTGCTGCAACTGATTTTAGGCACGCAGGCAAAGCCTGTGCTACTGGGTCTAATGTACTAGAAAAATAAGCACAGGGCTCGTGTTTTCCTGCATGATCTTGTGTTAGGACAGATAGTGCTGTTCCATCCCGCTCTGTCACAAAAAGCATAAACGATTTGTTATAATCAGGGTTTGCTAAAACTGGTGCTTGACATAAAGCTCTCTTTAATTCTTCAAATGCCACAGTGTGTTCTTGTGTCCAAGAGAGGACTTTAGTAGAAACTGCCTCCTGTGTCGTCAACTGTATTAGGGGCTTGGCTATGTAAGCATACTGGGGAATCCACTGCCTGCAATATGAAGTGAGGCCAATGAATGCACGTACCTCCTTTTGTGTCTTGGGCTGTGAAAAACCAGAAATCAATTGAATACGTTCCGGTGCCCACAACTAATTCCCCTGAAAGATCACAATAAAACATGAGAAAAAGGGGAAAGCACCATACCTATTTCCTCGGCTTAATTTCTAAGGGGGCTAATTTCTAAGGGGCTTAATTTCTTAAGGGGCTAGCGGGAAGCGAACCTCCTCAGGGGCCAGCAGAAAGCCAATATTCTCCTCCTTCCCCCCTTTTTGACAGGAGGAAATCTGAAACAGATTTCACTGCTGTCAAACACTATCAAACCCTGTGTCTTGTCAACACTATTAATCCCTGTGTGTAGCTACTGGGCGTAAGCAAAATTATAGGAGATACACAGCGTATTTGAAACGGCGAGAAATCCTTCAAATTAATGTACAAACCTCATTGTGTTAGCTCATAAGCTGGCCAAATGACATCTCATATGCAAATGTCCCTATTACATGAACCTACACCAACCTGAAGTCAATATTAATGCTAGGAGGCCCTAATAGGAATGCTAAATTACCTAAATATTCGGAAAACCAAGTTTAAGAACAGTTGTTAATGTTGATAATTAATAATTTATCTGCTATAGAAATCAGTCATTTTGCAATAATTTCCACCTATACAATAAATAGCCTAATTTAAAAACAAGTCAACTTTTGGGGCCACCACTTACAAGAATGAGCTTACTAAAGCAAACTTTAAAAAGTAAATCCTGTCAGATATTTTCTCATTACCCTAAATACCGAGCCTCATCTGTCACTCTGGGGTGGCAGTCCTTATTTAAAACAGGCCTTTCAAGAGTTAAGATGCGAGTGCACAGATCATAATGGTTCCTTAATGTCCAATCTGGAAACATATGACCGAGGCTGCCTGTCTATAAGAGAAAGGCAGTCATGTGATACATATTTTAGTCTTGCATAACTTTTTTCTTCTTTTATTCATCTCCAATACCAATTAGACATACACTGATAACGTGTTGTCTGCTATTTTGACAGCATGATAAAGGTAATATCATGTCTGTGAAATTTAGTAATTGTGAACAAGTTCCAGCCAAGCGCAGCGCAAAGATTTACGTTGTCACGACCATCTCTGTAACGCCCAGGAGAACTTGTATTAATGCTAAAAATACAGGTCAATACAACACAAAAATAAAACAAATATAAAATACATATGCCAAGCCATCAGTATACCAAGCACAGAAAGCATAGACAATTACACTAACATATATAAATGAGCAGTGATGCGCAATTACAGTACCTACAGCTCAGAGGCGAACATTCTGGCCTGCTTAATTTGTCAGGCTTATAATCAATAACTGATTTACCTGCCCTATACACCCCCAACTGACAGTGGGTCATCCCAATGATGACCAGCTGGCAGCTGAAATCACCGTGTCAAGTCTGACACACAGGATCAGCAACAATAATCAAAAATGAAGAACACACGAACCTGTCTTTTTTTTATAAAAATGAGCTATGCATCTTTGTACACAATGTACCCTCATGTCCTAGTCGAAGATGCATCTCCCATCTTTCCTCACAGACCCGTAACCACTGGATCATTTATCCAATGCAACTGGTGGCAGCTTGTGGCCACAATTCAAAAATGTCTGAATTTGAAAATCGTTTTTATATAGGCACATAGCCCTTAAAATTCCAAGCAAGAGCAACATTTTACTTTCTGGCCAGAAGCAATATAACAATTGCTAAAAAATAAAACAAATCTTCTCCATAGACATTTCCTCGGGGCACTGGTTTTGCACAGAATAGAACAAGGGAATCTTTCTCGACTTACATTTCTCAGCTGCCCTGTCTTATCAGAGAAGCTAAAAATAGCCCCTCAGCGCGGCCTGAGCCTGGGCTGCCAGCCATCTTTTTTTGTTTTTCCTACTCCTGGCCCCCAAGGCTCTCCGGCTGCAGGCATTACACAGATGCGATGTCAGAGAAGCTTTCTAAGCAGTGCCTCTGTTCTGCTCCTCTCACCGGCCCCCACCTACACTGGCTACAAGGTCAGAATCTGTCTCCGATTTCTGTATCACATTCTGCTGTACACAGCCCCCACCTTCTCCTCACTCTGAAGCTGTCAAAGACAAAAAGACTACTCAATTCCATAAAAACTGCAATAATTCGCCCAATTGAAAAATTATTTTTACATACAATTTGCTCTCAGGGGGTCATAATCTTACCGACTTGACCCAGCACATTGGCTCACTGGACCACCAAGAACACAAACCTGTATTCTTGAACAATTTGCAAATTCGAAATACCCACAATTCCTTTTCTCAAGCTAAACCCTTAATGGATCACTAATTATTTCTCGTTAACACTTTGTACATTAGGGGTGTCATCAAATCACAGGTGTTGCTATTACCCTAGCTACACCCCTCTCAAGTCCCTTTTAACAACGTAATCAAATGTTGGACCATGAAAACACCAGCTATGCGCTGTTCGTTTGGTGGGAGGCTCAAGAACGTTTGGGCTACTATATCATTATTATATGTATCGGGGTACTTGCGGTGGCACTCCAACTGGTCCTTCTACTGGGGCCACTCTTGCTAGGTCCTCTGAAAGGACGGGATAAATACCAGCAACGTCAGTATTTCTTTCTCTGTCAGCCTGCGCTCATTTTACCTGCTCCACTTCCTCCTGTAACATCTTTTCCTTGGCTTTTCCCGACTCCAGTCTACTTCTCTCTGCTTCGTGAAACACTTACTCTGTCCTCCTATGTGACTCCTTGCGCCAAAACTCAATGGCATCCTTCCGAGCTGGTCTACATTTTCTCTTTCATAAGAGTGTTTCGTTGTCTGTCTACTTGTTCTGCTTTTACTCGGATACCTTCCTCAACTAATACGTTTTCTCGGGCTTTGTCTGAATCCTCCCTACTTTTCTCTTCTTTTCTGAGCGCTTTCTCTGTGCGTCTATGCAATTCTTTACGCCATAATTCAATGGCATTTTTCTGTGACTGTCTGGCTGTCTTTTTCCATAACCCTTCTTCTACTCTCATGATGCAATCTGCATCCCAGGTCCCAGCTGCGGGCCACCTCTGACTTTCTGGTAAATCCTTGGTGTAGTCCACCCATAAATCAAGAAATAATACGGCATCTAGGCCATGCTTATGATACATAAAGTACCCTGGAGTGTCCCTATGTGGAATGGGAACAGCTTCTTCGAGTACCCCTTTTCTGGTTTTGATCTGTCTTAATTTTGAAAAGAGCGGCATCTTTAGACCTTATTACTTGAACACACTTAATGCAATAAACACAATAATGAACAATCATTCACACCACAATATGTAGAACGTATTAAAACATTTAACATTTAACAGTTAACGAACGATGATAACTAATAGGAAACTAGTTACTGACATAATACTAACACTAGAGAATACTGAATTATATGCAAGACATACTAGATATACTGCTAAACAGTACAGATACACTGCTGAAACAGTGCAGACCGGATTTGTGTACCCAAACCCGTCTTGACCGGCACAACCTAATGTGCACGTCTAACTGCCTCCCCAGCAACGGTACTCACCGGGTAGCACGGAACGGAAGGCCTCGGAACTGAACTGGACTAGACCATACTGGACTGGACTGGACTGGACTCGTGACTTGGATACTTCGGAACTTCGGAATCTGGTGGGCCTCTGTATACCTCGGACACAGCTCTCTCGCAGGTGGGCTCTGGGTAGGACAATCTGCGTTCCTCACCACCTCGTATGGATGCCTGGTCGCAGTCTGTCCCCTTCGTTGGCCTGAGGGAGTTGGCGGGAAGACCCGCGACGTGCGCGCTTGAAGTCCGTCACGGCTATGGAAGGGGGCAAAACTGGACCTTCATCTCCGGCGTGTGGGGAAAGAGATTAAACTGTTCGGGCGCCATTATGTGGTAAATAAAATATTACGCTCTCAGAATTTTTAGTATATAAATAAGATCATGCATAAAGCAAGAGGCTGAGTCTGTGGTATCAGGTTCATAAAGGGCTTTATTCCAATAACTCGAGTCAAAGGGAGAATATTACCATCACCACAAAGGATCTGGAAAGGGACTCAAAAGTATTCTCAATATTCTCAAAACATTATTCACAGAGTACAGTATATATACATTTCTCAATTGTACGTAAGCAAAAGAGCAAGAGAGAATGAGATAAGAGCATGTGGGCGTGTAAGTAGGCGTGAAGGTGGGCGTCCATGTGGGCGTCCACTTGATGATAATAGGTAATTTGTCATAGGTGGGTGGATACCTGGAGGGGGTTGCGTGATCTGCTGGAATTGTACTGGAACTTTGCCTTACTTGTGCTCAACTCGAGCATGACGTGTAACTGACGTGGGGAGGGTTGCTATGCAACCGGACAAGTCTGGAAGTGAGGCCTTCAGTGAGTGAGGCCTTCAGTGTCAGGACGACCAGCACATCTTGTATTATCTGATATCCGATGTCTGGAGCAGGGACTGATTTGTGACATAGGTTGCTCATCACCAAGAGCCGATGTGGCATCTATTTCTTCATTTACTTCATTTACTGCAGAGGCCTTACATGGGGGCTATGGGCTTTTTACTGACGTGAGCTTTGCAATCTCACAAAGAGAGACATTAAGGCTGGGCTCCCTCCTTGCAGATGGGTCGCGTTCATTCCTCCTTCACCAGGCAAGAATGCGGCTCTGTAGGAGTAAGCAGATAACCGTGCTCAATACTGTCTCGGCACCTCGGTCGGGGCCCCTTTGGCTGAGGCCCAAGTGTGCAAGGCCAAGGATACGTAGCTGCAGCTTTCAGAGCGTTCTGAGGCATGAAACCTCTTTTCGGCTCTGGCTGAGCCATAAACATGGGCTTCATGAAAATGCAGGAAAACATGATGAAAAACGTGTAGGCCTCAATACAGATTTGTCGTTTCTCTCATGGGAGACTGGATGATGGCAGGCCACGTTATAGCATAAGCATCATGATAGAAAGGCCATGGAGGGGAAATACATAGGTTACATGTATGTGCACATAAGCGTTGGGGGGGGCACATGGGGACACATAGGCCTCATAGATTTTTATTTTCCTCAATAGGGACACCTTTATTAGTCATGTATTCGGGATTGCAGAGGCAACTCGAAGTACACATGAACACATCATGTGGAGTAACATGTGGGTCCAATACTGGCACCCCCCTTCAGCAGCACACATGCGTGTTCGCCATGGAACTGGCACACAAGCGTCGGCTAACAGCTAAATACCCACAGCTGCACACGGAGAGCCTGCCATACACCAAAGATCCGCGGATGTTGAAGTCCCACACCATGTCAAGCCAATGCTAACCGAATGTGTCCGAGGGCAGTGTCACACACATTGATGCCATCATCACAATCCCCTATCCCATCACTGATGACTGTCAACCAGGCAGACCATCTATTCAGGTGTACACAGCTGCATGTCGTGTCCCATGGGGATGCAAAGGAACCAAACACCGACAGGGGCAGTGTGCACACATCGTAAACAACTGCCACACCCAATACACCCCAGATGCATCCCTTACCCCATGGAGACTTCCAAACGTGTCCGTGCCTGTAACGCTGAGTCAGCCCACGATGTCATGTCCATGAGGAATAGCAGTGCCACAACAATGCAACCAGCAGACGGCATGCGCAGGTACCTGGGGAAGAGAAACACACAAGAAGTCAGCCACAAAAAGCACAGCCACTTGCATGTGCATTTACTCGACACATGTATGGATGACAACATGCTAGGTCACAATTATGACTGAGGAAGTACACCCATCACTGGCACCATCACTCCAGTGACACACCCACACACACCTCTGACTCACGTGCCATACATGCAGGTGGAGACACACATCACAACGCATGCCACACGGGGACCAATGCGTGCACACTCAGACACTGGTACTCACCACTATGCAAAGAAGTCACGTATGAGCCGAGTCCGGATGTCCTCTTGCGGCTCCACATCCTCCACATCACTAGCCCCATTGCCAAGCCCTTCGTCCTCCACGGGTGGATGGTCCTCGTCATGTTGATTCAGGATGAGTGGCACTGCTCTTTCAACTGCCATGTTGTGCAGCATGCAGCAGACCATGAAGATCTTGCAGACCTTCGCAGGGGCATACGGGAGTGCGCCGCCAGTCTTGTGGAGGCACCTGAATCGGCTCTTCAGCATGCCAAACGTCCTCTCTATCACTCGCCTTGTCCGGCCATGGGCGGTGTTGTAGCGGAGCTGGGCTGGCGTGATGGGGTTGCGGAGAGGTGTGAGCAGCCAAGGCATGTTGGGATAGCCAGCGTCCCCTACATGGAAAGCCCATGGTCATCGTTAGAAGTGGTGAAGCGGTCGTGCTGGTAGGCTATACTGAATATAGGACAGATAGACTGTACCCACCAACAACACATGCCCGTTCGTTGCGCAGCTGCATCATCATATCAGGCATCCCGCTACGCCTCATGATGTAGGCATCGTGTGCTGATCCTGGAAAACGAGCACAGACATGTGAAATCACCATGTTGGACAGACACACCACAAGGGCATTTATGGAGTGATAGTGCTTCCGATTGCGGTACTCCACCTCCCGTGCGTGTGGTGGTACCAAAGCTACATGTGTCCCATCCATGGACCCAATGACATGGGGCATCCCTCCCAGGGCATAGAATCCACGCTTGACCTCAGTCATCTGTTCAGGGGTTGGGAACTTGATGAAGTCATCCAGGTGAATCAACATGGCCTCTAAGAAATCATGCAGCACACCACTGAACGTGCTCTGGGACATGCCACCAACATGAGCTATGGTATTTTGAAAGGTACCCGTGGCAAGAAAATGTAGGGCAGCCATTACCTTCAGCTGGTGTGTCAGTGCCGTGGGATACCTGTGCTGCAGTTGCAGGTGTGGTGCCAGACTCGCCGTCAACTCCAGAATCAACGGTTGGGTGAAGCGGTAGAGCCGGATGCTGTCATTATCCTGCATGGCAGCCAAGTCTGGAATTCTTCGGGCAAGAGGCGGCGCTCTGCAGTAATATGGAAGTGACAACGAAGAGTGAGTGCACTACGACAACAACTCATGTGTACTGAGCACATGTTAATCTGGCAATACACACATGCTACATAGGGAGTCAGGTATGTGCTACATGGCCAGGACACGTATGGATGCAAGGTGACACTCCTTCCAAGACCCAGCTACACACGGAGATTGAGAACCTCCCCATGCCACGCCATGGGAATAGCTGTGTCCCAGTGCAAGTGAACAGCCAGACGCAAGACAGGAGTGACATACGCCCACACATCAGCAGCAGTAGGATGCCGATTGCAGAGATTGGTAGCGGAACACTGGAGCCACAGGTCACATGACATTACACTAGGCCAGCCCACACACCTTGCCATGAAGGTGCACATGTCATGACTCACCACACATACCTTGTGAGGATGCTGACATGTCCTTGTCACACTACTCCCTGTCCCATGCATACATGTGCACCTCACATCCGATACCACATGTGGCATGGTGTGCGGAACAGTGTGCAATGACAATCTACACACAGACACATGTTGGTTGCTGCAACGGCTGCAGCTTTTGAGGGTGCTCCAACATCAACCGGATGGGAAGCCCCCACACATACATGACATAGTCACATTGTGCACCGTGGGTAGTGACAAGTCAGGTGTCATGACCCCTGTACCGGGCATCAGGGGACACTTCCGTGTGTTGGTGTCCGTGCCATGCCAGTGACGCTCACCCCAAGTGCGCAGTACGACATGCACACATGTCAAAGGAGTCAAGGGCATGCCTGGCACACATCGCACCATCACACAGTACATCTGTACACATCTCATCATACATCTGGTGCCTTCTCGACTCAGGAGTAATGTTCCACATCACAGGCCTTTCAAACCTGTGCCCCACACATGTAGTGATGCACAGACGATGCCTCGATGTCAATTAATGGACAAGTATGTCCATCCATGGAGAAGTATGTCCGCCCTATCCCTACCTGTGTGCCGCCTGTCACCACTGTGATGTGTGAATACCGCTGTACTGCTGCAAAAAGGGCCTGTGTACGTTCCCATATCACTATGGGAGTGCTGCCGTATGTGTACCCATCGTGATGGCGAGCGTACAGGCATGTGTACGGCCCGTACCACTACGAGTACGCATACGCGAGGCCACACATACTGATAGTGAACTTAGTCACGCGTGTACGGGCCATTGCAATGCATTTGGGGTGCCCTAGGGCCCCGGTACGCACCGTACCTGTGTGTGGAGCTCAAAATTACATAGGGGACACATGAGGGACAAGTATTAAGGCCTACATGCATGCTGGTTGTCATGGAGACCAAGTTCAAAATTCGAATTTCTTCTGGAAGGTGAACAGCAGAAGTCAGTTGGAATACAAATACTTTGTTGCAATGTGTTTGTGGAGCTGACATCATGCAGGAGAATGAAACTGATAGAGTACACACAGACTGCTAGGTTTGAAGGGATTGGTGGAAACATAGGATGCAAATGTGAGTGACCAATCACTCTGTACTCCTGTGCATGAGACTGGGCAGAAAGGCACATATAAGGCAGCCAGGTCCCATGAGGGAGTACTTGCCTGCACATCTTTGAATTCGTCGACCCAGCTGCTGCTACTGATTCCCTGGAACCATGTCAAGGGCTGTGGAGAGGTCACAGCCATTCACCCTGGAGGAGAACATGGCATTGCTGGATGTGATCCTCCCACAGTACCCCATGCTGTATGGGCGACCAGGGTATCAGGTGAGTGCATAGGCCACTGGCACAGACTGTCCCTATGTTGTGACTGTGACTTCTGCCATTGTGTCCTGGTGTGACACACATGCCATGTACTGTTGGGGGGGTCCCAGGGGGGGGGATGCCTGATGTCTCCCAGCAGTGCCCTGAGACAGGAGGGGTGTGTGCCTATCACTAACAGCAGTGCCCTGAGACAGGAGGGGTGTGTGCCCATCACTAACAGCAGTGCCCTGAGACAGGAGGGGTGGGTACAGAGTGCTCCCAGCAGTGCCCTGAGACAGGAGGGGTGGGTACAGTGTGCTCCCAGCAGTGCCCTGAGACAGGAGGGGTGGGTACAGAGTGCTCCCAGCAGTGCCCTGAGACAGGAGGGGTGGGTACAGAGTGCTCCCAGCAGTGCCCTGAGACAGGAGGGGTGTGTGCCTATCACTAACAGCAGTGCCCTGAGACAGGAGGGGTGTGTGCCTATCACTAACAGCAGTGCCCTGAGACAGGAGGGGTGGGTACAGAGTGCTCCCAGCAGTGCCCTGAGACAGGAGGGGTGGGTACAGTGTGCTCCCAGCAGTGCCCTGAGACAGGAGGGGTGGGTACAGAGTGCTCCCAGCAGTGCCCTGAGACAGGAGGGGTGGGTACAGAGTGCTCCCAGCAGTGCCCTGAGACAGGAGGGGTGTGTGCCTATCACTAACAGCAGTGCCCTGAGACAGGAGGGGTGTGTGCCTATCACTAACAGCAGTGCCCTGAGACAGGAGGGGTGGGTACAGAGTGCTCCCAGCAGTGCCCTGAGACAGGAGGGGTGGGTACAGTGTGCTCCCAGCAGTGCCCTGAGACAGGAGGGGTGGGTACAGAGTGCTCCCAGCAGTGCCCTGAGACAGGAGGGGTGGGTACAGAGTGCTCCCAGCAGTGCCCTGAGACAGGAGGGGTGTGTGCCTATCACTAACAGCAGTGCCCTGAGACAGGAGGGGTGTGTGCCTATCACTAACAGCAGTGCCCTGAGACAGGAGGGGTGGGTACAGTGTGCTCCAAGCAGTGCCCTGAGACAGGAGGGGTGTGTGCCTATCACTAACAGCAGTGCCCTGAGACAGGAGGGGTGGGTGTGATGCACAGTGTGAGCCTTGATCATTGATTGTGACATTGCCATCATTCCACCTGTGTACCCACTATGGCACGTACTGCTTTTTCCCTCACCAGAGGATCATGTCCCTATGACAAAGGTGCAATGCGTTGCCTGCATGACATGCCTTGTTGTTACCAGCTAATTTGTTATCAAATGTCTCTCTGTGACATGTGGCTGGTGTATTGATGTGGTGTCACTTGTTCCTCCTCACAGGTAGGCGCCACTGCCAAGGAGCAGATCTGGCTGACCGCCGTCAGTGCCGTGAGGGGTGTGGATGGTCGGAGGCGGAGCCTGTCCCAGGTGAGGAAACGCTGGCAGGATATCCGGTGCTGGACGTGGAGGATTGCACGGGTCCTGCTGGAGGACTCACCTGAGAGCCACAAGAACCGCGGCCGCCGCCGTCTGAGCCACCTCCACAGGCGTGTGCTGCCGGTGGTATTTCCAGACTTGGAGAGGCGCTTACAGGCGAAGCAGCAGCCGGAAGGGGGTAGGTACATGTGTGTGTTGTGTGTCACCGGCATTTGTAAGGGCACAGTAGCATGAATTCACTGCCAGGGTTTAAAGGTGCTGTGCAGATCCATTTTGCCCCAGTATAGCGCTGCGCCCCTGCCACCCTTCCCCTCCTTGCAATGTGTTCCCTGGTCTGTGTGTAGTCACTCCTTCACAAGGTAATGTAGGCTGGCGCTTTGTCCACGAGAACTATGCCTGTAGCATCATGTGTGGGGGTGGTGTGTAACAGGTTTTGGGACCTTGGCTGTGCCCTGTCAAGTTCACTGCATGTGGGTTCCATGTCAGTTGGCACTGATGCTGACTCCAGACATGGGAGTTGGTCTCTCATGTGTCATGCCTTACAGCGCGCATGTCCTATGTAGTGGCCTGTGACATGATGTGCATGAGTGTGCGATACGCATAGTGCAGGGATGGTGGCGTGGGTTGCAGTCATTACCATTCAGGAGCATGGAGTTGCGTGGCCACTACTGTCCCCTGGGGCACCTTTTCATCGGTGTGGTATGTGTCATCATAAACGTGGACACTCTCAGTGTCTACAGCGTAGGTTGTGCTCTGTGCCATTGTCCCCTGGCACCATGTATATAGACGTGCTATTTTGTACAGGTGTCCACTGTGCAGCCTGACCTGAATGTCCTTCTTCATACTCACTGTGTGTCTTGTTATACTCATCTGAGGATGGGCACTGGTACCTCATTATTTGTACAGGCGCACCTTGGCTGTTTGGCGTCCAATCTTGCATTTTGCCTGCCCCTGTGTTTATCACCCAGACTATGAGATGTTGGTGCCACCTGTGTCTCAACTATTTGCCTCGTGTAGGGGGTGGTTGGGGCGGGCAAAGCCTATATGTCAAATCCAGATTTCTACTTGCTGGGTCTGGGCAGTGTGTGATGTTTGTCTGGACACACACGCAAGGTGCAGTGACCGAGTCATGTTGTGCATGTTTTCAGCATTACCTATGCAGCATGTGTCTCAAGTTCATGGATATGGTCCCTGGTCATCGGTATTTTCGCCAACGCTGTGTGGTGCAGATGCAGTGCTGGATTGTCCCCAGGGCCTGGGTGCTATGTCAGACTCCGTTTCCTGTCTTTAGCTATTGTCTCATGCTCTCCATGGTATTTCAGTGGCATGGTGGCTCAACCAACTGTGTGTTTCATGCCCTACATCGGTATCTTGTTTAGTAGATGTTAGGGATCTTCCTTTTCAGGCTATGCAATGTTACCTATGTAGATTGGACTCATGTGACAGATGTGTACAGGTGTCTGATTAATTTCTGTCTCTCCACCCTGCCCACAGCATCGTCGGGGTACACAGAGGGAGACATGGACACAGACCAGGCGGAGGGACCGAGCACCAGTGCCAGCCGTGACATCGGGGCTGGCACATCGAGTGGGACAGAGGCGGAGGAGAGTGTGGCCGAGGACCTGTCGACTGGCACATCAGAATACGAAGCTGACAGGTCCGAGGAGGATGTCTCCGAGTGGGCGGAGGCTGCACCAGCAGCTGACAGCGGAACAACACCTCGCACCGCCCCCTCCGTTCCCATCAGCCGCCTCCCACTTGCTCGTGTCCCTTCCCAGCGTGCCCGGTCACCGCATGTCTCCTTCATGCCAGGCACCGCACCCCCTGCCCCTGTCTCCACTGCTGCCGCCAATGCTGAGTCTGTGGACATCCAGCGGCAACTGCAGGTTGGTCAGGCTGCGATCCTTAATGTCCTCCATGCCCACGGGCAAACCCTCAACAACATCGAGGCATACTTGGAGGGCATTCATTCATCGCAGGCTGACCAACGCAACTTGCTGAGGTCCATAGACTCCACACTGACTGCAGCAGTGGGTCTCCTGCAGCGCGACCTACCCCCACCTACCCCTGCCCCATCCACACTTCCCACTCCCATGCCTGTCCCACGTACGTACACCCAGACATCGGCATGCACCCACATCAACATACACAGGCACCACACCAGCAGGGAAGGTCCACCGCACTCCTCCTGACACGCACACACAGGGTGAGGTAGGCACACCCACTGGGTCGGGGGGCAAACGTGTGACACGCAGCCATAGTGGGAGTCCGCATTCCACCCAGTCCACTCCCTCCAAATCCCCTCCCCTCAGCTCTCCTGGCCACATCGCCCCCAAGGACTCCTTCATGGCCGCTCTGTCCCTGAACCCCACAGTGACACCACCCCGCAAGCGGTCAAGGAAGTCCTCGGTCACGGTGGTTGATTCTCCCCCCCTGTCTACGCCCTCCCCCGGTGGCGCTGCGACCCATCCCTCTGACCCCCCCCCCTCCTTGGGGCCTGTGGATCCTTCGGGTGCAGGGGACTCCCTGGAGGACCTTGCAAAGGTGTGTAGTGCCATCCTGGCCTCCGCCTTTGGCCCTGCCCCACCCCCTGTGGTGGAGTCCTCCATCCCTGCACCCACAACGCCTCCCCTTTGCCCTGATGTCCCTGCGGTGCCTGGTGCTTCCCCCCCCCCTGATGGCCTCACCCCTGTGGAAGACGACGGCATGTAACTGTGCAGGCAAGCTAGGGGACACGCATCCCACTGTGTCCCCCATCCAGCTGAGACTTATTGACTGCCCTATGGGCTTTGTGAATATTTAACTGCCTGCAATCCACGGACACTGTGATCATGCTGAATAAAGCTTTATTTTTTTTTTCATTCTGACACTACTGCTATGCTGGTATTGGTGTTGGTGGCGCTGCTACATGGTTTTGGGTGGTGTTTATGTGTTGGGTGTGTGGGAAATGTAGTAGTGGGCTGCTCATTGGGGGGACCCTGGGATCTGTGTGCCATCACAAGGTGTTAGCTAACTTTCTTTGTTCATGTAAGCAGTTACTGCATGGTGCTATTGTCCCAGGGTGAATTCCTCCCTCTGTGTACCCTGATCTCTTCCCTGCAGGGTGTTCCCAATCTTCAGCGCAGAGCTGTGTCTACATGAGCTGTGTGTGTGACGGAGCCCTTCTACTTTGGCCATGCATGCAGGGTCATGTCTCCACCTGCAACATTCGTGGCATCCTTGGTGATCACTGTACTTGTGTGTGGAGTCTGTTGACATGAGTTCATGGAGACATGTTCCCTTGTAGGCAGTATGCATGTGGGTACTTCCAGCCTCACACACATGTGTTGCACCCCTCCTGTCTCAGGGCACTGCTGGGAGTGTTAGGCACCCACCCCTCCTGTCTCAGGGCACTGCTGGGAGGACTCTGCACCCACCCCTCCTGTCTCAGGGCACTGCTGGGAGGACTCAGCACCCAACCCTCCTGTCTCAGGGCACTGCTGGGAGTGTTAGGCACACACCCCTCCTGTCTCAGGGCACTGCTGGGAGTGTTAGGCACCCACCCCTCCTGTCTCAGGGCACTGCTGGGAGTGATAGGCACCCACCCCTCCTGTCTCAGGGCACTGCTGGGAGTGTTAGGCACACACCCCTCCTGTCTCAGGGCACTGCTGGGAGTGTTAGGCACCTGTTGGACAGGCCACACGAAGGGCTGGCTCCCTCCCCGCATGACAGGGCCCCAGCCCAGGCCCACCAGGCGTGACCCACGAGAATCACCCGCACCCCGTCTCCCGACAGCATCCCTGCCCTCGGACCTCCATGTATCACGGACCCAAGCCACCACCGGCTCCCCCGGCTGGGTCAAGCCGCCATCTTGGGCCCTGCGCCACGAGGCCGCGTGGCCTCCATCCGACCCTAACCCTGGGCCTGGCCGGCCCCGACATCCCGGCACCACCATCCACCCAGGAGGTGAGCGGACCACTTGGCAGGTCAATGGGAGAACGAAGCGCCAAGGACTCTCCCCCGCCAGGTGCCGATCGCCTCCAGCTCCCCCAGGCGCTGGCTCCACCCCCTGCTGGGTGTCTGGACACCTTCATCCCGGACCCTCCGACCTCCAAGTGCGAGGGTCCGGACATCAAAGGGCGCCTGCCCTATAACTGGGGCAGCTCCGGAGCAGGGAGGCAGTTGTATCCTGGAGTCGAGAGACACCGAGAGAACTCAGCCTTGACGGACTACTGGCGCTGCCGTAGCCCTACCTTGCGAACTATCGTCCTGCCTGCTGGCGCTGCCGCGGCCTTCTGCAACATCCATCCTCGTCGGGACCTGCTGGCGCTGCCGCGGACCGTTGTAACGACCACCTTCACCGGGACCTGCTGGCGCTGCCGCGGACCGTACCTCGACCATCTTCACCGGGACCTGCTGGCGCTGCCGCGGACCGTGTATCGACCATCTCCACCGGGACCTGCTGGCGCTGCCGCGGCCCGTACCAGCTAAACCACCAAGCTCGAGGATTGTGAGCTAATCACCATATCATCCGAACTACCAGACTGGTAAACAGACTGTCCCGCTACCCCTTTTCCTATCTTGGGAGACTTAATCGAGGGGACCCCTGAGTCCAGACCTCCTTGTACCATTTCATCGTACCTTAAGAAGTGCATATAAAGAACGCTAAATCTTATCCTTGTGTGGTATCTGTCTGTGGGGGGGGAAGTTATTTGTCTGTACGATCGCTGGAGACGGCTCTCCCCGGAGACCTCTCCCCTTGTCCTCGGCCGACCCTCCCGGTCCGTCTAACATTGGTGGCCAGCGGCGCGATCCGAATCAATGCGTAATCGTACAGAGAGTAGCTCACCCCACGACAAAACCACGATGTCAGCCAAAGATAGCGGTTCCACTGAAAAGTTCCAAATGGATAAGTTGGAAGAATATAGCCACCGCGAACTTAAACAATTCTGCATGGAACTAGGCATTGCTACCACCGGCCTGAGTACCAAAGATGATTTGAAGCACGCCCTTGAGTCGTGGACAGAAACTGGGATCGCCGGACCCTCCGACCAAAACAGTGTCGCACCAGAGGGGAACGCCACGGCTCCCGAGGAGCGGGGAACGGGCCTCTCGCAGGATGAGATCCAGGAAAGAGAAAGAACCAGACTACACGAATTGGAAATGGCACGACTCAAGATGGACGGTGAACTCAAGTTAGCCGAGCAGAAAATAAATCTAGAGCATCTGCGGCTCCGAGAAGAGCGAGAAGAAAAGCAAAGACAGAGAGAGCTTCAGGAAAAAAGAATAACACTCGAACACGAGCGCAAACTGGCGGAAATAGAACTTCGGAAACAGAATAAAGAACCGGGGATGCCTGAGCGACCGCACACCCCGGGGGCAACCGAGAAAAAAGTCCACATCCCCAAGGATGTTGTCCGAGAGTATGTTCGAGAAGACGACATACAACAGTGGTTCAAAGCCTACGAGATCGCCATGACCTCCCACCGGATCGACCGGAGTGATTGGGGAGCCGGACTATGGGGGAGGTTCGTCAACGAAGGCCGCGATGCCCTGCTGCAGCTCCCAGATCACCAAATGTCGTCCTACGACCACATGAAGGCTGCCCTCCTCACCCGCTACGGCCTCACACCCGAGATGTACCGCCAGAGGTTCAGAGATTGCACCCGGATCCCGGGTACAACTTGGGTGGAGTACGTCAACTATTTCAGCCGAGCCTTCGAGGGTTGGATCAAGGGGAGCCAGGTAACAACCTACGAACAACTCTTTAACCTTATGGTATGGGAACACCTGTCGAACAACTGTTTCGTCGAGCTCAGGCAGCACCTCCTCGACAGTAAACTGACTGACCCCCGGCAGCTCGCCGCTGAGGCTGATCGATGGGAAAGCACCCGAGTGGGCCGGAGAGGACCACACGAGCAAAACCGAAGCAACCAAGGCCAGCACCGTCCCCGGGGAGGAGGAGGAGGCCAGGGGCGAGGGAGAGACAGCCCCCCGGCAACAACCGTGACCAGCACCCCGCCCCCGACCGGCCGGGGCAAACCCCCGATGCGCCCTGGGTTCCGAGCCAACGTCACGTGCCACCGATGCCAGCGAGTCGGCCACTGCGCCAATGACCCGAGCTGCCCGCAGAACCAAACGCCCAAGCCCCGCCAGGTGGCTGCCGCCGCCCTGGGGGAAGAACGACTATCAGAGGAACAGGAAGAGTATGAGCCGGCCCAGCAAGAGTGGGAACCGGCCGCCATGGTTCTAGCGTGTCTAGGGGGAAAAGACATGGTCCCGCGGGCTCCCCTACCCGCCAACACCAGGAAATACGGTCAGTGGGTGACCATTAATGGGCATCGGGCCGAGGCATTACGTGACACAGGCGCCAGTGTGACGGCCGTCCGCTGTCACCTGGTGAAGCCCGAGCAGATCCTGCCGAACATTCTCTGCCCCGTCCGCTCAGCCGACAACTCCGAAAGTCTGTGCCAAATGGCCTGCGTCCCCTTCGAATGGGGAGGGGTCTCCGGCCTGTTGAAGGTGACGGTCCGGGATGATGCCCCCGTGGACTGCCTCCTGGGGAATGACCTTGAGAGTTCCCCGTGGGCCACCTTCGAGAGAAGAGAGCACCTGGGGATGCTGGGCCTCCCGGACTGGGCCTGCGTAACCACCCGGTCCATGGCCGCCCGTGCCGTCCCCCGATCCGAAGAACCGGAATGGCCAGCCCCTCCGCCCCCGGTCGCCCCAGTAGAAGACAACGACGAGGCCAACCCCCCGGAACCAACGATCGAAGGGGACACGCAACTCCAGGACTTACCCGGCCTGGCTCAATGGCGTCAAGAAGGGGGGCCCACCCAGGAACTGTTCCGCCAGGAGCAAAAGACCTGCCCCTCCCTCGAGGGACTCCGCCAACAAGCCAGCGCCCAGAGCGCAGGGGACTCCACCGGAACTCACTGGGTCTACTGGGATAACGACCTGCTATACAGCGAACAAAGAATCGCGGAGCTAGGGGCCGGTCGAGTACTAGTGGTACCTCTCCGCTTCAGAGACTTTCTGCTCAACCTGGCCCACGATGTACCCCTGGCTGGACACCTGGGCCAGGACAAGACTTACAGTCGCCTAGTAACCCACTTTTTCTGGCCGAAGATGAGGAACGATGTCCTGAACCACTGCCGGTCCTGCCCCACGTGCCAAGCCAGCGGGAAGAGTGGCCGTAAGCTGAAAGCCCCTCTACAACCCTTCCCAGTGGTCACTACCCCGTTCGAGAGGGTAGGGATAGACATTGTGGGGCCCCTGGACCCCCGCACGGCGCAAGGACACAGGTTCATCCTAGTACTGGTGGACCACGCCACCCGCTACCCCGAGGCGGTGCCCCTACGAACTGTGACCGCTCCGGTGGTTGGCCGGGCCCTAATGGGGATCTTCTCCCGGGTGGGCTTCCCCCGAGAAGTCGTCAGCGACCGAGGGACGAACTTCATCTCCAAATACATGAAGTCCCTCTGGCAACAGTGCGGGGTCACCTACAGATTCACGACCCCTTATCACCCCCAAGGGAATGGACTAGTGGAGCGATTCAACCGCACTCTCAAGGGGATGATTGGGGGATTGGAAGAGCCCCTCCGTCGCCAGTGGGATGTACTACTCCCGTGCCTCCTCTTCGCCTACCGGGAAGTTCCCCAGAAATCCCTCGGTTTTAGCCCTTTCGAACTCCTGTACGGGCACCCTGTGCGAGGGCCCCTCAGCCTAGTTAAAGAAGGTTGGGAGATGGCCCCCCTAAAGACCCCTCCAGACGTCTTCAAGTACCTCCTGGCCCTACGCAACCAGACTCGGCGCTTCAGGGAGATGGCCAAGGCGAACCTCGAGGCCAGCCAGGAAGACATGAAGAGGTGGTATGATCACAATGCCTCCTCCGTCGAGTTCGAACCTGGTCAACAAGTGTGGGTGATGTCCCCCACCGAACCATGTGCCTTGCAAGATAAGTGGACGGGGCCCTTCAAAGTGGTCGAGCGCAAAAGCCCCGTCACTTACCTCATCGACATGGGGACCCCCCGGAACCCCCTTCGGGTCCTCCACACCAACAGACTCAAACCACACTTTGTGCGCTCAGAACTTAGCCTCCTGATGGCTACGGACAGTGGGGCAGAGGAAGACTCCGAACCCCTCCCGGATCTACTGAAGGCTCAGGAGAACGACGGTTCCGTGGACGGGGTCCGGCTCTCCGATGCCCTCACCCCAGTGCAACGCCAGGGCTGCCGGGACCTCCTGCTGCGGTTCGCTACACTGTTCTCCCTCACCCCCGGGGTCACCCCTTGGTGCTTCCACGACGTGGACACCGGGGACAGTCCCCCTATCCGACACCGGGCCTATCGCGTACCAGATCGGGTACGGGCTTGCATACAAGAAGAAGTAGCCAGAATGCTCACGATCGGGGTCATCGAGCCCTCGGACAGTCCCTGGGCCAGCCCGGTTGTATTGGTACCCAAAGCCGCTGCCCCTGGCACCACACCTGAACTGAGATTCTGCGTCGACTACCGGGGCTTGAACGCTGTCACCCGGACCGACGCTCATCCTATCCCCCGGGCGGACGAACTGATCGACCGGCTGGGGGCCGCCCGCTACCTCAGTATCTTCGAACTAACAGCAGGCTACTGGCAGATCGGCCTCACACCCCGGGCTCAGGAACGATCTGCCTTCTCTACCCCCGATGGCCACTACCACTTCAAGGTCATGCCCTTCGGCATGAAGAACGCCCCCGCCACGTTTCAACGTCTTGTGAACCAGGTCTTGGCGGGGCTCGAAGAGTTCAGCGCGGCCTACCTGGACGATATCGCTGTATACAGCCGCCACTGGTCCGACCACCTCCTCCACCTCCAAGAGGTCCTACAGGCCCTCCAGCGGGCCGGCCTCACGATTAAGGCCGGCAAATGCCAAATTGGTCAAGGGTCCGTGACCTACCTTGGGCACCAGGTGGGAAGCGGGCTGGTGGCCCCGCTGCAACTTAAAATTGCTGCCATCCAGTCCTGGCAGCCCCCCGTCACCCAGACCGAGGTCCGAGCCTTCTTGGGGCTCACCGGCTACTACCGGCGGTTCGTGAGGGACTACGGCAGCATTGTGGGGCCCCTCACGGGTCTCACGTCCAAAAACCAACCGAAGCGGATTAACTGGACCCCCGATTGTCAAGCTGAAGGCCGCCCTGTGCACCGCCCCTGTACTCCAGGCCCCCGATTACAGTCGGGAATTTGTGGTACAGACAGACGCCTCCGACCACGGCATCGGGGCGGTTCTTTCCCAAGTGAACCCCGAAGGTCATGACCAGCCGGTGGCCTTCATCAGCCGACGTCTCCTGGCCCGAGAACAGCGCTGGAGCACAATCGAGAGGGAGGCCTTCACAGTGGTGTGGGCCCTCAAAAAGCTCCGGCCCTATCTCTTCGGTACAAACCGACCATCGACCCCTGCAGTGGCTGATGCAGATGCGGGGGGAGAACCCAAAACTATTGCGCTGGTCCATCTCCCTGCAGGGAATGGACTTCACCGTGGAGCACCGACCGGGCCAAGACCACGCCAACGCGGATGGCCTGTCACGCTTTTTCCGCCTCGACGAGGAGAGTCCCCAAGGAGATGGGTGACTCTCCCCGCCTTCAGCTGGGGGGGACGCATGTTGGACAGGCCACACGAAGGGCTGGCTCCCTCCTTGCATGACAGGGCCCCAGCCCAGGCCCACCAGGCGTGACCCACGAGAATCACCCGCACCCCGTCTCCCGACAGCATCCCTGCCCTCGGACCTCCATGTATCACGGACCCAAGCCACCACCGGCTCCCCCGGCCGGGTCAAGCCGCCATCTTGGGCCCTGCGCCACGAGGCCGCGTGGCCTCCATCCGACCCTAACCCTGGGCCTGGCCGGCCCCGACATCCCGGCACCACCATCCACCCAGGAGGTGAGCGGACCACTTGGCAGGTCAATGGGAGAACGAAGCGCCAAGGACTCTCCCCCGCCAGGTGCCGATCGCCTCCAGCTCCCCCAGGCGCTGGCTCCACCCCCTGCTGGGTGTCTGGACACCTTCATCCCGGACCCTCCGACCTCCAAGTGCGAGGGTCCGGACATCAAAGGGCGCCTGCCCTATAACTGGGGCAGCTCCGGAGCAGGGAGGCAGTTGTATCCTGGAGTCGAGAGACACCGAGAGAACTCAGCCTTGACGGACTACTGGCGCTGCCGTAGCCCTACCTTGCGAACTATCGTCCTGCCTGCTGGCGCTGCCGCGGCCTTCTGCAACATCCATCCTCGTCGGGACCTGCTGGCGCTGCCGCGGACCGTTGTAACGACCACCTTCACCGGGACCTGCTGGCGCTGCCGCGGACCGTACCTCGACCATCTTCACCGGGACCTGCTGGCGCTGCCGCGGACCGTGTATCGACCATCTTCACCGGGACCTGCTGGCGCTGCCGCGGCCCGTACCAGCTAAACCACCAAGCTCGAGGATTGTGAGCTAATCACCATATCATCCGAACTACCGGACTGGTAAACAGACTGTCCCGCTGCCCCTTTTCCTATCTTGGGAGACTTAATCGAGGGGACCCCTGAGTCCAGACCTCCTTGTACCATTTCATCGTACCTTAAGAAGTGCATATAAAGAACGCTAAATCTTATCCTTGTGTGGTATCTGTCTGTGGGGGGGAAGTTATTTGTCTGTACGATCGCTGGAGACGGCTCTCCCCGGAGACCTCTCCCCTTGTCCTCGGCCGACCCTCCCGGTCCGTCTAACAGCACCCACCCCTCCTGTCTCAGGGCACTGCTGGGAGGACTCTGCACCCACCCCTCCTGTCTCTGGGCACTGCTGGGAGGACTCTGCACCCACCCCTCCTGTCTCAGGGCACTGCTGGGAGGACTCTGCACCCACCCCTCCTGTCTCAGGGCACTGCTGGGAGGACTCTGCACCCACCCCTCCTGTCTCAGGGCACTGCTGGGAGTGTTAGGCACCCACCCCTCCTGTCTCAGGGCACTGCTGGGAGTGTTAGGCACACACCCCTCCTGTCTCAGGGCACTGCTGGGAGTGTTAGGCACCCACCCCTCCTGTCTCAGGGCACTGCTGGGAGTGTTAGGCACACACCCCTCCTGTCTCAGGGCACTGCTGGGAGTGTTAGGCACCCACCCCTCCTGTCTCAGGGCACTGCTGGGAGGACTCTGCACCCACCCCTCCTGTCTCAGGGCACTGCTGGGAGGACTCTGCACCCACCCCTCCTGTCTCAGGGCACTGCTGGGAGTGTTAGGCACCCACCCCTCCTGTCTCAGGGCACTGCTGGGAGTGTTAGGCACACACCCCTCCTGTCTCAGGGCACTGCTGGGAGTGATAGGCACCCACCCCTCCTGTCTCAGGGCACTGCTGGGAGTGTTAGGCACACACCCCTCCTTTCTCAGGGCACTGCTGGGAGTGTTAGGCACCCACCCCTCCTTTCTCAGGGCACTGCTGGGAGGACTCTGCACCCACCCCTCCTGTCTCTGGGCACTGCTGGGAGGACTCTGCACCCACCCCTCCTGTCTCAGGGCACTGCTGGGAGGACTCTGCACCCACCCCTCCTGTCTCAGGGCACTGCTGGGAGGACTCAGCACCCACCCCTCCTGTCTCAGGGCACTGCTGGGAGTGTTAGGCACCCACCCCTCCTGTCTCAGGGCACTGCTGGGAGTGTTAGGCACCCACCCCTCCTGTCTCAGGGCACTGCTGGGAGTGTTAGGCACACACCCCTCCTGTCTCAGGGCACTGCTGGGAGTGATAGGCACCCACCCCTCCTGTCTCAGGGCACTGCTGGGAGTGTTAGGCACACACCCCTCCTGTCTCAGGGCACTGCTGGGAGTGTTAGGCACCCACCCCTCCTGTCTCAGGGCACTGCTGGGAGGACTCTGCACCCACCCCTCCTGTCTCTGGGCACTGCTGGGAGGACTCTGCACCCACCCCTCCTGTCTCAGGGCACTGCTGGGAGGACTCTGCACCCACCCCTCCTGTCTCAGGGCACTGCTGGGAGGACTCAGCACCCACCCCTCCTGTCTCAGGGCACTGCTGGGAGTGTTAGGCACACACCCCTCCTGTCTCAGGGCACTGCTGGGAGTGTTAGGCACCCACCCCTCCTGTCTCAGGGCACTGCTGGGAGGACTCTGCACCCACCCCTCCTGTCTCAGGGCACTGCTGGGAGGACTCTGCACACACACCTCCTATTTCTGGATATGTACGCTTGGAACATACACGGTGGGGGTACGCTCCATGCATACGAGGGTGAGGGTACAGGTCGTACTTACACTGTTGGGGTGGGGGTACGCTCCATGCATACGCGGGTGAGGGTACGGGTCGTACTTACACTGTTGGGGTGGGGGTACGCTCCATGCATGCGCGGGTGAGGGTACGGGTCGTACTTACACTGTTGGGGTGGGGGTACGCTCCATGCATACGCGAGTGAGGGTACGGGTCGTACTTACACTGTTGGGGTGGGGGTACGGTACGTACATACGCGGTTGGGGTGGGGGTACGCTCCATGCATACGCGGGTGAGGGTACGGGTCGTACTTACACTGTTGGGGTGGGGGTACGCTCCATGCATACGAGGGTGAGGGTACGGGTCGTACTTACACTGTTGGGGTGGGGGTACGGTACGTACATACGCGGTTGGGGTGGGGGTACGCTCCATGCATACGCGGGTGAGGGTACGGGTCGTACTTACACTGTTGGGGTGGGGGTACGCTCCATGCATACGAGGGTGAGGGTACGGGTCGTACTTACACTGTTGGGGTGGGGGTACGCTCCATGCATACGAGGGTGAGGGTACGGGTCGTACTTACACTGTTGGGGTGGGGGTACGGTACGTACATACGCGGTTGGGGTGGGGGTACGCTCCATGCATACGCGGGTGAGGGTACGGGTCGTACTTACACTGTTGGGGTGAGGGTACGCTCCATGCATGCGTGGGTGAGGGTACGAGTCGTACTTACACTGTTGGGGTGGGGGTACGCTCCATGCATACGCGGGTGAGGGTACGGGTTGTACTTACACTGTTGGGGTGGGGGTACGGTACGTACATACGCGGTTGGGGTGGGGGTACGCTCCATGCATACGCGGGTGAGGGTACGGGTCGTACTTACACTGTTGGGGTGGGGGTACGCTCCATGCATACGAGGGTGAGGGTACGGGTCATACTTACACTGTTGGGGTGGGGGTACGGTACGTACATACGCGGTTGGGGTGGGGGTACGCTCCATGCATACGCGGGTGAGGGTACGGGTCGTACTTCCACTGTTGGGGTGGGGGTACGCTCCATGCATACGAGGGTGAGGGTACGGGTCGTACTTACACTGTTGGGGTGGGGGTACGCTCCATGCATACGAGGGTGAGGGTACGGGTCGTACTTACACTGTTGGGGTGGGGGTACGGTACGTACATACGCGGTTGGGGTGGGGGTACGCTCCATGCATACACGGGTGAGGGTACGGGTCGTACTTACACTGTTGGGGTGGGGGTACGCTCCATGCATACGAGGGTGAGGGTACGGGTCGTACTTACACTGGTGGGGTGGGTGTATGTTCCATGCATAGGGGGGTGGGGGTAGGGTCCGTACATCTCTATCCCCATGCTATGTGATGCTTGTGCGGGCCGTACCCAGGCCTTTGCCACGTGGGTACGATCCGTCCCGCCATTGTTGGGGTGACGTGGGTGTGGGCGTGGTACGTCTCGTACCCACGCTCTTGAGGCGCGGGTACGGGACGTACCGGTCTGGTTGTGTTGCCGGTTCGCGTGGTGACGGACTTCCGTTGTGGCGGTCGCTGGCTTAGCTGGACACGCCCCCACCCCCTCGTAGTGACCAGGGCATGGGTGTGAGGTATGTCCTGGGCATGTGTGGTGTGTGACTTTGGTGGGGGTTTTGTGGCCTGCCCTGGTCCTGCCACCCCCACCCCCCCCCTTTCCCCCCTCCCTTAGTTGTTCTGACCTTCTGCGGCGTCTGCGTCGGAACCTGTAGAGGAGGTGGACTGCTATGAGGGCTGGGATGACACGTAGGTTCGGGTCCAGGTCCTCCTTGATCGCGGGGTCCTGTCTGTCCGTCGCGTACTGGTGGTCCTTGTTCGCGTCGTCCTGTCGCGTACTGGTCCTCCTTGTTCGCGTCGTCCTGACTGTCCGTCGCGTACTGGTGGTCCTTGTTCGCGTCGTCCTGATTTCCCGGCAGTTTTTGGCAGCCGGAAAATATTCACCGTGCGGGATGACGTCGGTGCAAATCGTGATTCCTGGTTCGTGAATGGCAGGCTGCGAGCGTCCCGACGTCAGGTCGGCCCTTTCCCGGATCGCATTGGTAGGTTTATTTTGTTCGGTCGGGCTTTTTTACGAATCGTACGGAAATGGTGTTCCGTGCGAATCGTAATTCCTTGTTTGTAAATTTTGACGACCGGGTACGCGTCGGACGGAGATTTTGCTCCGTCCGACGGTTTGTACCCGGTTTTTACCGGATCGTGATCGGCACCTATCTGTGAAGAGAAGAGAAGAAAAAAAAATAGGATGTAAGAGTAAATACACTAGCTCTAATGTTACCCCTACACCATGCCACACTTTCTCTACTGCTGCACCTTTCTGGAGTTAGAATAGTAATTATTACCCCTACACCATCCAACATTTTCCCTACTGCTGCACCTTCCTGGAGTTAGAATAGTAATTTATACCCCTATACCATCCAACACTTTCCCTACTGCTGCACCTTCCTGGAGTTAGAATAGTAATTGAAACCCCTACACCATCCAACACTTTCCCTACTGCTGCACCTTCCTGGAGTTAGAATAGTAAATATTACCCATACACCATCCCACACTTTCCCTACTGCTGCACCTTCCTGGAGTTAGAATAGTAATTTATACCCCTAAACCATCCAACACTTTCCATACTGCTGCACCTTCCTGGAGTTAGAATAGTAATTTATACCCCTAAACCATCCAACACTTTCCATACTGCTGCACCTTCCTGGAGTTAGAATAGTAATTTATACCCCTAAACCATCCAACACTTTCCATACTGCTGCACCTTCCTGGAGTTAGAATAGTAAATATTACCCATACACCATCCCACACTTTCCCTACTGCTGCACCTTCCTGGAGTTAGAATAGTAAATTTTAACCCTACACCATCCAACACTTTCCCTACTGCTGCACCTTCCTGGAGTTAGAATAGTAAATTTTACCCCTACACCATCCAACACTTTCCCTACTGCTGCACATTCCTGGAGTTAGAATAGTAAATTTTACCCCTACACCATCCAACACTTTCCCTACAGCTGCACCTTCCTGGAGTTAGAATAGTAAATTTTAACCCTACACCATCCAACACTTTCCCTACTGCTGCACCTTCCTGGAGTTAGAAAAGTAAATTTTACCCATACACCATCCCACAATTTCCCTACTGCTGCACCTTGCAAGAGTTAGATTAGTAATTATTACTGCTACACCATCCCTCACTTTCCCTACTGCTGCACCTTCCTTGAGTTAGAATAGTAATAGTTATTCCAACTACAACCCATATTTTATGCATTGTGGGATTTTATTTTAATTATTAAAAAAAAGGTTTGACTATTATATTGTTGGATTTATAACAGTGTTCATTTAAAATACCTTTTGACTATTGGTGTTTCTTTCTTGGTTTGGCTTCTGCTATAGTTTTGGCCTGCTGGCTGGAGTTTTTGGTTATTTGTTTTTCAGATGTTTTTCAACAAACTTGCAAACAATTGTCTGTGAAAATGAAATAAAAAAAAAAAAAAATTGAACAACTTTGACAACGTTGGTGACAAATGCAAAATTTGAAAAATTATATGTAAAGCTGACATTTAAAAAAAGTCTAACGACATTACATATCAAACTTTCCCTGGTGCTGCACCAAACTTGAGTTAGATAAATATTTTGTACCCATAAACAACCTACACTTTCAAAAATGCTGCACCTTCATGAACTTAGAATAGTAATGGATACCCCTACACCATCCCTCACTTTCCCTACACCTCCACCTTCCTGGAGTTAGAATAGTAATTCTTACCCCTACACCATCCCACACTTACTCTAATGCTGCACCTTCTTGGAGTAGGAATAGTAATTGTTACCCCTACACCATCCCACACTTTCCCTACTGCTGCACCTTCCTGGAGTTAGAATAGTAATTATTACTCCTACACCATCCAACACTTTCCCTACTGCTGCACCTTCCTGGAGTTAGAATAGTAATTATTACTCCTACACCATCCCACACTTTCCCTACTGCTGCACCTTCTTGGAGTAAGAATAGTAATTGTTACCCCTACACCATCCCACACTTTCCCTACTGCTGCACCTTCCTGGAGTTAGAATAGTAATTATTACTCCTACACCATCCCACACTTTCCCTACTGCTGCACCTTCCTGGAGTTAGAATAGTAATTATTACTCCTACACCATCCCACTCTTTCCCTACTGCTGCACCTTCTTTGAGTTAGAATAGTAATATTTATTCCAACTACAACTCATTTTTTTTGCATTGTGGGATTTTATTTTAATTATTAAATAAAAGGTTTGACTATTATATTGTTGGATTTATAACAGTGTTCATTTAAAATACCTTTTGTTTTTGGTGTTTCTTTCTTGGTTTGGCTTCTGCTATGGTTTTGGCCTGCTGGCTAGAGTTTTTGGTTATTTGTTTTTCAGATTTTTTCGACAAAGTTGCAAACAATTGTCTGTGAAAATGAAATAAAAAAAAAAATAATAAATGAAAAACTTTGACAACGTTGGTGACAAATGCAAAATTTAAAAAATTGTTTGTAATGCTGACATTTTATTTAAGTATAACTACATAACTTATCATACTTTCCCTGGTGCTGCACCAAACTTGAGTTAGATAAATAATTTGTACCCCTAAACATCCTACACTTTCAATAATGCTGCACCTTCATGAACTTAGAATAGTAATGGATACCCCTACACCATCCCTCACTTTCCCTACTGCTGCACCTTCCTGGAGTTAGAATAGTAATTGTTACCCCTACACCATCCCACACTTACTCTAATGCAGAACCAACCTGGAATTAGAATAGAAATTTATACTCCTACACCATCCAACACTTTCCCAAATGCTGCACTTACCGGTAGTAAGAATAATAATTGTTACCCCTACACCATCCCACACTTTCCCTACTGCTGCACCTAACTGGAGTTACATTAGTAATTGTTACCCCTGCACCATCCCACACTTTACTTTATGATGCACCTTCAATGAGTTAAAAAATTATTTTTTACCCCTACACCATCCAACACTTTTGCTAATGGTAAAGTTAATGTTTTTATTTAAAAAATTAAAATTATAAGAAGTATTAAATAATTTACCTTCACATTAAGAAAGGTGAGTCGAGTAGGTTGAGATGAAGAAAAATTTGGCAAACGATATGTTGCTTTTGATAGAAAAACAAATTTCTGTTTTAGGAAATAAAGTTACTTCAGAGAAAAAAAATGGTTAGAGTACATTTTATACAATATTAAAATTATTTTTGCTGCACTGTTTGGATGGAAATAAAACATGATTTAGGAGAAAAAAATGGTATAAATAGTAACTTACTTGTAGTAGGAGAGAAAGAATGCTTCAATAGTGGAATGCAGTGTTCACTCAGTCTAGGTGTCAGAGGGTCAGGTTTTTGCGTCTGGTCTCTCTGATAGTTGATAATCAACTGATTGTAAAATGGTATCTTGCTGGTATTTATAAGTTTTAGTCAGTGTCATTATTATTTTTTTTTAAAACAGCGTTCGTTGTGTTTTTTATTATACTTTTATTTGCTGTGGAAAATTATAATTTAAAAAAGCATTAAAAGATGTGTTGTTTTCATTTATTTGCTCCGTTTTGGCATCCATTTTGGAACATGTATTTTGCTATTGTTTTCATAGAAAGTGTGGTAGGACAAGTTTTAGAAGTGGGATGGTTAAAATGGCGACTATGTGTATGTGTTTTGTGTTGTAATCCGTTTACTTATTTTCTGATATAATCATGATTTGCATGTATATGAACTGTTGTTTAATTATTCGTTATTTGTATAAAACTTTCAAATTTGTAAAAACTGATTTTTTTTAAATTGGAGTATTATTTTTAATACTCGAGTATTAATTTTAATACTGGAGTATTAATTTTAATACTCGAGCATTCATTTTGTTATGCATTTCAGTTAATTTACGTTCAGTTATGCTCCACATTTTAATACACTTCCCCACCCTAAAACCCCTAATTTCCCTGCATCCCATGCCAGATTTTATTGTACTTTTAAAAAAAAATATATATATTTTGGCGTTGTAATGGTATGCGTTGTAATTGTTTTCGTTGTAAAAGCACTTTTAAGTATTTTACTCAGTTTTGCGTTGTAACAGTATTCGTTGTAAAATATTGCATTGTAATAGTGTTTGCGTTGTAAAAAATGCGTTGTAAAGGTATGCGTTGTAATAGCATGCGTTGTAACGTCATACATCCAGTTGTAGGGGTAGGGTGCTGTGTAAGTAAAAGACAGGACATGTACTGGTAAGTTTTGCATCCCATAGTAGTGACAAACTACTAAATACGTTTTCCACTACTGTGAGGCCTTCTCCTCTCATAAGCTGACATTGGGAATTCCTTGAAACTCTTTTAAGCTGCAATTCCTGATTAGAAAGGTGTAGCAGCATCCTGGTTCATATCTTTGGAATGGTAATGATAAATCCTCTTCACTGGTAAAGTTGGACTTAAAATGACTGCTTTAGAAATGCCACTTTTAATAAGTGATTGCAAAACTAATGGGGTAACCTAAACGGCCAAAGGACCTGGGTGCAATTCAATACAAGCAACAAATGGTTCTATTGGCAAGGATAAGATGGACAATCGTATTTGAATGAACACAAATTGAGTAATGAGAGAGAGTAAACAAATTAATCCAATACACAAAAAACTGTGAAATCAATGTAACAAACTCTGTTCCATCTTCCAACCATACTCCACTACCCTCACCACCCCAGTCGCAGCTGGATCAAGGCCGCCAAAGAACTTCTCGTCAACTTCCTCAACACAACCACTCCACCAACGCCAACAGATACCAGCACCGCAGAACGCAACCTCCACTGATGGATTACCAACTGCGACAACATTCTGACAGCCCTCAAGGAAAGACCAGGCAAGCAAAAGTCCAAAGAATCCATCTGGCCCTCCACGAGTCCAGACGCACCTGCAGACAACTTGAGAAGAGAAGGAGGAACAACAAAACCCCGAAACCCCAAGCTACCTTCAAATCCGCTGTCAATGAACACCACCTCCTCCTCAAAACCACAAAGAAAACAGCTCTCTAAGACAGAATCAGTGCAATGCACACAACAGCAAAGAACTCTTAGCCATCGTCAATGAGTTCACCAGGCTCAACAGCAAGACCACAGATGTCCCTCCCTTTCAAGATTTCTGCAACAAACTCAGCACCTTCTTCTACCACAAGATCAGACAGATCTATGATAGCTTGGACACCCCAGACATTGCCACTAAGCCTGCTATCACCACACGCAAACACACCGCACCCCAACCGACCATGTTCTGCTATACCCCGCTCACAACAGAGGATACATTCAAGACCATGAAGAGCATCCACTCAGGAGCCCCATCAGATACTTGCCTGTACCACATCTTCCACAGAGCAGCCACCGCCATTGCCCCCAGCTTTTGCCACATCATCAACTGCTCCTTTGAAACCTCCACCTTCCCCGATGACTAGCAAGACACTGAGATCAACCCACTGCTGAAAAAGCTGCCCTCAGACCCGACAGAACTCAACAACTTTAGACCTATCTCTCTCCTCCCCTGCCCAGCCAAGGTTATCAAGAAGGCCATCAAACCCCAACTCTCCATGTTCATAGAAGTGAGCCACGTCCTGGACACCTCCTACTCCGGATTTCTAAGCAATCACAGCACGGAGACTACATTCATTGCTGCCACCGACAATATCTGCTCTCTCCTAGACTGGGGTGAGACCCCAGTCCTTGTCCTACTTGACCTATCAGCCGCCTTCGACATCGGCTCCCACCACACCCTAATCATGAGACTTCATAACGCCAGCATCTGCTACAAGGCACTCAACTGGATCCACTGCTTCCTCACCGGCCAGACTCAGCGAGTCTGACTACCCCTGTTCCTCACAGAGATCAGTTGCGGGATGCCCAGGGCTCCTCCCCGAGCCCCACCCTCTTCAACATCTTTATGGCCCCCCCTCACAGCCATCGTCAGAAGCCACAGACTCAACAATGTTTCCTACGCTGATGACACTGAGCTGATCTTCTCCCTCACCAACAAATCCACAACCGCCAGAACTAACTTCCACAGTGGAATGAAGGCAGTTGCCACCTGGATGAAAGACAGCTGCCTCAAGCTCAACTCAGACAAGAGAGAAGTATTCATCGTGGGACCCTCCCCTTCAGCCTGGGAGAACTCTTCGTGGCCAGTGCTCTAGGACCCCCTCCCACCCCGATGGACTACGCTTGCAACCTTGGCGTCATACTGGACTCATCGCTCACAATGAACCGCCAAATAAACGCAGTTTCCTCAGCCTGCTTCCACACGCTCCACCTGCTTTAAAAGACATTCAGATGGATCCCCATAGAATCCTAAATGCCGCAGCCAGACTGGTACCCGAAATCCCACAGCCACACCAGGTAACACCTCAGACAACACCACTGTCTCCTAGTCAACAAGAGAATCACACATGTCTAAAAAGCTCTCCATGACGAAGGACCAGCATACCTGAACCACCACCGTGCATTCGGCATACATGCCAGACAACTTCGTTCCACTCAACTTTCCCTAACCTCCATCCCCAGGATCCTCAAGACCAGAACTGGTGGAAGTTCATTCTCCTACCTTGCTATCATGACCTGGAACACCCTGCCCCTGCACCTCAGCCAATCTGGGTTGCTGACCCAATTCAAGAAGGACCTCAAGAACTGTCTCTTTGGATGATCCTACACCCAGAGGGACCAGCAGCCACCCGTGCCTTGAGCATCCTCTGAGCATGAAATCAATTCTCCCAAATACTGTTACGGCACTTCACTCAGCTGCTTTCACAGAGCAATTCCATTCTCTCTTGTTCGTGCTCACACTTGGAACATATTTGATGTGAAGCACCCTTACCACCAGTAAAGTTTCACCAGGAACTCAAACATAAGGAAGCCCAACCTCCGGCATCAGAACTCGATTAATCTGCTTTGCGCTGAGAGCAGAAGTAGTTTTTATAGCTACCAGTTCACAACAGCGGTATCCAAAGAATTCCCATATGCGTCACCAGTCAGTGTGAGTTGCCACAGGATTTGTATTTTCTGGATGTCTAATAAATCGGATTCTGGGTTTTTCCGATTTACTGTAGAATGTCTTGTCACTGCTTCCACACATCACATCTCCTCCCACCATTTAGTCAAGGCAGAATACAGTTCCTGTATTTCCGCAAGGGTAAAGGAGGGAGACATTAGAGGAGGCAAAGAACACTCATTCTTCTCACAATCCTCACTCGACCCCGATGTCTCCTAGAGGAATGTGTATCTCACACTGCCTCAGATTCTAAGGCTCTGCAACACTTTCAGGATGAGCAAAGTTTCTTTCAATACATTCTATGAGAGGTATTTGGTCCTACAGTGATTTTGATGCACTCTGAAAACAACTGCTGGTGCTGCTCTGGATATCTGCACGCTAATCACAAGTGCTTGCATCAGCGTGTGACCTGTATTTAGACACAGGCCATCAGCAAGATGGCAGCCAAAATCTGGAGTTCCTGCAAGATCTTGGCATGCTTCAGTTCTGTGGCATTGCGTACTGCAGCAACAGCACCAAAGCTTGTTCCTCCATTTAAAACTTTAAACACTAAAGATTTACATGTCATGGCAAATACTGGTGTGTACCCTCTGCCAAGATCAGGTAGAGTCCAGATGGGGAAACCACAGAGGCTCTGATTACGAATGTGGCGGTCCTACAGCAGACGGTGCAGTGCGCGGTCCACTGTAGGAGCACCAGCCCCATGGTGTGATCGCCTGACAGATTAGGACTTCAATCGTGATCTGACAGGCGGTCATGCGATGGACTGACAGAGGCAGTCTGTTGGGCTCATAGAAGAGCGTAACATGCAGACTGCCATTCCCAGAGTGCTGATTGCACCTTCCTGCATGGTGTGGGTATCGTGGGTTGAGAGAAGGTTTTTTAACTACAGGTAATACTGAGGCTTTTTTCCAAACTGAGGGAAACGCGCCCAAACATCACATCAAGTGAAAACTGTCTGTAAATTTAGGCACAATGGCCTCGGCTGCTAGAATGGCAACCCTAGGCGGACATGGGTCATAGAGATACCCAGATTTTGAATGATTTAATCAGTGTGTCAACCTCTTCCTTAGATGGTGAGATAAACTGGCTGAGAGTACTATCCACGGCCAAGTGTGTGGACTTGTGCACTTTTATGGCTGCGTTTGCAACCGAATAAAGTTTCTTGGCTCGGATTCTGAATTCTACATATATTAGCTGAATCTTGTCTTTTGTACTAGAAATTGTATAAACTCAAGAGAGACATGGACGCATAAAGCTGATAATGGTGGGAGGATGAGATGAACTAGAAAGGAAATTGATGCTCCAGTTTTACTGCGAGATCTGTTTTTCAGGACGTTGTTTACCTTCTGATGGGTGCATCTGTGTAATCACTAGATTGCATGATTGTCAGAGACATATTTTCGTGAGGGAGAGGATATCCGAAAAATTATTAAATATGTAGTTGTTGGTGTCTAAAGAGAACTTGGCCACCATGTGAAAAGTAATAATCAGTAAACAGCAGGCTGTGACTATATAGTTTGATGTAAAGAAAGTAAATAAAGGAAACTGTGTGGACAGAGGTCACCAAAAAGTCTGCGTAAATGGTGCCATATAAGTTCAAACTGGACAGGTGGTCAACAGAAAACCAAATGCTGTACTTTGAGTGTGGTCGTTGGATTGTGTGTCAACAATAATCTGGCTTCTAAACTCTACCAGTCATTGGTAATGGGTTGTTTGCTATGGCTCTATGGAAAGACAATTTAGGAGAAAAACATTGTCATTAATAACAGATATTCTACTTGCACACGTGGTCACTGGGAATGCCACATTAAATGGGTATACTCTCATTGCTCACATAGTAGTCTATGTAGGAGTGACAGAAATTGCTGTACCGCCTCTCTAGAATGCACAGTGGCCCATAAGGACCACACAATGGCACAAATAACTGCTGTGCTCATGGGGCAGTTTTGTGAATTCACACCTCAGTCTTTGACTTTATGAACGTTGAAATCCCCACACCGATTTTGCCCACAATCTTGATTCAAAACACAAAAGAGTTTTCAGTTGCACATGCATATTCTCTCCGTCTTCATGTTGCAACATTACAAATCCTAAATCAAGTACTTTTAGGAATCATTACAGATGTAAACAAAATAAATAGGACAAGATAAACGAAAATGTAACAAAGGCTTACAGCGAAATGTTTACACAAAATAAGAGATAACTAGGAAGAGGAAGCTCGCATGAAGAGTACAAATTACCAACAAATAAACCTGCAACCATTTTAATGGCGTTTTTAAATTGTGCACGAGCTTCAAGTCCTGCACTGAATTAAATATGCGCTTGGAAACATCCCCATGGGCCTAGAGATAAATAATCTAAATGTTAGACAACAAGGCTATTAGACAAGATGGCCATGTGTTTAAGTTGCTGAAAGCACTTTAAAAGCTCTTGGGGGATACACTTGGTGTTCTTAATTAGTAAATGCCTGTGCGAGCCATACGAAAAATGATTTGATACAAGATTTTACGTGAACGTTCTCTCTCCAGACAGGAAACTGCACTGTTGCTGAATTCAAAGAGCAGGTCAAATTAACGGTAGAAAGCAAAGAGCTGTCACAGCGTCAGAGAAAGTGGAACACAAGCAACTAATAAGCAGTCAGCAGACGAGACGATGAGGTTACCAGAAGTGAATGATTGATAAGGAGGCCCGCAAGGAGGAAAAGGACTGCCGGAATGTTTGCCTCCTTCTTGAGCTAATTCCGCAGGTTTTGTAAGTTCTGAGCGCTGCGAATGAGCCTGACAGACTCAGAGACAGTCAAGGCTGCTCGTGGGAGTGCTGAGGGCGGTGGGGCGGGACTGGGTATGGTCAGGGTGGGGGGTAGTAAACTCCGTCATAAGGCCGAACTGAGTATATTTAATAAATAAATAAATACAACGAATTTCATTGTGCGCACTGCAATGAGACGTTCATGAACGCATGGGCACGCACAGGCGCACAGCTGTGCCCTGCACGAGCGCACCTGTTCAAGATAGGGCCCCAAGAGCCTCAGTGCAAACACCAGCGCTAAAAGCAGACCACAAGCAGATTGGAAGAGAGTGGGACGCTGGTGCACAAGTATGCTGCCTAGTTCTATGCACAAACATTTACACCATGTCTAATATCTACCACAGTTTTTGTATTGGAAGGGTACCATTTTATTACAAAATACTGTGCTTAGGTATACTTTCCCCACTTTTTATGTGTGCTGTACAGTGCAGTACACATGCAAAGCTTGAAAAGGTTTGAGAAAAAACTTTTCTCCTGCTTTGCGCCTGCTTCAAGGCACAATTTTTTCCCACCAACAAATATTCGTGGGCGGGGATTTGCATAAAAAATCATGGGTGGTAGCATGCCCATATACCATCCATTGACCACCACTATAATACAAAACAATTTAAACTACAGCAAAGCGCTATTTGTGTTATTTGTTGACAACTTTGCAGTGCAAAGAAAGTTTTGAGGTAGAAAATAAATAGTTTGGAGGTGCTAAAAGCAGTGGCACATACCCGCAGGGCGGGACGCGTACCGCCTGCCCGGGACGCGCCCGGGCTAAGCCCGGGCCAAGGGCGGGCCCGTCAGCACCCGTCCGTGCCTGGATAAGGCTGGGCTCCCCCTCTTGGTTCTGATATCAGACTTGCCAGGATTATCAACCATACTGGACCATTCATCCAAGGTTGATGTTATCCTTAACTGATGTGTGTTTACCACTCTTAGAAGCCATCGGGAGCATTGCTTGTCTTTTACCTTTGTGTGGCCAGTACCTTTTCCGTCAGTTATAGTCACAACTTAACAAATAAAATATTTTCTGCCCAACATCCCAAACACAAATCATCTGGAAGCAGTATTCAAGCCAGCTCCACTTCCCTACAATAAACTCTGAGTCATCGCCACTTGCATTTATGGGCAAAACAAGAACCACAGCTGCCCTTCCACCTGTACCTCCTTTACAACCAACTTTAATAGACAGAATGCTACAAAGGGCAGTTGGAGTTGTTGCTACGGGAATCGAGCGGACGGAAAGGCGCCTTTCACTAGCCCTGTTAGTAGCTCCATGCGCCATCACCCAGGACTCTGTTAGCCCTTCTTCGCCTTTACTGCCAGTGCTGGCTATATCACCAGAACGCTCAAGGACTCACCCAAAGGTTTGCGCAGCATACAACACTGAGAAGCCCTCGGAGAATGCCGGCAAATAAGAGAAACAGAAAACAGCTACTACCTCGGGTCCAAGGCGAAAAAAGCAAATAGCGAACAAAATAATGAACAGTAATACGGCGGCAGTTAATATAAGGGAAGTACTGCAGGACAACCATGAGCAACCACCCTGGGTGACCAACTTGTTGAAGGACCTCTAAATACAATTCAGGTCCATTATAAAGGATGAAATCAACATTCTAACGGACCGGGTTGATAAACTGACACTGTTGGCTGATCATTTGAAGGACAAGGTACAGTCAAATCTTAAGGAGGTGGAGACAACTAAATCTTTAGTCCTACAAATAGTACCTCACCACACCAAGTTAGTTCCTCCAGCCCCCAATTCCTTGACAAGTACTAATAGGCCCAACACAACCAATCAGGAGGTAGTAGAACTTTGTTCGAGAATTCAACTCCATCAGAGAGCTGACCCAAGAGACCTTCCCCAGGGGACCTTTCAAGGGAAATCTATAGAGAACATCTCTAGCCCCCCTCTGGTTAGACCACAAGTACCAGCTCCTCAGCAACAAGGTTCAACCTTTGGGACTAGAGAAAGGTTATCACCCACTGAAGAACCCCCTGAAGCAGGGACTGCCCTCCCTTGTATTAATCTCCTCCCGGCCTCAACCCCATATGTTGTTGTCCTAACAGGAATACCAGAACTGAATAAGGGGTGTAGGGAGTCTCTCCTTGAATTAAAAAACATATGTATTTCCTGGTTGGCCAACATAGGCAATTCTCGTACAAAAATGCAAACAAAATTATTCACACATGTAGGGGAAGCTGGGTGGGCAGGAGACCAAAAGATGTCCCCGGAGATTGCATTGTGATAAACTTTAGAGATCCGCAAATTGTGCAAGTCCTCTTTGATTGTGGCTACCAGAGGGAGTATGGAGGTATAGTTCCACTCCCTCTGGGATACTTCTTACCTCTAGTGACTAACCCACACAACATGAGACCTCTATGCACTGACAGGTGTACGAGGAACCAGTATAGGCCACTCCCCAGACAAAATCACAACCCCCCAGACCTCTCCTTTACAACATCCCAGTTGCAAATAGTTATAGCCCTTTAGACTCAATTGATTGACAACGACACACCGGGCTCCTACATCTAAGACCCAGCTGCCAAATAGAGAACAGAGAGGAATCATTGCACCAGGTTGTCCTTGCTAATCAGGGAGGCCTGTGGAAGCACAAAGGAGATCGAGAGAAGGGGTCAGGGGTAAGAGTGAGCGATGTAACAAGTAAAAACCTGGACTTAATCCACAGGGGCCATCTATTCCCCCACCAACCCCAACAGAATCCACAGTCAATAAACCCCACTTAACCGCCTACTGCAAAGCTTCTTCCACCCGCAGCTAGTATTTGTAACCTGGGTATTGACCAAAGGCAGTTGGGCCGGGAGGGGTCCTAGAATCCACAACAGGCCCATCCTGAGGTCAGCTCCCCCTTCCCAATACCGCAGCCAAAGAAATGGGCTCACTAGGCCTGATGTTTTTAACCTGGAGCATAGCGGGACTCAGCTCCAAACTGGATATTCCAGATTGGGGGTCATTAATTGATCAACATGAGTTAGGCATGTTCCAGGAAACTTGGGCAAGGGCGGTAACACATAGAATGGGCTATGCGTCTTATAGCATTCCAGCTGACCAGGGAGATAGGAGCAGAACCTTGGGACGTTATGCATTTTGTGTTGGTGTCCACCTCTGCTGTGAGGCTAAACAGATTGAGACACCATCAAGTGATATTCTTTGTATCTTTTTATCCTTTACCACAAAATTTATAATTGCTGTGATTAACGTCTACTCACTCCCGGTTTGCCATGGCCAAACCTCCCACACCCTTGATCTACTGACCACCTTTCTTTTAACAATTCCTGAAATCTATTGGGTGATTATAGGACGGGATTTCAACTGCCAGTTTGAACCTCTGAATGGTCTGCCCATAAGCATTTCAAACGAGGAGGATTCAGTCTGGGCCATCGCAGAGCCTAATATTCCGCCCATACGGACTTGGATCCCGCTGGCCCTACAGATGCATGCATTAACACTAAGTTTATCATTAAGGGCATGCAATGGATGCTTTGAATCAGATAGCCCTGGCAATTACACCTTTGATAGGCCAGGGCAGGCATCAATCATAGACTAAATCTTAGTGGACACCAAATCGTGGCACAGGGCTCTTGATTTCAAGATCACCCCTCGCCACAAGAGTGATCATAATGCTCTTGTATTAGATGTAATTCCACCACATGATAGAGGTTCACCTGGCCAGCACATCCTATTCCCAGCCCTATCTTGTCTAATGGAGGAAAGAGAGTATGTTGGAGGGGAATCTTCCCAATCAGAGGCCAAGCTTGCTCACTATACCAGCAAATTACTCCCTTGCCCGCCGTAGCTTACCAACATTATGTGTCGAATGACACTCTAGCCTCCCAAATCAAATTGTTCAATAACCATCTAGATCTGTTATCCATTCTGGCCTCCTTTTTTGTTGCCAGTAGAAGGACTAGATCTAATAGAAAACCACGATACCCATGGTACAACGAACACTGCAGGGCAGCTAAGTCAGCCCTCCTATCTGCCATTAAAACAAACAACAGGTTGCAAATTAAGGAAACTAGGGCAATCTATAAAACCCACCATAGCTAAGGAAAAAAGCAGTTGGGAATGCGAAAAATGGGTCAAACTTAGATCAGCGCTCGTTAATCATGATATGCGGGCATTTGGAACCTGATTAATACAGGATCGACCGAAGGCAAACCGGCGATATCCTTTGTCACGAGATGAAACGCCTTCATCAAGGCAATTTCACCCAGATAAGGTATGGAAAAAATGGTGAACTCTCAGCACCCTTCCCTGTTGAGAAAGGTGTATGCCAAGGCTGCGTCTAGGCCCAACTATTTTTTCTCTTTTTATAAATGGCTTAATAGAATCACTGTTGGCAGGAAAAGACATTGATTCCCCAAGATTAGTGAACCGTAAGATATCTTCTCTGATGTTCGCAGACAACACCCTCTTGCTCTCGAAGTCCCCCATGGGCATGCAAAGGGTCCTTGATGTGTTTATTGTCTTTTGTAAAAGCAGGGGATTGGAAAATAATCTCTAGAAAACAAAGTATATGGTTTTTAACGCAAATATTAGCACTCGCCCGAACCCCTGTCTAGATGGAAGGGCCCTAGAGAGGGTGTCGATCTTTGAGTACCTGGGGATCACATTAACTGAGAAAATGGATTGGGGGCCCAAATAAAGAAAGCCAGCCTAAAATTGGCTCAGTCCACGAGGGTATCCTAAAGGCATATAATAAGTACACACATAAAGTAATAGGCCCTGCAGCCGAACTCTACAAGGCACAGGCTAGGGGTGCCAACTTGTATGGAGCAGAGCTATGGGGCCACTGCCCAATCACCCCTTTTTTGCTCATAGAGAACTCCATTGCCAGGCAACTTCTGCGCATCCCCTCCAGTTCCCCTCTAACTACCCTTAGAATGGATCTTGGGATTAGCCCTATCGCGGATGAAGCAGCGCTAAAAACCCTCCTATTCTGGCGACAACTATGAAGTCCTCCCGAACTTGCTACATATAGGGACGAGCTGAGAGAAGTTATGAGCCTATAAGGTGTGGGAAAACTTCCATGGTTGGTATATATAAGGAACACCTGCCAGGCCTTGGGGAGGGCAAACCTGTGGAGTTCAGCAGAAGAATCTTGCATTGCGGCCCCCAGAAAGGCACTTGTTGAGAACTACAGAAAAACAAACTAATTCAGCTTTGGAGGAATTCATCTGGGTGCCTAGCCCTGGGGTTTATGGAGGTAAAATTGCATTATAGACTAGAAACAGTGCTAGATGACATCCAGCTGTTTCTGGCAAAGAAGTTATTCCTCCAGTTCAGACACGGGGTACTCCCGCTCTGTCTGTTCACTTCTAAGTAGTTGGGTGGCTGCAGTCGGACTGCCCTGCCTGTCAGAATGTGGAGGAAACTGAAATGCATGTACTTTTCTTCTGCCCTGCCTATAGGAGGCAAAGGTCTCGTTGGCTGGTTCAGCTGTGTATGAATCTGGGTTTTAGACATTGTTCTGAGGCTTTCAGGCTACTTAAGTATGACACATAAATGCCCACAGTGTTTTCCATCTCACATTTTTTGCACTGCATGTGGTATACTCGTAGAGTTAATTTAAAGAAGAGTTTATAGGCTATTTTGAGCCCTGCCATAGTTATCATCCCCTCCGGAATATGTACTCCCCTCTATCCTTTCCGTATTTGCCAATCACTCCTTCTCTGATTCATCACTATCCTGTATATAATCAGTTGTAATAGGAGTGTCATACAAAATAAAAAAATAGAAAATAAAAAAAGTTGTAAAAATGTTATCTTGATATATTAATCATTATTGTCAATGTCTCCTCTTAAAAAATGATTGCTATTATTTAATTCTTGGATATTTTGTTATACAGTGTACTATTTATGTGTTTGTATAAGATAATTTGCCAGAAAGAAATCTTTTGGTCCAATATTGGCCATCTGATAATGCACGTGCACTTTATTGATTTGTATTTCATGGTACATGTTGAGGTTATGTAGAACAAGCATACTGTACACTTCCTTGCTCGAGGATGATCAGCAGTGAAGGTTTCTGTAATTCATGATTCTGTATCTAAACATGTGTTACCTATTTTTAGATACCCTAAAGCATGTTGTTATAAATTGTACACATTGTATTGTTTTCTTATGTGCTTCTATGGCCCTAGTGGCCGAATTAAGTATTTTAAGGTGCTCACTGGAGGTAGGAATCAAGTTCACATTCTCTTCGGTGTTCATGAAAACCTCCTGGGTGAAAGGCACCCTTGATCTGCAAATGCTCACCAATCACACCAACCACATTCAACTAACAAACCTTCAGTCAGCTGTACCACTGAAGCAGCTTCCTAGAACTCCAGAGGCCTAACATTTGCAGACCAATTGCCTCCATCAGATGACAGGATTCTAGGGTGATTTGCAGTATGCCTATTGATGTACATTGAATATGCTTTATTCTATAATAATTTTCTATAGCCCTTCTTGAATAAAGCTCAAGATTTGCCTCAGGTAAGACTTGAGTTCTGAGCTTAGAATTTGGGATTTAGTTTTCTCTTTTCATTCTGAAAACAGGACAGAAGAAAAATGCAAAGCCGAAAACAGGCTGTTTTTTTTTTAAATTGCGCACACCAATTTAAAAAAAAGTGTATTTACTAGCAAAGGCTTATCTCTTACCTTATAATTTGTGGGTATACTCTGATGTGAGAATAGGTAAGGCAGACCTCAGGTCACGCGGTGTCCTCAAAGGTGGGTTTAGCAAGAGATCCCACAAAACGATATCTCAGCACTGCAAGGTTAGGCTGCAATCTGAAAGTCTCTAGATAGGATCAATTACCTGGATGCGAGTTTATATGATGCTGTGAGTGGAAGATGTGCTCTGATGTTTTGGAGAATATGAATCTATTCAGCGGAATTCGGGAACTTGTGGTGGACTACCGCTTTTTCTCTTGGTTTTGGGCGCTGTTCTTCAGATTGTTTTCTGCCCTATGTGTTTTCTCTTTTTAGGAGCAAATTTGTACCAACAGCATGTTTCATGTTTATGCTTGCAGCACTCTAGAATGTGTGTGTGGTTTTTTTTTAGATTGGTATATTCGCAAGCACATCAGTGAATGTTGTGTTGGGTTGCAGCTCCATATATTGTACATTATTGTTAAACACTGAAATGTTTGGAGATTTTGATTTGTGAATACGGACTTTGCAGTCATACGTATGTGTAACTTTTCATATTTAGTGGGTACATATTTCCTTTTCCGTTTGATGATAATAAGAATGATTTATACTGCTGTTAATGTAGGTGAAAAGGCCTGCTTATTTGGGACTTTATTGATGCTCTATTGAAAAAGCCTTCAGGTTGATGTACCAAGTTGAATTTAAGGTTTCACGTTTTGTCTCCTAAGCGCCGGTTAGGGGCAATTCTGTGGTATTATCTCGGCTAGTGTATTATAAGGCTGAAGTATATTGTTTACCATATTTTAAAAAAACGATTTTGTCTCCTTTTGATAGTCAGAAAAGTTAGTTTTGAATCAAACCTAACTAATGTGAAAAATATGTGATATAACTACTGTGCGTAGGATTATGTATATTTCATACAGAAATCTTGAATGCATCGTTAAAGGAATAGTAGTTTCTCCCTGTTTGATGAGTAACGATGTTGCTCTTATATTGCTATATTCATCAGTAAGACGTTCTTATTTTTTGTTATGGTGATACTTCTTGGTTCCTGTTTTGGGGGAGGGAGTGTGATATTTCCACTGCTCTTTGGCTATTAAAACCTAATTAATGAAAAATAGCAATTGACTTGCCTGTGAAGGCAGGCATATATAAAAAACACCCTTCACAATTACTTTTGGACCTGAACTTTTTATATAATGTTCAGGTAATGAAGAAATTCAAAACTCCTTCTCAGGGTTAAACTAACAAAAAAAAGAGAAGCTGGCACAGAAACTGAAATATAAAAGAACATCTTTATTAAACTCAAAATGAGTGTGACTACGTCACCCAGAAGCCGCAGCAACTGAATGAGGCAGTCCAAAGAGAGAAGAACACTGGGGCCTTATATATGTGAGGGTTACATACTCAGCATAACAGAAAGGGGCAGTCCTGGCTCATGCAAGCATGCAAAATGCCAATATGGACATACAAGATCTGCCAAATGTTAGCCAATAGGAAAACATTCAAAACAAGGCATCATGTAACCAGAACGTCCCCCTTGAGTCGTGTTTTTGACCAACCCCATAAGTCAATCAATGACAGCACATATAGGTCAATCAGTAACGGCAGGACATGTTTGTGTGCTTCAAAGGACAACTTGCAAAATTGGATAATGCGGAGAAAGAATACTGAAGGCCAACAAATAGTTGGGACAAGGATTAGCCAGTATAGGCAGGGATTTAGTCAGTCTGGCTAGTTCCTGGAATTGCCTTCACAACAAGGAAGGGAAGGTTATTTGACACGTGGCAGTACAAAGGGCAAAAACACTCGGTTTACCAAGCTGCCTGAGTGAGGGCAACAAAATGGCGACAGAATACAGAATGGAGTTAAAACTGAATTACCTCAGACCCTCATTTTGCCATTACTCAGGCAAATCCTAATTCATTGCTAGGTGAGCATTTTCCATTCTACACATTTCATTTAAGCAGGTATATGTAAGCTATCAACAGGGATACAAAGAGAACAAAGCATCGAGTCATAATTAACATTCAGATAGCAGAAGAAAGTAATGACCATTATTAGAAACAGGATTATCATTTTTTCACAACCCTAGGCAAAAGCAAATCCTAAAATTATTTAGCAAACCTTTTCAGGGCTCTTATGGATTTCAGTGACTATTGTATACTCAGGTGAAACAGAGGTGATCCTTATCAATGCTCTCAGGTGAAATGGGGATACTCTTCAACAGAGGATTGACCTCATTCTGCTTTTACTAAACAGAATACTACTCAACAATGCCAGCAAAACAATAAGAGTCAGTCTCCTAACTCCTATTCTATGCAATTGCACGGGAACCGCTTGTGCAACCATAACTATGCCAAAGTCCGTTCTAAGCCTCTCTGGTAGGCTTCTATCGTCCATCAATTATGCTTCTGTTTTCTTCCGCATTGGGCCACTTCATTCAGGCCTTCCATGAAAATAGTGCTTCTCAGTATCCGTTGGAGTGCCCTCCTGGCAAACACTCACAGCTTACTCGAAAGTCTCAATGTCTCAAGGCAGTGCACCAATATATTTCCTCTGCGGCAGGCACTACAGATATATTGTGCTCTTCGTTGGTCATGGGCACAGATCATCTCGTGCAGACCCAAGTACTATTAATCGGAAAGAGCAACAGACTTTCACGCTCAGCAACACTTTTAGGCTCCAACACTCGCTATTCAGTGTCAGAGGATGTTTGGGCTGCTCTTTCATTTAATTTTCCTTTCATCATGTAGTGCCTTAGATCCTCCGGTGCACTGCCCTTCCGTTGGAGCAAAGAAAAGAGAGGGGAGGGGGTGACCAAAACTCAGGCCAAGGGGCTCAAGGGACTGCACACTGTCAGAGGTTACCAGCACATGACAGGTAGAAAACTGAAGCCTCAAACCAGCTCTGCCATCAACAACAGGGATCCTTCTCTTTCGCTCTTTTACACTGAAACTCTGGTTTTGTGATGTCCAACGCCGTCTGATGGAGCAAGTACGATGCTTTGGAGATACCATTGATGGCGCGCTGGTGATCGCTGTCCAGCCTTGCTACTTTCTGGGTGCTGGGACTGTAGGGCCAAGACGTCCGTCTTTCATCTGTAGCTATCACTGATGGGAATTAGGCTTAAATCAGTGTTCTGCAGGTTATTATGACTTAATTCCCGCAGAATTTAGTGACGTAGGAAATGTGACACAGTTGTTAGTTTCCCTCAGTTTAGTATAAAAACAGTTCATTGTATTTAACAATGGGACTGCAAGCAGGTGGCCTACAATCTGCAAGGGAGTGACCATACGCCATAGGACAACTCTGGTCTAGAATACACTGTCATTCTCAAAGGCAGTACTTCTAGTCTCTTCAATTTGCGTACCCTTCATTATCCTCTGCCATCTGAGGGTAGATAATTACATGGGAATTCTATCACATGGTGGCATTGCCTAATGGGGGTAAACATTTTTTTTTTTTATTCTTTTTTTTTTTCAATGATTACATCTAGGTGTTCCTAAATAATCAAATGTGGAAACAAAAGACAAGAACTAGAGAGTCCTGGTATTTCCATGATTTAGAACACATCTGATCCCACCGAAAATTAAAGAAGCAGGAACAAAAGGGTAAAAAAACAAATTAAAATAGTCATTGAAAATTTGTCATGTTAAAAAAAATAAATGTAAGGTATCTCCTATTGGGGTGGAAAACTTGTCTTACTATAGTATTGAGTCAGTTAACCAGTCCATCACTACCCTGACAGTCAGACTGGAAAACATTGAAGTAGGCCTAAAGAAAATTCTTAAAAACCAGTCTGGTCATACAAAAAAGGTAATTATACATAATATGGGGGTCCCTGGTACATTACTACAGTCTGGAAATGTGAACCTGAACAATACACCAATAATAATAAAAGGGCTGACTGGTGAAAGGAATTCGAAAAAGAGAAATGGGACTAGGACGTAGCTAAAATCCCCAATAACTAGGCACAATGCAACATCAATCAGGGGAGAAGCGGAAAAAGAAAAATCTATAGGAAGAACGAAAAATTACTTGGGTGATAGTCAAGTTTGTGACACAATACCAAGAGTATGGGTGATACACAAAAGTCAAAATAGTACACAAATTTTAACTCTACCGCTGGCCCCTACACCATATACGGTAATCTCAGCTAATGTTCCAGTTCCTCACAACACCATGTCATGTACTTTATGCACTATGAACCTGCAGCCCAAAACCCAATATTCGGGCCTGCTTAATGTGTCAGGCTTAAAATGAAAATTACACTTTTTTACTTTCCTAACCCTCCATTTGACAGCTGGTCACCAGTTAGTGGTGACCGGCTGTCAAATATAACTTACTGTGTCGCTTCTGACACACAGGACCAGCAGGAACAATTCATAGAAGGACAAAATGCAAAAACATGGAAAACACACAAACATTTTGTTTTGTTTTCAAAGAAGTCATAGAAAAAAAAATTATCTTGTTTCAACCTACTGCTGATACTTCACATAACACACAAAATATAATTTGTAACCAACCATCCTAAATTAAGGCAACTACATGGACAGTATTTTCCAAAGCAAAAATATGAATGTATCACCCCCTTTGAGGCCCTGCTTTGAGCGAGGCCGTGCAGGAATGCACTTCTCGACCTTGCACAGTCCTCCAAGAGCTAAGAATAACACCTCAGCAGAACTTTCTGGGCTGCTATCCAGCCTCTGCCAGCATTCCTGGTCCCCGCCACTTTTCAAGGTTCCTATAGTGTGCAAGCATTAATGTCTTCTTGTCAGAGAAGCTTTTCCAAGCAAGGGTTACTCCATCTGTTTACACTAACTCCTAACTCCCACCTTACTGACCTCAAGGTCAAAATCTGCCTCGCGTTCTGCGCTCCTCAGCCCTGTCTCTCCTCACCCTAAAGCTTGTCACAGACAAAAAAACCTTCCTAACTCTTTCTAACCTGCAATAACTAACCCTTTTTAAAAACACATGTTATATATATTACTTCTTTTAGGGGCTACAATTTATTTCTATTCTTAAATTATTAAAACATTTACTGTGAATAACTCACAGAACATAATAACATAACATACTAGCTTTAGAACAAATGTTTGTTACTACCCTATGCAACGATACTTAGTTCATCAACCTTAAAAGGATGAACGTCTCAGTAGGTCTAGCTAGAGTTAGAACCTTCAATCTTGATATTAAACCCAAACCTCTGCACTGGGCACATTGGCTCACTGAGACAATAAAAGCAACCCCAAATGGGAACAACCTGCAAATTTGTATTATTCCTAAATATATGCATTTACTGAAGCCTAAGGCACTTTAAAGCTATTGTAAAGGGCAAGAATGCTGTTAAATAGTCTATTTTACCCAATTTCGACTTTGATATTTGGGGCAATTAAAAATAAATATCCTATAATTGTGCTACATATTAATCATCCTCAGAATGTTCTTTACAGATTGCAGATATTGGACATTAGACATATCTCTTGCAAATCCTTTAGAAAAATGAGTTTTTTTAAGCCTGCGCCAAGTGAAATTCCATATACAAATGTCCTCACTATGCAGTACAACCCAAATTAAATTGATTTATAATGCTAGGAGGTCACAGTATGAGTATTAAGCTTTATAAATAGTAAAAAAATGAATTTAGAAGCACTTATTTTTAATAGTTATTTTTCATAATTAATAATTATTTTTGATAAACCCAATTATTTTTGATAATTTCACATATAAAAGCAAGCTGCATCCCTTACCTATCATTTTAGATGCATTCATTTATAAGCCTTATCACAGAAGCCTAACTTAAAACATGACAACATTTTCTTTTTCTTCGCCACTTTTTTTTTAACAGAACAATTATTTTAACATTAGAACCAAAAATATTCTTATAAAAATGCTTAAAGAGAAGAAACCCTTAATTGAAATGTCTTCTTGTAATACAAAATAATGAACCTTAGTTTTGGAACCTTTTTAAAGCAACATTTTGAAATGCAAAGTTTCACCCGTGTTCAACTGAGGGCGAAGTCCTGGCTGAGTAAACATTCCTGTCTATTAGAGCTGCTTGCTTAGCGACAATAGAAGCTTGTCTCTCAGTGTTGTAACATGAGCACGGTGGCAGTCTTTTTCAAACTAAGACATATCAATGTGTGTTGCGTTTGAGTTCAGCAAAAATTTACTTCAGCTGAAGTGTTTGCCTGTTAATATCTAATACAATGTATGTAAGTAAAAAATACTATAAGTTTATTTTTCTACAAAACACACAATTTCGTTTTTGAGGCCATTGTATTCCTAGTGAATGTAAAGTTTAATTTTATTTTTTTAAGCATTTAACAGTTTGTACATGTGCATAATTGCTTACTCTATAAATTATATAGCAACATATAGCTATTTAGCATATCACATGGTTCATTTCTGGATTTTTATTTAATTTCTACTTAATATTAATTAACAGACATTTTGCTTAACAGACTGAAAACATCAAGAAAAACCACAAACACACATTGAGCTCATTTCAGACATAAACAGAAAGGGGTCAAACACTCAGGACACATATATTTAACCTACAGAAACACACATTTAACCCACAGATCAACACTTAGGACAGAAACAAAGGACAGCCCACAGACTGTACTTAAACCAAACCATTTGTAAATACTAGTTGCAAGTCATATTTACAAGAAACGCTTCTTAATAGTGTTCCGAAAGACTGCAAAAAAACCAGCCCAACAGACTGCTATATGTCCAAGAAGCCAAAATACACTCCATTCATAAGACTGCGCAGAACAAAGGATCCTTGTATGTATTATGTCCATATTTTAATTCCCTGGGGATACAGAACCACCAAGGAAGAAATATGTTTTTATACCTAAACCTATTTAGGTATTCCCTCATGGGAGCTGGCTAATTTAATTCACATCTCACTAAGAAACAAAAAAGCAACACATTCTTCGATGTGAGCTTGAAACAGGCATGCCAAAAAAATACTGCAGAATATGCAAGTATTTATAATCAAAGTAGTGCTTAAGGTACTCTCCGTACGTTGCACCGTTCAAATTTTATTCAAAGTACAGAAAAATCTCCTCATGACCTGCCTACACAAATTGCAATTTGCATATCAATCCAATACAAATCCAAAGTTGGCCAACACAAATTCATAACGACTCTTACCAATAAAAAGGTTGTCCAAATTCTAACTGCCAAGTTCTGAATGACCTAACGGTCTTTTTTTACAATACTCACACCAAAAAAAAATTCTCAGTCAGGAGTGATATCATGTGGAGGATCAAAATCAGGAAGGTCAGAAATATACTGGGCTGCAGAGACAAAGAATCCCCAGAATCTCCGTGCACAGAGTACCTCCTTAGTAGAGTCCTGTCCTGTCCTCCTCAGTAGATTTCAGTCTCCTGACAAGATCGCTCCCTCAGATAGCCACTCCTGATGAGCCTCACAGAGGGCACCAATTGAATAAATTCAAAACTCCTTCTCAGGGTTAAACTAACAAAAAAAAAGAAGTTGGCACAGAAACTGAAATATAAAAGAACATCTTTATAAAACTCAAAATGAGTGTGACTACGTCACCCAGAAGCCACAGCAACTGAATGAGGCAGTCCAAAGAGAGCAGAACACTGGGGCCTTATATATGTGAGGGTTACATACTCAGCATAAAAGAAAGGGGCAGTCCTGGCTCATGCAAGCATGCAAAATGCCAATATGGACGGACAGACAATATCTGCCAAATATTAGCCAATAGGAAAACATTCAAAACAAGGCATCATGTAACCAGAACGTCCCCCTTGAGTCGTGTTTTTGCCCGACCCCATAAGTCAATCAATGACAGCACCTATTGGTCAATCAGTAACGGCAGGACATGTTTGTGTGCTTCAAAGGACAACTTGCAAAATAGGATAATGTGGAGAAAGAATACTGAAGGCCAACAAATAGTTGGGACAAGGATTAGCCAGTATAGGCAGGGATTTAGTCAGTCTGGCTAGTTCCTGGAATTGGCTTCACAACAAGGAAGGGAAGGTTATTTGACACGTGGCATTACAAAGGGCAAAAACACTTGGTTTACCAAGCTGCCTGAGTGAGGGCAACAAAATGGCGACAGAATACAGAATGGAGTTAAAACTGAATTACCTCAGTAATTTAAATATTTGATTAATGTTTTTGGAAAAAATTGTGGACATTAAGGGGCAGATTTATCAAAATGTCACCCAAGACAACTGGCTGCGCTGTGTGACAGGAAGAGAGCATGAATGCGCCATATCTACTAAGACATGACACATTCCTGCTCTCTCCCTGCACTGGTGCACTGAGTGATACCTAGTGTTAACGTAGGCACCTTTGCCTCAGGGTGCAAAGGGGCCTGCCTTACTGGTGGGATTGTTTTGAGCAGGAATGTTTCCCTTCCTGCACAAAAACAATCCTCTGAGTCTTGTTTCCTCTTTCAAATAATGAAGAGAAATTAAGATATTTCTCCTCTTTACACCTCTGTTGGGAAGGAGTAGCATTTTGACACAATCCCAGGTTTCTGGTACTGCATCAAAATGCATGGGTGGATGCATGTGAATGCCCATGCTCCACCCATGGAACGCATTCCCAAAGCAGAGTAACACAAGGCCTCGCTACCTTGCATTACTCTCAATCAACTAAGCCACACAAAGCCATGCCATGCAAAGTGGTTTTGCTTGGCTTGGTTAATCTCACTTAAGCCCTTGCCTGCCTTGCGTCGCCTTGTTCGACTCATGGGCAATGGAAGGGCTAAGTAATTCTGGCCCTTGGTTCAGGATTGTCTGACACACTAAATATACTACACATTGCACATTACTGCTCAAGGTACATTAATAAATTGAATGTCAAAGAATGTTGTTTTATGTTATGTGTATTTGTAAAACGCACTAACACCCGCAATGGCATCTAGGCACTGAACAGTTGTGTGTGCAAAGCCCTGCCTATACTAGATTGGTTAATTGCAAAGCTAGGTCTTCAACTTCTTACGAAATTCAAGAGCAGAGAAGTAGAAGGCTCAGATGTGGAGTGGGAGGTTGCTCCATGCTTTAGGAGTGATGTAAGAAAATGCCCGTCCTTTTGTTTTGCTTCTATGTATGTGTGGAATGTGTGCAACTAGGAGTCCTGAAAAGCGCATGTATTTGGGTGGTTGGTGGAAGGAGATGCAGCTATTCAGGAAGGTGGGGCCTACCTAAGTACTGTAGTGTATGTGTGTGAGGATTTTGAAATGATTGCCGTGGAGCTCCCTTAGATGTGATGTGATGTGAGTTCTGTTTGGGAGGTTTAGGATGAGTCTGGCTGCAGACACCACAAGGACCACCTGCTTAGAGCAGGTGGTAAATTTCACAACATATTTCAAATATTTCTTAAAACTAAATATATTGTTTGTAAATAATAAACATTTTAATGCAATCTCAATTAAATTATTGTCGATAACCCAAGTCTATAAACACTTGGAAAGAAAGTTTAAAGGAACTTTATTTAAGTAATGCATGCAGTTAGTGATCTCCCACAAGCACACCTTCAAACTGGGTTATAAATAGCACTCTGAAACTTCCACACCTCACACTTCAAACCAAATCCACCCAGGGAGCATGTGGAAGGACATCAGGCAGAAAAGAATGGAGATCTAACTTCAAATCATGTTTATACTCCAGCAGGCAGTGGAAGCAGCTCAGTGCCCGTCAACAACACACCATAGAATAGGGCAGCCAAGACAAATTAGTACATACATACATCCTTACAATATGAAATCAGCCTACATTCTTATTACATGTAGGGTAGATGTGTATTTCAGACTTTAACGGTTAAGTCCATAGGGAAAAATAATGGAACCAAAGATAGGCATGAGAACTGCTATACCACCACTAACGAAATTACTGACAGTGCTGCATATTTGGCGCACTTTCCCTGTTTGCACTATGACACCCATTTAACTAGCTAAACATACGCAAACAGTGAAAGTGCACCATACTACAGTAAATGTGCTGTCCCCTGGGCAGCAGCAAACTCGTGCTGCCCTTGGGGCAGCGCATTCAAGTGAAGTACTGGATGGCTGCTTCAAAGCTGTTCCATATTTCGCTGTACTGTCAGCATACCCTCTGTGCTTTTAAGAGAGGAGAGAGATCCCCTTGCAGGCCTGTGCATTGAGTTGCTGCACCCATCTGTAAAAGTATGTCGGGGGGTCCATGGGACCCCCTATTTCCCCTCCACAGGGCTGCCTTTAGGATGCGCATTGAAAGTGTGCCACCTTTTTGTGCCTCCTCAAGGCATGTTTGCTTCTGAGCCCGCATCAATATAAGGCGTGGGTGCAGAGGCAAAGGATTCCCTCATTTAACATAGGACCATGCCCCATGCAAATGAGGGAATGCCCTCTTGAGATGGCGCTGGCACTACAGGTTCACCCGCACCATGTATATTACAGAAGGGACCGCACAATCGTCTTCGACCCCTTCTGTAACAGCAAACTGCCTGGGGGCAAAAAAAGCAGGTGCAAATGCTGCTGGGCATTCTGGCACTTTATATTATACGGGTCCAGGTGTCTTCCAGGCCCCAATGGATGATCTGCCTGCTATGGAAAAGCCCATCTTCAGTAAAGTATTGATGCAAGTACTACCAGTATTACTTCAACTGGTTCCACTTTATATTAAATTTCCTCATGGTCCACTTATATTCAATAATGCCAAAGCAAAAATTTTTGCAATTGCTGAGTTTCCTAATGTGATAGGTGTATTGGACTACACCCATGCAGCAAATGAACAGATCTTTCACATTATGAAACACAACACATTATAACATGTACATGTGGTCTATTATGTAACTGTTGCAATAAGAAATTGTTGTGGACATTGGCCATGATCCTCCTTTAAGTTCATCATATATAGAAATAGCACCCTTTCTGGAAATATAGAGTTGGCATCCAGAAACAGCGTGGTTTGTTGGTATGTAAACCCATTTTATTGTTACAAATGTATTACAAATGCATTAAAACTACATCCCCCATAATGCATTATTTCTGTACAAATTGTTTTCTCCTTTTTTTTTATCAATAAAGGAGGTGACTCAGGACACCCCTTGAGAACATGGTTAGTGACACAATAGGTTAAACCTTCTAAAAATACACAATAAGCACACAAGAAGACAAGAAATACTGTAGAGGGTCCCATTAGCCGTTTAAAGGCACGTTTCCGATACTTTCATAGGAGTGGAGTTACTTTATAATATTTACCACAAAATGTGTGTAAAATAGTTGTAACTTACTTTCTTCTTTGTCAAAGATGATTAAATCCTATTGATTCCTATGACTGAAAAATGACATGATGACATCCCTGGCTCCGACTTGATGAGAATGCAGATGAAATAAGAGACGAGGTTATTTCAAATAATTTCTAATTATTACAAAATAAAAGCATGCATGTATTACAAATAATTAAACAATTTTGCGATTTTAAAAAACTTTCTTTTCGTTTGTATCAAATCTTATTGATGAGAACAAATATATTTCTATTGTTTAAATATTTTGATAAATAAGAAAAAGTCACATTTGAAGTATATACGCTTTCCGTTGTTAAACAAAAATAAAAGGTGATTACGTCTCACACAGTACATACATATAAATATAAAATATTTATTATAATTTAAAATATTATGAATTTTCATAAACATCTTGTTATAGAAATTATTCTTTAGTTTTTTTGGAGTGTTGGTCATTGTTAGTTGAAATTTAAGCACAACAAGATGCATGGACAGTGGCCAATTGTAGCTGTGATATTCTGAAGTATGCAATATGTTCGTCACCAGCAGAGGGCCCACCCAAATATTCGCAGTCGAGAGCTGAAGTCAGTGGCCTCCACACATATTTGACTCCTCCTTCTATACCATGCTATTGCTAATGGCCACTAACAAGAAGAGTAAATAGTAGATTTGGGTCTTTAACTTTTTTGGAACTTAACACAATCTAGACAATACCGCTGAGCTAGACACAGACTCCACCCACACCCATGTGCATCTGCTCATCACCTGCACCATGCAGTTATGTCACCAGTCTACCATTGGAAACTCAGACAAAAGGGGGTTTATCCCACCTGGATTTCTGAGGTTCTTTGCCGTCACTGAGCTGCACATTCATTTAAACTCTACCCTTCTATTATGCCTGTGAGCTGTCTGTACCAGTCTGACTTCAATGCCATGTGCAGATTTATCCTCATCTCTCATGAGCTTGCACTACAATTGAGGTACAAACTCAGTCAACCTTGACCCATGCTAGGGACCAGCAACATTGATTGTTCATTACGTAGGCTCAGCAGAGTGATTACACTTTTGTGGCCTCTAGAGTTGACACTAACTTGGTCCAACCTTTGGATTCTCATCCTTCCAGACTCTGCAAAGTGTTCAGATAGGAATTGCCTAGGTATGCTAAGAAAGAAGGCGTAGCACTGCTGAGTTGGTGCCTGGGAGAAGTCCCCCGAGGAAATTCCCAGAGGCTCACGCTCTCAGGTCACACAGTGGGGAGAATGGTGAGAGGGCCACAACATTGCTATGCAGAGAACTGAAGAGGGCTGATGGAAAGACTTATAAAAGGGCAGGTACGGATGGTGGTATTCTTACTTACCTTGCTGCCCCAGGGAGTGGAGATGCGAAAGATCTTGTGGGCTGTGCTTCTGGTTGTTTTGTGCAATGTCATAAACTATGATTGCCAGTGCATGGCGGTGCTGTGCTGGAGTGATCGCCACATAGGAGATAGGGCGGCCCTGTTACACCAGGCTCCAGTTGGGTCGACCGGGGAGCAGCATGCTGGTGGAGGACTGCGTGTGGTGAATGTTTGACATTCTTCAACATTCTCTGCATCAATTGTTTTTTTTGGATTTTCGCCCTTAGTGGGATGGGTATGACCATACGTGGGTCCTGTGCTCTCCATGTCACTGGAGTCAAGCTAGCCTAGCTGATGAGGGTTGAAACCCAGAAACCGGTCCCAGGATGCTTGTACTCGGTCCGGGTAAGACTTGGCCTGGCAGTCCAGTCTGGATTGTTCCCATGGGGAGCAGTGTCAAGACTGATTTTCAAATGACTGGGTTTAAACTGGAATGGCATGGGGAGCAAAACATGATGGATTTAGGCCCAAATCTCTGCACTTGGATGCATGTTTGACATTGTTCAACATTCTGTCCATCAATTGTTCTTTTTGTATTTTTCATCCAGGCAGACCAGCACTGACTGTGTACCAGCTGGAGGGCCATTGAGGAAGGCTGATAATAGCAAGATCACCAGGCAGCAAGCTGTACTGGAGAGGGAGAAGGAAAAGGAGAATTCAGCTGCATGTTCACAGGCGTCAAGGGAGACTAAAGGGCCCACAGTGTGCAAAATCAAGATCAAGGCCAAACAGTGCAAACAGCCCAAGGAACTCAAAGCATTGGGGGAAAGCTCTCAGGCAACAGCCACATAACCTGTGCCTGTGGACGGGGCAATGCAGCCAGAAGCAAGCATGGAGAAGAGGGGTGCAGACATTAATCTATCAGTAGAGGACTTCTCTCTGGCAGTGCAGGTATGGACACCTACAGGTTAAGCCCAATCTGTTGCATTGTCTCAGCACCAGTTGCAAGGCACTTTAAAAGAGGGTTCTTTGGGGGGCAGCTCCAACCTCAGGTCCAGTCTGGACCTCTGCTCTGGCCCTGTGCAAAGAACTTTGACAGATTATTTTGGCAAACAGTCCAATGGTTCACACAAGGATTCAGAGGCACCCTGCCAATAGATAAAGGCTCTGTTTGATTGGAATCTCCTTGCCAGCCATGAAGAAGAAGCGACTGGGTGAAGAGAAGGAAGAACTCTCTGTCACCAAGCCAGCATCTAATTTGGAAACTACTGCAATGGTCAGTGATAAATCAGAGCACAGAGCTGGCACCAGAGTATACAAATACTAGCTCAGAGGGCTCTGGTGTTTCCAAATTGGGATCTGTGGGGGTATGGCCAGGCACCCATGGCAAAATATCCCACTCTCACAGCTTCACAGCGACTATCAGTAAAGGTTATATGCGTGCCAGTGGTGGCTTGGCTTTCGATTCACAGGAGATGCTGGAGGCCTTTTTTCCCAATTCATTCAGATTTGTTGGAAGGGGAAAGCGCCATGTTGGCAATAGGCACTGATTCAGAATTAGAGGCATCTAACAAAACATGTTTAGAGGACATGGCAGAGGCTACTAAAGATACATTTGATAAGGAGGGTGTAGTTGGGCAGAGAAAAGAAAAAGAAGCGTAAGGAGAAGCCCCCTCATGTGTTAGGAAGGATAACTTCTGCATCAGCAAGTGTGTCCATTCCTGAACTCAGAAGTAGCTCAGATAAGAATTAGGATTTTATTTGGGACTTAGAGGGTACACAATTAATGACCATAAACACTCTGGTTTAGAAAGATAAGATGGAGGACGTGCATGGTGGCAATGGAACTTCTTGTAGCTATAGGGTCCTCACCTACCTTTCTTTCTCTTGTTGCCTGGAGCCTGGTGATTCAGTAGGGGATAAGTGGCTTGCTGTAGCAGACCTTGGCTCCCACTTTACTCTCCCTGTCCTCAAATAAACGATTTGCTACATGCGCATAGAGAAGAGTACCCGATTGACTCATTTTCATTGAATACGGCACACCATAACACATAGGTGGTGCTGCGCAAAATGTCTAAAAGCATGGAAATAGTTTATAGTAGATTGAATGACATAAAGAATTGCTCTATGCAGGTGCAGTCGTCACTGCAGAAAACTCAGGTCCAGATGGAGGACCATTAAGCAAGGTTCAATGATATCTCCCATAAGATCAAGGACATGGAACATTGAATGTGCCTCAGTAATTTGTGGGTGCTGGGCATACCGAAAGGACAGGAGGGTGATGACACCAGCAGATATATTGTACATCTATTCAGAAAAACATTTGCTAAACTTGAAGATTAAGACATTGATTGCCAGGTACAGTGCGCCCACTGATTTCCCTTTCATAAGCAATCCAATGGTCGTGCCTCAAAGTATCCATGGGCTATGCTGATCTATGTTAGTAATTATAATTTTTGCCAATTAGTGTAGCAGTTATTACACCCATGAATGCCTGTCATATCTTGAGGGGTAGAGTTCTATGTGAGATCATATTTTTGCCACGATGCAATGGCGCGGAGATGGCAGCTAAGCCTTCTCCAAACTTGGTACTTCTGTTTTCCTTCTTGAGCTTCTCCATTTGGAGATTGAATATTCAAAATGAGCTAGTAATGGCCAGTTGTACAGAGTGGAGTTAGTGTTTGATCAACAAACTGCTGTCTGTATGATGTTATGAAAGAGGATATGTGATAGTGCTTTTCAGTGCTGGCAGACTAAACAGTCGCTATGTTTCAAAAACAGTGAAGAGATGGGACAGCTGATATTATGTCAGATTAGAGATAGACATTCTAGGAATGCTATTAATAGCATTCAGAATTCAGCTTGTGACAAAATGCGAGATCCGGTAGGTATTTTAGCTGCATTTCATGAATTTTAAATAGCTCTCTACTTGGAGGAGGGCTGCCCTTGACAAGAGGATATTAATGAATTCTTGCAGGCTTTGAGCCTACCCTGATATCAATTACTCAGCAGGTGATATTGAATGCAGCAATCCCCTCAAAGGAGATTAAAGAAGCATTGTTTCAGCTTGCTTTGGGTAAAGCATCAGGCCCAGATTCAATTCCAAGTGAGTTTCATAAAGCTTTCTCAGATATTATTATACCTATGTTTGAAGAGCTGGTCAATTCTTGGTCTTTTTTGTCTTCGGTTTGATCATTATGGTGTGAAGCATACATTTCAGTCTTTTTTTAAAAATGGCACAGAACCTCTTAATTGTGGCTCTTTTGTTTTCATCCAATTTATTTGATGAACTCAGACACAAAAATGTATACTTTCATCCTTGTGAATCGACTGACATCGGTTATCCCTAGCCTGGTAGACACCATGCAGCATGGATTCATTCCTTCTCATGATACAACTGTTCACATCATTTTGGCAATCTCAGCTTTATACGTGGCAACAACATCTCAGCAGCCTGTGGGGTTGATCCTGTTTGACACAGAGAAAGGGTTCAGCAGGTTGTCTTGGTGCTTCCTGTGGGATGTTATGGTATAAAATGGGGTTAGGAGATAATGTTATTATTCAGTGAAATCTCTTCACACCTCATTGTCAGCTGTTATAATTTGTATGGAGGGAATGTCAGACAGACTTTTGCTTTTTCGGGAGATTAGGCAGGGTTGTTGGCAGGCAGCATATTAGTAGTAGTACAGTCATCCAGGTCATCCTTTACTGTTCTTTCTCAGTACTACTTCTCAATTCCCTGCCTAGTGAGAAAGTGGATTGTTAGTTGGAGGAATTCTGCAGAGTTAAATAAAAACTCAGCGAGATTCCGTGGAGATCTGCAAGCGAATTTGGCACATTGTGCAGCTTGTGCTGATTTTTAGAACCAGGAGCTGGTTCCATGATGTAAAATCGGTATGAATGTCACCACGCATCATCCCAGAAGGCACTGCTTCTTTCTGTCGCTCAAGTAGATCATCTACTCGAGCAGCAGCTTTCTCAGCGAGAATGGTTGTGACCTGTCACAACTGCTTGCATTGCAAAATCTCTCTGGGAGACATTCCAGCACCAGGAAATGACACTAGGGGACGCAAATTCTTGCCTGTGCTGGCCAACTTAAGGCTAGTGAGCCCCAAGCAAGAAAAAACTCTGCCATGTGGTGGTTGGCAAAGTTTTGCCAGAGCTCCACATTACAAGCAGAATGTAGACTGGGCAAAAATCCATGAATTTCACCGGCGGAGCGGAATTGTTCACTCACCCCTACCGCAGAGCAGACAGGTTTAGCATAGGAGAAATGTGTAAAGCATTTATCAGTAACAGAACAGTTAAAAAGTAGAAAACACAACACAGTAAAAAAATCTCACTGCAATGTATAAAAATAGAGTAACATTTGATGAACAAATAGACACCAAATGATACAAATTGAATGTAGTGGACAAATAATTTCTAGAAGCTTTAAGTCAAAATAGCACCTAAAAGTGCAAAGTGCCATTCATGGTTATCTGGTTGTGCCAAATCTGGTCAAACTCAAAAGTTAGGTTCGATGCAAGCTACTTCTGGTTGGGAACAGGGTTCAGGTTTGTCCTGAGGGAAAGTTTACCTTCAGACTTAGAAGATATTCTGGAGAAAAGTCCTCCTTGACATGTCGTCATGGGATGAGGGCAGGATCCAAAGGAGGGCTCAATGACAGCAGCCTGGTGATGAAACACGGGTCCGTGGTGGTAGCCTCGGCTCCTGAGGGAATCTTGGCACAGTCGTCATCGATGTTAGAAAGCTATAATAGGCCTGGGTGGAGCTTGAAGAGTTTCACTCTGTGGAATTCTGAGGAGTTGCAGAAAAACTCTGCCAAATTCTTGGGAGTTTTGCAAGCGGGTGGAGTAGTCACCTCTTCTTCACATTAGTGCCTTTTCATCTCCTGACTTTTTAATCTATCACAATTTTCTATGGTTCATCACCGAGTACCTCACCCTCTGACTATGTGACCCTGTTATATCACCTTTCCCACAGCCCACAGATGGGCAGATTCTGTCTTATAGAAACAAACAGGAGGTTTTAATATCTGTCTTTGATTTGGGAGCCTATTTTGTTTACCTTTCATTCTCCGATAAGACGGGGGCAGTGTAATACGTTCTCTAACACCTTGGCTTGGCAGATAGCTGTGGCGGGGTAATAAAATTGTAGGGGCACCTTTACAAATCCATCTGGCCTCTGAAAGGCATGATAGCAGGAACACCGCAGAAGAAAATCGCTCTGCTCAGCTCCCATCTCAAAAACAAAAGCAGAAACTCAACTTGCTTTAGAGAGAGTCCTTAAAACTAGAGGGTGGCCAAAGAGGAACTGTGGGAGTATTACTGTTGTGCGTTGCATGCTGGGTGCCCCCTGAGAGTGTTGTTGACACCCCATGGGATGCTAGAATCCTGCTCAACTGGTGTGTTAGGTTTCTGGACTGGAACCTCTTAACTGTAGCAAGCGCCCATGTTATTTCAATAGACAGAAAAGAGCATCAGACATGAGCGGGTGGTGTGAAATGTGCACATAATTACCTAAATTGTTCTTTTATGAGTGATAAGGAGTCTAACTATGTGTGCAGAATTTATCACACATATGTGCACATTATTGCAAGTACTGTAGCACAAATGTGTGATGAAATAATGGTGGATAAAAACAAACAAGTCCTCTATAACCTGAGCAAGTGTGTGGACGTGTGCATGTTCACAAACAGAGGGGTATGGGCAGAACGTCGCTTTGTACATTAATTGTGAAGCAAAAGTGTGAATACAGCAAAACAAGCGGGTGCAGTGATACACAGTTGCGTGCAGGTACTCAGACTCTGTATGGTAAAACAGAATGTAAACAATGCAGTCACAAAATAGTTCAGTCATAGCCAGAAACACATGTACATCTCCCCTCCCCCATACTGCAGCAGACTATAAAAAATGTGCTAAGAATGGCAAAAGACTAAGGAGATGCTTACTGAAAGACATTTACAAGTTCTTTGTTTCACTGGCGCCAAGCTAAAAAAAAAGAACAATCAACTGACACATTGAAAACAGAGTCCAAACAGATCTTTAAGATCCAACTATTTAGCAATGGTAAGCTTGACAGTTAATTTTCTATACAACAGCACTTTTTATAGTAACTGTAAGCTGCATAGTGCTGCTGCGGACAAACTGACAGTCTTTGCAGTCGGGCTGTTGTGTTGCATAGAGGTTTGGTGCCTTCTGCATGCCTGCTGGGTGTAACAGGGCCCCCTCTTGCCATCCTGGTCCCCTGTGAGTGCCACACAGCACTAGAAGGAAACTGTAAGTTTCTGTAGGCTCCTAGAAATCAGTTGATCCCAGAATTTGAAGTCAAAGTTAAGAAGCAGCAGTGGTCTCACACAAGACCCCTCAGGAAGTGTCATCCTTGCGTCCCAAGCTCTTCATTAACTCTTCTTTTGCCCTGAATATTTTAAAGTTATGAAGGGCAAAACATAGTGAGGCATCCTCCTTGCTACAAACCACAAGTACTTAAAACAAACATCTCCAATTAAATATGTGCAGTTTATCAAATTCCTCAGACGTTTAAAGTTTTAAGGAAATCCCTTCACAATTGCGCCTTTGCCGCCCTATTCTGTGCTGTTTATGTAGAATCAACCATGGCCTGTGGTGTCGGTGAAAAAGGCTGCATTCATGAAATGGACACTGGATATTGGGTAGGTAGGTACTTATTATTCATTGTTTTTCCCTTCACAGTCACGGTCAGCATTTCTTCCCTTTGTGTTACTCGCTTTTACAAATCCTCGTTGAAGCTCCTGAGTGCAGCCATATGGACGTGTGTGCAAGGAAGGAAGAGTATGACAAATGTGCCCATCCAGTGTCGTAGTCTCTAAAAGCCAAGGGCCAAATTTGCACTTAAGTATTTAAGTGTCTTTGGTAGTCCTTGTCCGGCTCATTATGCAATCTTGGAAGAAAAGTGTTCAGACTCGGCCCCCAGGAATGATGTTTCGTGGGGGAGGACCCCTGAGGGGAGGAGTGTGCTGGGATGAGGAGGAGCTTCAGGAAAAGGGAGTTTCCAACCCTGTGGCAAGGTTTATGCATAGAGGGTAAGTGTTCAGCCCCTGGGAGGCGTTTTGCAGGGAGGACAGTCTGCAGCCCTGGGGAGTGGCATCTAATGGAGGCAGGCTAATGAAGCTGAACCAGTCAGGCTCTCTCTTTATGTGACGGGTGAAGACTCCTGTGAGTGGGTGGTGGTGCACTGCACAACACAGCGGTTTACTGAGTTTTGCCAAACTCTGTGCTCCAAGTGGAGCTGAGTTTACCGCCCAGGCCTAGTCTCGACGGCAATCAGATATACTGTTCAACATAAGCCTTGGGGAAGTCCCTTTACGTGTGTCCTTAGAATTTTTTCAAAATCCTTACTTGCGATTCAATGTCAGTGACTGCCGCTTTTGCACCCAGTGTGCAGTTTAGAAGGTTTTAGGGTAAAAGGAATACACTGTAACTCCAGTCAAGGGTCCAGGACCCTGTGGGCACTACTTGAGTGTTAGAACTTACTATTCCAGAAGCCACCAGCAGAGCCAAGGGCCAATGCAGCTGGAACTGGTCAGTTGGGCACTTGGAAAATGAAGGCTTCTTGCAGCTTTTGTGGCTCTTTAGCTTAAGTGGAGGTCAGCCAACTGAGTCAAATTTGTTGTTCTGGGTACAAGTGGGAGCAGTTCCAGCCGTTAGGGTCTCTCTCCACAGGTTCAAAAGCAGGTGCAGTCCTTCATATGTCTTCACAGGTCTAGATGTATTCTGAAGAAGGAACCCAGGGGTGCCACTGTTATGCCTGCCACTAGCTTCTGAGTGGAGGATACACTCTGACCGATGGGGAACAAGTTCCCAGGGGCATCCCTACCCATTTGACATAATTTCCTGGGGGTTTGGCCCTAAATAATCTCACAGTGAAAAACACAACATGTCATAATATTTCTTCCCATGGGCAGAGCTCTGAGCACATCGCTAGAGAAATTAGAAACTCCCCTTGAAAACCAGTTCTGAAACAAGTTTTCCCCGACTCCGATTGTTGACATCTTGACTACCCAGCCAATGGAATGGGCAGGCCTAAGTGGGAGTTACATCTGTTTTTGACAGAGGATACTCTTTGAAGTGTATGCCATTGTTGGGCACCTCCCCAGGCATCCTGTCAAGAGGAGGTCACACCACCTCTCACCTAAGATATTTTTGTTATCTTTCAGGGATTAACTATGAAAAGGTTGCTAGAGGCTTAAGACCGGAAAATAGTGACTTTCCCAATTTGACAAAATCGGACTTTAGAATTAATTTGGATTTTGTTTAACTAGAAATGTGAGTGTTTGAAGTATTTTTTAGCTAGTGCCAATCTGAAGTAAGGATAATAAAGTAACCCAGCATTTTCTATGGCACACCCAAACTGGCTACAATGAAAAACATAGCAAACACAAGGAGATGATGGATTGAGCGCTGAAACTTTTCAGACACTCAACCCCAGTCACAGATCTGGGTTGAATCCATCATCATACTTTAGCTTACTTCCCCACCCCAGTTCAGACACAGATATATGCAAATTAGTCTTGACGCTGTGCCTCATGGGAACAGTCCAGCCCGAACTGCCAAGCCATGTCTTCCCTGGACTGGAAACAAGCATCCTGGGACCGGTTTCGGGTTAACAGCCCTCATCAGCCAGGCTAGCTTGAATCCAGTGGCAAAGTGAGAAAGAGACCCACGTCTGGGCATACCCTGCCAACTTAGGGCGAACAAAGCAAACACAAGAAGATGATAGACGGAGCGCCGAAACATTTCAGACACTCAGTCCTAGTCACAAATCTGGGTTGACTCCATCATCGTTCTTTAACTTACTTTGCCACCCCAGTTCAGACATAGTTATGTGCAAATCAGTCTTGATCCTATGCCTCATGGGAACAGTCCAGCCCAAACTGCCAAGCCATGTCTTCCCTGGACCGGAAACAAGCGTCCTGGGACCGGTTTCGGGCTAACAGCCCTCATCAGCCAGGCTAGCTTGAATCCAGTGGCAAAGTGAGCAAGATACCCACGTCTGGGCATACCCTGACAACTTAGGGTGAACAAAGCAAACACAACGAGATGATGGACAGAGCACTAAAACTTTTTAGATACTCACCCCCAGTCACAGATCTGGGTTGAATCCATCATAATTCTTTTGCTCACTTTGCCACCCCAGTTCAGACACAGCTAAATGCAAATTAGTCTTGACCCTGTGCCTCATGGGAACAGTCCAGCCCGAACTGTCAAGCAATGTCTTCCCTGGACTGGAAACAAGCATCCAGGGACCAGTTTCAGGCTAACAGCCCTCATCAGCCAGACTAGCTTGAATCCAGCGGCAAAGTGAGCAAGGGACCCACGTCTGGGCATACCCTGCCAACTTAGGGCGAACAAAGCAAACACAAGGAGATGATGAGCGAAGGGCTGAAACTTTTCAGACACTCACCCCCAGCCACAGATCTGGGCTGAGTCCATCATTGTTCTTTAGCTCATTTTGCCAACTTTTGAGTATTGATAGAAACATGTTATGTGCACAGCCAATGACAGTACTGAGAACACAAATTACTCATGCTACCACTGTTGATAGCACAGTTGATACTTGTCATTTTCATTTTCCCTAATCATGCCTGTGGAGGCAGGTGAAGCATTGGATATTACATTTGCTTCATATGTTAGATTTTTCATTTTACAAAAAATTTAAATTTTTACATTAGGGGTCATTTAGATACAAACTATATCAAAGTTTAATGGTGGATCTCTCAATGTGTAAATGAACAAATAAAATCATAAAACAGACACCCTATCAGATGTACATAAATAACTGGAGAAAGTTATGTCCAATTCTTGTATGTTCTGGTTCCTGGTGATGGTTTAAATGGGCTAAAAGGTTCTTTGAATTCCACCTTTCGACAAAAGGTATTAAGCTCAAGTTCGCTACTCTCTTCACATGGCTCTGAGCATGAGTCTAATACTAGTACTTTGGATTTCAGTATCCCAAAATTTTCATTTGTGTTTTCTTTTTATTTTTCTGTATAACTGTATCAGCCTTGAAACAGTCCATATATTGGACGAAACACGTGTTGGCTGAATCATCTCTTATGGCTGATTCATCTGTTATAACTCATTACTGAAGCTTTATTATCTGCTATATCATTACTGGAACAACTGTATTTACTGTGTGACTTTAATTGCAATGTGCAATTCAAAGAACCTTTTAGCCCATCTAAACCATCACCAGGAATCAGAAGTGCAAGGAGGCCCTCTTTTAAGTGGTTGGCAGCAAACCTACCCTCTACTCATACTAGAGTAAGGGAGCCTATGCCATTAGCAAAGGAAACAGTTAAAACAAGTCCAGAGTTAAAAGTCCAGAGTGGGGGCCTTCACACTACATGTGTTGATCTATCTCCCTTCTTCAACTCTTCTTCTTAACTTTTCTTCTTCCTGCATGGGTTTAAAAATGGAGTTGGATAATTCTAGAATATGAGAGTCGCCTTTCCAATCCTGCAATGCTACGCCACTCCCAGACCCCTAATTGGCACTGTGTACTCGTACAGTGATGTCGAAAGATTTGAAAATGGTGGTTTGTAGCAGCCGCTGCTGCTGCAGGTAAGAGCGGTGGGGGGGGGTTCAGCTGGGGGGGATTTCGAGAGACGACCATGTGGGAAAATTAAATAAATAATTCATTTTTACTTGTGGTCGTCTCTCGAAATCCCTCCCATCCAGCCCCACCGCTCTTACTTGCAGCGGCCACGGCCAGCCGCGGTCGGTAGTAGGAGTAACTGCAGGGCGGTGACGTGGGGACGGGGAGGGTCAGGGTGGGGGATAGTAAATTATGGATTACGAAGGTTTACAGGTAAGTTAACATATAAATTAATAAAACGAATTTCGTTGCGTGCACTGCATCCCCAAATGCGATGCAGTGCACGCAACGAAATTCGTTTTATTAATTTATATGTTAACTTACCTGTAAACCTCCATAATCCATAGTTTACTACCCACCACCCTGCCCCTCCCCCTCCCCACGTCACTGCCCTTCAGTTACTCCTACTACCGACCGCGGCTGGCCACGGCTGGTTTGGAGTAACATGAAAACACTTCTCTCCTCTGGACCAAGGTGTGCACACATAGGCATGTTTTCTTTCCTCCAGACTTAAAAAAACAACTTGCAGTGACTGGAGTCAGAGGAGTGCTCGTCATCTTTGTCCATTGTTGGGTCATCCCTCACTTAACTGATAGGCAGGTGCTACTATTTAGTTCATGAAGATTTCACCTCACCCCCTTTTTCCTCAAACAGAACCTTTAATTCCTCCTGAATGGGTCGATTCTTTCAGGTGGATTTGAACTGCTAATAGGGCAGTAGAGTAATTATCTCTCCTTACTGGCAAGTTGAAAGCAGGTTTCGGATTATGGGTGGGTAGAGGAAATATGTCGAATAAATCTTTATACAAACAAACCGATATAGAGTTCAGTGGGTTCTTGTTATGAATTTGTGAGCCAGGAATTGATAGGAAATGATCAGTCTTTGCAACCAAAATTATATTTTAGCTACTCTTTACACACGGTGCAAACTACTAAAGATTTTTCTGTTTGGGTTCCTGTTGAGGTATAAGGCTCTGACAAGCCGTAACCAACGTAATCTGAGTCTCAGCTGTGACAATGCTACCTGTGATACCAGGCTTAGTCAGACAATAGTCTTCATTGCCTTTGCTCAGCCTGCAACCTGTTCACATATAGCCTGCACAGAGCATTGTACCCTAGCTGCCCATTGGTGGACATCATCTAAAAGATTGGGCACTGTAGGCTACGGCTCAAACCCATTTTAACAGTTTGTTTGCACTGGGCGAGATTCCAATAGGGAGTAGCAAGACACAGTAGAGGTCCAAAACCAGAGGTCCATAAATGTAAAAATCTATGGGGTTTACATATGAGAACCCACTTCATTACAGTTACTTTGCGATCCACTAATTACATTCGGGTATTTCACTATATAGTATTGGGTTTTGAATCAACAGATTGGAGCTCTTTTGCACAATGTTCTTTGCTGGTAAAAATCTTTCATAATTGTCAGTAACAGCATAAAGAAACAAAGAATTGTTTTCAGTTACGTGTTACGGGGCATATTATCAAGAAACGGCGTTAAAATTATCGCTGCTTTAGCGGCAGAAAACTGCTGCTAAAGCGGCGATAAAGGGCTTGATAATATGCCCTCGAAAATTCCCATAGAAGCCCAGGTTCTGGTGTGAACTTGGACTTCTATTGGAATTCTCTGCGGCATATTATCAAGCCCATTATCGCCGCTTTAGCTGCAGTTTTCTGCTGCGAAAGCGGCGATAATTTTAACTCCGTGCTTGATAATATGCCCCTTAATTCTTTCCAGTATATGACCAAGCACAGTGATTGCCTTTAAAAACCATGTGTGTGTGGGTTGGGGTACTGGTAAATAATCAATACCATTCAAAAAGTAAATCATGTATGATGTTTAGATTAAAACTGTCACACGGTTAGTGAAGCTACAACATTAAACACTAAAGTTTGCTAAACTAGGATTAAAATACTAATTGTTATATTAAACAAACTACAATGTTCCAAAAGGGTAATGAGTGAGTAAACACTTTCCTTCAAGGGTTGAAAAAAATGGGGATTGATTTGGCCCAAATTCGTTAATCTGCACTCAAACATTGTTTATTTTTGATGCAGAGGTTGCCACCGGTCTGGCCTTTCTTAGAAAGCTCTTGCGCAGAGCCAAGGTTTTGCACTGTGAGCCCTTGGAACAAGATGTTTGAGCACAGTGCAAAGCTGCAAGTGACATTCTAGACCAGAAGCTTAATCCACATGGCTGAAAATAATGCACGATTTGCACTGGAAACATGATCTTTTGGTACACTCTCTAAACGTGTGCCACATCCAGACCTAGATTTCGCTGAACTCTGTGGAAGTTCCATTCTTGTGTGAGAAAGGAAGCTGCCAGGGACATGTCAAAAGTAATTCAAATCGACTTATTTGTTTTCAAAAACTGTTTCTACTGGGTTGATTTCTCTTCTCAACTATGGATCTGTGTAATTTAATGACTTTCTGAAGTTCCATATGCCAGACGGAATTTTGGATTTGTGAAAGAGAAGAAGCACCTGGAGACCTCCAAAAAGGAATGCAAATCTTGCTTTCACTCTTTATTTTATTTGACACAAGTTGCAGCATTATATTGTCATACACAGACGTGTGGTTCAAGTAATCATTAGAGGCCTCATTTACAAAAGGTCGTTTTATGATCACAAACCCTGTGATTCGCAACATCACAGGGTTTGCAAACACAAAAGGGGTTTTCTTTGTGTAGGTTAAATGATTTCTGACTCGTAAAAGGACTTTTGTGATCGTTTCCATTTCCAAAATAGGATGGACAGGAAAGGGTGTCCACCTCCTGTTTCTGATTGGGAAAGTATTGTTTCAATGGTTTAAGACAGTAACTGTGGATGCAAACCATTAATGAGCTACCGAGCCCCTAGTCAGAGAATTAAAGGGCTCCCGTTGCCACCCTTTCCACTGTGAAATGTATGTTGGCATCACGGGGAGACAGACCACTGCATGCTTACTCTGAAGTTTTCCAAATCGTTAAACTTTTCCTTAAAAAGCAGCACTGGTTTCTTTACGGAATACTTTCTGCTTTAAAAAAAAGATTTCCATTTTGAAATGTAGTCACTGAGATGGTGGTCTGCTCTCCATTGCGGAGCATCATCCCTGTAGTTGCGGCTGCTGGTAATAAAAGTGTCAGGTGGCGGGGCAGCGGCAGATGGGGGAATTAATAATTTTTAAAAAACTTGCCTGATTCTGCCAGCCGCCTCGCGCCTCGGTGCTCCTGTGCTTCCTGCTCCCAGCAGTCCCTGGGACACCATCAGAGACACACCATCCAATCCCTGTGCTGCTTTCATGCTGCATGAGTGCAGCGCAGCGATTGGCCTGAGTGGGTGGGTTTAATGCTCTCTCAGGCACAGGGAGTCTATGCCGTTTCTCCACCCAGTTGTGGAATATAGCTGGGTTGGAGAAACCTAACTGCACATGTCTGTTTGGCCAGCCTAAGACGGCCAGCCAAACTGACATGACCCGGCCCTGCCCTGCCCCTCCCAGCACATGGTTGGCTCAGCCAGAAGCTGAAAAATATCATTTTATTTTTCAGCTGCTGGCTCTGAGCCAGTGGGATGACTCTCCTCCTCAATTGCAGAGGAGCTGCCGCTGCATCCCTGTAAGTGCAGTTAATCACAGGGGGTCACAAATTGCAATCTGCCTAATGGCTATTAATTCTGTTATCTCCTGTGATTTAGTATTTAGTGAACAGACGTATTAGTACATGGTTTGGTTTCCAAAATATTATTCCATTTGCAAAAACTCCGCACAATTTGTGACCATTTGTTGACAATGGATTACATCAGGTCTTAAGTTCTTCATTTTTTTGGTTAAAGAAAGTCAGTAAGTGATCTAGGGAGCCACTGTAGACCTTCCAAAAATAATGAAACTATCTTAAGAATCTTGATTTTAGTCTGGCACAAGCTGCTTTTTTTTATTTGCCGTCTAAAAAACACAGGCTGCAAAAAAGAATTGTGTCCGGGACTGAAAAGCCAAACAATTAGCTTTTTTGAGCTTCGCACAAATAAAAGCAACATGCAGAAGTCTCAAGAGTTTATGGGTGGGACAGGATGTGAGGATGAGAAACATTGGGGTCAGTAAGCAATGGTTGGTCACAGGACACGTTTATGCAGAATAGGTATCCTTGAAAATATTATTTTTATATTTGAAGTGAGCACACACTATAAGTGTGGCATATCGAATTTCTTAAAAAAGAAATACAATAGTCCAGAAGACATTTAACCACATTTGTTTGATTACTTTTCACAAACAGGAATGCTACTTATTGAACAGTAAAAATTAGCCCTCACTACCTTTCTTTAACAGCCTTTTTAAGGTGGGTGGAAGTTCCAACTGCCATTTCTGTGCACCCTGCATAATGTGAGGGTGTGTTTGTTTGTTTTTAACTGCGATTTTAGAATGTAAAATTAGATTGAAAGAAATGGCCCAATTAGTTAATGTTAGATAAAATGAGGGATAGGCAACCCAATGAGATACAACAGTTCAGATCACTAGAACGGGCAATTAAGGTTGTCTGCATTTGGATACAAACGTATAAAACACTGGTAATTATTTACCCTCCCACTCCTAAATGTCTGTGTGCCAGGTCAGGGGCACAGTATCAAAGGATGCTTAGTGATCCAGGAGCTTCAGAAGAGCAAGATCAAAATGAATGTGGTCTTTCTTTTATTTTTATTTTATTTTATTGAGTTTTCCAAACATCCAAACAAAAAATTACAATACTTTTTGCACATAGCACATTCCCTTATCCAAGAGGCAAATAAAACTAAAAACATATAAAGAATCCTTTATACCACAAAATGAAAATCTACATCAATTCAAATTTTTCTTTTTCCCCAAAACTTATTTTCAAAGATTCTCCTTCCACCTCCTAATAGGTTCCCATATACGTTTTCCTAAAATTCTACCCTTTTTTCCCTTCCTGTTGTATATCCCTTTTTCTAACTTATATACTGACAACAGTCTAGCCAACCATTGACGAACTGTTGGGGCTACCTTATCCAGCCATGCTGTTGCCACACAAATTCTCGAAACTGACATGGCTATAAACAAGAAGTAAGGCGAACTAACCTGCTCACTTCCCCGACCTACCCCAAGGAGAATCCATACTGGCGTGAGGGCAAGATTGATTCCTAAATTCCTATCTATGAAAGATTCAATAGCCCTATGTAGCGAATTAAGTTGTGGACATAACGCAAAAATATGGATAATGTCAGCCTCACTGCTGTCGCACCGGGGGTACGTAATTCCTGTTGTTCTGCCCCATTGAGCAATCCTATCAGGTGTATGGTATAAAGAGTATATCGTTTTATAATGTGGGCCTGTAGTGATGCTGAGCAAAGTATGGTCCGCCCCAACTCTAGAGAATCTTGAAAGCAATCCTGATCAACCTGTAACTTATCTGCCCATTTCCTTCCATGTTTTTCCAGATCGTCACTTTTTAAGACAAACAGCTCAGCATAAATTTTCCATATAGAACATTCTGCCCCACCCTCAATAACATCCAATATCCTATTTTTACACATCCCGGCAGTGCCACCCTTTTTATTTATCAAATAACTCCGGACTTGCAAGAACTTAAAAAATTATTCCTAATAATACCATATTTCCCTTGAATTTCAGTAAACTGTAAGATGCCTTGAGTTCCCATAAGATCTCCCAGTTTCCGAATCCCCCGCCGCCCCCAATCACCCATAACAGTATCTGAAAATATTTCTCCTGGAAGAGACACATTCCCTTCGATCCGAGTATAAGCGGTAAATCTACCAAGCCCCAGTTTTTTACAGAATGATGCCCAAATTTTAAAACCTGCTATAAGTGTCTTAAATCTAGTTCTTTTATAGTATCCGGGGTCTGTATATTTCAGGAAGCAATCTCCTGCATCTTTGCCAATAAGTATTCCGTATATATCAGTTGATCCTATCTTAACCTGCGGATCTGAGGTGTCTCCTCCCATAAGCCCACTCATGTATTGGAAGGCTGCTGCCCAGTAATATAACTTAAAATCGGGAACCGCCCATCATCCCCTATCCCTAGGAAGAGTTATAAATCAGAGGGCTCTCCTGGTTTTCCCTTGTGCCCATGTAAACGTGTTGATCAAACATTCAATTGCCACAAACCATTTGTTTTCAAATATCAATGGGATTGTCCTAATTAGATAGAGGAATTTGGGCAAAATAATCATTTTAACTACGTTAGAGCGCCCAACAATAGAGAGATGAAGGTTATGTATCCTATCTAGATCTTTCTTGCTTTTACCCATTATAGGTTCAATATTATGCTCTACTATCTTATCTAAATCTGCTGATATAACAATACCGAGATACCCAGCCGACTTGACTACCCGCACATCGTTACAGACCACCTGGCTATTCTTAACGATCTGTGTCTTGGGGCCATTTAATGCATATCCCGATATCCGACCGAATACCTCAGCCTCTGTTTCTACTTCAACGATTGCCTTAGTTGGAGAAGGAGTCACTATCACGATATCGTCCGCGTAAACTAGACTTTTAAACAGTTGGCCCTGAATCTTAATTGGAATAATTTGGTCATTTATTTCCAACTTACGAATCAGCGGATCAATGTAGACCGCAAATAATAATGGCGAGCACAGGCACCCTAGACAGGTGCCTCGTTTAATCTGCACTGCCGGTGTAAGGATGCAACATGAGTGAAGATATACAGGAAGGAATAAAGTGCAAAAGAGAAAATAAGAATTTTACATAGCACAAATCCCCTTTCCTTGGAAAGAATAACCTAAAGAAGAAAATACAGAAAATTAGAAAAAGCAAGAAACTGGGAAAATATGACACAGAGAATTGTGAAGAAATAAAAACAATTGACATGGAAAGAAGATTTCACATGGAAAATGAGGATAGGAAAAAACTATTCTTTAAACAACAATATTAAATTAAATTATAACATGGCCATAAAGCACTCAACATTTCAACAATTTCAACATTTCAAGAATAAATTGCCCATTGTGCACTCAACATTTCAATATTTCAACAATTTCAACATTTCAAGAATAAATTGCCCATTGTGCACTCAACATTTCAATATTTCAACAATTTCAACATTTCAAAAATAAATTGCCCATTGCGTACTAAAAATTTTAAATATAGGGCTCACTGCCCATTACGCACTCAACATTTCAATAACAGGGTACACTGCCCATTGCTCACCGAACATTTCAAGTATAGGGAACATTGCCCATTGCGCCTGTATAAATAAATAAATATAAAGCTAAAACAACGCTCACTGCTAGGTACATAAACAATGGAGAGTAACTATGTCAATATGAAGGGTAAATTAAGTGTAGTATTGTTGATGATATCATAAGTCAATACCCAAATGAAATACTCAATAGAAAAATCCATATACAGGATGTGCGTTCTCATAAATAAAGACAGAACAACTTAGTGAAACGTTGTCCTTAAAACATGGAAGAATGGCTAAACACCAGATACTAATAGTGTATAAGGAAAAAACACCTTCGCAGCCACATTGCCACAACATGAAAAAGTGGCAGTAACAAATACATGAATTAAACTTCTAGTAAGGAGAGAATAACTGTAATAAGCAAAAGTTTCATTGAGACACTTATTCTCACTTGACTGAAAAACATTGTAATAACTGTAATAAAGGAAAGCCAAAATTTCAATGCAACACTATTCTAACTTAACTGAACTACGTTCAATAAAAGAAGATTGTAGTATCATGAATATTGCAGCCTTTTTTCCTGAAGTGCGCTGTGAAAACTGTGCTACTAATCTTCCAAGTGTCAAGTGTCAGCAAAACGCGTTGAACATAACCGATGTGACCAGCCAAAACATGCGTTCCATTTTAAACGCTGACAGAAGAACACAGAATTGAACACATTCAGCACAGTCACAAAACTTGCCGAGTCGTTGAGTAGATTGCAGCATTTCTTAGTTAAAGGATATATTCCATGAGCATGACAGGAAAGCGGCACTTTGGAGTTGCGTGAGAGCGCCATTGAATCGGACGGCATCGTTGAAGTGAAAGGTTACTGTAGAAATCAAGATGGCGGCACGTATGGAAGAAAGGAGTCGAGTGGCTCACGGCGAGAACGTGCTCTTTTGCCTTCCGTGAACAGAGTAAAGTCCAGGAAAGAACGTGCTCCATTATTTTCACTCGTGACACCACGATACATAGGTAAGTGGCACATGGCAGCCTCACAATGGATTAAAAAGTCGCAGGCGTGCGCTAAGACGTTGAGCACCAAAATGTTTTGAATGGTTGGCGTTGCGCGCGACTTACAGCAAATTTAAATTCTGTCAATGTTGTGACTTAAATACGTTCCCAAATAAACATTGCCCCAAAGCTCACCGATGATGACACTCGTGGTTGGCTGCGCCTTCACTAAAATCATGAAAAATGTCTTCAAAGTAAGCACAACTGACACTCCGAGAGCACGAGTGTAAGCCTCCGCTTTTAGCATATGTTTCGTTAGAGTAGTAAAAGCTGTCAAATGCTCAGAAAGAGATTAGAAAGTCCATATTGCATACGAGTAAATTCCCTGGATGTCACAAATTTCTAGTAGGTAGAGATCTAATAACGGTTTGCTCACCGCAGGATGCTCGTAGTGTACACTTATTGTTAATGCTAGAGAGACACATATGTCAAATAATAATTTCAAACTGGTTAAATAAATATCATTGAGGTCGGCAATGTTGCAATGATAGATTGTAGTCAATGAGGTAAACCAAAGTAGAGGTTTATTTGTAGGTCACAAGATGGTAGTTACAAGTAGATGAGTTAGTTCAGGTTGATACAAGGTCCCACCAGGAGCTGCGTCCCTGCTGCTCAGCCCACTCTCTCTAACTGTCATTCCTCCAGTCAGCCAGGCACACCAACATTCCATACAGTCATCAGGCATTCCATCATTCCATACACATACTCATGCATACTGACTAAGCAGCAAGAAATGTAAATACAACAATGCCCTCCATTAATTCTAAGCTGGGCTGTGGGAGATCGGTAAAGTGCCTGGATTGCCCTAATAAACCCTACTCCAATACCACACCATGATAGAGCAGCCCAGAGGTAGTCCCAGGAGACCCGATCAAATGCTTTTTCTGCATCCAGAAACATAACCGCCATAGGATCTCCTGAGACTTCCGTGGCATCAAATAAGGTAATTACCTTACGAACATGCTGTGTGGTTCCCCTCCCTGGGATAAACCCATGCTGTGTAGGGCTAACCAATTGACCTATTATTTTACATAGCCTGAGAGCCATAACCTTTGAAAAAAAATTAGCATCCGAATTCATAAGAGTAATGGGTCTATACGAACCCGGTTCCAGGGGTGACTTACCCTTTTTCGGGATCACAACAATATCGGCGCCTGCCCAAGATACTGGAACAGATTTTCCTGACTGTGCCTGTAAGATTGTATTAACCAGACCAAAACGTATTACGTTTTAGAATGTTTTATAAAATTCGATGGGGATCAAGTCAGGACCCGCAGCCTTACCTGAAGGGAGACTATTAAGTGCCACAAGGATTTCCTCAGAGTTCAAGGATGCATCTAATGCCTCCCCATCTTCATCAGAAAAATGGGAAGGAGTAACCCCCCCCAAATACTGCTTGTTAGACCTGGCACCTTGGCGTGAGTTTCCCTTCCACTTTTTGATGGTGTGCCTCGATTGTTTTGCTGGTGTTGTCCGCTCAGGGCACTGCGCCACGGCTAATCCGTGCCGCAGTGCAAGTGCTCCCTAGGTAAAGTGTACCTGTAATTGATGTCCATGATTGGTTTATTGGATTCACTGTCAGTCCCCAGTAAAGTGCACCAGGGGTGCCAGGGCTTGTGAATGCCAATGCTGCTGGTGGGCTTGCAGCGCTGGTTGCGCCACCCACAGAAAGCGGCCTTGTAAAATGTGTCTAGGGTCTGCCACCGCAGACCCTGTGCGCGGTCCGGGACCGTCGCGCTGACTGAGCAAGTGCCCCCACTTGCCAGTCCCTAAACCTTCCCTTACCTACATATTAGCCACCCCTCTGGTAGGCCCACGGGCAGGGTGCATTGTCGGCATAAGGTAGGACATGCCCTGATGTGTGTGGCATGTCTTAGTAGTGAATTACAGCCATTTTTCGTTCTTCACTATTGAAGGCTACCTGCTCTCCATAGGCCAGAATGGGCTGCTGGGATCACGCCAACGCTGTGACCCCAGTGGACTCAGAGAGCATGGTAGAGTGTCAAGTTTAGTATGCCTGAACTCAGAATAATAAAATACTTCTTGTAGTCAAGTTTATTTTAATATCCTGGGTTTGTAAATACTACTTTTAGAAAGTTAGTATTTACTGACCTGACCATCTCAGTCCGCCTCTGCTGTGTGTGTGTGTGTTCTGCCTAGCAACAGTAAGGAGCAGGGTGGGGGGGATCCCCAGAGACAGGTTGGCTGCCAGGTGGTGGGCCGGGAGATGTCACCAGGATGGGTGGGAGGAGTACACCTTGACTCTTGAATAGACCTGTGCTCTGCCACCACAAAGCCGGCGCCGCCCCCTGTGGGGCGGCTGATGTCTCTGCCCTGCTGCTGAAAGGAAAGAGCAGAGTCACCATAACAAAGTGCTCCAGAACTGGACTGAGCCAGGCCTAGGCCCCCTGGCGCTAAAGAACAAAAGAATCATGGTATAAAAGTAGGAGCCTGGCTCCTAAGAAATCAGAATCCTGTTTTACCACAAAGAACCTCTGCCCGACTAGAAGGAGAAGGAGACGCTGGAGGAGCTGGCCTGCTGCTTGCCTTGCTGAGAAAGGAGAGGAAGAGACTACTGAGAAGACTTTGCTGCTTTGTGCTTTAAACATTCTCCAAGGGCTTGATCTGAGCTTGCCCCCTGAACTGAACCCCAGGACCAGTGGGTTCTCTGTGCTTTTGCTCGTCCTCCGATTCGAGCCGTGTGTGCATCCCGCTGGAAAAGAGACTGCGCCCCTCAACGCCCCTCCTAGGGTCGTGACACTCAGGAGCTCGCCTGCCGCAACCCCGTGAGAGCCCCGCTCCGTCCGGAGCCGCTCTCTGTCCCCGGGCCAGGCCGCCTGCATCCCTGTCACCGCCTGCTACTGGAGCGCGCTGACCGCGCTATCACCCCTCCCGCCGGAAGCCGTCCGACGACTGTGATCTACGCCGGGTCATCCAGCTGCACTGACTGTGCCCTGCGACCCCGCTTCGCTATCCCCGGACATCTCAGGCCGTGCCGCCCCCGCTGTGGAGACCCTCCTGCACCGCCGTGCTAAAGCGTCGCTGGCCGCGCCTGCCTACGTGCCCACACCTGCTGATTGAGGACCCAAGAACACTTCCCAAGCTGAGAGTCGCACCGACCGGTGCCGACTCTCCACCTCACGAAAGAAGTTCCAGTATCGGGCTCGGGGCCCGCAATGCCTTATTTCCCCGTTCGCAGGAGCCGATCTCTGTGAGTACTGGAACCACAAGTAACATTTGCAAGAGACTACAAGGTCTCCATTTGAAGCTACGAACAAAGAACATTTGCCTGCTTTACAACCTGGTGGCATAGCGAAAACGTTATTGGTCTTGTGATAAGTCTGCTGAGATATATATACCTATTTTTACATAAAGAAGCATATTTTTATATATATCCAAGTCTGGTGTCCGTTTCTGGGGGGGATTGATGTATTTACTGTGTGTATGATTGTAAGTGCTTAACCAACAACGCCTGAGGAATCGCCTTGGCTGCTCACGCCACGCACCTAGAGGGTGAGCAAGGGTCATTCGCGAGGGGTTATCCTGCGCCCTGACGTGGAGGAGAGGGTTCCTGCTTGACACAAGGGCAACCTTGCGCCAACCAGAGATCCCCGACTCTAACATTGTTGGCAGCGGGTGGGATTTCGGATTTGCACTTGTAATTTGCATACAGTGAATTATTAATCACCAGATAGTGAGAGCAGACCAAATAACGCAGCCACAGGTTTTCATTTTTGGAACTTTGTTGAGACATCTGCCATTACTGCAACCATGCCTAGCTCACTCTCCGCTGGAAGAGCACTCTCTGTGATTTCTGGAATAGATGAGGTGGATTGGGAGAGACTGGAAGGCTACTCGATGGAGCAATTGAAAGGCTACAGTGTAAAATTCCGAGTCCCCCATGCTGGATTCAAGAGGAGGACCCAGTACGCCAAGGCGCAGAGAGCCTGGAAGGAGTCAAGAGACCCACGGAATGCGGGGGACATCGTTCCACCCGACAACCTTGAGGAGCCCAGCAGAGTCCGGTCGCCAGAGGAGCTGGCAGATAGGGCAGCAGACAGGGCGCATGCAATGGAGATGGCAAAGTTGGCAGGACAAATGGAAATGGAAAAGCAGAAGTTGGCCCTGGAGGCACAACAACGCCAAATGGATCATGATATCAGATTGAAGGAGTTGGAGCTGAAGGCAAAAAGTTTGGATACCGCTCCTTCTGGTGGCAGCACTCCACCAGTGCAGGTAGAGTCCAAGGTGTACATCCCCAAAGATGTAGTAAAGGAGTATTTTAGAAAGGATGACATAGGGCAGTGGTTTAGAGCCTACGAGGTGGCCATGTCTTCACACCGGGTCCCTGAGAAAGACTGGGGAGCGGGGTTGTGAGGAAGGTTCCTTGCTGAAGGGCGTGACACACTGTTAGATTTACCCTTAGATCTCCAAGCCTCATACCCCCATATGAAGGAAGCTTTAATGAACAGGTATGGGTTAACTCCGGAGCTATATAGACAGCGGTTCAGGGAGACGAAGAAGATCCCTGAGAGTACGTATGTGGAGTATGTGACCTTTTTCTGCAGAGCGCTGGATGGTTGGGTGAAGGGTAGCAAAGTGAATGATTATCAAGGGCTGCTTGATTTAATTGCATGGGAGCACTTGTCCAGTCAATGTTTTCCGGAGCTACGCCAGCACCTGATTGATAGCAAGCTGTCCAACCCGAGGAAGCTTGCTGAGGAGGCGGACCGCTGGCTCAGCACCAGGGTCCACAAGGGTCAAGTGGGAGACTCCGCCAAAGGTGGGCAGGGTCCCCAGCAGAAGAGTGGGGGGGACAGGGGTAAACAGAAAGGGTTCCAAAAAGGCCCCCAAAGTAATCCCCAAGGGAACCAGCAGAAGGGTTCTCAGCCTCCCCCACCCCCGCAGCAGAACGGGGCCCCGACAGGTAGACCTGTTCCAAAGGGGCCCTTCAATTGTTATAGGTGTGGTGACCCGGGTTACATTGACTCTGATCCTAAGTGTCGCCTGTTTGGTAAGACCGCACCCACTGGTGCTCCACCCCGGCAAGTAGCTAGTGTTAACTTTGGGGAGGAGGTAGCAGTCCATGAGGGTGGGGGTCCCGGGCAGATGACCCTAGTCTCGCTAGGAGACAGTGAGATGGTCCCCGAAACTTACTTGCCCTCTAACACTAAGAAATATGGGCAAGTAGTGACCATCAATGGAAAGAAGGTTGAGGCTCTTAGAGATACAGGAGCCAGCGTGACCTCGGTGAGGCAACACCTGGTGTCTCAAGAGCAGATTGTACCCAATGCCTACTGTAGGGTTGTCAATGCTGACAACATAGAGAGTCGTTGTCCAATGGCTCAAGTTCCCTTTGAGTGGGGGGAGGTCTCTGGTACTCTACAAGTCGCTGTGAGAACTGACATGCCTGTAGACTGTCTGCTAGGGAACGACCTGGAGAGCTCCCCTTGGGAAAAGGTGGAGAAGACCACGCATCTGAGGATGGTGGGTCTACCCGACTGGGCGTGCGTGACCACCCGGTCCATGGCAGCCAGTAGGGGTGTTGAGAGGGTCCTGGAGCCTGAGGGAGAGGTCCAGGAACCGGCCTTAGGGAGAAGGCGCAGGAGGCGCGGGAAACCGGCCCCCGAAGTTCCCACGGCCCAGGAGGAAGTAGACCCTGAGGGGGATGCTCTGGAGCCTACCGGGGAACAGATTGCCGAACTGGGAGACTTGCCTGAGCTGGCCCATTGGCAGCAAGAAGGAGGTCCCTCCAGGGAGGAATTCTGCAGGGAGCAGAAAGAATGCCCTTCTCTCGTGGGTATGCGGCAGCAGGCTGCAGACCAGGCCAATGGTGTTCAGGCCAAAACACACTACGTGTACTGGGAGAGTGACCTCATGTATTCCGAGCCTAAGGCTGCTGAACCTGGGTCAGCCCGTGTGCTGGTGGTACCCCAGAAGTTCAGAACCTTCCTACTGGGGCTGGCTCATGATGTGCTGTTAGCAGGACATTTGGGGATGGACAAGACCTATGACAGGCTTGTCACCCACTTTTACTGGCCCCAAATGCACAAGAATTCAGATTCCTACTGCAGAACCTGTCAGACTTGCCAGGCAAGTGGTAAGAGCGGAGGGAAGCACAAGGCTCCTCTGCAACCTTTCCCTGTGGTCGGTACGCCATTCCAACGAGTGGGTATTGATATTGTGGGGCCTCTGGACCCCAAGACAGCCCTGGGCAACAGGTTCATCCTGGTCTTGGTGGACCATGCCACCCGGTACCCTGAAGCCATCCCTCTGAGGACAGTGACGGCCCCCGTGGTGGGACGGGCACTGATGGGAATTTTCTCCCGAGTGGGATTCCCTCTAGAGGTGGTGAGCGACAGGGGGACCAATTTCATATCCACATATATGAAATCCCTGTGGAAGGAGTGTGGGGTAACTTACAAGTTCACCACTCCTTACCACCCCCAAGGAAATGGGTTGGTTGAGAGATTCAACCGAACCCTCAAAGGCATGATCATGGGCCTGGACGGTCCAATGAGGCGTAAGTGGGACGTCCTCTTGCCATGCCTGCTCTTCGCTTACCGAGAGGTGCCACAGAAGTCTCTAGGATTCAGCCCCTTTGAGCTTCTGTATGGTCACCCGGTAAGAGGACCTCTGAGTTTGGTAAAGGAAGGCTGGGAACAATCTCCCAGGAAACCTCCCCAGAATGTATACAGTTACATGCTGGCCTTCCGAAACCAGACTCGGCGTTTCAGGCAACTTGCTGAGGCAAATCTGGAAGCCAGCCAGGAGGAGATGAAGCGGTGGTACGACCGGAATGCCACTCTGGTAGAGCTTCAACCTGGACAAAAGGTGTGGGTCTTGGCCCCAGTGGAGCCTTGTGCACTTCAGGATAAGTGGACAGGTCCCTTTGAGGTTGTGGAGCGCAAAAGTCCTATCACCTACTTGGTGGACATGCAGTCTCCCAGGAACCCTTTGAGGGTCCTACATGTTAACCGCCTTAAGCCCCACTTAGAGAGGACCGAAGTGGGCATGCTGCTGGCCACTGATGATGGAATAGAAGAGGAGACCGAGCCTCTTCCTGACCTCTTAGTGGCCTCTGAGAAAGATGGGTCAGTGGATGGAGTTAACCTCTCACCCACCCTGATGCCCGAACAACAGGAGGATTGCCGCCACTTGCTGGGGCAGTTTTCCGACAGATTCTCCCTGGTTCCTGGTGTCACAGATTGGTGCGTCCATGATGTTGACACAGGAGACAGCTTACCTGTGAAGCACAAGGCTTACAGGGTAACTGACAGGGTCAGAGCTTGCATCAAGGAGGAGGTCTCCAAAATGCTTGCGCTAGGGGTGGTTGAGTCCTCCAGCAGTCCTTGGTCCAGCCCCGTGGTCTTGGTCCCCAAAGCTGCTGCGCCGGGAGCCACACCTGAACTCCGGTTCTGTGTGGACTAAAGAGGACTCAATTCAGTGACGAAGACTGACGCGCACCCCATCCCCAGAGCTGATGAGCTCATTGATCGGCTGGGGGCTGCCCGGTTCCTCAGCACGTTTGATTTAACGTCTGGGTACTAGCAGATCGCCTTGACCGATGGGGCCAAAGAGAGGTGAGCATTCTCTACACCAGATGGGCACTTCCAGTTCCGAGTCATGCCATTTGGGATGAAGAATGCCCCTGCCACCTTTCAGAGGTTGGTCAACCAGGTACTGGTTGGGTTGGATGCGTTCAGTGCCGCCTACCTGGATGACATCGCAGTGTTCAGTGCCACCTGGCCCGAACACCTGCGCCACCTCTGGGAAGTGTTGATAGCTCTGCGCCGAGCAGGCCTCACGATCAAGGCAAGCAAGTGCCAGATCGGGCAGGGTTCCGTGGTGTACTTGGGACACCAAGTGGGGAGTGGCAAGGTGGCACCCTTGCAACCCAAAATTGAGACCATCCTGGCTTGGGAACCCCCCAAGACGCAGACCGCAGTGAGGGCCTTCCTGGGGATCACTGGGTACTACAGGAGGTTTGTCAAGGGCTATGGAACGATTGTTGCCCCCTTGACAGAGCTGACTTCCAAGAAGCAGCCCAGGAATGTGATTTGGACTGACACCTGTCAGAAAGCTTTCGACACCCTGAAGACTGCCATGTGCACGGCGCCCGTGCTCTTGGCCCCTGACTTCTCCAAGGAATTCCTAGTACAGACAGACGCTTCAGAGCATGGTGTAGGGGCCGTTCTCTCACAGATGACTGAGGAGGGCTGGGACCAACCCGTAGCCTTCATCAGTAGGAGGTTACTTCCACGGGAAAGTAGGTGGAGTGCAATTGAGCGAGAAGCATTTGCTGTGGTCTGGGCGCTGAAGAAGCTAAGACCCTACTTGTTTGGGTCTCACTTCCGGGTTCAGACGGACCACAGGCCCCTCAGATGGTTGATGCAAATGAGGGGTGAGAACCCGAAGCTGTTGAGGTGGTCCATCTCCCTACAGGGTATGGACTTTACGGTGGAACACCGTCCTGGTACAGATCACGCCAACGCTGACGGTCTGTCCAGGTATTTCCGCCTTAGTGACGAGGAACCCCCTGGGCAAGGGTAGTTCTCCCCACATTTCAGCTGGAGGGGACACGTGTTAGACCTGGCACCTTGGCGTGAGTTTCCCTTCCACTTTTTGATGGTGTGCCTCGATTGTTTTGCTGGTGTTGTCCGCTCAGGGCACTGCGCCACGGCTAATCCGTGCCGCAGTGCAAGTGCTCCCTAGGTAAAGTGTACCTGTAATTGATGTCCATGATTGGTTTATTGGATTCACTGTCAGTCCCCAGTAAAGTGCACCAGGGGTGCCAGGGCTTGTGAATGCCAATGCTGCTGGTGGGCTTGCAGCGCTAGTTGCGCCACCCACAGAAAGCGGCCTTGTAAAATGTGTCTAGGGTCTGCCACCGCAGACCCTGTGCGCGGTCCGGGACCGTCGCGCTGACTGCGCAAGTGCCCCCACTTGCCAGTCCCTAAACCTTCCCTTACCTACATATTAGCCACCCCTCTGGTAGGCCCACGGGCAGGGTGCATTGTCGGCATAAGGTAGGACATGCCCTGATGTGTGTGGCATGTCTTAGTAGTGAATTACAGCCATTTTTCGTTCTTCACTATTGAAGGCTACCTGCTCTCCATAGGCCAGAATGGGCTGCTGGGATCACGCCAACGCTGTGACCCCAGTGGACTCAGAGAGCATGGTAGAGTGTCAAGTTTAGTATGCCTGAACTCAGAATAATAAAATACTTCTTGTAGTCAAGTTTATTTTAATATCCTGGGTTTGTAAATACTACTTTTAGAAAGTTAGTATTTACTGACCTGACCATCTCAGTCCGCCTCTGCTGTGTGTGTGTGTGTTCTGCCTAGCAACAGTAAGGAGCAGGGTGGGGGGGATCCCCAGAGACAGGTTGGCTGCCAGGTGGTGGGCCGGGAGGTGACACCAGGATGGGTGGGAGGAGTACACCTTGACTCTTGAATAGACCTGTGCTCTGCCACCACAAAGCCGGCGCCGCCCCCTGTGGGGCGGCTGATGTCTCTGCCCTGCTACTGAAAGGAAAGAGCAGAGTCACCATAACAAAGTGCTCCAGAACTGGACTGAGCCAGGCCTATGCCCCCTGGCGCTAAAGAACAAAAGAATCATGGTATAAAAGTAGGAGCCTGGCTCCTAAGAAATCATAATCCTGTTTTACCACAAAGAACCTCTGCCCGACTAGAAGGAGAAGGAGACGCTGGAGGAGCTGGCCTGCTGCTTGCCTTGCTGAGAAAGGAGAGGAAGAGACTACTGAGAAGACTTTGCTGCTTTGTGCTTTAAACATTCTCCAAGGGCTTGATCTGAGCTTGCCCCCTGAACTGAACCCTAGGACCAGTGGGTTCTCTGTGCTTTTGCTCGTCCTCCGATTCGAGCCGTGTGTGCATCCAGCTGGAAAAGAGACTGCGCCCCTCAACGCCCCTCCTAGGGTCGTGACACTCAGCAGCTCGCCTGCCGCAACCCCGTGAGAGCCCCGCTCCGTCCGGAGCCGCTCTCTGTCCCCGGGCCAGGCCGCCTGCATCCCTGTCACCGCCTGCTACTGGAGCGCGCTGACCGCGCTATCACCCCTCCCGCCGGAAGCCGTCCGACGACTGTGATCTACGCCGGGTCATCCAGCTGCACTGACTGTGCCCTGCGACCCCGCTTCGCTATCCTTGGACATCTCAGGCCGCGCCGCCCCCGCTGTGGAGACCCTCCTGCACCGCCGTGCTAAAGGGTCGCTGGCCGCGCCTGCCTACGTGCCCACACCTGCTGATTGAGGACCCAAGAACACTTCCCAAGCTGAGAGTCGCACCGACCTGTGCCGACTCTCCACCTCACGAAAGAAGTTCCAGTATCGGGCTCGGGGCCCGCAACGCCTTATTTCCCCGTTCGCAGGAGCCGATCTCTGTGAGTACTGGAACCACAAGTAACATTTGCAAGAGACTACAAGGTCTCCATTTGAAGCTACGAACAAAGAACATTTGCCTGCTTTACAACCTGGTGGCATAGCGAAAACGTTATTGGTCTTGTGATAAGTCTGCTGAGATATATATACCTATTTTTACATAAAGAAGCGTATTTTTATATATATCCAAGTCTGGTGTCCGTTTCTGGGGGGGATTGATGTATTTACTGTGTGTATGATTGTAAGTGCTTAACCAACAACGCCTGAGGAATCGCCTTGGCTGCTCACGCCACGCACCTAGAGGGTGAGCAAGGGTCATTCGCGAGGGGTTATCCTGCGCCCTGACGTGGAGGAGAGGGTTCCTGCTTGACACAAGGGCAACCTTGCGCCAACCAGAGATCCCCGACTCTAACACTGCTGGATATCTAAGGGATCTCCTAACTTACCCTCACTATATAATTTAACATAAAACTGTCTGAAGACTTCTCTAACTTCCTCAGAATCAGTGACTTTAACCCCTTTACCATCAGATATTTCTTTAATCTCTCCCGACGCCACTCTTTGCCTTGTGCGAATTGCGAGAATATGCCCCACCCGCTCACTCATCTCATGGCATTGCTCCCTATTGGTCAAGTAGGTTGTGGATGCCTTTATAGCAAATCCCTCATTTATATCTGCTTTGATACACAAAATTTTAAGAAGCACCGGATCCGGAGAGTCGCCGGCCTGGACTGCGAGTATCAGCTCCTGCTCTGCCTCCATAACTGCTTTAACCATTTTGTTAACTCTAACCTCCTCTTGTTTTTGTTTATACAAACTATAACTTAAAGTCTCCCCCCGTATACCGGCCTTAAAAGCATCCCAGGTCCCACCTGAGGAGGGTCTACCATGATTAATTTCCCAGAAAATAGTTATCCAGGTTTTCATATGATTAACATAATCATCATCCTTAAGCAACCTCCTCTCAAAAGTCCATGTTCGCTCCTGTCTATCACTTCCTATCAATTTTAGTGTTAACACCAATGGATTATGATCAGAAACCAATCGAGGAAACTTCTCAATCTGACTTTTAGAAATTAAAGAATTCGATATAAAAAAATAATCCAACCTAACACACTCCTTGTGAGGGGCAGAATAGTAAGTTATTCCATTGTCTAATAGGTTCAAGCGTCTCCATACATCAGTTAAGGAATTATGGTACGCCAAGTTAAGTATTGCTCGGCATACTTTTTTCTTTCTACCTTGATATCAATGTCCATCCTCCGTACCCAAGCCCCCAACTCCATTTATATTAAAATCCCCCCCCAAAATAACTGGTTCTGGCCCTAGAGCCAATTCTGAATCTAAAAATTCAAAAACACCCGGGTCATCCTCGGTAGATCCATATACTGACCCAATAGTAACTGTTTGATCATTAATTACACATTTCATCAAAGCCCATCTTCCCCATTGATCCTCCTTCTTCCTAATAACCTTAACGTCCCTTCTTTTAGACAAAATAGCAACCCCTCTGGTCCTAATACCCTGTCTTGAGCATGCAAGCAGGGAGAAACCAAGTTGTTCCATTAAGTGACTCCGTATCCCTTCTACGTGTGTCTCCTGTAAGCAAACGAAATCCAACCGCATTAATCTCAGGGCAGCCGCGACACGCTGTCTTTTCACCTGGTCGTTCAGCCCACACACATTAAGAGAAGCTATCCTAATACTCATTAAAATATGTCGTATGTCTTGCCCCTCCAGATAGCCAAAATGTCGTTACATATATTCCTTATTTCTTGGATAGATTGTAGCCTTACTTCCCCTTTTTTATTGATACCTCTCTTGTGATTATTCAAACATCTCAGACCAAGTGCTGTGCAAAACTATATAAACCCCCATCCCTTCCCCTTAAACGAGCCCACCCCTGCCCTACAGCTCCCTCCCAAAACCCTCCCCCTTACAGGCAAATGGGTCACTCATGACCCATATGTGGCAGCTTAGAATGCAGCGGTTACGCCACCCCTCTCCCACATGTCCCACATACCCCCCTGTATTCCTTAATCCCAACCAAAAAAAAAATCTTTCAAAAGAAACACTATATCTCTCGGAAGCCGGGAGAAAGAAAAAACCACTAACCCCTAACCCCCCTTCTGCTCTTTTAATTCTGTCAGATATTGTTGGGCCTTAATCTCTGAAAAAAAGATCCTAACCTGCCCCTTAACAACAACCTTAAACCTTGCTGGGTACATCAGAAAGGCCTCGTGCCTGAGACTCTGAAAGGGCGTTATCAATTGCCTCAGCCTCCATCTTCTTTCCACGGTAGCGTGACAAAAATCAGGCCAGGCAAAAAAATTGACCCCGTCAAATGTACGTCTAGCCTCTGGCCTAGCCTTCTCGATAATCTCCTGCCTGAGGAGAAAATTACCTACGTAAACTAGGATTGCCCGAGGTCTTACTAGCTGATGCCCCATACGTCTTTTTTTGAATGAAAGGGAAGCAATGCACTCTCTGAACTTCACTCTCCCAGCCCCAGGACTCCATCTCAGGGAAAGCTCCCTTAAACAAATTAATAACAAAAGCCCTGACGTCCTGTCCTTCAACCCCTTCCGCTACACCCACAAGTCTTATATTATTACGTCTCTGGCGATTCTCAAAGTCCTCCAGTTTCCATTGAACATCCTCGGTCAGTTTCTCCTGCGCCTCTCTGAATGAATGCCATCTGCTAACGTCGTCTTCGAGCCGACCCGTTCTTTCTTCAATATGAGCGACCCTGTCAGCCATCTCCTCATATAGTTTATTCATCTTCCGCATAGAACTCTGAATTTTTTTCGCCGCCTGTTTAGCTCTCCGACTCTCGAGTCTAGCCTCGCCTTGCATCTGTTTCAGAGTAGTATAGAGAAGATCAAGAGATGTGGCCTGGGGCTCATCCTGCTCCACCTGTGAGTCAGCTGCCACACCCTCGTGATAAAGATTTGACGTCGCTGAATAGTCCCAGCAAAGTTTCCTATTTTACCCAGCTTCTGATGGGCTGGGAAGGTGTTTTGGTTTAGATTTTGTCCTTTTTTTATACGAAGCCCTATGAGTAGCAGGTGCCTTCTGGACTGAAGAGCTAACTGTGGAGTCTAAATCAGAGCTACAATCCAGACTTCCCTCACTTGACAATAAGGAATCAGAATTGTCATTTAATGAGAAAAAGCATTCTCCATCCGGGGTGCCAGGGATTCCTCTGTTAAGTGATACCTTAGCCTGTCCCATAGGCCAGTTACCTTCCCTCCCATCAAAATCTGTAGGTTGAGTGAGTATAATATCACCGCTAGCACATACAATGCTGTGAGCCAGCTTCGCGCCACCACCGGGGAGCTCACCTTCTAACTTGCTCTGCGGTTTCAACGCTTCAACTCTCAATCCCGTAGGGACCGCGATCGAAGTATCCTGGGTCTCAGAGGGCGCCTGCAACAGTGTATTCATTTGTTGCTTGGCAACAGTACCTTCAGCGTCCACTGGTGCAGCTCTGTCTCCCGCCCCGGCTTGTCTCACCGCCGTCTCCGCCATCTTCCCAGAGAAGGACTCCTGCAGGGTAGGCTGTCGTAGCTTCTGTCGTGACTCCTTGGGGGCTTTGAGGGATTTAAGCCCCTTCCCGTCGATGTCGGATTTCGCCGTCGCCGCTGCTGATTTGTGAGTACCTGTAGGCGCTAGGCATACGCCATTGCTTCCATAGCCTCACGCATCGTCTGGTTTCTCGGAGCCTCTCCGCGGTAGCATAGCTCGCTGTGACCCGGGGGCCGGCGGATCCTTCGGGTAGTCCTTGCCGCTCTCACGGTCCAGCTGCTCTTTCTGAACCCCATCTTTCGGTTGTTTGGGTGGCCTAGGTGCCATATCCAGCTCACCTCTAAGCCTCCAGAGCCGCCGCAGCTGCTGGTAGAGTAAACCGGGTTGAATATTTTGACAAGTTTGAAGGGCTACTGATAGCTGTGACACCCAGCGTAGCGGCCACAATTCCCGGAACAGGGCCGCAGTCGAATAGTTTACTTGAAGGAGGATCCCAAGCATCCCAACGCCTTTTCTAAAACGGCATACCCAGGCACCAGGGAAGAGGGAGAGGAATCGCAACCTCACGCTGCAATCAACCAGCAGCCATCTTGCCTCCGTCCTCGAAATACACCAATATGGTCTTTCTAATGGAATCTACAATGGTACTTCAGTTTCTGTATTTCCCAGGTAAAACCCTACTGAAGGCTTTTTTGCCTGCAGGGGAGTTAGAGTGCAACTCTGTTGGGTCGCGTTAGGGGGGCCGCGAGGAGATCGGCGTGCAGCTGCGTACCCGATGTGCCTGTGAGCCTGAAGGGTCTGAGTAGGACGGTGGGGGCCTTAATTTGTAGCCAGTGGCTCCTGGGAAACAGAGTAGTAAGCAGAGGAGCAGGGAGGAGCAAGAAAAACCAGGAATCACAATTGGATGGAGGCGGCAGCAGCACAGCACTCAGTCACTCAATTACTGAAGGTGATGTAGAGGTAAGTATTTGGGGAGAAAGACGCTGAAGGTGGGGAAGGCAGAAAGCAACAGGGGTAAGATACAATTGTACTGCTGCTTGCTGACTGGAAAAGAGCTGACACGTGGTTCTTAAGGCTGGTGGTGAGCTCAGGTGGATAGAGTAGGAAGTAGCTAATTGGAGAAATCATTGGAAGAGGACTTTGAAAAAATAAGAGAACCCAGGGGGCATTGAAGTACAACATCTGAACCACAGTAATATTTGCAAATGGAGGGCACCAGTAAGTGGTAAATCACGAAAAGGGAAGAATAGTCATTTGCAGGTGGATCCTGACATGTCAATGGGAGCTGGGTCCCTAGAAGTGAGCAAGATAAATACTAGAGAGGAGGTGATAAGGACAACACAGAGAAATACAAAGAAGAAAGCCCCATTTAAAAGTCTGTTGCATAGCAAGAAGGGGCGAGCATCAGTCTTTAAATCAATCAAGGACTTTCTGTGCAGAATCTTTAGGAGAAAAAACTTACTATCAGAATCACAGATAACTGGAGAAGTGCAACAATTAGAGGGTGAAAATTTTAGCCAATGCCTTTTAGATCTATGCTCACCCTCTCTGAGCCAGCAAGATGTGTTAGGTCAGAATTAATTTTCTCTGGGACCAAGACTGTCCTCATCACTGCAGCTCTTCTCTCTTCAAGATAAAGAAGGGTCGCAGTTGGTGAAGAGAAGCATCAGTGGAGAGAGGGGAGATTGTTGCATGCCCTCTAGAACTGAGCAGGAAAAGAGCATGAAGCTGTCCCAGGGGATAGGTAACAAGGCCATAGAAGGCTCAGCGCAAAACTCTACATTAGCTCTAGAGATCTCGGCAACACGGTCAGCTTCTATGTTGGACATAATGCAGATTCTACAAAAACATTGATATGACTATTGGAAGTGTCTGTGATGAACAATGGCATTTTAAAAGCCCCAAAAGATCAGCTACAGGTTATTGTGGGAGAACTAAAACAAATCTGAGACCATATGCTGACTATAGTAAGACCTGTAGAAACTGCTAATAGAAATATGGAAAATGCAGGGTACTTACTGGAAAACAGAAGGGGAAGCTGGATTGCAGAGTGTGTTTATTTCAAGACAACCTATTCTCATAAAGTAACGGGTGGAACCAACAAGATACAGGCAATATATATCCCTGACAAAAAGAGGGAGGACGGCCCGTGGAAGCGGAAGCTGGGTGAAAGGGAAGCTTCAGTTTCAGTTTATAATTTATTGCACAGTTAATTAAAACCAATGCGATACAATAACACATAATAAAATTCTTTAAAATCTACAGCATAGATAATTCATCTGTGTAAGTTAGATCAAATGTCCTGTTTTGCTGAGTTAATCATGGGTCAATTTTTGGTAGTTTTTTTTCTACTACTTTTAAGAATTTCACAAATCTACAGCTCAGCTGAGAGTCCTGTGCTGAGAAGCAGGTTAGCACTGCATTCCTTCGTGTGCGTACCCCCTGTAGAATGAAATGGCGTTTCAGCAGGAGCTTCCTTTCTTCATGCAGTTCCTCACACGAGCATAGCAGGTGCAACATGTCTTCTGCCCCTTTGCCGCATAACCTGCATAATGTACCTGCTTTCGATCTCAGCCAGTGAGGAAGATGTAAGATGCATGGTAACAAGCCCAATCTATATCTTAAAAAGCACAGTTTGATTTTTTTTGTGTAACCTAGGGCAAGGTAAGGCTGGGAGGCTTGTGTCAGGTATGTATTTAATACCATCCAAGCATGAGATCTTTTTGATAGGATGGCTTTATCCTGTACCCATGACTGTAGCTTGATCGATTTTTTCACCAATTTGTTGAGTGTTTTATGATCTACAGGGGACGCCCAGAGCTCTGCCAGCCCGATGTTCATTATGCTTTTTTCCAGGTATTTTGCAGCTGGTGAGTTTTGGGTCTGCTCTAGCTCTTTCCATAGATATTCGTTCAGCGTCCCTTCGGTCGTTTTCCTTACTTTGTCCCAAGAGCAGATATATGCCCCCTGACGTGCCAATAACTGTGACCGAATTCCAAACTCCAGTCTGATCTGTGCTGGGGAGGATCGCCTTGGGAGGCTGAAGATGATTCTATATGCCGACACGATTGTACGGTCAAGTATGACGGCATCTCTGCCTCGGTGGGCCTCACTCCCGTATGTTAGTGTTGGTAACAGTTTGGCACGTATAACATGTAATAAGGGGGTCAAAGAAGGGCCGGAGAGGTTGTTATTTAGTGTTTTTAAGGCAATTGCCAGACCGGTGCCTTTGCCTCTTATGCTAGCCCTTTGTTCGCTAAATTGACCACCACTGTCAATCTTCACGCCTAAATATTTATACGACGAGGTGTCTTTGATTCGGGTGTTTTTCCAGAACCCCGAGAAAACTTTCTTTTTTTTGTTGTTGCTGATTGTCATTGTTTGCGTTTTCTCGAGGTTCACTGTTAAGTCATTTAACTCAGAATATCTCTGGGTCGTATTCAGAAGATTTTGAAGCCCGACTCTTGTATGACTTAATAATACCAGGTCGTCTGCATATAAGAGGCATGGTAAATTGAGGCCTCCTAATTTTGGCGAGTGTGAATTGCAGTTGTTTAGTAGGGGCACCAAGTCCCCCAGGAACAGGTTGAACAATGTGGGGGCCAGCACGCAGCCCTGCTTGAGGCCGTTGTTGGTTTGTATCCGCCTTGACAACATTGAGCCGTCCCACACCTTGATCTGAATCCAAGTGTCTGTATGTAAATTAATTAACAGCTCCAACAAACCTTTTGGGATACCCCAATCATTGAGTTTTGTCCATAGTAGGTTGCGATTAATGTTATCGAATGCTGCTTTGTAGTCAATATAGCAGAGGTGCAGATGCAATTTTTTTATCTCTGCCTTGTCGATAAGCATACCCATCGTCAGTATGTTTGTTGTGGTCCCCACTGATTTGTCAAAGCCTGTTTGATTGACAGGTATGAGAGATTTCCTCATAGCCCATTCTTTTAGTTCTTCCAATAATAGACCTGCAAAATACTTCGCATCGTTATCGATTAGAGCAACTAACCGATAATTTTGAGGAAGGCCCCTATCCCCTGCTTTATATATGGGGGCAATAATGGAGCCCTTCAAAGTATCTGGCAAGATGTTTGTGTGTCTAATCTCCCGAAAGAGAGGTTCAAGTGCCGCTGCCCAGTAATCCATATCTTGTTTGAAGAGGATAGGCGGGATCCCATTTGGACCCGGCGCGCCTTCCCTTCTTCCTTTCTTTATTTGCCGCTTTATTATGGGTACCAAAGAAATATAATCTGCGTCCCCCGCCATGTCCTGGTCAATTGGGCACCATTGTAACCTATTGCCGTCGTCCTGGGCTCGCACAGGAAAGGGATTGCTCATGTTCTGATTGGCCAACAGATCTCGGTTAAAATGGTTTTCGAGATATGCTGCCCAAATTGCCTCTGTGATGTTTGATGTTATCTCCGTTTTTGCAGGGTGCGTTAATGAATTTATTGTTTTCCAAAACCTTGCACCATCATTCTTTTTTATGTCCTCATGAAGGGTTGCCCAGAGTTGTTCCTCTAAGGTTCTATTTGCTTCCCACTTGAGTTTTTTTAATGAGGCTTTTAGTTCAGAGAGTTGATGCAGCATCCTTTTGTTGTTGTGATCCTGCTGTACTATTCTCCTTAACTTGGAGATTAAATATTTTGTTTCTTTAATTTTCACTCTGTATGATTGAGGAAGGGTGCCCGGCTTGTTTGTCCTTGTGCGCAATTTAGATTTTGTTGCATATTGCCCCAAGGTGGTAGTGAACTGCACCCATTTTTCTACTTCATTAGGGCCTATGCGCTCCATATAGTGTTGTTTTGCCAGTCCAATCAAAAGTTCACCCATTGCGGTCGAATACTTGATCTTTTTAAAATTTTCGGTATAAATGGACTCTTTAGGAGATGTCGAACGCTCATAAGTTGGCTTAGCAAGGTCCATAGTGATTTCCTGAGGGCAGTGATCACTATCTGCTTGGATCCCAATCTGATAGGATATTACGAATTGGAAGAGTGGAAGTGACATGAAGGTATAATCTAGCGTGCTATTCGCTTTTTTTGAGTAAAAAGTTGAAGCTGGAGGGTTGTCCCCTGCAAACCTGCCATTTAGTTCCCTTATGTTAAAGTTTTCTAGTGCCTCAAGTGCCTTCTTTCCCAATTTTGATTGAATGGCTGTTAGTGGCTTGCTTTGTTGTGGTAGTGCCCAGAATGTATTTTGTGCCATGGTACCTTCCTCTTGTGTTTTTCCCATAAGGTTGAGGTTGAAATCCCCAGTGAGGACTAAATTCCCTGTTTTTCCCCCCGTAATACACTCTTCAATATATGCGTATAACTCCTCCGCTGCTTTTTTCTTTCCTTTGGGGTGAATATAAGTATTAACCAAGATGCAGTTATTAGTGGTTTTGCCTTGACCTGTTGTCAAAGTCAGGTTAACTGCGAGTGCAGCTGTCGCCGAGTGCCTGGTTTCTTTGGCCATCGCAAAGCTGGCTGTAGCTACATATGTTACCAAACCTCCTCTTAAGTGACCATACTTAGCTAAGCTCTTTGCGCCAGAGAAGAAACGTAAGTATCCTTGCAGATGCGGAGGCTCGGCAAGCCAGGTTTCTTGAAGCGCTATTAGATCAAAAGATCGAATGTAAGCTATGAAGTCTGGGTCAAGCATTTTAGAAGCTTGGCCATTTATGTTCCAGGAACATAAGCGCAATTGATCCTGCAAGTTCTCCGTTATTGGCCACTGCGCTTGTCAATTGCTATTTGTTATGGTTCTCACAAACCGTCTTTGTTCCTGCCACCCGTTAGGAGCTTGTCTTCCCTGTCGTACTCCGAGAGTGAGTTCGTTCAACCCGTTACTGCCAGTACGGCTTGGCCCGACAGCACCCCTGAGAACCGAGATTTTGCTACCTTCTATATGCACCATCGGATTCGGGTTTCTCTCAGCGCACAGTACATCCGGGTATCGTGGCTTTGTGAAGGGCTTCAGCGTGATGCCCCAGTTTTTAAAGATCTCAGATTCCAGAAGGATCTTTCGTGCCATGTCTGCCGAGGCCCAGGTTGCCTTCGTTGCTTCTTTTCCTATACCATCCACAGCTGTGAATTCGATAGCCTTCAGGTCCGAGCTTACCACAGATGACAATGGAGGAATGTGGGCCAATAAACGCAGGATGTTGCCTCTGTTAAGGATATCGTGGCTTCCTTTGGAGGTAAAATCTGGGATGAACCATATGGCATCCAAAGCTTCCCCTTGATCGATAGCACCTCCAAATACGTTGTCCTTGTTTGGTGTTGCTGTCCGCTTCGTATTACTAGCTGTATTTGCTGGTGCCTGATAGCCCTCTCGGTTGTGTTCACATACTGAGATTAGATCTCTTGCATCATTTGACGGATCAGAGATTTCGCGGCGTGGAAGCTGTTTGTTTGAGGTCAGGAATGCAGGGGCAATTGTTGACATTATTTGGTCCACCTGTAGATATTTTGACACCGTTTCTTTGCTAAGTAAAAAGGGAAGGAGTATTGAATAACAACAGGTGGATGAACCTGGAGATAGAGAAAATACAGGGGTTTGAGTGGAAGGAGGAAAAAATGGAAAGTACCAGATAGTGGGAAGTGGGATAGAGTGGGTTTTCAAAGCAGTAGAGAACAAAAGTGGAAGTAATATGTAGCAATACTTTGAACCATCTCAACAAGGAAGGGGTGGGAAAACAGTGAAAAAACTGCGACCCTTAAACTGGTCTGAGCTTTGCTTTGCTATCTCTAAATGTGCCATCCTGGAAGAAATAGAAACCAAGTACCTTGTACATGTGGGTTCCACTCAGAATACCAAGGGAAATGAAATACTGACAGTCTTGAAGTATTCAGGGCTGGGACAGGCAGCACTTGTAAAGGCAGAGAATGAGGTACAAAAGAAAGGGATAAAGCTAGTCTCAGAAGTATAACTGATTGAAGCAGAAAGTCAAGGTAAACTATTCCTGAGGCACCTTTCAGGACTTGGAACAAGGCAAGTCAGTTTAATAGATCGGGAGTTTGGGTGAAAAAGCAAATATTTACATCACAATGGCTTCCTCTGAGACAGGCAAACACTGGGCTGATTGGTATTTTGAAGTTATGCGTGCACTTTTGGAAGTGGGGTGGTAAAGTGAAATTGAATAGGGTGTTGGGTCATCGCACAGCCTTTCGATAAAAACATGGAATATCAATGGGCTTGGGAGAATGTCAAAACTGGAAAGTCTTAAAAAGTTAGCTAATGCACTTGAGATTGTGTGTCTGTAAGAAAAATTGCTGTGCAATGAAACCCCACAGTTGATGGGTTTGTTCAAATAAACAGGCCCACATGGAGTCGGCAGCGATTCCCCGCAGAGGGATAATGACCTTAATATCAACTAAGATAGCAAAAAAGGCGATACCTTTAGAAGAAAAATGAAAATGGCTCATGGCCTGTAGAGTGTTCAGGCGGGACCCTGACCCTAAGTATGATTCTATGCTAATAATAAATGTATACATAAGGGGGATGCCCTGAAGAGAATAGGTCAGAAATGGAGAGAATCAAGAAAGATGTGGATTGCCTTTGTGAAAATTATAACAAATATCTGCTTATCCTGATTGGAGATTTCAATTACAAAATAAACCCAAAAAGGATTGATCCATGGTTTAAAGTTATTATTTACATACAATTTAAGTGTGGCTAGCCTCCCTGATATTGGATTGACAGCACGAGGTATGGCATTAGAAAAGTACCTGGGCACGAAGGGTTTGTTTTTTCTGAATGGCAGGATGGAGGCCGACCGCCTTGCCATGCATACATTTAAGGTTGGCTTAGAACCCTGCCGAATTGATTAAATGTTTATGCATGCCTGGAATTTTGATAAAATAAAGGAGTAATGAGTAACACAAGGAGAAGGAAGTGATCATGATCTGCTAAAATTAGAATGAATTGGAGGTGAAAGGAGTCTGCAAGATACGGTAATCCCGCTACAAATGGACTACCCAAAGAACCTTCCACTAAAATGGCTGTGGAATGCATGGTGAAATTGACTAATTTCCAGCAGAACTTAATGCTGGCAAATGCCAGTGAAATACAAATAGAATGGTATGAAAATACAATTAGTTAAATGGTTCAGTGTCTTAGGGTCAATTTAAAAGAAAGAGAAATCAGGTATGAAAATATCTGGAAAAAGAACTATGGAAAAAGAAAGGACTGGTTTAGCTGGGAATGTAGAAAACTAAAGGCGTTGATAAGGAAAGGGGAAACAAGACTTAAAGAAAGGTATGATATTGAAAGTTCTAATAGCCTTGTGAAGACAAGGAAAGTGTATAACACGCTTATCTGAAACCAGAAAATAAAATTTTAAGTGAAATGTTAGGGAAATTTGCTGGAAGCAATAGAAACAAAAGATGCACGAAAGTTTTAGGAGTTAATACCGGAAGATTCAGATAAGACACAGGGTTCAATGAATTGTGTGTTGGAGGAAGCTGCATGGGAGGAGTATCTGGAGGAGATATATGGAAAGAAGGTAGAGCCAGTAAAAAGATGTGTAATCTCCTGGAAAGGGGTGGATGATGACATCAGAGCACACTTCACAGTAGATAATAAAAAACGTATTATAGTGAATCTAACCTTGACTTGTGCAGTTGGACCCGATAACCTCACTGCCATCATAATAAAGACTTGTCGCAGGGGTGGACTGAAATTGTATTTCAGATGTTCTCTGTCATATTAGACAGAGGTCAAATCCCTGATGAATGGAAAGGTGCTAAAATCAGATCCATCCATTAGAGAGGAGATATTAAGATTAACCTCTTCGATGTGGGAGAAAAGGTAATCACAAAAATAGTTTTGGGAGTATTGAAGGACTGGGTTGAATTGAGATCAAGAGTGCCCTTAGAACAAAGGGAGGTTAAGGAATGTCACAGTCGATCACTATTTTGCCCTCTGGTCCATTGCATGGTAATCAATCAAGCAGAGGGGGAGTTTGTTCTGCTGTTTCATACATTTCCGTGCTGCATTCAATCTGATGTACCGGAACTGCGTATGGGAAACATTGATAGACTATGATATCCCAAACGGAATATTAATTCAGAAGCTACACAGGCATAATTAGTCCCAGCTCATAATGTATACTGAGGGGACACTGACACAGAAAATAGCAATTCATAATGGACTGAGACAGGGTTGCATTTTTGGTCCCACTACTCTTCTCCATATTTGAAGCTGATCTGCCGTCAGCCTTGGTGTTGGCTAGAGGTGCTAGTCCTATAATGAATGGCAAATATATATCATGCCTTCTGTATGCAGACGATATTGTAATTTTAGATCAGGCAGCAGTGGGGCTGCAGAGAAAGCTTGATGAGTTTAGGGAATACTCTAGCTATAAACAGCTAACTGTAAATATGGAAAAAAACAAGGTGATGTGCTTTTGCAAAAAAAGTTGAAAAGTTTAGTTGGTATTTGGGTCCCACAAAACTCAAAATAGTTCATGAATAAAAATATCTAAGGCTTTGGTTTGAAAGGTCCATGAATTGGCATACCCATATGGAAGCCCTGAAGGCATGGGCCCTTGCCTTGGTGAGTGGCTTGAAACAATTTAATCAGTATTATGGTGAGATATCACACAGAACTGTTTTGAAAGCTTTTGTGGCCATGATACCCTCGCAATTAAAAAACAGAGCTGGGTTTCTGTGTATCAGCGGTAAAAGCAGGTGGGATGCTGAGAAAGGGAAATGTATAAATATCTTAATGTCCCAACCAGGTTCCTCCATGATTTAGGCTGTAACAATGGAGACAGGTCTGGCTTTATGGAATACACTGGCCCGAGTGGCACTAATAAGATTCTGGAGAAGTTTGAGCTCTGGGGAGGAACAGAAAGTCTCCCAATAGTGTAAAAATGAGATTCAGCAAAGTGAACTTAAATGAGCTAAAGATGTCAGAAAAAACTTGGAGTCTGTTTGCAGGGATGTGAAGATGAAGTAGATATCTCAACGGGAGATCTGAGAGTATTAGTTAAGGCTTTGTGTCAGATATATAATTGGCAATTTCTGAGGGGGAAAAAATCAGTGCAATTCATGCAAAGTTCCTGGCAGAATGAAGCATGGTTCCCGCATCTGGCTATATTACCAAATCACTTGCTTAGGTGTGAATTTCTAAGAATTGGTGTCAGCCCCTGTTATATGAAAAAATGGAAAGGATTCAACAAAAACTGTATATGTGATTTGAGTACAAAATGCTATATTTTGAACATTTTAGTGGCTTGCTAAAAATTGTTACCCTTGCAGAAATTGATTTTATGTCCATTTATTGTTAAATATGGGATCAGGAACCAAGCACAAGCCGTAGAACATCCTATTGACATACACTATTTGGATATTGCCATTGCCATTGGAATGTTTATGACTGCAGTTAAAAAGGCTCTGTATGGGTAAGCAAGATTAGTTAGGTATTTAGGTAATTAATAACGAGGAGTTATAATGAGCAATTAAGTGGTAAAAATATAACCGTGTATTTTTAAAATTGTACTGGTTTTATCAAGATTTTAAATAGTGTTATATTTTTATGTACATTTGTAAATGTATATTAAAATGTGATGATATGTGTAATTGTGTTGTTTAAAGACCATTGGTCTAAAGAAACATTTCTTTGACTGACTGATTGACCTCCATACACCTACCAGAATCACAAAAAATAGTACAGCCTCTCTCTGTAAACCTCTGTCTACCCTTGCTTAAACATGTGCATCTACAGGTACCGAAAAAAGGGAGAGCGGAGAGGAGGATATGGCTAGGTTCATCCTCCTAGGTACTAATAACGCAAAAAAAGATCCGACATCAGGGATCAGAGAACCTAGCTAGATGGGAAGGGAAGGGTGGGGTATACTTAGTGAGTAAGACGCACCTCAAATAGAGAAAAGAAAATACTTTTATTGAGTCCCCTCACTCACCAAAGGTATTCCCTAGGTGACATGCTTCATCATTGGAGCCATCCCAAGCATATACTGCTTGGGGTGTGCTGCGACTTGCGACAGTAACGTAGGAGCACTATTTAGTGAAAACTATGTGTAGTGCAGTGAGAGAGGAGTGGTGTGGGTTTAAATTAAAAATTACCTAGGTAGTGAGCGTAAATGAGTTTATTCGTGCTCCTAGTTGGTAAAGGATAAAAAGGGGGGTTAATAAAAGGGAGGAATTAGGTAATAATGTGCTAATAGTCCCTAATATTCAAAGCCAACATGTTTCGAGGTTATCCCCTAAACCACTTCATCAGGACCACATGGGGACCAGCCCCATGTGTACCACTCCGTGCAAAGACCTATAATAAGGTGATAAAGTAAAAAGGAAAAATAAACGCGCACATTAGTGTCAGGGTAAATCAATTACATACGGTTAGATTGAACGCGTAGTATCTGGAGAAATACAAAAACACATACATGTTAATACACTGCCTGCCCAACGATGTCGTGGGCAGGTGATTCATCTAAGATCAATTTCAACTGTAGGTGATGGTGCTCATGCCTGTAACTTAGAATAGGTGTAGACATCCAATGTATTCTGGTAAAACACATTTGAAAAGACATTACACTCGTGATGGGACATCCGACATAACAGACACAACATAAAACATATATATTGGTGTTTGGACCTACTTAGTAGTTAATCAAAATTTGCCTCATGGTCTGCCGGGGTGGAGGAGCCTAAATAACCCTAGGAGAGAGTGGGGGTTATAAAGCTTAGAGTTGGTATGGAGTTACAGCCCTTTCAGAATGGACAAGAGTTTAAGTTAGTGAAAAAAAGTAAAAAGGGGCTCAAGGTTGCAAGTTAGCCCCAGGCGCAGGAGAGAGAAAACTTACTTGACTCGGCTTGCCTCCGTCAAATTGACCTATTGGATCCCATTGGCGGACCGCATCTTAGCCTGTCCTGGGTTCCAGTGGTTTAAATACTCTCTGAGATTGTTAGAAAATGCTTAGTCACCGGCTCTTGGAAGAGAAGAGCTGGGCCGTGTGTAGCACTTCGTTTGTAGCGGCCATCTTGATTGTAGTAGGCAATGCGTTTTAGGTCTATGAAAGTTGGATAAGGATTGTAAAATAATTGTGAAGGATGCGGAGCACACTAGCGAGTTAGAGAATTATTAGGAAAAAATTATTGAAAGCGGACAATGGCGAGTCTCGAACCTGGGAGGTCGAGAGGGAGTTGTCTTAGTAGTAGGAGGAAACACAATAATGTGGCGGCCATTTTAGCCTAGTCAGTTAAGGAAGGGAAAGATAGGGAAAGACATAGTCCCAGGCACAATTGAGAAGGGTGGGCACTGGCTCATAGCTAAAAATGGGAAAAAATGACTAATGAGGAAAAATTTAAGGTAACAAAAGAAAAGGAAAAATTAAAATTAAAAATTAATTGAAAGGAATTAAGGGCAACATTAATAGAATTAAGGACAAAATTAGAATGATGCAAGACATTGGCAACAAAGGTATGATGCACATGGTTTTCTTAAAGTAAAGATTATTAAGCAAAAAAATTATAATTAAGAAAAACAGGTAATAAAAATTAAGAAAAAGGACTAGGGGTTAGGCAAAAATCAGAATATACAACAAGTTAAAAAAGGAAAAATGAAAAAAGCAAAATATGTCCGTGAGGTTATGCCTCTTTATCTGACGAATTGGCCCTATGGGATATTGTCATTTAATCCTTTGGTATCGGTCCACAGTTTGAAGACCCAGCGTTGTTCTTTTTCTAGCAGTCTATGCTCGAGGTTGTCACAAGGCTTAATATGCTCCAGGACCACCCACCTCATGTCGTTAGGTGTGTGTTGCATGTCGGTAAAATGTGCTGTCATTCTGGTACTTGCTCTGTGGCATCGGATGTTGCTGTGGTGTTCACAAATCCTTGTGCTCACCTTCCTAGTTGTCATGCCCACATAGTGGAGATTGCAGGAGCATGTGATCAGGTAGACTACACCCACTGTGTTGTATGTCGTGAAATTTCTAAGTTCCCATGTCGTGCCTGTGTTGAATTGGACCGTTTTTGTGGTCGAGGTCAGGTGGCACACACTGCAGTTATGACAGGGTTGATGGCCTGTAGGTAAAGTGCTTATGGTCTTTTGCATGTTCCTCTCGTTCGCTTTTGGGCGTGTGTGTACCAAGAGGTTGCGTAGATTCTTTCACCTCCTATGTGAAAACGTGGGTGTTGGGATATCAAGGTTGCCGCTGTTAAGGATCCTCCAGTGTTTTTTACCATCTTGGTGATTTTGTCCGACGCTGTGCTAAAAGTGGTGATGCAGATGGGTCTCCTGTCTTTTTCGGTTTCCTGTTTAACGTAATGTTGTTATGTTTTGCTCTCTTCTTTGCTTTATTGGTGACATGGGAGGAATACTTTCTGTCTTTCAATTTTTTGCCAGGTCTCTGGCCTGTTCCTCATAGTCGCACGTTTCCGTGCAATTTCTCCTTAATCTGAGGAATTGGCCAAATGGTAGGTTCTCTTTGAGGTGTCTTGGATGGAAACTGTCGTAGAGCAAGAGACAGTTCTTCGCAGAATGCCTCAGACTCCTATCAGATGAGAGGAACTACAAACGCATCGCAGAAGACACTACCGAACGTATACGAATTGGAATAACCAGCATGGTGGAAGAATCCCTGGCCCACGATTGGGTAACTAAAAAAGAGGGTTATTTCTTGATCAACAATCACCCCACAATGCCATACTTCTACACACTACCAAAGATCCATAAACGGTTGGAGAACCCCCCGGGACGTCCTATAGTCTCAGGTATCGGTTCCATCCTTGAACCACTATCAAAATTTGCGGATGCTTTCCTACGGCCGCTCATTCAGAATACCAATACTTACCTCAAAGACACAAAAGCAGTCCTCTCCCTCCTCAAGGACTTACCCTTCGACCCCAGTAACAACATTCTCATAGGTCTTGATGTGGAAAGCCTCTACACAAGCCTACCCCATAAGGCAACCCTGGACATTCTCTATGGAGTGTCCTGGCCTTACCATACACCGCGACATATGATTTTGGAATGTTGCAAATGGGTCCTCACTGAAAATTTCTTCCGTTTCGAAGATACAATCATCCAACAACAACACGGGACCAGTATGGGCAGCACCTTCGCTCCTAGTGTAGTGGGTTTGTATGTCTACCACATGGAAGAACATAAGATCCATTCCGACAACAACACCTTTCGACCCCTGATCACCGAATGGAAGAGATACATAGATTATATCCTAGTAATATGGAATGGTGATGAAAGAGAGGCTAATCTGTTTTTAGAATGGTTGAACTTACAAGACCCTTTCCTCAAATTTACACACACAATGAGCAGATCTGAGCTTACCTTTCTAGACCTCAACATCTACGCCACAGAAGGACACCTAAAAGCCACTACTCATTTTAAACCCACTGCGAAGAACTGTTGCTTGCTCTATGACAGTTTCCATCCAAGACACCTCAAACAGAACCTACCATTTGGCCAATTCCTTAGATTAAGGAGAAATTGCACGGAAACGTGCGACTATGAGGAACAGGCCAGAGACCTGGCAAAAAAACTGAAAGACAGAAAGTATCCCTCTCATGTCATCAATAAAGCAAAGAAGGGAGCAAAAAATAACAACAGAGATGCCCTCCTAGAAACTTACGTTAAACAGGAAACCGAAAAAGACAGGAGACCAATCTGCATCACCACTTTTAGCACAGCGTCGGACAAAATCACCAAGATGGTAAAAAAAAAACACTGGAGGATCCTTAACAGCGGCAACCTTGATTTCCCAACACCAATGTTTTCACAGAGGAGGGGAAAGAATCTACGTGACCTCTTGGTACACACACGCCCAAAAGCGAACCAGAGGAACATGCAAAAGACCATAAGCACTTTACCTACAGGCCATCACCCCTGTCATAACACCTGTCATAACTGCAGTGTGTGCCACCTGACCTCGACCACAAAAACGGTCCAATTCAACACAAGCACGACATGGGAACTCAGACATTTCATGACATGCAACACAGTGGGTGTAGTCTACCTGATCACATGCTCCTGCAATCTCCATTATGTGGGCATGACAACTAGGAAGGTGAGCACAAGGATTTGTGAACACCGCAGAAACATCCGATGCCACAGAGCAAGTACCAGAATGACAGCAGATTTTAACGACATGCAACACACACCTAACAACATGAGGTGGGTGGTCCTGGAGCATATTAAGCCTTGTCGCTTAATGCTGGGTCTTCAAACTGCACACCGATACCAAAGGATTAAATGACAATATCCCGTGGGGCCAATTTGTCAGATAAACAGGCATAACCTCACTGACATATTTTGCTTTTTTCATTTTTCCTTTTTTAACTTGTATATTCAGATTTTTGCCTAACCCCTAGTCCTTTTTCCTAATTTTTATTACCTGTTTTTCTTAATTATTATTTTTTTGCTTAATAATCTTTACTTTAAGAAACCATGTGCATCATTTTTACACCTTTGTTGCCAATGTCTTGCTTCATTCTAATTTTGTCCTTAATTCTATTAATGTTGCCCTTAATTCCTCTCCATTAATTATTAATTTTAATTGTTCTTTTTCTTTTGTTACCTTAAAGTTTTCCTCATTAGTCATTTTTCCCATTTTTAACTATGAGCCCACCCTTCTCAATTGTGCCTGGGACTATGTCTTTCCCTATCTTTCCCTTCCTTAGCCGACTAGGCTAAAATGGCCGCCACATTATTGCATTTCCTCCTACTACTAAGACAAATCCCTCTCGACCTCACAGGTTCGAGACTCGCCATTGTCCGCTTTCAATAATTTTTTCCTAATAATTGTCTAACTCTTCTCCTTCAATGCTAGTGTGCTCCGCACCCTTCACAATTATTTTACAATCCTTATCCAACTTTCATAGACCTAAAACGCATTGCCTACTACACTCAAGATGGCCGCTACAAACGAAGCACTACACACGGCCCAGCTCTTCTCTTCCAAGAGCCGGTGACTAAGCATTTTCTAACAATCTCAGAGAGTATTTAAACCACTGGAACCCAGGACACACTAAGATGCGGTCCGCCGATGCGATCCAATAGGTCAATTTGACGGAGGCAAGCCGATTCAAGTAAGTTTTCTCTCTCCTGCGCCTGGGGCTAACTTGCAACCTTGAGCCCCTTTTTCTTTTTTTTCACTAACTTAAACTTGTGTCCATACCAACTCTAAGCTTTATAACCCCCACTCTCTCCTAGGGTTATTTAGGCTCCTCCACCCCGGCAGACCATGAGGCAAATTTTGATTAACTACTAAGTAGGTCCAAACGCCACTATATATGTTTTATGTTGTGTCTGTTATATCGGATGTCCCATCACGAGTGTAATGTCTTTTCATATGTGTTTTACCAGACTACATTGGATGTCTACACCTATTCTAAGTTACAGGCATGAGCACCATCACCTACGGTTGAAATTGATCTTAGATGAATCACCTGCCCACGACATCGATGGGCAGGCAGCGTATTAACATGTATGTTTTTTGTATTTCTCCAGATACTACGTGTTCAATCTAACCGTATGTAATTGATTTACGCTGACACTAATGTGCGCGTTTATTTTTCCTTTTTACTTTATCACCTTATTATAGGTATTTGCATGGAGTGGTATACATGGGGCTGGTCCCCATGCGGTCCTGAAGAAGAGGTTTAGGGGATAACCTCAAAACATGTTGGCTTTCAATATTAGGGACTATTAGCACATTATTACCTAATTCCTCCCTTTTATTAACCCCCCTTTTTATCCTTTTCCAACTAGGAGCACAAATAAACTCATTTACGCTCACTAGCTAGGTAATTTTTAATTTAAACCCACACCACTCCCCTCTCACTGCACTACACATAGTCTTCACTAAAGTCGCAAGTCGCAGCACGCCCCAAGCAGTAGATGCTTGGGATGGCCCCAATGATGAAGCATGTCACCTAGGGGAAACCTTTGGTGAGTGAGGGGACTCAAGAAAAGTATTTTCTTTTCCCTATTTAAGGTGCGTCTTACTCACTAAGTAGACCCCTTCCTTCCCATCCAGCTAGGTTCTCTGATCCCTGATGTCGGACCTTTTTTTGTGTTACATCTACAGGTACCTCCAGCTCTGTGCGTACATCTACACTACAGCAACCCTCACTGCGGTTTCATCCTATACCCATTAATTTTGTTCCCAAAATGTGGGTCAGATTTGCTAAGATTTGATGTAATACATCACTGCAAGCAAAGAGAGAAAGCAATAGGTAGTTATAGTTAGCACCTTGTTTCTATTCAAATAGCATTTTTTCTTTTGCCAATATCCCTTGCGCCGGTTGATGAACCTTCGCAAAATTTCAAAACTAGTGGGGCGCTCCAGTCAGCTCCTGTCTTGAAAATTTCGGGATGATTCATCAAGTAGGGGCCGAGAAAAAGGGGGGTCCCAAAACGCATTATCCCCATGTTAAGTTCCATAGGAATTTTGAAACAGGTTTCAGCCCGAACTGCTGAATGGAATTTAACCAAATGGGGCAAAAAGGTAGGTCTTGGTCCACAGAGTGCCCTTTTTTTTTAATGGTGTAAATCCGGTCAGTAGTTCCTGAGAAATGAAAAAATAAAAATATCAATATCTGAGCACCAAGGCATGAGCTTCACTCTGTTTGGCTGCAAACACTCCAAACCAGGAAGTGTTGGCAGCCATCTTGTAACAAGGACCCCCAGGGCCAAAAAAGCATTTTTTTTAAATGGCAGAATTCACTTTGGGGTCGCGAATCCTGCCATGAAAAAAAAATGAAGCGCTTTCTTTTCAAGAAGCCCCCAAGTGGGCCAGGTCCTGTGGGCACTCACCAAGTAATTTCCCCGCAGCCCCGGGGACCGCTGCCACCTCCCCAGGGCTTATTTCATTGTATGCTGGGGCACTACGGCCTCCCGCAGCTCCAGGGACAGCCACCTCCCTGGGGCTGCTTGGGGGTCCCAATCCCCTCATGCTGCCCTGGTGACCACCACCTCCACGGGGCTTTGAGAATGAAATGCAGGGGTCACGTGGCCCCCCCACAGCCACAGGGACCGCCACCACCCCGGGGCACATACTTATTTAAATTTGGTGTTCCGTGGCAGACCCCCAGCTCCGGGGACTACCACCTCCCCTGGGCTATGTAAATTAACTGAGCCCTCTTGTGTCCTGAGGACCTCAGGACACAATATAAAAGGGGTAGTTGGCCCCCAAGGTTGACGTTGGGGGCTAACTCTTCCTCCTATTACCTTTGATAAATCCCACACAGTGGGATTGCTAAAAGGTGTTTGGAGGCCACACTTTCTCCACCACTCTGCAAACGCGACTGCTATGTTATAGTTAGAAATTAGGATTTAAAAAACCTTAGAAATTCACTGAAAAAACCATAGGTTTCAGGGACGTTATAGTTAGTTGGACATTTCACTCGTACAAAACCTGAGAAACTCCACCGTTATAGTTAGTGCAGCTAACTATAATTTGCTCTCCCACAGTGCACTTCTGACGACTTCACATATTACATCATTCATGTCATGATCAGTGACATCACTGATGACATCACTGATGACTTCATCCACGTGAAAATCTGATGCACCTCCTCACACCCTAATGTAACCTTTGATACACCCACTCTAAAACACAGACTACCATTTCCGAAACCATAGACACACCAATACCAGTTACTACATATGCACTCACTGATTCCTAGGTCTACACACACCTCCACTCATTCACCCATACAGTCCCTCATACATACAGTGACTCATCAATACACCACTATCATATGCACTCATACACCTATACAGATACTCACACACTGCCACTTATCCAGAGTTACTCTCACACCTAGTCAGTCATGCAAAGAATCAATCACACTTCCATTTACTCACCTATGCATTTATACACACACCACCTCACTTATTCATACAGATACTAACGCATACTTACTCTCACAATCACTGATACAAGTACACAGTCATCCATAGAGCCACTCTCACAATCACTGACTCTCACGTATAATCATTTATATACTCCAACTCTCACATACACGGCCTTTTAGATATGTAGTTACTTGGACATGTTGCACTGAGACATCCATTCACTCACCAACACACCCATACATACACTCACCCACCCATACAGCTGTTTCCACATGCACTCTTGAACGCATACACCCAGTGAATCAACCACTCACACATCTATGCACAGAGTCACACACCTCCCACACACACATACATACACTCAGGCATGAATACAAATACTCAGGCAACCAATCAATAACCCTTAAAGACACTCATGTAGCTACTCAACAACCCATGCAGTAGCTTACACAACAACAGACAAACTAATACAGACATTAACACAGTTTAGTCACTAACCCATGCATTCAGTAAGACACATTTTATCACTCACTTATACTGTCAGTCACGCACCTACTAAATCTTCCATCCAGATACTTATACACCCACTCATTCTTCAATACACCTTGGCATATATATAAAACATATTCAAACTTTATAGAAACACACAGTCACTGAAAGATGTCATCAGTGATGTCATTTGAGATGTCATCAGTGATGTCACTGACCATGTCATGAATGATGTATTATGTGATGTCATCAGCAGTGCATTGCGGTGGTGTGAGTTATTGTTAGCTGAACTAACTATAACGGCGGAATTTCTCAGGTTTTGTACGAGTGAAATGTCCAACAAAATATAACGTCCCTGAAACCTGTGAATGACGTCAAATATTACATCATTAATGACATGGTCAGTGACATCACTGATGACATCACTGATGACATCTCAAATGACATCACTGATGACATCACTGATGACATCATCCAGTGACTGTGTGTTTCTATAAAGTTTAAATATGTTTTATAAATATATGCCAAGGTGTATTGAAGAATGAGTGGGTGTATAAGTGTCTGGATGGAGGATTTAGTAGGTGAGTGACTGACTGTACAAGTGAGTGATTAAATGTGTAACCCTAGGCGTAGTTTGTGAAGTAGTGCTACGCGAAATGCACTTCGCACTACGCGAGCTACGTGTAGCTACGCGAACTGCGTAGTGCACTGTGTGAAATGCTGTTCGCTATAATTGCACAGTGCCACATGCTTGTCTGCACTGTGCAATCAGTGCAAGCGTTCGTTTTCTGCTGCTCAAGTAGATTTCTACTCGAGCGGCAGCTTTCTCAACGCGGACTGGTAGTTTCTCATTGCGAGCGGTCACGAGCATACGCGACCACTCGCAATGAGAAACCTGACCTCCCCGCGTTGAGAAGCTCGCCGGGAGGTTTATTTTCCACGCTCGCGATCGGCAACTTGATGTTGCTGATCGCGAATGAGGAAAACATCTCGCCGGGATGTCATTTTGCTTGCTCGCAGTCACCAACTTGAATTTGAGGACTGCGAGCAAGCAAAAAATGACCGCTGCACTATGCTACGCGTGTTTGCACAGTGCTACGTGCAATTCGCGTAGTGCGAAGTAGCGTAAACTTCGCAAACTACGCAAGCATAGCGTAGTGCTTTGCCCAGGTTTAGTGTCTTACTGAATGCATGGGTTAGTGACTGACACAGACATTCACACAGTTTTGTTTGTCAATTGGTGTGTAAGCGGTTGCAAGGTTTGGTGAGTAGCTAAAGGAGGATCTATATGGGTTATTGATTGGTTGCCTGAGTATTTGTATGGGTGCCTCAATGTCTGTGTGGGCTGGTGGAAGAGGGTGTGACTGTGCATAGATGTGTGAGTGGGTGATTCAGTGGGTGTATGAGTTCAAGAGTGTATCTGTGAAGGGATGTATGGGTGGGTGAGTGTGTGTTTGGGTGCATTGGTAAGTGAATGGATGCTTCAGTTGTACATGTATGAGTAACTGCATGTGAAAGGCAGTATATTTGAGTATTGGAGTGTATTAATGACTATATGTGAGTGAGTGTTTGTGAGAGTGGGTGTATGGATGAGTGTGTGCTTGAATTAGTTATTGTATAAGTATTGGTTAGTATATGTTTGAAAAAGTGAGGTGGTGTGTAAATAACTGTATAGGTGAGTAAATGGGAGTGTGATTGATTCTCTGCATGACTGACTACGTGTGTGAGTAACTCTATGGATGAGTGGCAGTGTGTGAGTGTCTGTATAGATATATGAGTGCATATGATAATGCCATATTGTTGTTGTGTGCATGTATGAGTAACTGTATGGGTGAATGAGTGGATGTGTGTAGACCTAGGAATTAGTGAGTGGGTATATACTGACTGGTATTGGGGTGTCTATGGTTTCGGAAATGGTAGTCTGTATTTTAGAGTGGGTGTATCAAAGGTTATATTAGGGTATGAGGAGGTGCATCAGATTATCACACGCATGATGTCATCAGTGAGGTCATCAGTGATGTAATTTGAGATGTCATCAGTGATGTCACTGACCATGTCATGAATGATGTAATATGTGACGTCATTAGCAGTGCATTGCAGGGGCGCGAGTTATAGTTAGCTGATCTAACTATAACAGCGGAATTTCTCTGGTTTTGTACGAGTAAAATGTCCAACTAACTATAACATCCCTGAAACCTATGGCTTTTTCAGTGAATTTCAAAGGTTTTTAAAATGCTAATTTCTAACTTTAACGTCTGTAAAACCTATGGTTTTTTCAGTGAATTTCAAGGTTTTTTAAATACCGAACTACTATTCTGCAATTGTCATTAGTACTGTTTATTGTAACTTTTCCACTACATAAAAGAAAATAAACTGTAAAACTGTTATGTAATGTAATATATTTCACAAATTACTGTGTTACTTTTCAAATAATACAACATAATTTAACATCCAGTAAACATATTTTTCTCCCTTTTTTTTGCTGTTATCAGATTCTACTTAACTTCACTATTCACAGTGATGTCAGTGTAGTATCACCATAAACAGCAGGGACAAAAACAATCAACTAGATTGTTAAAAAAAACAAATGACTAATTCTTGCAAGTACAGTACAAAATCAATACAAATACATCCAATATTATTTCCAATTTTTAAATTTTACCTTTACTCTGGAGTTTCTGTTCCCATTTTCCCACTAGGCTGAATAATGTGTCGAAAATTTTGTTTGAAATCATCCAGTATGAATTCCTTAAAGCATGTTTACATTTCCCCTCTAGGCTGAATAATGCATCTAAAATTTTTGTTTCAGAAATATCAAGTATGAGTTGGGTAATTCATAAGGCAATCTCGTTTTTTTTCAAGTGTGTATCGTTGCAGTGACTCCAACCATTATTGCATTTTAAATATACAGTATAATGTCCACATGTGGTCGTAGCTCCAGCATGAAAAACAATAGCCACTGTTGTGAAACTTTTCAAGAAATAGATACTTGACTAGCAACAAAAATCTTTATTTTCGTTTCCACTTTTCTTCCTTTTGGTCTACAGCGTTGCAGCATTAAAAATAGATATTTTCCATATCTTTGTAGGCATAAAGTAGATAACATTTCTGATTGACAATGAGAGCATTTCATATCATGATTTGCTTCTTTTACTAATTTAGTAAAAGGTACAGATTTGCAGACAGGTATTGTTACATATAGAAATCGTTCTCTGTCAACTATAGTGCTTGAAGTTAATGAACACTGTTCACATTTATGATCCCATTTGTAACTGAGTCCAAATAAACTCTCAATCTGGATTCCTTCATCTTCTAATACTTAAAGCACAACCATTAGAAATTCTTGTGCATCTTGTTGTATATTAGCGCTGAATGTTAAAGATCCAGTACATGTATCCAAGAGTTGGCGAATACCAGAAGCATTATATATCTTACTTCTGTCAGTTCCCAATTGTTGAAATAAAGTATAAAGTGCAGAACATAAACTTTTTTCCTGACTTTCCATAAGTTCACCATAAAGATCTTCTAGATAAAATATAATGTTTAGAATAACATTACTATAGCAGTTTACACCAGAAGCATTTTCAAATTGGTATCCCACAAAATCATCACTTGTTTGTATTCTCTGTTTCTTTACATCTTTTCTTTTCTCTTGAATATTTTCTGCTTTTCAACCACACTTGATTCATCAACATGTTTGTGTTTTGAACACAACAGATTTTTCATAAATAGGATATTCACCTAAAGTTGGTGCATAAAGCCCTCTTAAACAATTAAATTCTTCTTACACAATTTACATCAGCACTAACCATGTGTTCATCGAAATCAATTAAATACAAACCAGATAATGTTCTAACTCGAGATAATGCAACATATGCCATTCCCTCTTTAAACACAGTTCTTCCAACATTTACTAAAACATTATCTACACTTAAACCATGAGATTTATAAATGGTTATTGCAAATGCTAAACAGAAAGGAAACTGTTTTCTACGGGCATACAAGTCTTTTTGCAGCAAAAAACGTACAGCACAACGCGCAATCTGTCTTACCTCTGTAATCTGATCAAATTTAATTTTCCAGAATTCAATTGCATTTCTGTTTTGATATTTTACAAATTCAACAACTTTCCCCATTGCTCCATTCAATAAACCTTCTTCTACATTCAAATTACGCCTCAAAATTACCTGACAGTTTAAACATACATCTAAATCTTTTTCTAAGCCAGCAGTTTTTGATACAGACTTTTCCAAAGAATCAAATTTAGTCTGTAGTTTCTTTGAAAGAAGAATTGTTATTCCTTGATGCTCGATTTTATCAATAGCTTCAATGTGAACTATTACTTGATTTTCCAAATTCAGAAGCTCATGATTAAATGTATAACACTCTTCCACTGTAGGCATTATGCAAACTATAGACTTTTTTCTGCAATTTTCTAGTGCATTACTGCTGCTGGTGTGTTTTCAGTTGTAAACAAGTTCTTTAGTAGATGACTTTGTAAAGCTTGTTTACCATGTTTGCTTAGAACACCAATTCTTACATCTTTCAGAATATTTCCATAATCTTCATCACTTGCTTGTTGCATATTCTGATTGAGTTCTTTATATTCAAAATTTACCCACAGATTCACATTTCCAATACTTCCCATAGATTTCCTAGTGTCTTCGTGTAGAAGAGTTTTAAAAACTGGTTCTCCTTTTACAGGAGTTGGTTGTAGCAGATCTCCAAATACAATTAAATGTTTTCCTCCAAAGAGAATGTCGTAATCTGTTTTTATACCTGTTGCAATCTTAAATGGACGTTGAGACCATGCTCACCTCATCAATAATTAAAAGTTTCATTTTCTTCAGCACTCTTGACACTTCATAAGAAGCTTCTCCAGACAACTTCTGATATTCTAATTTATTATCATGCTCAACTAGTAACACCAGTAATCGATGCAAAGTAATTCCTTTAACATTGTGCACATTTAAACCTGAAGCTGTTACCACACAAGATACATGTGAACCAGTAGTTGTTTTAAGATAACTGGTCAAAACTTTAATTAAAAAATGTTTACCCATTCCAGCTTGACCACTGATGTACATCAGAATAGATTTAAATGATAAACATACACCTTTTTTTATTCAACATGTTCTATCTGTTCTCTCACTTGTACATATATTTCTTTCTGTTCAGTATTTACTTGTTCTTCTAACTTTTCCAATATAATATTCTCCTCTTGTGCTTGTTGCATTGCAATATCGAATTCATGCATAGCAATCGCTGCTTCATTTTCCACTATTGGTTGTCCAAGTGGATCTTGACTACATGGACCAGAACTTTGACTATTTTGAGAACTTTCATTAACTATTTCAGCTGTAATAGTCTTTTCCTGTTCAACTTCATCATTCAACATTTGTAACTATGTTGGGAAATTTTTACATGCAATGCTATCTTTACATGCATTAAAAGAATCTTTGTTACAGTCGAAACATCCAAGTAATTCACTTTCGCTACACCATGGTTTGAAGTGTTGGAGAAGTGCTAAATAGTAAAATTCTCGCTTATCTGGAGTTTCACAACTGAGTTTCTTGTGGTTAATAAGGTTACATTTTGTTTTACTAAACATCCAACTACTGCATATTTTCCTTCTTTTAAATTGTGTTTAACATTTCTTTTGAAGCTGTAATGTTGAAGTACTTCATACAGACATAGCTGCTCCAGATGTCTACTCCTTTTCGGATAGTATGTATCCAACATATTAGTTTTAAGAATTTCTGTACTGTCTGGTTGATTTGCTGCTAAGTTTTCAATTGTTTCTAATGATTTTAATACTCTATTTCGTGAGCAGGCAAGACCTAAACTTACCCAGATGATTCCTTGTGAACTTGGATATAAACTTGAACACAAACGGTCTAAACATTCATAAGATCCAATTTCTCGGTGGGAAAGCTGTACAATTTTTTGCTAAGGCTTTTCTCTTGTGCAATTTCTTTCCACATTTGTTTCATCTAGTTTTTTCTGATTTCGTTATATATGATGTAACATAGCGTGCAACAGCAATTGAGTTATTTGCATTCCACATTTTCAAAATAACTGGATTGTAGTCATTAATATACTTTGACAGTTCTGTTCTTTTTAAGTTGTAGGTATTCTTTGGAGATTTGCGAGTTATTGTGTGCCTTGCAGAAGGAAAAAAGATTTTACTCATCGTTTAGAAATTACTGGACGTGGAAATCCAAACCGACACTTGGTATAAAATTTTCGTTTAGACTTGTATTTTCATCGGCAGTACTTTCCACAACAGTGACTTTGGAAACGTAAAACTTTCTGTCTCAAGCTTCTATATCCTCCTTCTCTTGGAATATCACATGTCACATACTGTTCAATGAAAGACAATACTATTTCATCTGAATCAGTTCCAAATTTAAGTTCATCCTTGATCCATAATAGCATATGTATATTTCCTGCCCGTGGAAACACTAAAAAAGTCATCCAGAGATTTTGTGATCAAGGGGAACTTTGATTGCAATACAGAGTACTGTGTATACTGCTTGATATGTCCTTGTAAACATTTTTACATAGGCAGAAAGATACACAGAGCAAGAAAGAGAGTGTTAGAACATAAAAGAGCTATCCGCCATAACAACAAGCAATATCCAGTAGCTCATCATTTTAAAGCATTTCATGGACAGAATGACAAACTTTTTATCATTTGTAATTTTAGATGCAGTAATACCACAGGAGAGGGGAGGTGATAGAGAGCGACAATTGAGAATTTTAGAATCTAAGTGCATCATATCTTTTGAGACATTATATCCTGTGGGTTTAAACTCCAGCAAAGAATTAGCAGTATATGTAGGCTAATTCTATATTCCGGGTAAATCAGCAGAGGATTAAATATACTGTACAGGAGATTGTGGCATTATTTTATCTTTTCTAAAATGTAACTAAGATCGAATAGTATTTTATCTGTATATAGGATTTTCTGAGTGATCATTATTTTAAAAAAAACTTTTTTTCTTTTGTTATTTGTTGTAAATAGGACCATGTACATACTGGGAACAACTGTATCAAGCAAGAGTAAGACACTGGAGGTAAAAACTTTGATTGTAGATAAGTGCCAACAAATCTATGCTCATGCATGTTACACACCCATGTGCCCACTTGGGCTGAACTTCTAATTAAACATATATATTTGATGTATTGTAGATCAAGCCCACTTGGGCAAGACTGTAGCACAATCGAGTGATGAGGAATTAATGGCAAAAATGCATTATTCAATGATATGGCAATAAAAACCTGTGTATGCCAATGTGACTTTAACATGCTGTTAAGTAGCATGACAGCAATGTACCTGCAAATAAAGCTTTGTCAATTATAATAAGACTTGGCAGATAACGATGGATCAATTTTAAATGTATTGACCACAATCGATAATGCAAGGTCGAAATTGAGAGTAACCCTGGGCGTAGTTTGCGTAGTTGCGCTACGCGTAGCTACGTGAAGTGCACTTCGCACTATGCACGCTACGCATAGCTACGCCAACTGCATAGTGAGGTAGGGAAATGCTGTTCTCACTGATTGCACAGTGCTGGACGCTTGTCCGCACTGTGCAATCATTGCAAACGGCATCTTGCACAGTGCAAGCGGTCGTTTTCTGCTGCTCGAGTAGATTTGTACTCGAGCGGCAGCTTTCTCAACCCGGACTAATAGTTTCTCATCGCGAGCGGTTGGAATGAGAAACCTGACCTCCCCGCGTTGAGAATCTCGCCAGGAGGTTTATTTTACACGCTTGTGATTAGCAACTTGTTGTTGCCAATCGCAAATAAGGAAAAAGTCTCGCCGGGATGTTGATTTTGCTTGCACGCGGTCACCAACTTGACGTTGAGGACCGCAAGCAAGCACAAAATGTCCGCTGCACTACGGTACGCGTTTTTAAACTGTGCTACGTGCAATTCGCGTAGTGCATAGTAGCGCAAACTATGCACGCTCTGCGAGCGTAGCATGGTACTACGCCCAGGGTTTATTGAGAGACATGGTTATCATGTGAACTGCACTGGCACTTTATATTTTTGCATTATGGGTTGGTTCTCAGATATAAATGTATTTTACATGGTATCTAGAATATTGATGGCGAGTTGGCAACTGTATGAGTTTCATATGGTGAATTGTATGAAATATTGTGAAAAACAAAAAAACATTATAAGATAGCACTTACCAGTTTGTTACTGGCAATAGGATGGTCCACTTTCTATGTTTATTTAACACAGTATGTAAACGGAAGTAGAACAACACTTGCTTTACCGTGACCAAGCCGAAACAGGCGAAAAACGTCGATAGGAGGCTTTCTGTACTGCATTAAAGAGCACTAAGCATTTTGGAGTGTCCTGCACTTTCTTTCTTGAATCGGAAGGAACTTTGTTAGTAATTACTTAGATTCACGGAATCCATGTAGGACCGCCACATGGTTGAAGCCCCGCACTACCGGACAATTGTGTTGATTATATATATGTATATATATATATATATATATATATATTCACTGAAAAAACCATAGGTTTCAGGGGTGTTATAGTTAGCTGGACTTTTCACTTGTACAAAACCATTGAAATTCCCCCGTTATAGTTAGTTCAGCTAACTATAACTCGCGCGCCCGCAATGCACTGCTGATGACGTCACATATTACATCACTCATGACATGGTCAGTGACATCACTCATGACATCACTGATGACATCTCAAATGACATCACTGAAGACATCACTGATGACATCATCCAGTGAATGTGTGTTTTTCTGAAAATTAAATATGTTTTGTATATGTATATCTCAAGGTCGATGGAAGAATAAATGGGTATATAAGTGTCTAAATGGATGATTTGTTTTTGAAAAATTGATTGTGTAACTGACTGATTAAGTGTATCATAGTGAATACATGGCTTAGTGAGTAATGTTTAAATATGTAAATATCTGTATCAGTCTCTCACTTTGTGTATAAGTGGCTGCATGGGTTGGTGAGTAGCTACATGGGTGTCTATATAGGTTATTAGTTGGTTTTTTGAGTATCAGTCTGAGTGTCTGCATGGTTCGGTGGGGGGTATTACGTAGTGCATAGGTGCATGAATGAGTGACTCACTGTTTGTATGTGTTGAACACAGCATGTGTGCAGGACTATATGGGTGGATGAGTGTGTGTATGGGTGTGTTAGTGAGTGAATGACTGTCTCAATAGTGTCTTTATGAGTAACTACATATGTTTTAAACTAGTATATGTGACTATTGGTGTATATATGTGAGTATATGTGAGAGTGAGAGATTGAAAGAGTTCCTGTATGAATAAGTATGTGTTTCTATAAGTGATTGTTTAAAAGACTAAGTATGTGTAAGTTTCCGTAGAAGTAAGTGTGGTGGTGTGTGTATAACTGTATATGCAAGTAAATGTATGTTTGATCCTTTATTAGCATGAGTGACTATGTGTGTGAGTAACTCTATGGATGAGTGGCATTGTGTAACAGGATGTATAGGTGTATGAGTACATATGATGAGTGAGTACATGTATGAGTGACTGTATAGGACTCTTGGTGAATGAGTGGATGTGTATGTGGATCTTAGAATTACTGAAGAGGTATTTGTAACTGGTATTGGTATGTCCATTGTTTTGAAAATTTTAGTCTCTATTTTTGAATGTGTGTATCAAAGGTATATTAGGGTGAGAGGAGGTCTGCCACTCTATCACAAGGATGATGTCATCAGTGATGTCATCAGTGATGTCATTTGAGATTTCATCAGTGATGTCATGAGTGATGTCACTGACCATGTCATGAGTGATGTAATATGTGACGTCATCAGCAGTGCATTGCGGGCGCGCGAGTTATAGTTAGCTGAACTAACTATAATGGGGGAATTTCAATGGTTTTGTACAAGTGAAAAGTCCAGCTAACTATAACACCCCTGAAACCTATGGGTTTTTCAGTGAATTTCTGAGGTTTTTTAAATGCTAACTCCTAACTATAACGTGCCTGAAACCTATGGTTTTTTCTGTGAATTTCAAAGGTTTTTTAAATGCTAATTTCTGACTATGCCTACAGAGATAGGACATGTGAAGAAAGAAGAAAAAATGCACAGAAAGAAACAAAAGAAGTGCAGAAAGAAGCAACAGAAGTCCTCAGTTACGAAGGTAAGTGCAGGAAGAAGGATAACGTGCAGAAAGAACAAAAAGAAGAGCAGAAAGAAGCCTTGTTGCAAAATCATCCTATACCCTCAACTTTTTTCAGACGGATACTGGTGGTAACTGAGTCTGACTAACCAGTCCTAGAGCCAGTGCTATGTTAAAAGACACTTAGAATACAGTGAAAACACCTACATACACTAGGGAACATTATGCGTTGGGGTCCCCCTGTGATTAGCATGACCTTCTCTGTAAGCCCCTAGTATATAATAGGGCATGGGGATTAAAACTACCTCTTAAAACAGGCCACAGGGCGTTTTTGCACACGTTAACTCAGGCCCCGTCCCCTCCCTTCACTACTGTGTAAACACGCCCTGTGTCCGTTTTTAGTTGGGAGATTAAGTTCATTTGAATCCTGAGGGTCCCTAGGGTCCAACTAGCCCACTAGGTACCTCCAGTAAGTGCCACAGAGCTGCGTTGCAGAGAGGTGTAAAAAGTGGCACGGCCTGGACCACCTCTCTGCAATGCAGCTCAGTGGCGCTTACTGGAAGCACTTGGTGGGCTAGTTAGCCCCCACGGGCCCTCAGTATTGAAGGGAAATTATATCCCCAATTTAAAACGTGCCATAGTGCGTGTTTGCACACGTCACCTCAGGCCCCGTCCCCTCCCTTCACCACTGTGTAAATGCGCCCTGTGGCTGTTCTAAGTTGAGAGATTAAGTCCCCTTGAATCCTAAGGGTCCCTAGGGTCAAACTAGACCACTAGGTACCTCCAGTAAGCGCCACAGAGCTGCGTTGCAGAGAGGTGTAAAAAGGGGCTTGGCCTCAGAACACCTGTCTGCAGCACAGCTCCCTGGCGCATACTGGAGATGCCTGTTGGGGGCGCGTTTGCAGAGTGCTGCACGGAGGGGGCATGGTCTCCGGCACGATGCCAGTCTTTTATTTATTTTAATTTTTTAAGAAGGGGAGCTGTGTGGTTCCCCTTCTTATTCTAATTTATTGGCCCTGATGACCCCATCCCCCAGGGCCTGTCTCCTAATTATATTTTTTTGACCCCAATCCCCAGGGCCGGCCACTGTTTTTTTATTATTTTAAAAAAATATATATTTATAGACACACCTAGGACATGCTGGACAAACCGTACGTACCTATCACCATGACAATTTGCGTGATATTCATTAAAAGGCGACTATGCATGCAATGAATCCACGTGGAATGTATTTACACCACTAGTGAAGCTCTGACATGTCTGATGCCCTACCGTGCCTAATCCCGGTAGACACCCTTGTTGTTTATTTATACAAACATGGGTAGCTATTGACAGGCAAATTTAATACACATGCACACCAACCCATTCAAAGGGGATTCGACAAAAATTCGACCAATACTATGCAAGAAACCCCCCTCACGGTTAATAAAACACACATCCACTGCCGGATGTATAACACTTTTTATTTTACTCTCTGGAAAGGGGACGAACATCACTTGAGAGTCACAGCGCGCTCCTGACAGAGCCCAATGCTGTGTTACACCCACCAGTGCCCGCCGAGTGCCTCACACCTCTGTGTTGTTTTCCACCAGCTAGTGCGTATGCTATGACACTCTCTAGCCCATGTGCACTGTAACACCACCCCGTGAATATGTCATGCCACACTTGTCTTCGCACGGGTTATATTGCCCCATCTAACGTGCCTTCCTCGATGCCTATGTTATAACGCACAGTGCTATGCCATACATATTACAATCTGGGATCCATATCTTTGTCACAGTGCATATGCAACGTTACACTCCCCAGCACATATTTTAAATTACAACTTTAGAGACTAGTTAGGTTACACAACACTGCCATGTGCATATTACACTCCAAGGCGCATATTGCATAGCACGCGCTAGTGCCTGTGCTATCTCGCGCTCTCCAATGAATCTGTAATTGCGCACAATGCATTGCATATTATATTTCACGCCCGGTTCATCTTATATCACACTTTTTGGTGCATAGTTTATACCATACACTATATCTAGTTTTCATTTTCAATCGTGCTCTCAGGACTATGTTCTATATAACACTGTGTTCACCTACCCTTTTCACGGGCATTACATTTTGCGATAGGGGGTGAAGGGTCAGGGGGTGTTTCTGCCAAGTGAGCCCAGAGTAACAGTCACAAACGTCCTCTTCTTCCTGAATAAAAGTGAGATTATGCTGCATACTTGTTCATATTTTAAGTAGTTCTCACAGACACAATGTTTTAAAAACAATAAAGTTCCTAATACCCGCCTTCTCTGAACAGTTAGCTTGCTGCCCCATCCCCCTCCTCCCTATCCTCTGTTGTGTGAATCCATGGACTAGCCTCCTCCCTCCTGCCATGCATGGTCTGATGTACTGCCACTGCCCTCAATTTAGTATGATGTACCAGTCCACTCCACCTGCCCTCCATTGCCCAATTCTATGCCCCATCATTGACCTCCTGCTTAAACTCTGTGCTTAGCTTGCTGCCCCTATTCTCCTTCCCCCTGCCCTCCGATGTCTTTGTGCATGACCCTGCTCCATCCTTTTTGCCCACCATGTCCCATGGACCTGCCGCTCCTATCTACTCTGAGTGTTCTGTTGAGCTCCCACTCCCATCCCACCTGCCTAGCATTGTCAGATGACTGTAACCTGTCCCTGCTACCTCCACCCTGCCTGTCCACATGCCATGCCCCTATCCTCTTCCTCCTGTCCTACATGGTCCATTGTACTACCACATCCTTCTGCCCTCCCTGGTCTGTTGTGCTGCTACGGCTCCTCCTGCCCGCCCCGTGTGGTCTATTGTGAGGCCCCTTCCCCTGAACTTTCTTGTCTGTGCACAGGTCCTGACCCTCCCTTCTATCCTCCATCGTCCTTTGTGCATGCCCCTGCACCCTCCTTCTTGCCCATCATAGCCATTGTGCTGCCACTAACCCTCCCACTTGGCATGCATGGTCTTCTGTGCTGCCATGGCCCCTCCCACCTTCCCTGTGTGGTCAGTTAGCTGCCCCTGACCCCTCCCACCTTCCCTCCATGGTCTGTGTGTATGCCATCACAGTCTCACTGTTGCTCTTCATGGTGTGTCTTGCTTCTAGTGCCCATCCTGCCTGACCTCCATGGCTATCTTGCTGCTCCTGCCCTGCCCCCTTGGCCCCAGCCCTCTGTTTACATGTGCAGACCCCTACTCCCTCCCTCCTGGCTTGTCTGTTCCATTGTAATGCCCCTGACCCATCCCTCCTGCCCTTTATGGTCTGTTATGCTGCAGCTTTCTCTCCTGTCTGTCCATTATGGTCAGCTAGCTACCATTGCCTCTTGCCCCTCTGTTCTCTGTTGTCCATGTGCATGGTCCTGTCCCCTCCCTCTTGCTTTCTATGGATTGTTGTGCTGCAAACCCTGATGCCTGCCCTGCAGGGTCAGTTTGGTGCACCTCTCCATGTCCCTCCTGTCCTCTGTTATCCAAGTCCATGTCCCTATCCCATTTCCTTCCATGATCCAATGTACCATACTTACGAACATTTTGAACTTGGTAAGAGGGAGATTTTGAAAAAAAACTGGGGCATTGATTTTCCCCTTTGAGTTACATTGAAAAAGAGGAGATTGTAGACAGGAGACAGATCAAATAAAGCCCATTTGAGCTTAAAAACATTGGACGTTTCCTGGCTGAATCGGGTCTGTTGGCATGTATGGTTGTACTACCATTGCCTCTTCCTTCTGCCCACAATGGTCTATTACATTGCCACAGCCTCTCTTGCAAGTCCTGCATTGTTGGTTTGTTGCCCCTGCCCCCCTTTCCACTGCCCTCCATAGTCTGTTGTGCTTCCACGGCCCTTCCTGCCTGCTCAGTGTGGTTAAATTGTTGCCTTTGCACCCTCCTACCTGCCTTCAATTTTCAGAGTCCGTGCCCCTGGCCTCTGCCTCTCAACATTATCCTAATGAACAACTAGATTGCTAACATTCTATATTTATTACAAAAGTGTGGAACGCCTGACATCATCTTGATGTAATCAAAACTGTAATACCTAGAGCATTTCCTTTAGAAATTACATATATGAGAGGGTCTTATTGGCATCAAAATGATGGTTAGTGCTCTAAAAGACTAAAATAAGGACATATTTTCTGAGTTTTCAAATAGCGACAAAGCACTTTTAAATTATTTGTTATCTTTATGTTTTTTTATCCAGTTGACCACTTGATTAAATGTTGCACTTAGGGGAGAGGATGTGGTGTTACTTCCAGAACTGCAGACTTTGCAACTGGGGAACCAGGTTGAAGTTTCTGCTTCAGCTCGACATTCTGTCATTCTGGTCAAATCACTTAGTCTCCCCATGTCTACAACCAAAATGAATTTGTTCTTGTGAGATGTAACCAATGCTCATGTAAAGCACTCCAATACCTGACAAGTCTGCACTATATAACACTGCAAAAACACAAAATAATAAGTGTTTTGCACACTTCTGTCATTGGGCTATATTTGGGCTACATCTGGGTGATTTTGGGCTACATTTGGGCTCTTTTGTCTCCGGTGGCCATCTTGGGAGATTTATTTGTTATGAAGTTTCCTAATTTCCTCATGTACTGCAGTCTCCTCAGTTGGAAATGCTTTCAGTTTTTTACTTTGTTTCCATCATGAAGGTATTCAGATATGTCACACATTTGCCATAAATTCTGAATGTTAGCACTCTAGTTGCTCATTAGATCACTGTAGTAAAACTACTGTTCACCATGGAAGTCTGCTCCTGGTATTAAAAGTGCATGTTTCAGTCTGCATGTCAGAATTTTTTAATGAAATAGAAGAGGATTTGAGAAGTCACTCAAAATGTGCCCTCATTTTCTTTCTTCAGCATTAATCATAATTTCTATGGCAACTCCCTCATTGTGTTCCTTTTTAAATTAAATGTTTTAAGTTTTACCAGTTTATTCCAATCAAGATGGCTTCAGGTGTGCCATACTTTTGTCATAATGAAGAAAGTAAGCGCTCTAGTTGTTTTTAAGAACATTCTGGGACATTCTGTCATTGGGCTATACTTGGGCTACATCTGGGTGATATTTGGGCTACATTTGGGCTCTTTTGTCTCTGGTGGCCATCTTGGGAGACGTATTTGTTATGAAGTTTCCTAATTTCCTCATTTACTGCAGTCTCCTCAGTAGGAAATACTTTCAGTTTTTTACTTTGATTCCATCAAGAAGGCATTCAGATGTGTCACACATTTGCCATAAATTCAGAATGTTAGCACTCTTTTTGCTCATTAGATCACTGTAGTAAAGCTACTGCTCACCAGGGAAAACTGCTGCTGGTATTGAAAGTGCATGTTTCAGTCTGCATGTCAGAATTTTTTAATGAAATAGAAGAGGATTTGAGAAGTCACTCAAAATGTGCCCTAATTTTTCTTTCTGCAGCACTAATCATACTTTTTATGGAAAAAATGAACCCCCTCATTTTGTTCCTTTTTAAATTAAATGTTTTAAGAGTTACCACTTTAATCCAAGCAAGATGGCTTCAGGTGTGCCATACGTTTATCATAAGTAGGACTGTTAGCGCTCTAGTAGTTCTTTGGAACACTCTGGGAAGCTGCAGTAGAACACAAAGGAATCAACTGACAGTCTCTGCCCTTGTTGGATGTACATGTTTTACTGAGAATGTCAGCCTTCATTCTCACATGACTGAGAAAGATAATGTGAATTTACAGAAAATAAGCTCTCAGTTTAGCTTATAGATCACCTTCCAAACCTCTGTGGTAAAAGCATGAGAAAATATTTTTCTCTCAATCATGATATCCCAGCAGAAGGCTTTTTCACATGGTGAAATCACCTTAGAACATACCACAATTCCTAAAATGAGTATGGTACCATCAACAAATGATTTATAATGTAACTAAAGTCTTAAAACCTTCTATTAACTGCCATGCTTTTTAATGAGGTGCTATCATGTATATTGGTCCCAAGATGGCTGCCAACACTTCTTGGATGAAGTGCTGACAGCCAATCAGATCTCAGGATGAGATGTGTGGTTAGGCTCCGCCCACATATATATATGCATTTAAATGCTATTTTCTCAGGAACTACTGAACAGATTTACACCAGACCTGCAAAAGGCACTTCCTTGACCTTATGGCTACCTCTCTGCCAAATTTCAAGTAATTCTGTTCAGCCGTTCGGGCTGTAGCTGTGTCTAAAGGTCCTATGGAAAAATGCATGGGGAAAACGCGTTTTGGGACCCCCCTTTTTTCTCGGCCCCTGCTTGACGAATCACCCCGAGACTTTCAGGGTAGACGCTGAACGGAGCGCCCCATTAGTTTTGAAAATTTCGCGAGGATTCGTCAACCGGCGCCAAAGTTATTCAAAATAGAATTTTGAGGTTTCCTATGGAAACTAGGTTGTAACTATAACTATCTACTGGCGACCATCTCTATCTATATATTCACTGAAAAAACCATAGGTTTCACACATGTTATAGTTAGCTGTACATTTTACTGATAAAAAACCAATGAAATTCCCCCGTTATAGTTACTGTAGGCAACTATAACTCACGCGACCGTAATCCTCTGCTGATGCTAATACTGTATTTAGACACTTATTTGCCCATGTCTTCTTCCATTAAATTTTAGCTATACATATATTACAAATATTTTTTTTTCATAAAGACACATATGTCATCAGCAGAGCATTACGGTCGCGTGAGTTATAGTTGCCTACAGTAACTATAACGGGGGAATTTCATTGGTTTTTTATCAGTAAAATGTACAGCTAACTATAACATGTGTGAAACCTATGGTTTTTTCAGTGAATTTGCAAGGTTTTTTAAATGCTAATTCCTAACTATAACGTGTGTGAAACCTATGGTTTTTTCAGTGAATTTGTACGGTTTTTTAAATGCTAACTTACTTTACGCCATTCGTGGCGTGCGCGCCCAGTTAACGCAGTTCGTTCCGTGCGCGCACGGTGCGCTTCGCGCACCGTGCGCGCCCACTTTACGCAGTTAGTGCCATGCACGCACGGTGGTCACGCGGTGCGCGCAGCGCACCGCGTGCCCACATTATGCGGGATGGGCCATGTACGCACGATGCGCTTCGCGCACCGTGCGCACATGGGGGACATATTATGCGCATCGTTGTGAAATGTTTTGTTTATTATTTTCGTTTAGTTGTTAAGCCATGCACAAATGGTGCCATTCGGGCACCATTTGAACATGGGGTGGGGAGAGTGTGGCTAATTTTTTTTTTTTAAACAAATTTTTACCGTACGCGTACGGTAAGCGTAATCGGCGATTTTTCGAAAAAAAAAAATATTTTTTTTTTGGCCTTGGGGGTTGTTTGGGGGCCCGTATATCACTGCTGGGTGATTATTATCTCAATATACTGCCCCTTTACACATTTTTGGGCTTCATTTATGCTGCCCCACTCAGAGTGCGAGAGAGAAAATGGCGGCCGCCGCTTCCTGGTTTCGGCCGATTCGAATGTTTACTAAGATCTAAGAGCCAATCAGAATCGCGCTCGCGCACGTCACCGTACGCGTTCGGTAAGCGCACCGTAAGCGCACCATAAGCTGGCTCAGATATATATATTGATTTAAAGGCTATTTTCTCAGAATCTACTGAACAGATTTACACCAAACCTACAAAAGGCACTTCCTTGACCTGAGGACTACCTCTCTGCCAAATTTCAAGTAATTCTGTTCAGCCGTTCGGGCTGTAGCTGTGTCTAAAGGTCCTATGGAAAAATGCATGGGAAAAACGCGTTTTGGGACCCCCCTTTTATCTCAGCCCCCGCTTGACGAATCCCCCCGAGACTTTCAGGGTAGGAGCGGAGCGTAGCGCCCCACCTATTTTGAAAAATTCGCGAGGATTCGTCGACTGGCGCAAAAGTTATTCAAAATAGAATGTTGCGGATTTCCTATGGAAACGTGGTCCTAACTATAACTACCTACTGGCGACCGCCAGTAGGTAATATATATATATATATATATATATATATATATATATATATATATTACGGTAGTTATAGTTAGAACCTTGTTTTTATTCAAAAAGCATTTTTTCTTTTCCCAATACCTTTGGCGAATCTTCCCAAACTTTTCAAAACGTTGGTCCCGCTCCAGTCAGCTCCTATCCTGAAAGTTTCTGGGTGATTCGCCACGCGAGGGCCGAGAAAAAAGGGGTGTCCCAAATCGCGTTTTCTCCATGTTATTTCTTAGAACACACACGCATGATCTTATCAATGATTGAAATATGCCTAACAGAAAATGTGTTCATGTTTGATGGAAAGTGGTATAAGCAACTACATGGCACTTCGATGGGTACTAGCTTCGCCCCCATCTACGCCAATCTCTTGGTGGGCTGGTGGGAGAAGCATGTACTGTGGAGTGAAGAGATGGAACCATGGTCCAACAACATCGGACTTTGGCTAAGATACATAGACCATGTGTTCTTTGTGTGGGAGGGTAATGAATGTGATATCCTTGAATTCGTTGAACGTCTCAATTGTAATACCATGAATTTGAAATTTACAATGCAGCACAGTCAACAAAGCATTGACTTCCTTGACATCAGACTTACCATTAGTGATGGTAAATTAACTACAGATGTATACAGAAAAAAGACTGCAGGGAACTCCATCTTACACTCAGCAAGCTGCCAACCCCCCAATTTTAGATGGAGTGTTCCTTATAGTGAGTTTCTTAGAGCCAAAAGAAATTGCAGCACAGAAACCCCCTATGAAAAAAACAAAAAAGAAATGGTGAAGAGGTTCAAGAATAGAGGATACCCCACCAAGATGCTCTGTAAAGTAGCACTAAAGCTGATTCTGTCAGCCGCAATGATGCCCTATTTGCACCCCTAAGACTCACAACAAATCAGACAACACTGCCACACCAGTTAGATTCATAACCACATACAGTACACAGGCAGACAAACTCAGAAATGTTCTCAAGAAAAGGTGGCATATCCTTACACAGGATCCCTTACTTGAAAAAAAGCTCGGTCACTCACCATCAGTTACATATAGGAACAACTCGTCCCTTAAGGGCATCCTAGTCAACAGTCACTTACACACAAACAAGTAAACCTGGCTAGAACAAAAGGGGAGGTTTCTACAAATGCAGTAAATGCAAAGCCTCCAGCCACAGTGAGAATGTGAAAGAAGTGACTCTGCAGAGATCAAGAAGAAAATGGAGAATAACAAAACCAATAACATGTGTGACAGATTTCGTAGTCTACGCCATCACCTGCCCTTGTGACAATTGGTATGTCGGCTTGACCACATTCCCAGTAGAAAAGAGAATTTTGGAGCACTGGAGAGAGGTCACCAACTGCGACTTCAGCTATAGCACATTTAAGACATTTTAATGAGGCACATGAGGGAGACTGGACCAAGGGTAAATACTTTGGTCTCGCAACCATCCCCAAACACCCCAGAGGTTGAAACAGAGTTCAGGCCTTATGCAGACTTAAGTCCAGATTGATTTTGTTAGCCGGTAGCATGTTTCCCACAGGCATGAACAATGACGAGGAATTATACGTGCATTTATAAGCACTTGGACGTCTCCTATCAACCATTCCATCAGTTTTCACAACAGATTACTATCAGAGTATCATATTTTAAAATCACTTGAATTTGTATTTATTTTCTTTTCTGTATTGTTCAATTTTCTGTACCACAACAATTTGATTTGTGAGATGATCAATGTTATACCGTTATAGAGTTCATACACATCAGAGCATCTGGGGACATTGTCTAAACTCTTTAGTTCGACCGCCTTGAGAAGTATTATTTAAGTGTTATTGAGACCAATTGAGAGATGGTATTTTGATTCTAACAGTCTGTGTCGTTTATATCCTGAACAGATTGGTAGCGTGACTTGAAAGAAGAATAGCCACTGAGTTATTGCTAAGAGCACAAGAGATCCAGCATGTTCATAGGAACTGTCATCTATACAGAAACATCCGCAATGGAGCGCACACCGCTAGCTCCTCCTCCGGGTTGCCCCATGGGAAGCTGGTACATGAAGTTCTTGAGTGGTTCACCCCAGTGGGTGCAAGTAAGTACTTGTTCAACAGCAAATCTCTAGACCCGATACATGTCCCGGGTTTTAAAATATCGCCCAAGACATGGCTCGGGTTTCGGGATAACTTCCCTCCTCAGTAGAGAAAATAGTTAGGGGTGGAAGAGAGGGCCGCCAAGCAACCGTCAAGGGCCTCAGTGCCCGCACAGGCACGCAGGTGCGTCGTCCAGGAGCTCATCAGCTCAAAAGCTCAAAGGAGCCATTCATATAAACATCCGCAATGGAGCGCACACCGCTAGCTCCTCCTCCGGGTTGCCCCAGAGAGGGCCGCCAAGCAACCGTCAAGGGCCTCAGTGCAAATTTCTAGACCCGATACATGTCCCGGGTTTTAAAATATCGCCCGAGACATGGCGTGCCTGTGCGGGCACTGAGGCCCTTGACGGTTGCTTGGCGGCCCTCTCTTCCACCCTAACTATTTTCTCTACTGAGGAGGGAAGTTATCCCGAAACCCGAGCCATGTCTCGGGCGATATTTTAAAATCCGGGACATGTATCGGGTCTAGAGATTTGCTGTTGAACAAGTACTTACTTGCACCCACTGGGGTGAACCACTCAAGAACTTCATGGACCAGCTTCCCATGGGGCAACCGGGAGGAGGAGCTAGCGGTGTGCGCTCCATTGCGGATGTTTATATAAATGGCTCCTTTGAGCTTTTGAGCAGACGAGCTCCTGGACGACGCACCTGCGTGTCTGTGCGGGCACTGAGGCCCTTGACGGTTGCTTGGCGGCCCTCTCTTCCACCCATAACTATTTTCTCTACTGAGGAGGGAAGTTATCCCGAAACCCGAGCCATGTCTCGGGCGATATTTTAAAACCCGGGACATGTATCGGGTCTAGAGATTTGCTGTTGAACAAGCACTTACTTGCACCCACTGGGGTGAACCACTCAAGAACTTCATGTACCAGCTTCCCATGGGGCAACCCGGAGGAGGAGCTAGCGGTGTGCGCTCCATTGCGGATGTTTATATAAATGGCTCCTTTGAGCTTTTGAGCTGACGTGCTCCTGGACGACGCACCTGCGTGCCTTTGCGGGCACTGAGGCCCTTGACGGTTGCTTGGCGGCCCTCTCTTCCACCCCTAACTATTTTCTCTACTGAGGAGGGAAGTTATCCCGAAACCCGAGCCATGTCTCGGGCGATATTTTAAAACCCGGGACATGTATCGGGTCTAGAGATTTGCTGTTGAACAAGTACTTACTTGCACCCACTGGGGTGAACCACTCAAGAACTTCATGTACCAGCTTCCCATGGGGCAACCCGGAGGAGGAGCTAACGGTGTGCGCTCCATTGCGGATGTTTATATAAATGGCTCCCTTGAGCTTTGAGCTGACGAGCTCCTGGATGACGCACCTGCGTGCCTGTGCGGGCACTGAGGCCCTTGACGGTTGCTTGGCGGCCCTCTCTTCAACCCCTAACTATTTTCTCTACTGAGGAGGGAAGTTATCCCGAAACCCGAGCCATGTCTCGGGCGATATTTTAAAATCCGGGACATGTATCGGGTCTAGAGATTTGCTGTTGAACAAGTACTTACTTGCACCCACTGGGGTGAACCACTCAAGAACTTGAGCTTTTGAGCTGATGAGCTCCTGGACGACGCACCTGCGTGCCTGTGCGGGCACTGAGGCCCTTGGTACAGCGGCAGCAACGCCAACAACAGGTCGGCAAACAAGAGTCCCCAGCAGGTAGGCAGTGTTTGTCGATTTTAAAGGTATGAGTACATATGAGTGAGTACATGTATGAGTGACTGTATAGGACTGTTGGTGAAACTGGTATTGGAAAATTTTTTTTTTAGTCTCTATTTTTGAATGTGTGTATCAAAGGTTATATTAGGGTGAGCGGAGGTCTGCCACTCTATCACAAGGATGATGTCATCAGTGATGTCATCAGTGATGTCATTTGAGATGTCATCAGTGATGTCATGAGTGATGTCAGTGACCATGTCATGAGTGATGTTATATGTGACGTCATCAGCAGTGGATTGCGTGTGCGAGAGTTATAGTTAGCTTAACTAACTATAATGGGGGAATTTCATTGGTTTTTTACGAGTGAAATGTCCAGCTAACTATAACATCTGTGAAACCTATGGCTTTTTCACTGAATTTGCAAGGTTTTTTAAATGCTAATTCCTAACTATAACGTGTGTGAAACCCATGGTTTTTTCAGTGAATTTGTATGGTGTTTTAAATGCTAATTCTTATCTTTAACGTGTGTGAATTTTTTTTTATTTTTTATTTTTGCAAGGTTTTTTACATCTTTTTTTTTTACTTTATATTCTCTTTAAACACTATGGTAAAATTTTAAAAATTCTGCAATATATAATTTTTCACCTTTCTTTTTAACCAAACAGGTAAGATATAGTAGTATAACATAGTGAATCTTTTTTTCTATTTTTTTTTTACGTGCGCGTACGGTAAGCTTACCGTAAGTGCACGTTTTGCTTTATCTACGTAATATTTCTACTCTGTTTGCGTATGGTTACGCAATTTACGTAGACGTACGTACTGCGTACGCGACGCGTAAGCGCATACGTTACACGCGTACGTTACGCGGAAGTGTTGGAGCGTGCCTGTTATGCGCATGCGCGCGTGCGCGTGTCTTTTATACGCGCATGCGTACTTTTACCTTAAGCGCTCCGTAAGCGTAACGTACGCGCGTGGTGGGTCATGTGATCAAGAAACAACACTTTTGATTGGTTTAAACTACTTTCAGTTCTAGAACTCTCCTACACCACACCCATTCCCCTCGTTTCTGCTTGTGATCCCTTAGGAGAAGGAGCTGAGTTGTCTTTGTGATACGATGGCAGAACAGCAGTCCTCTTCTGAGAGTGAGCCAGGGAGCAGCATCATCAGAGAGAGAAGGAGGAAACAAAAGACTTCTTTTGTATGGGAATATTTCACCTATCCAGAGGGGCAGAAAAAGGTAAATGCTCCTTTAGTCACCTGCTCACTTTGTGAGCGTGTCTTATCTAGAGGGAATCCTAGGAAGAAGTATTCCTTTGGAAATCACTCTATGGTTAGACACATTAAGGATAAACATCCCAGGACTTATGCTAGACATACTGGAGAAACATCTCCAGTAAGTCTCCCAAGCACACCTGCAGAAGCTCAGCCGAGTACATCTTCGGCAGCTCAGCTGAGCCCTTCCTCTGCGGTGGGAGCATCACCCTTTTCTGGTCCTCTGGATATAAACCCTCGTTTTGGGAGGGTTACAATGAGGTGCACAAGATGTCATGACCTTATTGTTCATGCGGAGACCAGTGTTTCCCTCATAAACAATAGGATAGACCAGCACATCTGTGGTCCTTGTTAGTATTCCCATTCTTTCTTTCCTCTTTCCCTTTATGAACACAACGGTTCTTTTAACAGCCAACCTTACCTCTTAACTTTTTTTTAAATTTTTTAAATGACTTTTTTTTTTTTTTTTACCGTGCGCAAAAACCCCCAAAAATGTAATCAACCTACAAGGACCATGAGGGACTACTACACAAATGAGAGAAGCATAGAGAAGAGTAGTGAAAAACAGTGAGCATTAAAGTAAATGTGTGATAATTCCAGAAATTTCACACTTACCTGACAATGAAAATAACTTAAACAAAAATAAGTGATTTATTTTACTTTCTATTAAGAAGTTTATCTTTATATTTTTCCTTTCTCAATCTGTAAAAAAAGAAAAAGGTATTAATATTTAACAATACTTTTTAGAATACAGTGCACATATTTTCATATTTCAACAAACATATTTTTGCCCTTTTTTTGCTGTTTTCAGAATATATTGCATTTTACTGTAAATCGTAAAAGCAATTGCATTCATCACTTAACAGCGGGCAAAAAAAAAAACAATCAGAAAGATTGTTTAAAAAAAGCCCAGAATCTCTTCTCACTAAAACATACCGTAATAGAAATGATACATTTGCAATATAAATCTCACGTAAGAACAATAACTAATTTCAGTAAATATCGTCTGAAAATTCTGTTGCATAAGCATAATCACCAAAATAATTTGTGTCAAAGAAGTCCACAATGCAAATTATTACCTTTCCGTAAGGCCAAATGGTAATTTTTATAATAATTTTTGAAGACATTTCCGATGGTAATCCAATTTAATTGTAATAATGTTTTCTACAGATGTTGCAAATTCTTTCTAAAATTTTGGTTTCAGAAAAATTAAATAGGAATTTGCTAAATCAAAAGGCAAACGTTGCTTGAAAACCAATTCAGAATCATTACACAGTGTCCAGCCTTTTTCACATTTAAGAAAAACTGTGTAATGACCCGAAGTTACAAAAGTCCAATCATGGAAAATTACTGCAACTGTTACAAAAGTTTTGCCAGAAATTGATAATTGCTGTCCTGTAAATTTCTTTATTAAAGTGTCCAATTTTGTTCCATCAGCTCTACAACGTTGCATCATTAAAATTACATACTGTCCATATTTCTTTAAAAATAACGTTGAAAACATGTCTGATTTACATTTAGAACATTCCATGTTGTGATTGGCATCTTTAACTAATTTACTAAATGTCACTGATTTAGTCTCTGGCAATGTTAAATAGATAAACCTTTCAGAATCAACATTAGAGCTGCATGTGTAGAAACAGTTTTCACAACTATGTTCCCATTTATAAGAGAGACCAAACATATTTTCTATTTCTACCCCTTCATCTTGAAGTACCAAAAGGATGTACATCAAGAATTCCTGTGCATCTTGCTGGACATTTTGAGAAAACTGTGTTCGTCCTGAACAAACATCTAATAGATTTCTAATTTCATTCGCACTTTCTATTTTAGCTTTATCAACACTCAGTTTCTCATAAAGAAGACTTAGCACAGAACAGAATCTTTTTTCATGATTTTCTATTATCTGCTCTTGCAAACTTTCAAGATAAAATACAACATTCAGCACTACATTTGCGTAGCAGTTGACACCAGAGCTATTTTCAAAATGGCAACCAACAACCTCTTCCACATTGTCCTTTTTCTTTTTGCTTGCAATCACATGACTCTCTTTTTGTTTTCTCTTCTGTACATCCTCATTACAGATATTCTCAATTCTCCTTTTCCGACAAACAACACGTTTCTCCAACACAGGATACTGACCTAAATGAGGAGCATAGGTTCTTCTTAATCTATTGTACACCTTAACACAATTTGCATCAGCACTAACTTTTGAGTCATCAAAGTCTATCATGAATAAACCAGATAATGTTTTCACTCGTGACAAAGCAACATATGTCATACCTTCTTTGAACACAGTAGATCCAATGTTTACAAATGCACTATCAACAGTTAATCCTTGACACTTGTGAATAGTTACAGCATATGCTAGAGAAAATGGAAACTGCTTCCTACGTACATATAAGTCTTTCACAAGCAAAAAACGGACTGAACAACGACTAATGTCTTTTACCTCTTCAATCTGATCAAATTTAATTTTTAAAAACTCAATTCCTTCTTTTTTCTGGTAGTTAACAAAACCCACAACTTTACCCATAGCTCCATTCACTAAACCTTTTTCAACATCCAAATTTCTCCTTAGAAATACTCGACAGTTCATGCAAAGATATAGATTTTTTTCTAATCCAGCTGTTTTCGAAATGTTCTTCTCTAGAGAATCCAAATTATTTTTCAGTTCGCCTGTTAATGTAATAGTAATTCTTTCATGTTGGATTTTGTCCACTGCTTCCATTTTCTTAATCTCTTCCTTTTCCAATTTCAAAAGTTCCTCATTGAATATCGAGCATTCACGTAGTGTTGGCATTAAGCAGATTACAGTATTTTTTTCTGCAATGTTCTTGTATATTTTCTCTGCAACTATTTCTTCACTTGGAAATAAACTATGTAGCAACCAACTCTGTAATGCTTTTCTGCCTACTTCTGTGAGTAGTCCAATTCTGATATCTTTCAGAATTCTTCCATATTCTTCATCATTTGCTTGCCTCATATTGGTAGTGAGTTCTTTGTACTCAAAGAATGACCAAATATTCGCATTACCAATGCTTCCTAATGACTTCTTCGTGTCCTCATGGGTCACAGTATTAAGCACTGGTTGTCCTTTAACTGGAGTGAGCTGCAGTAGATCCCCAAAAACTATAACATGTTTTCCACCAAATAGCATGCCATAGTCTCTTTTTAGAATTTGCTGCATTCTTAAATGCACAAAGGCAAGCATTAAGTTTGATACCATGCTTACCTCATCAATAATGAGAACTTGCATCTTCTTCAACACTCTTGAAACTTCGAAACATGCTTCGCCAGTTAGCTTGTGATATTCTATTTTGTTCTCATGCTCCACTGGTAACATTGGCAAGCGATGGAGAGTAATTCCTTTTATATTATATGCTGCTAACCCAGTTGGAGCAGTAACAACACAAGATAAAGTTGAATCAGTTTTTTGCTGTAGGTAGCTTCTGATGACTTTAATTAAGAAACTTTTCCCAGTTCCAGCTTGTCCACTCACATACAACCTAATTGGTTCAAATGATGTGCATGTGCACTCTTTATTTTCATGTAGTAATCCGTGATCAATTTTTTTACTGACTTCTTCATAAATTTGTCGTTGTTCTTCATTCAGTTGTTGTTCCAAATCTGGTAAGTCTATTAAATCTTCCTGAGCTTGATTCATAGCCGTGTCTACTTCAGTCATGGCTATTGCCGCTTCATTTTCTAAGATTGGCTGTCCTAGTGGATCTTGACTGAGCGTTCCAGAACTTTGGCTGTCTTGAGAACTGTCTTCAGCTGCAATTGTAGCTTCCTGTTCAATTTCTTCGTTTAACATTTGGACATAGTCCCTGAAAATACTGCATTCAATGGTATCTTTACATGCATTAAATGAATCCTCATAGCTTTGAAATTCTCCAAGTAGTTCGTCCTCTGAACGCCATGGTTTAAACAACTGTAAAAGTGCCAAGTAGTAAAATTCCTTTTTGTCAGTAGTGTGACAACTCAGCTTTCTGTGATTAATCAAACTTCCTTTTGTTTGCTTCACCAAACATCCTTCCTCATCAATGACTTTATATTTTCCATTGTTGATGTCTTCTGTGGCTTTCCGTGAAAATATGTAGTTCTGCAGCACTTCATAGAGACACATGTTCTCAAGATGATGACTTCTTTTTGGGTAATATGTGTCCAACATGTTTGTTTTCAAAATATCTGTACTTTCTGGGTCGTTCTCGGCCAAATATTCAATTTCTCCAACAGATTTCAGTACCCGATTTCGCATTCCTGCAAGGCCTAAACTGACCCAAATTATTCTTCTTGATTTCGAGTACAGGCTTGCAGATGATAACCTATCTGAACATTCGTAGGATCCAATTTCTCGATGCGATAACATCTTTAAACTGAAACTGTACAGCTTCTTACTGACAGTCTTCTCGTGAGAAATCTCTTCCCACATTTCCTTCAATTCCGTTTTCTCAGATTTAGTAATGTAAGATGTGACATACCGAGCAACAGCAATAGAATTGTCTGCCACATACTGAATATCCATGTTAGCATTCCACATGGATAAAATGACTGGGTTGTAGTCATTTATATATTTTGACTCTTCTTTTCTTCTTAGGTTGTACGTATTTTTGGGAGATTTTCTTGTAATAGTATGTCGCACAGCTGACATAAAACTGTTGACTCTTCCTTTTGAAAGAACAGGTCGTGGAAATCCAAATCGACATTTTGTGTAGAATTTATCTTTGGTCTTGTACTTCCGTCGACAGTATTTTCCACACCGATGACTTTGGAAACGTAAAACTTGCTCTTTTAACTTTTTCTCTTCTGTGCTTTTAGGTATAGCACATGTTGCATATTCTTCAATGAAAGATAACACTGCTTCATCAGCATCTGTTCCAAATTTTGGAGCATCCTTGATCCACACTAGCATATGAATGTGAGGAGCACCTCTTGCTTGGTACTCTTTTCTCCAAAAGAAATCCACAACTTCTCCAAGTGGTGGATTTTTTTTTTTGCAGATAAAGGACATCATAGCCTCAAATCTATGATTGAAATATCTGCAAACATTAACCGGATCCAATGAGCACAATTCTCCTGCTGTCTTGTATTCGATGTTTTTAATGTTTGAATTTGCCTCTCGTAGAAAATCCAGTAAATCATCCCAAGCGTACTCTGCACAGCTTAGGGTAAGGAACCATGTTGGAGTTCCTAAATTCCGTAACATACATTTCAATTCTCCATGGCGTCGGTACCAATATTCATTCGTCCCACGCTGACAAGCCATCAGATTGATCAATTGTGATTCCAAATGATCATCTCGCTGCTGCACTTTGTTCATAAAATCCTTAGCAGACACATTATGTAGATGTGTTCCACTTTTTAAAATGTGGTTTACTGCATAAGATAGTGCAGACAAGTCACTTTCAAATAACAGATGGAACAAATAAGGAATACTTTGACGAAATCTGGGATCTTCTGCATATAATCTTGTAGTCCGATACTCCGAAGCAGGAATCTGGACTGGACGTTCATCATATCGTCCACCTTCTCCTGTAGGAAACAGCTGGGGAAAACAACGAGCTTCCAAACTCTCCTCCCATACACTCACGGGAGTTCCTTGTGCTTTTTTCATTTGAAACAGATCAATGGTGTTTGCCATTACTTCTTTTGAATGAAGAGGATGTATGCTGAAATGTTCATAAATTTCTTCTTCTTTCGACTTGTCTACTTTTTCAATTTGCCCAGTTGGTGTGTCTGTGACTCCTACTAAATCTTCTTCATCTTCATCTATATAAATTGATTCATACCATTTATTATTCCTTTTCAAATATAAATTTGCTTTTTGTACTTTCCGTACATCTACCAGCTCCTGCCAAATTTTCTTATTCTTTGTAGGTACACCATTAACCAGAATAACTAATGGTTCAGTTTCCAAAGTATCTGTATCAATAGTTTCCATATTTTTTTTCAAATCCAACGGCAAATAGACAACTCTTCCTTTTAAACCTCTCTGTAAATCTGAAGGAGGTAATTTGCCTGTTTTTGGCTCCATATGTACTATGGTCTGGAACGGATGGACACATTGAATGAGTATAGACTCATATGTATTTAAATGAGAAAGTTCTGCAGAAACTTCAACCAATTCTAATTGATTTTGTACAGCTCTAGCTGGCATTTTATTTTCTTCCAACTTGTTGTAACAGTATTTACAAATACGTTGATCTTCACCCAAATCAAAACAATTTTCAAGAAATATATATGTAGCAAAATCCTTCCACTTATAATTATCTTCTTCTTCACTTTTTTTGTAGAGATCAACATTCCTTGTTTGGATTTTGTAATGGCTTCTCCAGCAACAAATACAGGTAATATTTGGTCTTTCATTAGAGATGATAGCAAATTTTGTAATTTGATCTTCAAATTTCTTATTTACGGAGGGTTCTACATTCTCTTCCACATTTTCCTCAATAACTGTGGCATTCCCTGCACTTTCTTGTTCTGGACCAAAGTAACAAAACTGAATCTCATCAGTAACCCTCTCTACTTCTGATACAGATCCATGAAACAGAGCCTTATTCAACTCCTTTAACTTTAGTGCTGGACTTTTAGCAAAATACAATCTTCTCACAAATTTCCTAATTTCAGTATGATGAACTGCCAGCATCCTAAAATGGTGAAAAACACTTTGACAAACTTTCCTAGATAAACAAGCCAGAGAGTGTCCTTGCAAACCAGTATTCTCTCTCACTCTGCATGGATCTAGTCCTTGAAGCACCTTAATCTTCTGTTTAACACTCTTTTTACTATATTCTCTTAAAAACTCACGTAATTTATCAATAGATTCCTGTCGCAAAGTACAAATACTACTACAATTCCAAGTATACACTGGGGCTTTAGGACGTCTTCCCATAACCTCATCTGCAATCACTTCTTCCTCATTTCTTGGAACCATTTTCTCCTTTTCCATTACACAACCATCCTTAACTTCATATGCTCGACCACTGGTGTCAACTGCATGCAGCAAACTATTACTTTGAAGATAACTCTCTTCATTAAAAAATGGTTCAGTACTTGAACTATGCATCCATTCTCCTAAAAACACTTTACAAAAGTTATTTCTTTTTACTACTCTTTTCTTTTTGCTTTGTGACTTCATTACATTAACTATTTTTTCTAATGTACGCATCCTGTTCAAAATTAAAATGAATAGTTTTCTTTTTAAATCTAAAGCCTTAGCTACAATGGCTTCTATATCTTTTTTTCTCTTTATAAATTTAGCTCTTTTCTTATATTTTTTTACATCCTTTAGCAAATTGGACATCACTCTTCTCTGAAACATTTTCCTACGGATCTCTTTAAATGCTGATTTTCTTTTCAAGTTAATTTTTATAGCTTCTGCTTGTACATTAGCATTTAGTAAATTCTCACTATTCTCCTGTTGTTTTCTACTTGAAACAGTTTTTCCAATGGGGGCATTTTTAAAATTTTTCCTTTTTTTGAATATTTTTTTAAAGAATTCCTTTGTCTGCTTACCAGAAGACTTTTTCTTTTTCCCAACATGAGCATTTTCAACTAACTTGGGTCCTCCAGTTGTCTTCAAATGAACAATTTTTTTCTGTTGTTTTCTCTGTCTTGATTTTATAGGCATCTTATATTTCCTTCACTGCTCTGGAGCAATACCTGAAAGAAACTAAAAAAAAATACCTTTTTGTAATTTAAATATATTACTATATTTGTTATGATCTTTTCTTTTCTTATTACACTATCTACCCCTTTCCTACAAGTGAAAAACACAAGAAAACCAACACAAATTTAATCTCTAAGATCAATTCCTGTGTGCACACAGACTCTTGGTGTAATTCTAGGCAGATCACGATATTTCATTTGCAATTCAAAAGCACACTTTTTTTTTTTTTTTTTGCAATTGTTAATTACTCTAACAGTCTGCCACATTTTCTTTATAGTTTACAGAGGCAGAAAAGAGCACATGTGCAATCTGCTTTTTTAGAGCATGTACATGTGTAACCTGGCTGACTGACTGCACTCCTGCAAAGATAATGATCCTTGGTGATGTTGAATGCATTAGCGTTTGTCAGGGGGTCCAAGAAGGCCATAAAAGACTCATGCTGTGATGTTACACAGAAAATGAAATTTGCTTGCCAATTTCAAAGCACACATACTACTGTTTTCTGTGTTTTTAGGCATAAAATGAAATTTTCTTGCCAATTTCTAAGCACACTTACTACTGTTTTTTCCTGCAAGCGTTAATTACTCTAACAGTCGCATACATTTTCATTACAGTTTTCAGACACAGAAAACAGAACATGTGCAAACAGCTTTTTCAGACCATGAACATGTGTGACCTTGGTGACTGACTACACTCCAGCAAAAGAAATCAGCCTTAGTGATGTTGAATGTATTAGCGTTACTCACTGCTACCTGAAACACCAGTTACTTGTGAATACTCAGCATGATTTTACAGGATAAACTGTTGGGTGTGTGCTAACAGTCTGCTTATGCAGACTGTGGTTTTTGAGTTGCAAGAGACATATGCATGGTTACTTCCTAAAAGAACCAGAGAGACACGAAATACATCTCTGACAGCAATTCCTCTGTGCTCACAGACTCATGCTGTGATTTTACGCAGAAAAGGAAATTTGCTTGCCAATTTCAAACCACACTTACTACTGTTTTCTGTGATTTTAGGCAGAAAATGAAATTTGCTTGCCAATTTCAAAGTACACTTACTACTGATTTTTCCTCCAAGTGTTAAGTACTCTAACAGTCGCATACATTTTCATTACAGTTTTCAGACACAGAAAACAGCACATGTGCAAACAGCTTTTTGAGACCATGAACATGTGTGACCTTGGTGACTGACTACGCTCCAGCAAAAGAAATCAGCCTTAGTGATGTTGAATGTATTAGCGTTACTCACTGCTACCTGAAACACCACTCACTTGTGAATACTCAGCATGATTCTACAGGATAAACTGCTGGGTGTGTGCTAACAGTCTGCTTATGCAGACTGTGTATTTTCAGTTGCAAGAGACATATGCATGGATACTTCCCAAAAGAACCAGAGAGACACGAAATTCATCTCTGACAGCAATTCCTCTGTGCTCACAAACTCATGCTGTGATTTTATGCAGAAAATGAAATTTGCTTGCCAATTTCTAAGCACACTTACTACTGTTTTTTCCTCCAAGTGTTAAGTACTCTAACAGTCGCATACATTTTCATTACAGTTTTCAGACACAGAAAACAGCACATGTGCAAACAGCTTTTTGAGACCATGAACATGTGTGACCTTGGTGACTGACTACGCTCCAGCAAAAGAAATCAGCCTTAGTGATGTTGAATGTATTAGCGTTACTCACTGCTACCTGAAACACCAGTCACTTGTGAATACTCAGCATGATTCTACAGGATAAACTGCTGGGTGTGTGCTAACAGTCTGCTTATGCAGTCTGTGTATTTTCAGTTGCAAGACACATATGCATGTTTACTTCCCAAAAGAACCAGAGAGACACGAAATACATCTCTGACAACAATTCCTCTGTGCTCACAGACTCATGCTGTGATTTTATGCAGAAAATGAAATTTGCTTGCCAATTTCTAAGCACACTTACTACTGTTTTTTCCTGCAAGCATTAATTACTCTAACATTCGCATACATTTTCATTACAGTTTTCAGATACAAAAAACAGCACATGTGCAAACAGCTTTTTGAGACCATGAACATGTGTGACCTTGGTGACTGACTACACCCCAGCAAAACAAATCAGCCTTAGTGATGTTGAATGTATTAGCGTTTCTCACTGCTACCTGAAACACCACTCACTTGTGAATACTAAGCATGATTCTACAGGATAAACTGCTGGGTGTGTGCTAACAGTCTGCTTATGCAGACAGTGTATTCTCAGTTGCAAGAGACATATGCATGGATACTTCCCAAAGGAACCAGAGAGACACGAAATACATCTCTGACAGCAATTCCTCTGTGCTCACAGACTCATGCAAAAATCACCACATACATCCCCTCTCAAACTCATAACTCACCTTTAAAATTAGTTAGTTGAGAAAGAAATGTGGCACTCAAACAGCAGACTATCAGAGTCAGAATATCAGAGCTGTACACCTCTCTCCTCTGAGCAGAACCAATTAATGGCAATGTTTCCCTCTCTTTTTTCACACATACACATGTTAATTACAAATCTCAGTGCTTCCCACTTTTTTCAAATGAAATCATACATTTCTATTGGTTGAAAACTTCAACCCTTTTCCAAATGTTCCCTTCCCCAACTTGACTTTTACCTGCTACCATAGCAACAGCTCATGGAACACTGCTGTGAGGAGAGAGGTCAGAAGTTCACCACACAATGTTTCAAATCGAAAGACCAAGAGTGCTTCACCTGTCCAACCTAACAGCAAATCCAAACTATTCTTCTGTGGGAACACAATTTTCTGAACCAATACAAAACATGCTTCTAAAAATGTACACATACAGCCTAGTTTTTAGTGTAGAATGGTGTGAAACAGCCAATGAGTTCTTTTTATTTTTAAAAAATATGTATGCCTCCATTTTAAAACTGTCTTTCATTTCATTTTGCCATTCTACTGAAAGACACCTTCAGAGTGCATCCAGATCTCCTTGAAAGATGTTCACAGTGTGGATTGTAGGTCACAGCTATGTCTTCTGGAGTGAAAAATTTGGTGAGAGACCTTGCTTTGCCAAATGTAGACATTAAATGGATTGGTCAGAGAGGGTTAAAGTGGCACCAATTAATGCCTTTGGTGAAAACCTTTCTACATCTCCCACAGACTAACCTTATTATTGTGCACTGTGGTGGAAATGACCTAGGCACTTTAACTGGTGTAGGTCTGGAAATGCTTATTAAGGACACCTTTGTGCAATTGATGTTGCTTTTTCCTCATTCTGCCTTTGTATATTCTAACATATGCCAAAGGCAAAAGTGGAACTGGTCCAACCAATTTTGTCCGCAGATTGACAAAGCAAGAAAGCACGTCAACAAATCTGTTTCTGCTTTCCTCAGAGACTATGGTATGGGTTCTATATACCACAACAACTTGCGTTACAACATGCAAGACATTTATAGAGGAGACGGTGTACATTTCAATGATGAAGGGAACAGAGTCTTCCTCTTGAACTTTAGACTCTGCATCGGTACTTACTTGTAGGTACCAAAACACACTCAATGAACACAACGGCTCTTTTTAGAGCCCCCTAATATCTTTACACTTAAATTTGTTTTTTTCTTCTTTTTTTTATTTTCTACCGCACCCCGCGATTTAAAAAAAAAAAAAAAAAATGTTGTTTTCATACTTTTATGGCCTTCTTGGACCCCCTGACAAACGCTAGGGGGTCTGCAACTCTCTTCGTTTCCCCGTTTCCACGTTCTCCTCCTTTTTTTTATCAGTGTGAGACACACAAAATGGAGGCCGACACTTCCTGATTTCGACCGATTCGAATGTTTACAGTCATGTAACCACCAATCAGAATTGAGCTCGCGCATGGCACCGTGCGCGTACGGTAAGCTTACCGTAAGCGCTCGGAGCGCGCCTATAGATATATATATTGATTTAAATGCTATTTTCTCAGCAAAAACTGAACACATTTACACCAGACCTACAAAAGGCACATCCCTGACCTGAGGACTACGTCTTTGCCAAATTTCAAGTAATTCTGTTCAGCCGTTCGGGCTGCAGCTTGGACTAAAGGTCCTATGGAAAAATGCATGGGGAAAACGTGTTTTGGGACCCCCCTTTTTCTCAGCCCCTGCTTGACGAACCCCTCCGAGACTTTCAGGGAAGGAGCGGAGCGGAGCGCCCCACCTATTTTGAAAATTTCGCCAGGATTCGTCAACCGGCGCCAAAGTTATTCAAAATAGAATGTTGCGGATATCCTATGGAAACACGGTCCTAACTATAACTACCTTACTGGCGACCGCCAGTAGGTAATATATATATATATATATATGTATATATATATATATATATATATATATATATATATATATATATATATATATATATATATATATTATCTTCTGGCAGTCGCCAGTAGATAGTTATAGTTAGGACCGAGTTCCCATAGGAAATCAGAAAATTCTATTTTGAATAACTTTGGTGCCAGTTGACTTATCTTCGTGACATTTTCAAAACTAATGGGGCGCTCCGCTCAGCTCCTACCCTGAAAGTCTTGGGGTGATTCGTCAAGCGGGGACTGAGAAAAAAGGGGGGTCCCAAAACGCGTTTTCCCCATGCATTTTCCCATAGGACCTTTAGTCGAAGGTACAGCCTGAACGGCTGAACAGAATTACTTGAAATTTGGCAAAGAGGTAGCCCTCAGGTCAGGCATGTTCCTTTTGCTTAAATGGTGTAAATCCGTTCAGTAGTTCCTGAGAAAATCAAAAGTAAAATCACATCTTTATCTGGGCGGAGCCTAACCACACATCTCATCGTGAGATCTGATTGGCTGTCAGCACTTCATCCAAGAAGTGTTCGGAGCCATCTTGGGACCAATATACATGATAGCACCTCATTAAAAAGCATTCCAGTTAATAAAAGGTTTTAAGACTTTAGTTACATTATAAATCATTTGCTGATGGTACCATACTCATTTTAGGAATTGTGGTGTGTTCTAAGGTGATTTTACCATGTGAAAAAGCCTTCTGCTGTGATATCATGAATCATGTTTGAGAGAAAACTATTTTCTCATGCTTTTCCCACAGAGGTTTGGAAGGTGATCTATAAGCTAACTGAGAGCATATTTTCTGTAAATTCACATTATCTTTCTCAGTCATGTGAGAATGAAGTCTGACATTCTCAGTAAAACATGTACATCCAACAAGGGCAGAGACTGTCAGTTGATTCCTTTGTGTTCTACTGCAGCTTCCCAGAGTGTTCTAAAGAACAACTAGAGCGCTAACAGTCCTACTTATGGCAAACGTATGGCACACCTGAAGCCAGCTTGGTTGGAATAAAGTGGTAATTCTTAAAACATTTAATTTAAAAAGGAACAAAATGAGGGGGTTTATGTTGCCATAGAAAGTATGATTAGTGCTGCAGAAAGAAAAATTAGGGCACATTTTGAGTGGCTTCTCAAATCCTCTTCTATTTAATTAAAAAATTCTGACATGCAGACTGAAACATGCACTTTCAATACCAGCAGCAGACTTCCCTGGTGAGCAGTATCTTTACTACAGTGATCTAATAAGCAACTAGAGTGCTAACATTCTGAATTTATGGCAAATTTGTGACACATCTGAATGCCTTCTTGATGGAATCAAAGTAAAAAACTGAAAGTATTTCCTACTGAGGAGACTGTAGTAAATGAGGAAATGAGGAAACATCATAACAAATAAGTCTCCCAAAATGGCCACTGGAGACAAAAGAGCCCAAATGTAGCCCAAATATCACCCAAATGTAGCCCAAGTATAGCCCAATGACAGAATGTCCCAGAGTGTTCTAACGAACAACTAGAGCGCTAACAGTCTTACTTATGACAAAAGTATGGCACACCTGAAGCCATCTTGAATGGAATAAAGTGGTAACACTTAAAACATTTAATTTACAAAGGAACACAATGAGGGGATTCATTTTGCCATAGAAATTATGATTAGTGCTGCAGAAAGAAAAATTAGGGCACATTTTGACTTCTCAAATCCTCTTCTATGTCATAAAAAAATTCTGACATGCAGACTGAAACATGAACTTTGAATGCCAGCAGCAGACTTCCCTGGTGAGCAGTAGCTTTACTACAGTGATCTAATGAACAACTAGAGTGCTAACATTCAGAATTTATGGCAAATGTGTGACACATCTGAATGCCTTCTTGATGGAACCAAGTAAAAAACTGAAAGTTTTTCCTACTGAGGAGACTGCAGTAAATAAGGAAATTAGGAAACTTCATAACAAATAAATCTCCCAAGATGGCCACCAGAGACAAAAGAGCCCAAATGTAGCCCAAATATCACCCAGATGTAGCCCAAGTATAGTCCAATGACAGAATGTCCCAGAGTGTTGTAACGAGCAACTAGAGCGCTAACAGTCTTACTTATGACAAAAGTATGGCACACCTGAAGCCATCTTGATTGGAATAAAGTGGTAAAACTTAAAACATTTAATTTACAAAGGAACAAAATGAGGGGGTTCATTTTGCCATAGAAATTATGATTAGTTCTGCAGAAAGAAAAATTAGGGCACATTTTGACTTCTCAAATCCTCTTCTATTTCATAAACAAATTCTGACATGCAGACTGAAACATGCACTTTGAATACCAGCAGCAGACTTCCCTGGTGAGCAGTAGCTTTACTACAGTGATCTAATGAGCAACTAGAGTGCTAACATTCAGAATTTATGGCAAATGTGTGACAAATCTGAATGCCTTCTTGATGGAACCAAAATAAAAAACTGAAAGTATTCCCACTGAGGAGACTGCAGTAAATGAGGAAATTAGGAAACTTCATAACAAATAAATCTCCAAAGATGGCAACCAGAGACAAAAGAGCCCAAATGTAGCCCAAATATCACCCAGATGTAGCCCAAGTATAGCCTAATGACAGAATGTCCCAGAGTGTTCTTAAGAACAACTAGAGCGCATACTGTCTTACTTATGACAAAAGTATGGCACACCTGAAGCCGTCTTGATTGGAATAAACTGGTAACACTCAAAATATTTAATTTAAAAAGGAACACAATGAGGGGGTTAATTTTGCCATAGAAATTATGATTAGTGCTGAAGAAAGAAAAATTAGGGCACATTTTGAGTGACTTCTCATATCCTCTTCTATTTCATTAAAAACTTCTGATATGCAGACTGAAACATGCACTTTTAATACCAGCAGCAGACTTCCGTGGTGAGCAGTAGCTTTACTACAGTGATCTAATGAGCAACTAGAGTGCTAACATTCAGAATTTATGGCAAATGTGTGACATATCTGAATACCTTCTTGATGGAATCAAAGTAAAAAACAGAAAGCATTTCCTACTGAGGAGACTGCAGTAAATGAGGAAATTAGGAAACTTCATAACAAATAAATCTCCCAAGATGGCCACCAGACACAAAAGAGCCTAAATGCAGCACAAATATCACCCAGATGTAGCCCACATGTAGCCCAATAACAGAAGTGTGCAAAACACTTATTTTTTGTGTATTTGCAGTTTTATATAGTGCAGACTTGTCAGGTATTGGAATGCTTTACATGAGCATTGGTTACATCACACAAGATCAAATTCATTTTGGTTGTAGACATGGGGAGATTAAGTGATTTGACCACAATCACAGAATGTTGAGCTGAAGCAGAAACTCCAACCTGGTTCCCCAGCTTCAAAGTCTGCAGCTCTGGAAGTAACACCACATCCTCTCGCCAAGGTGCAACATTTAATCAAGTGGTCAACTGGATAAAAAAACATAAAGATTACAAATAATTTAAAAGTTCTTTGTCGCTATTTGAAAACTCAGAAAATATGTCCTCATTTTAGTTTTTTAGAGCACTAACCATAATTTTGATGCAAATAAGACCCTCTCATATATGTAATTTCTAAAGGAAATACTCTAGGTATTACAGTGTTTATTACATCAAGATAACGTCAGGCGTTCCACACTTTTGTAATAAATGTAGAATGTTAGCAATCTAGTTGTTCATTGGGATACTGTTGAGAGGCAGAGGCCAGGGGCACGGACTCTGAAAATTGAAGGCAGGTAGGAGAGTCCAGAGGCAACAATTTGACCACACTGGGCAGGCAGGAAGGGTAGTGGCAGCACAACAGACTATAGAGGGCAGGGAAAGGGGGGCAGGGGCAACAAACCAACAATACAGGACTGGCAAGAGAGACTGTGGCAATACAATAGACCATTGTGGGCAGAAGGAAGAGGCAGTGGTAGTACAACCATACATGCCAACAGACCCGTTTCAGTCAGGAAACGTCCAATGTTTTTAAGCTCAAATGGCCTTTATTTGATCTGTCTCCTGTCTACAATCTCCTCTTTTTCAATGTAACTCAAAGGGAAGAATCAATACCCCAGTTGTTTTTTAAAATCTCCCTCTTACCAAGTTCAAAATGTCGCAAGTATGGGACATTGAATCATGGTAGGCAGGAGGAAATGGGGTAGGGACATGGACTCGGATAACAGAGGACAGGAGGGACATGGAGAGGTGCACCAAACTGACCCTACAGGGCAGGCATCAGGGTTTGCAGCAGCACAATACACCACACAGCGCATGCGGGACGGGAGTGCAGCACAACAATCCATAGAAAGCAATAGGGAGGGGACAGGACCATGCACATGGACAACAGAGAACAGATGGGAAAGAGGCAATGGTAGCTAGCTGTGTATCTCACAATGGGGTTCAAAAGTACGGATAAAACATAATAATCACTACTCCTAAATATGTATCTCAAAAGGGTGATGAATTAATGCTGACCTAAACAAGTCACTACCGTATCTAGCAGAGGAAGGAACACGCAATAGAGTCAAAAAGTCTTTGTTTTTAAAGACAAGAACCCTCACTCACCCAAGGGTGACATGCTTCATCATTGGGTCCCCTCTTACACACTGCAACCGCAAGGTAGGCAGTGTGGGCTACGACTCTCTAAAACAAAATGAGAGGAGCGTGAGGTGTTTTCCGAGTAACCAATTTAGGCAAAGGGAGTAAGGGACAGAGTGCACATTACAAAACAAAAAAGTGCATTAAAATTAGCTCCTGGGTAACAATTTTTTTTTTAATAGTAGTCCCCATGGGCTAAAGTAAAAACATTTAATAAAGGATTGAAAAAATATCCTATTTCTCAGGGGTCGACATGTTTCTGCCTGTTTGAACATTAATTCATGGCATTCATCAGGACCTAAGATGTTGTCACTCTGTATATAGAACAAATAATAAAGTCTAAGAAGACCATACTTGATTGGATATGGTGAATCACGGACAAAGACACCAGCTTCAGTCAGGTTCAATGTCTACAAAAAATTACATATATGAAACATAATTAATATGGACACCATTGCAAAGAATCCCTGCACCAAACACCACGTGAATATCACATGTCGCACGTGGATCTAGGATATAAAAACACATTTGTGCACATTAATATCCATCACTCTCAACAAGAATAGAGCAAAAACCAATAAACACTCACCTAGGGGGTAATATTAATTTACCTCCTCCCTACTGGGAGTGTACTCTCAGATCGCAGTTTTCTGGAAGTAAAATCAATAAAATGTGCTGTATCAAGATGAACAGCATCGTATCGTCTATACTTGATGTAAAATCAGCATGACCCCTCCACTATTATGCTGGTTATGGGTGGTTATACTGTACAAGGGAGAAGCCCAAAATTATCCTCACAGTATATACATACTCGAAGCCCAGTTTCTGCAATACATCGCATCTGCTATGAATCGGGACACAATGTATGTAAGACTAACCATCAACAGAGGCTTGTACTTCATAAATTATCATGAACATCGAAAATTCTAACGTCCTCTAAAAGTAGATTATAACGATCAGCCACCCCTCCATTTACCTGGTGATAAACGGCGTCTAGTCTCCGTATGGCAACACTCCAAGAGGGGAAAAAACCCCTATATGGTGAAGTGTCTTTTAAAGTCTCCTCTGTTACCCGCGATATCTGAATGCAACCGGAAGTGTTAAGTCTCACTACCGGGTCACAGGGCACTTGGGTAATGTAGTTTGTCCCAACACAGCAAGGTATTCGTATCATGAAATTAAAAGATAACTTCCCATAAAATGGGTAAGGAACAGAAAAGGGTAGCAAGATATATTCTGCATAAAAAGAGTCCACAACAAACAAGTATTTGTGAATCTCTCATTCCTATAATGTCGAGATGTACCCGGAAGTACGGGCTCTCGTTCATGGGTCATTAAGGAAATGTAGTTTAACCCGATAACATCGAAGAAATGGTAGTCGTAGTTTGCTAAATAAATTGTCATTTCAAACAGATAGGGAGAATTGAACAGGAATATATAAAATATTCTTTATATAAGTCAGACTGAATCACAATGACCTAAATATTCATAGAGTGAGTTAAGCTGTTAGATACACTCAAATTACAACACATGTATTGGTGATGATGCACACTCTTAAAGCACTCAGGATCACAAATATATTTGTTGAATTAAGATCTATAGGTGAAGTCTAGAGACAATGAACCCAAGGCAGATTATAAGGCACCCCACGGGATATCTTCGTTCAAGCCACTAATGTGGCTTTTAGTACGGAACACCCAACGTTGTTCCCGGCAAAACAATACAGTTTCCAGGGGGCCCATGTTAACGTCATAGTTGGGTTTATCAATGACTACCCATTGTAGATCATTCTCAGTGTGACCTTGGTCCAAAAAGTGTTTCGTCATAAGTGTATTGGCTTTCTTGCATCGAAAGGTACTACGATGTTCTGTAATCCGTAGACACACTTTTCTTGTGGTCATGCCAATGTAACAGAGGAGACTTTAAAAGACACTTCGCCATATAGGGTTTTTTTCCCCTCTTGGAGTGTTGCCATACGGAGACTAGACGCCGTTTATCACCAGGTAAATGGAGGGGTGACTGATCGTTATAAACTACTTTTAGAGGACGTTAGAATTTTCGATGTTCATGATAATTTATGAAGTACAAGCCTCTGTTGATGGTTAGTCTTACATACATTGTGTCCCGATTCATAGCAGATGCGATGTATTGCAGAAACTGGGCTCCGAGTATGTATATACTGTGAGGATAATTTTGGGCTTCTCCCTTGTACAGTATAACCACCCATAATCAGCATAATAGTGGAGGGGTCATGCTGATTTTACATCAAGTATAGACGATACGATGCTGTTCATCTTGATACAGCACATTGAGGTTGTGACTAGATGTGTAAACATTCTGTTACCTTTATCAGGTGAAGAATGCGACTTGCTATATCTCACGCTGCTTTTATTGATTTTACTTCCAGAAAACTGTGATCTGAGAGTACACACCCTGTAGGGAGGAGGTAAATTAATATTACCCCCTAGGTGAGTGTTTATTGGTTTTTGCTCTATTCTTGTTGAGAGCGATGGATATTAATGTGCACAAAAGTGTTTTTTTATCCTAGATCCACGTGCGACATGTGATATTCACGTGGTGTTTGGTGCAGGGATTCTTTGCAATGGTGTCCATATTAATTATGTTTCATATATGTAATTTTTTGTAGACATTGAACCTGACTGAAGCTGGTGTCTTTGTCCGTAATTCACCATATCTAATCAAGTATGGTCTTCTTAGACTTTATTATTTGTTCTACATACAGAGTGACAACATCTTAGGTCCTGATGAATGCCATGAATTAATGTTCAAACAGGCAGAAACATGTCGACCCCTGAGAAATAGGATATTTTTTCAATCCTTTATTAAATGTTTGCACTTTAGCCCATGGGGACTACTATTAAAACATTTTTTGTTACCCAGGAGCTAATTTTAATGCACTTTTTTGTTTTGTAATGTGCACTCTGTCCCTTACTCCCGTTGCCTAAATTGGTTACTCGGAGAACACCTCACGCTCCTCTCATTTTGTTTTAGAGAGTCGTAGCCCACACTGCCTACCTTGCGGTTGCAGTGTGTAAGAGGGGACCCAATGATGAAGCATGTCACCCTTGGGTGAGTGAGGGTTCTTGTCTTTAAAAACAAAGACTTTTTGACTCTATTGCGTGTTTCTTCCTCTGCTAGATACGGTAGTGACTTGTTTAGGTCACTATTAATTCATCACCCTTGTGAGATACAATGGTAGCTAGCTGACCATAATGGACAGACAGGAGAGAAAGCTGCAGCATAACAGACCATAAAGGGCAGGAGGGACAGATCAGGGGCATTACACTGGAACAGACAAGCCAGGAGGGAGGGAATAGGGGGTCTGCACATGGAAACAGAGGGCTGGGGTCAAGGTGGCAGGGCAGGAGCAGCAAGATGACCATGGAGGTCAGGCAGGATGGGCACTAGAAACAAGACACACCATGGAGAGCAACAATGAGACTATGGTGGCATACACACAGACCATGGAGGGAAGGTGGGAGGGGTCAGGGGCAGCTAGCTGACCCCACAGGGAAGGTGGGAGGGGCCATGGCAGCACAGAAGACCATGCATGGCAAGCGGGAGGGTTGGTGGCAGCACAATGGCTATGATGGGCAAGAAGGAGGGTGCAGGGGCATGCACAAAGGACCATGGAGGATAGAAGGGAGGGTCAGGACCTGGGCACAGACAAGAGAGTTCAGGTGAAGGGGCCTCACAACAGACCGCGCGGGGCAGGCAGGAGGAGCAGTTGCAGTACAACAGATCAGGGAGGGCAGAAGGGTGTGGCAGTAAAATGGACCATGGAGGACAGGAGGAAGGGGATAGGGGCATGGCATGAGGACAGGCAGGGTGGAGGTGGCAGGGACAGGTTACAGTCATCTGACAATGCTAGGCAGGTGGGAGGGGAGTGGCAGCTCAACAGAACACTCAGAGTAGATAGGAGTGGCAGGTCCATGGAACATGGTGGGCAAAAAGGATGGAGCAGGGGCATGCACAAAGACATCGGAGGGCAGGGGGAAAAAGAATAGGGGCAGCATGCTAAACACAGAGGCTAAGCAGGAGGTCAATGATGGGCCATAGATTTGGCAATGGAGGGCAGGAGGAGTGGACTGGTACATCATGCTAAATGGAGGGCAGTGGCAGCACATCAGACCATGCATGGCAGGAGGGAGGAGGCTAGTCCATGGATTCAGACTACAGAGGATAGGGAGGAGGTGGATGGGGCAGCAAGCTAACTGTTCAGAGAAGGTGGGTATTAGGAACTTTGTTGTTTTTAAAATGTGTGTCTGTGCGAACAACTTAAAATATTAACAAGTATGCAGCATAATCTCACTTTTATTCAGGAAGTAGAGGACGTTTGTGACTGTGACTCCGGGCTCACTTGGCAGAAACACCCCCTGACCCTCCACCCACATCGCAAAATGTAATGCCCGTGAAAAGGGTAGGTGGACGCTGTGTTATATAGAACATAGTCCTGAGAGCACGATTGAAAATGAAAAGTAGATGTAGTATATGGTATAAACTATGCACCAAAAAGTGTGATATAAGATGAACTGGGGCGTGAAATATAATATGCAATACATTGTGCGCAATGACAGATTCATTGGAGAGCGCAAGATAGCACAGGCACTAGCACGTGCTATGCGATATGCGCCTTGGAGTGTAATATGCACAGGGCAGTGTTGTGTAACATAACTAGTCTCTAAAGTTGTAATATAAAATATGTGCTGGGGAGTGTAACGTTGCATATGCACTGTGACAAAGATATGGATCCCAGATTGCAATATGTATGGCATAGTGCTGTGCGTTATAACATACACATCGAGGAAGGCACGTTAGATGGGGCAATATAACCCGTGCGAAGGCAAGTGTGGCATGACATATTCACGGGGTGGTGTTACAGTGCACATGGGCTAGAGAGTGTCATAGCATACGCACTAGCTGGTGGAATACAACACAGAGGTGTGAGGCAATCGGCGGGCACTGGTGGGTGTAACACAGCATTGGGCTCAGCCAGGAGCACGCTGTGACTCTCAAGTGAGGTTCGTCTCCTTTCGAGAGAGTAAAATAAAAAGTATTACACATCCGGCGGTGGATGTGTTTTTTATTAACCGTGAGGGGGGTTTCTTGCATAGTTTGGTCGAATTTTTGTCGAATCCCCTTTGAATGTCTTGGTGTGCGTGTATATTAAATTTGCCCATCAATAGCTATCCATGTTTGTATAAATAAACGACAAGGGTGTCTACTTGGAGAGTACCCACCGGCGGGGGCGCCGGGATTAGGCACGGTAGGGCGTCAGACACGTCAGAGCATCACTAGCGGTGTAAATACATTCCATGTGGATTCATTCTATGCATAGTCGCCTTTTAATGAATATCACGCAAATCGTCATGGTGATAGGTACATACGGTGTGTCCAGCATGTCCTAGGTGTTTCTATAAATATATATATTTTTAAAATATTAAAAAACAAAGGCCGTCCCCGGGGGATAGGGTCCCCGGAGCCATAAGTGGCCTTAGGAGGGGGACAACGCAGCCCCCTCTTAAAGAATTTAAATTAAAAAAAGGCCATGACCCGGGGGTTGGGGTCCCCGGGGCCGATTAAGGCCTTGGGAGGGCCAAATAAATGTTTTTCAACAAAAAAAAATAGGGTGCAGGCCCTGGGGGATGGGGTCCCCAGGGCCAGTAAATTTGAAAAAGAAGGGGGCCACACAGCCCTCCTTCTTAAAAAAATAAAATAAATAATAGACCGGCATCGCGCTGGAGGCCACGCCCCCTCCTTGCAGCACTCTGCAATCGCGCTCCCTGGCCAGTTGTAAGTTGGGGAATTAATTCCCCTTCAATACTGAGGGTCCCTGATGGCCAACTAGCCCAACAGGTATCTCCAGTGTGCGCCAGGGAGCTGCGTTGCAGACAGGTGTTCTGAGGCCACGCCCCTTTTTACACCTCTATGCAACGCAGCTCTGTGGCACTTACTGGAGGTACCTAGTGGGTTAGTTTGACCCTAGGGACCCTTAGGATTAAAGGGGACTTAATCTCTCAACTTAGAACGGCCACAGGGCGCGTTTACACAGTGGTGAAGGGATGGGACGGGGCCTGAGGTGACGTGTGCAAACACACCCTGTGGCGCGTTTTAAGTTGGGGAAATAATTCCCTTTCAATCCTGAGGGACCCTGGGGGCCAACTAGCCCACCAGGTGCTTCCAGTAAGTGCCACTGCTCTGCGTTGCAGAGAGGTGGTGCAGGCCGTGCCCCTTTTTACACCTCTCTGCAATGGCGCTTACTGGACGTACCTAGTGGGCTATTTTGCCCCTAGGGATCCTCAGGATTCAAGGGGACTCAATCTCCCAACTTAAAAAATGGCCACAGGGCATGTTTACACAGTGGGGAAGAAAGGGGACGGGGCCTGAGGTGACGTGTGCAAACACGCCCTATGGCGCGTTTTAAGTTGGGGAAATAATTCCCCTTCAATCCTGAGGGCCTCTGCGGGCTAACTAGCCCACCAGGTGCTTCCAGTAAGCGCCACTGAGCTGCGTTGCAGATGAGTGATGTCACTGACCATGTCATGAGTGATGTAATATGTGACGTCATCAGCAGTGCATTGCGGGCGCGCGAGTTATAGTTAGCTGAACTAACTATAACGGGGGAATTTCAATGGTTTTGTACGAGTGAAAAGTCCAGCTAACTATAACACCCCTGAAACCTATGGTTTTTTCAGTGAATATATATATATATATATATATATATATATATATATATATATATATATATATATATATATATTTGCTGAAAAAAACATCAGGGCCGGGATCTTTAGCTGGGCTAACCTGGGGGCGTCGATGTTTTCCCCTCCACTCAGAAAATCTATTAACCCATTGATGTAGAGGGAAAAGAGAGTGGGTGCCAGGACACAACCCTGTCAGACCCCTCTTTCCACAGGCAAGTGGGTTGAGAGTTCTCCATTCTTTCCATATCTGATGCGAGCATAATTGCCCTCATGGAGATGTTCTATCTGTTGGCACAGGTACTCTGGGACTCCCATGTCTCTTAAGATTGTCCATAGTTTTTCCCTCGAGACCAGATCGAAGGCAGATTTTAAATCTACAAAAATGAGGTAAAGACTGCCTCCCTCAATAGTAACAGTTTTCTAATGGATCAACTGTAACCTAAATAGTTGGTCTATCGTAGATGTCCTAGCCCAAAACCCGGCTTGGAGGGGGGTCAGGATGTTGTGTTCATCCATCCAAGTTTGTAAACGCCCCTTTAGGACTCGAGCAAAGATTTTCTGCCCTACGTCAATAAGACTGATCGGGCGGTAGTTAGCGGGCAAGAGGGGGGAGCCCTTTTTAGAAATGGGTATTATTCCGGCTACCGCCCAGGTATTGGGAATTGCCATGCCTTGTAATAGGGCATTAAACAGCGTAGTCAAGTAAGGTGCCCATAAGGTGGGTTCTGATCGGTAGTGATCACCAGGTATTCTGTCCAAACCTGCCACTTTTGAAGGTAGGATTTTCCCTAATGCATCGGTGATTTCTCTTACCGAGATTGAAGGGGCGGCTTCCTGGATTGGGCCTGGATAGGCCGGGGCCCTGTCATTACTAACTTCCGCTCGCTCGTCTCTTCTATAAAGGGTTTCAAAGTGTGCCCTCCAGACAGATTCATCGATGTTTGGTTCAGTAGCTGATTTGCCAGCCTTAGAATCGTTATTTACTATGTTCCAGAAAGACCTCAGGTCGTGGGTGTTTAGTGCGATTCTGAGGTCTTCCCATTTTTGGGCTTCCCAGTGTTGTTTAGCTTTTGTTGTAACACTTTTATATGCAGATCTAACTTTCTTGATTGTATCATTATCACTACTTTTAATTGCAGTTACTAGTTGGGTTTTGACAGCTCGGCAATTGGCGTTGTACCATTTATGTTTGGGCATTATGGGCACTCTATGCTTTTTATCTTGATACAAAAAAAACTGGCCAGGATACCAACCAACTCGTAATGGTTTTGTGATATCTTGTAGAGAGAATTTGGTGTTCCGAGGTTGTCTAATAAATGGGGAGTAGATAAAAGGTCAGGGACTACTTACTGATAGCGTTTGGCCACACTATCTTGTGATTGGGAGATTTCGGCCCAGCGAACTCTTCTCCCACCGTTGGTCTGTATCAGGCTTTGCACTGGTATCTGTGGGTCATCGTGGCTCGTGATAGTGCATGGAGAGACTATTTCTAAAATAAGAGCATTATGATCGCTATCATGGCGCGGGGGGATTTTAAAATCTAACATCTTGTGCCAGGAATGCAGATCTAGCATTATATAATCAATAATTGAGGTGCAGCCAGATCTGTTATAGGTATGATTTCCCAGGCTATCTGATCTAGTTCGTACGTTACATGCTCTCAGGGAATAGTTCAGTGTTAGAGCTTGGATCTGAAGTGCTAATGGAGTCCAGGCCCTTACTGGCGGGATATTGGGATCGGGGATTAGCCAATATTGGTCCTCCTCCTCTGTTTGTCTCCCTGACAGTCCATCCAGCGGCTCAAATTGACTGTTAAAATCGCCACCAATAATTACACCCCAGTGTGATGGAAAGGTGGGGAGAAGGGAGTTAAGTTGTTCCAGGGTGGAGGACTCCTGGCCCTGGGGGGCCGGGCGTAAATAAAGATTTATGAGCAAAATGCTTTGATTAGACTGAGTTGTTAAGAGTACACAAAGGATGTCCCGAGAAGAACTCTCTATGCGTTTAGCCTCACAGCCTAAATGGACACCGACCCATGTCAATAATCCACCTGAGGGCGTACCTTTTCCGGCGTATATCGCTGGGATATTAAAAACGGTGAACCCCGACCTACTCAGATCGTCTCTAGACCAAGTTTCCTGGAACATGCAGATTTCATACTGTTTAATGAAAAGTCCCCAGTTGGGGTTATCCAGTTTAGATGATAATCCTGCTACGTTCCAGGAAAGTATTTTCATGCTTGGCGGATGCCCTATATCAACCTTTGAGGAGGGTCAAGGGTTATACTGTCTAAGACAGATTCTTCTTGGTAGAGGGGATTTGGGTTAGAGTTTGGGTTGGATGAATTCCTTCTTACAAGGGATATTTTACCATCACTTGTTGGTGTTTTATGTAGGTGCATGGCTGCAAAGGGTTTATCTTTGTTCAGTATGCTTTCAACATCCTGATTCAATCTCACTTTGGATGGATTACTATTCCCAACCTCGGGGGTTGCTCTATGGCCTTGTGAAATGTTGGAGGGTCACTCCTCTGGGCAATCCCGTCTATCTTAATTGTGCACTTGCTGGATTGGACTTTTTCTAAGGGGGGGCGCCACTTCCGTTAGTCAGTCGACTGCCTCAAGAGGACTAAACCTGTTGTTCACTGGTATGTTAAAAAATTGTGGAGTTGTTTTGGACTGCACGGAAATAAGGGGTTGGATGTTCCGATTCGTTGCCCACTTCGGATGGTAGGGTCCTCTAGTCTGTTGTGGGTACAGGTGCAGGGGATAGAAATAGCCTAGGGGCAGTAGATTGACAGAACTCCAAAGTCTAGCTAGATAGTGGTCTAAAAGATAATTAACAATCCCCCTATTTCTGAAATTGATGATGTCATAGTCACCAGAAATATCTTTGGGTCTCCAACCTACCCATCCAAATCTGCGAATCATAATGATTTCATTTATGTCTCTTGGGGAGAACTGTTCGTTATCAATTAGCCAGTGGATGCATTTGTTCTTCAGCTCCACGTAGGTTTCCCTAGTACCTTTCTTTAGTTATGGGACTCCCGTTAAGATGACAACGTAGGGAATTGAAGCTGGGGGTAGATTAATGCATGGCAGGACAATCCCTGCCTGTAGGAGTCCCTCCTCTTGCCTACTTGTAGGTCTACCCCTTGTGCCAGTGGTGGGGATTTCTGAGGACCCTATAACCCCTCCAGCATTGGTCTTGTCCTTCTGTGCTCCCTGCCTAGGCTCCTTAGCCTGTATAGCATTGCATTTCTTCACCCCATTAGGGATGCAGTGTTGCCTGCCCTTCTCCAGATTAGATTGAGTTGTTTTACTGGCAGGGGCGATGTTGGCTTCTGAGTTTTGGGGGCCGGGTCCTGAGTATAACACTGGTGTAATTTCTTTCAAAATCACCTCGGTCCGATCAACTCAACGTTCTACTAATTTTGCCAATTTGTCAACCCGTTCCCATTGATTTTTCAATTCATCTCTCACTATGGTCCTAACTTGGACCTGCAAATTTACAACCATGTCCGTAACCCATACTGGCTGTTCTAGACCTTCATTCATTTGGGGCTATGGCCATTCGCCCTTGTCGTAATCAGGGTCTCAGGGGCTTGGGTTTTTTTTTTTGGCCCCTTTGTGTGTCGTCCATCCTGCTTTCTGTGAGAGGTCCTGCATCAATTAAAGCCCTTCCAGGGTGTGTAGCATCTATTCTACTTTCCGTAGAAGGTCCTGAGTCACTTGAGGCAAGTTCCTTGTCCGCAGAAAGGGGCGATTCTGTTAATTGGAGAGGACTTAAAGGTGCAGCAAGGTTAGGTGTGAGTGAAAGCCGCCTTTCCGTTAGTTCAATCTCGTTTGCGACTATACCAATGGCTCTCTGAAGCATACGATCTATTGATGTCTGTTGTATGGAAGAGGCCGGCTGTGCTGGGACAACATTGGTCTTTCCCACCCCAGCTCACCTTCCCATAATGGCTAAAGACTCAATTTAAACACCAGGTAAAAGTAAGCAGAGGGCCTTGAGTCACAAACCTAGGTAGAGTCTTGCAGGCTTCCTCACCCGAGGTCAGATCAGTTCTCCTTCAAAGATTTAGAGGGGTGGCCCAGCCCAGCCTCCATCAGCCTTTGATGGGCGCATGCGGGCGCGGGCGGGCGCGGACGGGCGCGGACTGGCGTGCCCTTGGCTCGGACTTTGCCCAGGCAGAGTCCGGGCACGCCCACGCGTGTCCCACGGTGCGGGAGGGCCGCATTGAATTTGAAGTCCTCTGTCACCCTCCGCTTGTGCCACACAATGCCTGCTGGGGGATGTAGTTGTCAGCCTGCCATTCCCCTCACGGCTGGAGCAGGTGGCAGTGCGGCGTGTGTGAAGATAAGCCTGCCGTCCCCCTCACGGCCATGGAGAGAGCAAGGTATGATGAGGTGTAGGCGTTGTGAACAGCCGTTCCCCTCACGGCTTGAGTAAATGCTTTTTTGCACATCCCGCGCTGTGGTAGGGCCGCGCTGAATTTGAAGTTCTCTGGAGCCCTCTGATGACGCCCTCCGCTTGCGCCACAAAATGCCTGCTGGGGGATGTAGTTGTCAGCCTGCCGTTCCCCTCATGGCTGGAGCTGATGGCAGAGCGGTGTGTGCGAATATAAGCCTGCCGTTCCCCTCACGGCAATGGAGAGAGCAAGGTATGATGAGGTGTAGGCGGTGTGAACAGCCGTTCCCCTCACGGCGTGAGTAAATGCTTTTTTGCGCATCTGTTCTGGTGGCGGCCTATGGTCCCAAGATAATTTCATATGCTGACGATACTCAGCTGATTTTCTCTTGCGACAAAGGCATTGAGTTTGACGGGGGCGCGATTAGATCTTGTCTTACAGAGGTCTTCAGGTGGCTGGAGGAGAACCAGCTCAAGTGCAACTCTGAAGACTGGAGCCAATGGTGGCCAGAAGAATTCTCTCCCCCCAGTGTGGCCCAATCCACAGTGAAGAATTTGGGAATCTATATTGACAATGCCCTTTCTATGCGTCCCCAAGTTCAGTCCCCTGGTAGGATCCTGCTTTGGACTACTTCGGATGTTGAGAAAATTCCTTTCGCTCCTCCCACAGTATTCTAGGAGGATAGTGGTCCAGGCATTGATCACGTCCAGACTGGACTATGCAAACTTTCTCTACCTGGGGCTGCCGGACTTCCTCTTGCAGCGCCTTCAGGTGGTGCAAACGTCAGCAGCTAGGGCAATTCTCAGTCTAAAACCTAGGTCTCACATGCCCCCTCATCTTAAAGCCCTTTACTGGGTCCCCGTGAGGGACCGGATCAAATTTAAGGCCATGGTAAAAAATGTAAAGCTCTCCATGGCAAGAGGGCCTGCTACCTTAGAAGAAGTGTCTGTCGGTAAGCACCGACAACAGCACTTAGATCATCTTCTGAAATGTATGTATGTGTCCCTAAGGTGCGCCTGGCATGCAGGGGTGGTAAATCCTTTAGCCTCCTGGGCGCACAAACATGGAATAAAATTCCGTTGGCCCTTAGAACCTCCATGGATATGACTAATTAAAAAAAAAATTGAAAACCTGGATTTTCAGGAGCTAAACCATCTCCAGGGCAGAATTGCAGGGACCTGTAGTGCCGAGACACTCTTTTTGGAGTAGCTGCAGTCACTAATTCATTCATACAGACACACGCATATCATGCACTCCAGCCCCCTCTACCTCCAAAACCCAATCCTCTCCCACCCCTCCCTTTCTCCTCTTCCTGACTTCACATGTTACCTGTCCTTAACCCCTGTCAAACCCAAAGCCACCCCTCCCAAGAAATATTTTTGAAGTGCGTACTCTGGCAGTATGTTTAGGAGGCACGTTTTGGGCTACAAAACCACAGAGTGTTGGATTTGGAAACCCTTTTGTTATCCTTTTTTGTTATTTTATGAAGTATCTCATTTATGAATATTTTTTATAATTTTACATAGTTTGTCCTATCATTATTATTCATTTACAAGTCATTTATTATTTAACATTTTAATGATGGAAATGTGAAATGCATATTATTACTTTCATTTATAATGGAAATTCAAATTTTGTATTTACATATTTGTACAGTCAAAACATTAGTGCTAGAAATTATGTAATAGACATTACAATTTTGGTGCAAGCATTGATCATGATAATGTGCACTTACACCAAATAAACCAATATTGTTCTTTTTTTTTAAAGTGTTAATACAGATGTGTTTATTTTAACTTGATAAGTGAATAAAAATAAACACACATGGATTACACCTTAATATAATAAAGAGACAATTAAAAAGAAATGAAATACAGAAAATGCACTAGACATGGGGAAATGCTACATTTATAAATATATGAAATAATTTAAGTCTAGAACTAGCATTGATTTTACATTTATTTTAAAAGCAAAACATATTACACTGTTTAGTGCAATGTCTACATTATATTACATTTAAATTATTCAAATAATATGTAATCCATATAGATATAATTTGATAATTTAAGGAAAATAATTGAACAAACCTGTATGGACACATTTAGAATTTTTGATTATATCAATTTTTGTTTAGGTGTCCATTATCATGAAGGCAGCTGGCACTACATTTGAATTTAAAATACAATGATTCAGGTGTGCTTATTTAAATTTCATAAATGACAGAATTACATACAAATGCATCACATATTAGTAAGATATTGCTTTTAAGAGAGAATTCAAAATTCACAAGTCCGGAGCTAAGGAAAACAGACAATGCAAACGGAAACAAGTAAAAAGGAAGCTTACCTTTGATTCTGGTGATGACGGGGTTGATTAGCTTTATGGTCAAGAAGGAGCAGCAAAGGAAGGAGTTGGATGATCTGGTTCATGTCTGAACGGATGTGAAAAAAGCAAAAAAGGTTTGTTTCTACATTATATTATTTCATCACCGCCAACTCAGATGTGGAGGTGTGTCCACCACAGTTACTTAGGTGGGATAGTAATGGGCCATCGGAAAACTTGGTGGACTCCCTCTGACAGCTGCTTTTCTCTATGGTGCTGTCGATGCTGTCAAAAAAGTCTGATGGAGACAGCGGCACTCAGGCGGATTATCGTCCATAGACCCGGGAGCATCTAAATGGAGCACGCGGACCTCCTAGTTGGCGGATGGAGAAGCCGATGGAAAAGCAACTGTGGGACCAGATCCTCTAAGATGTAAATCAGCCCCTAAGTCCAAATGTAAAATCTCTGACAGGGATGAGCCTGGATGGTGTATCCAACCGGTGCTCCATTGCAGTTATCCTGAAATCACACCTAGGTTCCAGTCTACCACTACCGTAGACTATCATTGCCCCTTAGTAACATTTCCATAATTGTTTTTCCTCACTATGGTGTCATGTTGCGTATTTATTATATTTTAGTCTATTTTTCTACATTTAAGTGGGATTTTTAATGTGTTGTGTTTTTGACTTTTAACTGTTTTGTTAAGTCTAAATGCTTTATACATGTTCTTAAGTTAAGCCTGTCTGCTCTGTGCCATAACTACCAGCAGTTGAGCTCAGGTTTAAATTACTGATACCTTGGACTGGACCTAACACACTAATTACTATATTACTTCCAGTGGACATCCATCCACCTCAATTAATAATTCCCTTTCTTGCAGTGGTCCTGTACATTGATTGTAATCAATATATCAACCTCGAGAATACAAAATCCTGATCTAAGCTTGCTCTAAATCCAACGTGTGATTAGCAGGCCATACCAGATGTGGGGAGTGACTGCTGAACTTTCAAATCAGGAGGGTAATGTGAAGCCATTTGTTAAGGAATAGAATATTATTTCTGAAATTACAAGTGTATCATTACCTTACAGGATCTAAGTGACACTGTCATTAAAGCGTATATAACAGCATAAGCAAGATACTGAGTTTTTATTGAAGATTATTTTGTTTTACTTCTAGCCGATTACCATTGACAAACATAATGATGAATGTTTTATAGTGCTTAAAAGTAACACTTTGGGCTATTATTCTAGGCTCATAAATCATTGACAAATGTGAACAAATTATGCAGCAGTAACACTACAGCCTTTATCTACTGGAAATCTACAATCTAGTCGATGTTCGACCTTAATGTATTCAAAAGAGTGTGATTAGAAGCTAAAGCAGCCTACGTTAATAAAAGGCCCTCGAAATACTGTTTTACACTATGAGCATTATTTATAGTTCATTTATGATGTATTTCTTGATTTTGCCTTTCTTTCCAATTTACTGTATCACTAAACTGACATTGATAAGCAAAAATACAAAATAAAACATCATGATTTACTTTTCTAAACACCCTAGACAAATAGAGATTCAAATACAGATTAAACTGTATAGCACATAAGAGGAAATTTGCATGGGGGCGCTAGGTGGCGCTGCACCAAGATGGCCGCACTACCGTGAGGCTCCTGCCCGACCGGGCACTTCACTATCCTTTCAACCCATCCTGCTATCACTAACCTACTAACAGACCTCACCGGAACATCCAGCGGCACCTGCTGATCACGGCGGTGTCCGTCTCGCTGTGCTCCCGTGCTGGAGGAGGGCACTGTCGACTGTGTCTCGCCCGGCGGAGGCTGCTACCTACATGTTGCCTGGAGCCTGGCGGAGATGCTGACTACTGGATCCCGCGGCTTTGAGGCCTACCCTGGTCGGGTGACGCGGCGACTACAGGACGACTCCGGAGCTCTGAGGGCGTGCTGCGCTGCCGCGCGGACTACCGGAGGACTGCGGAAGGGGTCTGCTCTGGGGCCCCCCGACCTAGCCGTGCCCTGCTGCTTGGTGCGGACTGGTCCTGCGACCGTTGGATGAGGCGAGGAGCGCCGCCATTGATGCCTCTCGGCCCCTGCCTGCCACGTGACATCCTAATACACTGGGCCTCCGCTGGGCTGCGGGAGGCCCGTCTGTCTGCCTGGTCGACCGGAGCTTTGATGCCCTGCCCTGCCACGATACGGAGCCCTGAGCGGGGGGTTGCCTGAGGCTGCGACGAGCCGCTGCACGTGAGTCGCCCTGTTGGGCCCTGTTGACCGCCACTTTTCCCCGGCGCCGCCGTCCGTGCCACGGAGGGGAGGACGCCTACCTCGGCTCTGCGCCCGCCCGATTGAGCTCCCTGTGGCCTGCGCTCATCCCTACTGGGGGGGACCCGGGGGGTGCTCTGGGACGGAGGGCCCCCTCGCACCTGAGGACAGCTAATCCTGCTGGCCTGGACCTCCCACCGACTGCGGGCTTCGGCCATTTCCTCCCCACTGCTCTTGCTATTGGCCTTACTGGTGGTGGGCCCGCGTGCCCCCACGCCCCCATCGGAGTCCGGGGTGCCCGTCCCCCTGCCGTTGGGATCTCTCCAGAGCTGGACGCTACTACCGGGGGCTGGGGCCCGCCTGCTCCCGGGGGGTCCACGCTAGAGGGGCCCCCCTCTGAGCTTTGGGCTGCAGTCTATTGCCCGGCCTCGATTGGTCTCTACGTGGGATTTTGAGGCAGCACTCCCCCCACACCTTAGCTAGTCTCCCCTCGGGCACGGTTGCGTGGAGTGGGGTGAGCCTCCGCCCTCATCGGGGTGCGCCATGGGGCGCAATGATACCCGCCAGTCCCGACTGCCGTTTGAGACCAAGAAAACCCCCCCTCCGCCGATGGCCGGGGCGGACGGTGGGCCCTCATCCGCCGTTGCCCCTGAGGAGGATTGGAAGTCCCTATTGCTTGGCATGAAGCAGAGCCTCTCAACCATTGACTCCAAGATTGACACCATTACTACCCATCTAGACGGGGTCGTGGCTAAACTTGATCAAAATGACGCCCGACTTCAGGAGACCGAGGAGCGGATCTCTTCTTTGGAGGACGGCGCCGCCTCTGCAGGCGAACAGATATCGCAAATGGACCGTATTCTTAAACTGATTGCGGACAAGAACGAGGACTTAGAGGCCAGGTCCCGTCGAAACAACGTCCGCCTTTTGGGCCTTGCGGAGACCACCAACACGGGGAAAATGGAGACATACATCGAGAACCTGATGATTGAGTTATTTGGTAGAGACTCCTTCTCCCCGCACTTGATCGTCGAAAGGGCACACAGGTCTCTGGCGGCTCGACCTCCCCCTGGGGCCCCTCCACGACCTATTATCGCACGATTCCTGAACTACAGGGATAGAGATGCGGTGCTCCGCCGAGCAAGGGAGATTGGCACAGTGCGACACGGAAATGCGACATTATCATTCTTCCCTGACTTTACGGCGTCAGTACAAGAGTCTCGATGCAAGTTCACGGCCGTCAAAAAGAAACTACAAGCCCGGGAGATCCCCTATGCTATGCTCTACCCTGCGAAACTGAAAATTACGCATTTAGGCAAACCACTCTTTTTTCAGCAACCACAACAGGTTGAGGACTTCCTTAAGCGGTGTGGTGGAGCAGAGACACGAGGGGGTGAGGTGCCGCGCCGCTCCAGGTCGCCCTCACCACTGGGACAGCAGGACTGACCGCACTCGCGGTGGCATCAGGGTGGCGTACGTGTGCGGCTCCGAGAGTCTCCTGCTCCTACTCCCAACTGTACCGGGTGAGGTAACTCCTTCTTAATATACATGTCTGTATAGGTGATTGCTTACTTCAGTGCTCGGTCACCCACCTCCGTCCCACGCTAAGGGCCCGGACTAGACATCCGGACTCTTGTGGGTGAAAAAGAGGAGATGGGTGGCAGGTTGGGCGCCCCTAGACACTTCCCCCCCTACGGGCGAGCCCCCATACGCCCTCCCCCCTAGTGGGGTACGGGTGGATGCTTTACTGTTTTCTTTCCCTAGGTTGGGGTTGTTAGGGCTGGGGAGGGATGGGAGGGACCAAGATTCCCGGCCAGTTGGGGTTGCCGGTGTGGGAGGGATCCAAGTTCTATGTTATAGTTCTCGAGCCACTGAAACACGAGGGAAGTTTGTGCGGGACGGGGAAAGAGGGAAGGTGCTTAAAAGAGTCATTTATGAATGTCATGCTTATTTCATTGTGTTGTACCATGCTGTGAACAACTATGACACGTTACGGGTCAAAGAGCGATGGCAGATGTAGGGGACACGGGGCCTACGCAACAGCTTAAACTGATCTCCTGGAATGTCCGAGGGCTTAGTGACCCCAGAAAGAGGCGCCAGGTCCTGGGATACCTAGATAGACAGAGAGTTTCCATTGCCATGCTTCAGGAGACACACTTACGGCCAGGAGGGGATCCCTCATTTGCGTCACGCTGGGCTGCATGCAGAGTGTTCTCGTCCTACTCAACCTATGCTAGAGGCGTGACTTTGCTGGTGCGACGCGGGCTAGGTTTCATTCCAGCGGGTACTGAGATGGGACCCTGTGGCAGATATTGTATGATTTGGGGAAGGTTCCACTCACACACAATACTGTTCGCTTGCTATTACGGCCCCAATGTCGACGACCCGACGACACTACTGACCATGTGGGGGAGGATACAGACGTTGGGCATCTCCCATGTAGTCCTGGGTGGAGATTTTAATGTCGCACTTAGACCTGCCATGGACCGCTCACACCCCCAACCGTCCCACTACTCGCATACCCAGCGCGCCCTGGCCACTTTAACCGAGGAACATGGGTTGACTGATGCCTGGCGTCACCTCCGACCCTCCCTTCGGCAGGGCACGCACTACTCTGCCGTACATTCCACTTGGGCCCGCATCGATTATATATTTCTATCTCCCGGCCTTACCCCGTGGTTGCTCGATGCGAACCATCTCGCGCGCACACTCTCCGATCACTCCCCTGTGTTGGTCTCCCTGCGCGTTCCCCTTGATGTGTCACCATTCCTCAGCTGGCGCCTTAACCCCTCGCACCTCATGGACTCAGTGTTCCACGCCGAACTGGAAAACGACATCACAGACTTCTTCACCCGCAACACTGAATCAGTCACCGACTTCACTACGGTATGGGAAGCTTTTAAGGTTACTGTGAGGGGGTGGTGCATTGCGAAGGGCGGGGGGATCCTTAATTGCCTGCGCGGAGATGTGCGTAGATTAGAGACCGAGCTGTTGCTACTAGAACGTGAACAGGCGCTGAACACACAAGACCAGGGGATCGCAGCACGCCTCAGAGAAACACTGAATGAGTATACAGACGCTGCTGCTAAGGAATGCAAATTCCTGGGGAAGCCTTATGTTGCGAGAGTGTATGGGGAGGGCGACCGTCCTGGAAGAGCTCTGTCTTCGGCGGTGCGGCAACCCCGCTACCATAATTATGTGTCCTCTCTGCTGGATAGCCATGGTGTCCCGCAGAGGGACACGCCTGCCCAGCTCCGAGTCCTCACGGACCATTACACTAGACTGTACTCCTCCGGTAGGCGGACCCCGATTGCACTCACGGAGTACCTCGACGATACCGCGATAGCCTGGTTGGGCCCATCCCAGCAGAAATTTTTACACCACGAACTGGAGCTAGACGAGATCAAGGACGCGATTATGTCCATGAAGTCAGGCAAGGCTCCGGGATCGGACGGCTTGCCGATAGATTTTTACAAAGCCTTTATCCATGTCCTTGCCCCTATTCTGAAGCAGCTATTTTACTCTGCCCTCGAGGCAGGTATCCTACCGGGGACGATGCGTGAGGCCCTCATCACCTCCCTGCTTAAGCCGGGCAAGCCCCCGGAATATTGCGACTCGTATAGGCCCATCTCTTTATTGAACACGGACAGTAAGATACTCGCTAAGGTCCTCGCATCACGGCTTAACTTACTGATGGAGCGCCTCGTCCTTCCCGACCAAGCCGGTTTTGTCCCGAATAGATCAACCTCCCACAATCTTCGTACCCTGCAGGCAGTGATGCAAGACATAGACCCCCACTGCGAGGCGGCTGCGGTGTTCCTGGACGCCACCAAGGCGTTCGACTCCCTCGAGTGGGACTACTTACTAGCCTTGTTAGAACGGATGGGGATTCCCTTCAGCTTCCTGGACTGGATGCGGCTGCTATATCGCCGCCCCAAAGCGGCTGTTCTGCTCAATGGTTCCCGGTCTGCCCCGTTCCTTATTCACAGAGGAACTCGTCAGGGCTGCCCCCTCTCGCCGGTCCTCTTCGCCCTCGCCATCGAACCGCTGGCGGCGAAACTCCGCCAGCACCATAAACACCGCTCTCTTATATACCCGGAGCGACAATTGCTCATTGCACTATATGCGGATGACATGACGCTATACGTACATAAGCCGCGTGACAATCTTAACCCGTTGCTGCGAGAGGTGACCAAATTCGGGGCTATATCGGGCATACAGATCAATTGGGCGAAGTCTGCATTATTCCCCCTGACTGACAGTACCACGAGATTCCCGCTAGATTACCCCTTGCTGTGGGAGTCGGACGAAATAACTTACTTGGGGGTTAAGGTGACCAGGAACCGAGACGCCCTTCTAAGAGCAAACTATGGCACGACCATGGACAAACTCTCCGACAAAATCTCGCAATGGATCCATCTTCCGCTGTCCATGGCGGGGCGCCTCTCCCTGATCAAGATGGTAATACTTCCCAAATTGTTGTACCTTTTCACCAATATTCCATACAGCCCTGGAGCACACTTCTTTCGGACCCTCAATTCCCAGCTGTCCCGCCTGATCTGGGGCGGGCAACAAGCCCGGATCGGGCTGCGCACACTAATGCTGCCCTATCATCAGGGTGGGCTCGACGTTCCGAACTTCCAGCGTTACTATGACTGTGCCCAGGGGCACTTTGCGGTGTACTGGTTTCACCCCCCCCCTTCATGGCACACCTGGCAGTGGAAGACGGGTATATGAGACCCGAGAAACCTGCCGGATATCTATACACGGAGACCAGAATGTGGACTCGTGACCCCACCACGGTCGATTGCACCATACAGGCTTGGAGGCGCATGGCAGACTGTATGGAGGTTACGTTTCTGTACTCTCCACGAATGTCTCTTGCCCATGACCCCAGACTCAGTATTACCCGCGAGGAGCTTGGACGTCGGTGGCTCACACGGCTGGCGATACATACATGGGGCGACCTATATCACCTGGGAACCTTTCGGGCTGCGCCCCACTTCTTCGGAGACAATACCCCGTCGGTGATGGACACATTCCTATACACTCGCCTCCGGCGAAATATTCGGGCGATCACTCCTAACTTCCCGGACGAGCCAGACGTCGTTGCACCTTTGCACACCCTGCTCCAGGCGACCGCCCCGACACACGTGGTCTCTATGCTATACAAGCATGTTCAGGTTGCACCCTCTCCCCCCCCGCTTAGAGCTCGGACAGACTGGGACAATGATCTAGGTGCACCGATGACAGATGACCAGTGGGAGGAAAGCTGCAGTCACACCAATGCTGTGACGGGCAATGCCCGCCTTCGTTTACTACATTTCAAGTACTTGCACCGTCTTTACTTTACTCCGGCCAAACTGCATCGCTTCGGCCTCCGGGATGACGATCGCTGCCTTCGGTGCCGTCAGCCGGGAGCGGACTTCATGCACTTGGCATGGGCATGTCGGCCCGTGGCCGAGTACTGGATTGCGATATTCGCGGCCCTGTCTGTAATGGTTCGGGTGGACGCGTCCCCGTGCCCAATGACTGCCCTTCTGGGCCGCTCCTGCCCCTTGTTGAAAACGCACCGGAACTTTTTTGCGCTAGGTTTATTATTGGCTAAACGTCATGTAGCGTGCAGATGGGGTCGAGGGCGGGCGCCCAAATTCAAGACCTGGCTGGCCACAATGACGACCTGGCAGGAACATTTACACAATTATGCTGACCTGCTGCCACACCGATCCCGTCCCAAAGACCTATGGGGACCACTCACGACATACCTTCTCCGCTCTCAGGCGTCGGCTGACGGTGGGGAGGAGCTGGGCGCGGACCTGGGGGGAGAGGCGCTACCTGCCCCACGCGGGCCTGGGTCTCCCCCTGCGGGCGGTTCGGGCTGAGACATCGCCTTGCCCCCGCTTGCGCTCTCCCCTTGCACCACACCTCGCGCTCGGTCCCCCCCCCCCGTCCTGCCCCTGCCTTGTGGCGCGCTTTCGTCTGGGTCTGTGCGCACCGAATCGGAAGCTCGGTATGGAGGTCCAGAGGCCTTCTTGCTTCCCCTGCCCCCCCCCCAACCAACGTCGATTCTGTTTCTTCAAGTACCCATGCGCTATGGCGTTCTGGCTTGCGACACTTTGCTCTGGCTCCCCAACTCGCTCGCGTTGCTTCCCCCCCCCCTCCCAGCGCGACTGACCTGGCTATACGGGGTCATGGTGTGCCACTTTGTGCGCCTATTACATTCCTCAGTGCGCCTTGCTGGACAGCGCTCCTACACCGCTCAACCCCTTCCGCCACATGCTGGGGGCGTTGGACACACCCTGGGTGGGAATTGAAGTTTGATGTTTCTGTGGCTTCTAAGTTGTTTATTATAGATAAATGAAACCTCAACTGCTCTCTGCCGACTGTGCACCGTTTTGTCATTACATGTCCTTGCATTTCTGTGCAGTTACTGCTTTTACTCATCGTCACGCACTGTCTACTACTCATTCTACTGCACTACCGCTCCCGGCCTGTTCCATCAGGTTGTAGGTGACGAGCTGTGTACGATTTAATCGCGCTCAATAAAGGTTTTTTCACAAAAAAAAAAAAAAAGAGGAAATTTGCATGTCTCACGTTTATTTGCCTCTTGCCTTCAGCTGTGTGTCCTTGGTGGAAGATCTCTGTGATATGCTGCCAGTAAAGGTTTAGTTCCCATGATCACACACTGCTTCAGGTTCCTATAGAAAAGCTAAACTACTTCTACAATTTAGAATATTAAGAAGACAGGGAGGAGTACATTGTGGCAAGCTCAAGTTTAGCCTTTTACAAGCTAGAGATGAATCGAACCAATTAAAGTGCCACCTCTACTAAAATATTGATTTGCCTAAACAATGAAAATAGTTGAAGGTACCGGCCTAAGCAAGGCAACATGAACATTCTCTGCAAATGTCTGTAAAGAAGATCATTTTACATTCACTGTATCACTATTAATGACGGTCCATGAATTTGTATGAGCATTATGACTATGGGAAGATGTCCATTTGAGAAGCAGGCATGCTGCACTAGCAGTACACTACTCTCCCTATCTTTTCCATCCCGCCAATCTCTAATTTTTGTCACTATCTCGTGTAAGGATCCAACATCTCTGAGTTTACAGTGACAAGTGACCTCAAGTGGCCTCCTTATCATTATCTAATGGGGATGGCAAGGGAATTATGAGTTTGGGTCACACTCGCAGTCACCTGAGACAAAGTCGACATGAACTCCTGGGATGTTACCTCTGTACTTTACTTTTTTAGTGTGCATTGTTCGGCTGTGTCTTAGTGTTTCACTAAACATGCCACAATCTTGTGTTTGGGCTCAGTTAAAAGGTTTCAGATGTCTGTGCACTTCAAACGGATCCTTTTATCCAGAAGGCGTCATTTATTTTTCTTTCCTGGTAGAACTACAGACTGGGAGGGCTATTTGCTAACTCAATTTTGTAGTTCAATTAATAGTACTACAATAGTATTACTAACATATCACAAAATGCTAATTCTGCCCTAAATTTTGGGGTCAACTCCCCCTCCACTACTATCTTTAAGATGCAGAGATCAAAACCCTAACTGCAGAGATCACCACACACATACTTATTAGTAGTAAATGTGAGAGCGAAATGGGGAAGTGATTAAAAAATGGTGAAAATGTTCTAATAAAAGGGGGGCTCTTGGAAGGAGTAAAGAAGGGTTAAATGAGGGTTAGGACATGGTTATGAAAGGGACATTTACCAACCCCCAAAAGCAAAAGAGTAAGCCCATTCCTATTCACAAACTGCAATTATATAGTTACTATAGTCAAAAAAAGAACCCAAAACAGTAGTACATGTACTCCAACTCAGAGCTGGACTAAGTACAGTACCACAGCATCCTTGCATAGAACATAATGAAGGTAGGGACTTAAAATAAACCCCCGTAGAAATGAATGTTAAATTAAATTAACATATTTCAAACTTTTAAAAAATATCAAGATATTTATGTGTATATACATATATATATATATATATATATATATATATAGATATATATATATATATATAGATTACCTACTGGCGGTCGCCAGTAGGTAGTTATAGTTAGGACCCTCTTACCATAGGAAAACCGCAACATTCTATTTTGAATAACTTTGGCGCCGGTCGACGAATCCTCGCGAAATTTTCAAAATAGGTGGGGCGCTACGCTCCGCTCCTACCCTGAAAGTCTCGGGGGGGATTCGTCAAGCGGGGGCTGAGATAAAAGGGGGGTCCCAAAACGCGTTTTTCCCATGCATTTTTCCATCGGACCTTTAGACACAGCTACAGCCCGAACGGCTGAACAGAGTTCCTTGTAATTTGGCAGAGAGGTAGTCTACAGGTCAAGGAAGTGCCTTTTGTAGGTTTGGTGTAAATCTGTTCAGTAGATTCTGAGAAAATAGCCTTTAAATCAATATATATATCTGAGCCAGCTTACGGTGCGCTTACGGTGCGCTTACCGTACGCGTACGGTGACGTGCGCGAGCACGATTCTGATTGGCTGTTAGATCTTAGTAAACATTCGAATCGGTCGAAACCAGGAAGCGGCGGCCGCCATTTTGTGTGTTTCACTCAGAAAAAAAAGGGTGATAACTTGAAAAGGGGGCAAGGAAGAGAGTTACAGACCCCCTAACATTTGAAAGGGGGTCAAAGAAGGACAGAAAAGTACAAAAAAAACATTTATTAATTTAAAAAAAATTCGCGGGGTACGCGTACGGTAAGCTCACCGTACGCGTACGGTAAAAAAAAAAAAAAAAGAAATGAAATGCAGATTTAAGTGTTTAGATATTAGGGGGCTCTAAAAAGAGCCGTTGTGTTTATTAAGTGATTTTTTAGTGGTACCTACAAGTAAGTACCGATGCAGAGTGTAAGGTTCAAGAGGAAGACTCTGTTCCCTTCATCAGTGAAGTGTACACCATCTCCTCTATAAATGTCTTGCATGTCGTAACGCAAGTTGTTGTGGTAAATGGAACCCATACCATAGTCACGGAGGAAAGCAGAAACAGATTTGTTGACATGCTTTCTTGCTTTGTCAATCTGTGGACAAAAATGATTGGACCAGTTCCATTTTTGCCTTTGGCATATGTTAGAAAACACAAAGGCAGTTTTAGGGAAAAGTGAAAACAGTTGTGCAAAGGTCTCCTTCGTAAGCATTTCCAGACCTACCCCAGTCAAAGTGCCTAGGTCATTGCCACCACAGTGCACTATTATGAGGTCAGGGTGTTGGATTTGCATGAAGGATTTCACCAATGGCATCAATTGGTGCCACTTTAACCCTCTCTGACCAATCCATTTAATGTCTACATTTGGCAAAGCAAGGTCTCTCACCATACTGTGGTATCTTCGTTCTCTATGTGGTTGCAAGGGATGACATATTTGGATTCTTTAATTCTAATGTTGCTATGTATGACATATACAGGAGATGTAGAATCTATTGGGTGGAAGGTTGGGAGGAGAAAGTTCTTGTAGAAGACAGTTGGAGTTGTGCTGTTGTTCTGCTTACTGGTGGATAGGATCTTTCTTTAAGGATTAAACCTTTTGAATATCTTCATCTCGTCTGAGCCTTCTTATGAAATATAATACTGGCGTAGTCGGCAGCTGATCACAAGGAAGATCCTAACACGAGACTGAAGGACATAAAAAGACTCTCAACGCTGTGTAATGGTGGATGGTGAGATCTTAGATCTTTCCTTTACAAATCTCTTATTACTCTACGCACTTGCTCTCTTCGACACACAACGCTCACTCATATCTGCGTGGGAAGCTGGGTGTTTGAGTTGGGAGCGATCGGTGTGTGGGGCTTGCTGTCATTGTTAACGCTCATTCGTACCCATGTGGGAAGCTATACGTTAGTTTGAGGAGCGATTGGTGTTTTGCTCAGGCTGCAGAATTTAAGATCATCGTGCTTTTTAAGGGATTAAGTTCTCTCTGCAACGTCTCTGCTTGCGTTCCGATCAGCGCTACTCATGAGGAGCTCAGAAACTGTTAACGGCATATTTTAAAATCGCACGAGTTGGAGAGCTAATGTCACTTTGCTCACTTGTTTTTATGCTGCTTCAGTTTGGAACAATCTCTGGGCTATGTTTTGTCAACTTTGTAAACTTTTAAATCGTTTTATGTCGTGAGCGGCATTAAGCAGCTTTATTTAAAAAAAAAATACGTACACGAACAGTTTGCTGGAAGTTCTACTCACAGGCGCGTGCAAGATTCTATCGTCATTGTTGGAGTCTTCTGTCGTCTTTGTAGGAGCCTTTCATCACGCAAGCGCAGTCTGGAAATGTGAAGCGTACCTACGTGTGATGTCATGATCGAACGTGCGCTTGTCCTCGTTGTTGCCTGGTAACGCAGCACATTGTTTTCATTCTAGAGCGCGCATGTAGCTGCGTGATTTCTCAGTCATACGGCTGTGCGTTATCAAAGACGCTTCAAGCTTTTGTTTATCGTCGAGTAGACTTCTACATTTCGTCAGCGATAAGCACACTTTTCTGGTGAGCGTTTTGCTGCCGGTGTGAATAACATTTACGTGCTTATTCTGCGATGTGCACGCTTGCTTGGTACTTTGCATATTTTCTAATTCGACAGCGACACGCACGCTTCTCTGGTGCTTGTTTTGCAAATATGTACACTGCTATATGCTATATTTGCGTATTATGTCTTTAACTTTTTAGTGTGCAATTGAAATTAATGTGGTTTACGTCACATTTCATGTTAAATTAGGGTGCTATCCAAGGTATTCTATGTGTGACAAGGTTATAGTTAAAAGGTCACTTTGAAAGAGTAGTATACATAAGTCAAGTTTTATATTAAAAGGGGACATTAGATGTTTGGAGCAATGCAAAATGTTACTGCTGCTCCATTTTTTTTGAGTTCTCCAGGTGAGCCTACCATTAAATGGAAAAAATGGAAAAAAGTTTTTGAAAGGTATGCGAGGGTATGTGGTGCATCATTAAGTGCGGAATGGAAAACAGCTTTACTACTTCACTGTCTAGGATCAGAAGGGCAAGATGTTTTTGATCATTTACCAGATTTGCCTTTTAATGAAGCTGCTGGTTTAAATGATTATGAGATCTGCATATCTAAACTGGATAAACATTACCTTCCCAAAGTAAGCACAATTTTGGATAGGTATCACTTTGGTAAGAGGATGCAGCGGGAGGAAGAAACGGTTGAAAGTTATTTAACGGACTTGAGGAAATTAGCGTCTTCATGCAAATTTGATGCTTTGTTGGATGAGCACTTACGTGATCAATTTATGTTGGGTTGCAATATGGATAAGGTTAGAGTGGAGTTATGGGCAAGGGATGAACCAACGTTGGATGAGGTCATTGCGGTAGCCAAAAGAATTGAGCATTCTTTGAAGTGTGTAGCGATAATTAGTAAGGATAAGACTGATGGCACAAAGGTACAAGCTATAGGAGAGAAAAAGTTGCGACCTGTGATTGAAAAGAAGGTGATTCCTAGGGTGCAAGATACAAAGGAAAAGTATACGAATAGCATGCCTTCCTCTTTTAGGTGTTTTAGATGTGATAAGTCTGGTCATCTTGCAAATGATCGAAATTGTCCTGCTCTTAATAATACTTGTATTAAGTGTAAAAAGAAGGGGCATTATCCTTCTGTTTGTAGAACCAAACCTACTGCAAGGGTTAAAAAAGTGGATGTATGTGAGGAAGTTGTTGAATCTACGAGTGCAGATGAGTATGAGTGTGGACAGATTGTTTCGGAGGTAATTTGTAGTGGTAATAAGAAATCATGCCCTTTTGATGATATCCTTGTGGATGGGATTTCGACTCGTGTCTTGTTTGATTCTGGTGCAAAGATAACAATTGTGTCCAATGACTTATATGTGAACCAGTTGAGAAACAAAGTGAAATTGTTCAAACCTGACATAACGCCAGTTGCTTATGGGGGCGAACCAATAAAATTACATGGGTATTTTTTGGGCATGATTGAGTATCAAGGAAGGATGACTTCAGGAAAGGTGTATGTATCGAAAAAAGGCGATAGTTTAATAAGTTGGTTACATCAGGGCGATCTTGGCGTGTATTTGGATCCCAATTCAGATCCGCAGATATTGCTGAAGGATCCTGTGTGTGCAGTTGGTAAAGGTGATGAGTATGAGTTTACAAGGAAATTGAAGATGCGATTTCCCAATGTGTTCAATGATACTTTGGGTTGTTTGAAAGTGTATCAGCATAGGATTAAGCTTAAGAACAATTCGATTCCTTTTACATCAAAGGTTAGGGGCGTACCTTTGTCCGTTAAGGATGAAGTAGAGAAGGAATTAGAGAAGTTAAAAAAAAATGGAATAATTGAAGAGGTTGAAGGAACTGAGTGGCTTTCTCCGGTGGTCGCAGCTAGGAAGGCCAATGGGGATTTGCGTCTATGTGTAGACTTGCGCCAATTGAACAAATGTGTGATTGTGGATAGGTATCCTTTACCTAACATAAATGAGTTGTTGGTTTTGCTGGGTGGTGCTAAGGTTTTTAGTACAATCGATCTTACGTCGGCATACCACCAAATTGAATTGGAACCATCTTGTCGAGATCTTACGGCATTTATTACTCCATTTGGAACTTTCCGTTTCATCAGGATGCCTTTTGGTCTTGTTTCTGCATCCTCGGTTTTCCAGAGGGTGATGGACAGTTTACTTAGAGGTGTGAAGGGCGTATGTGTTTATCAAGACAACATACTGGTGTTTGGTGATGATGCGGAGCAACATGATGCTCGTCTTGAAGCTGTGTTAACAAAGTTGAGTAGTGGCAATTTATCTGTGAAAATTGAAAAATGTAAATTTAGGTCAGATTCATTGAATTACCTAGGTCATAACATCTCTGGGAAGGGTGTTAGACCAAAAGAAGATTTGCTTAGTTCGATTCACAAGCTATCTCCACCTACTTCTAAGGATGAACTTATGAGTTTTCTTGGCATGATCGAATATTATGCAAAGTTTGTTAAAGGGTTTTCTGAACACACGTCAGAAATGAGATCATTACTTAAGAAGGGTGCTACCTTTGTGTGGTCAAGTGAGTGTCAAAGGGAATTTCTGAGTATTAGGGAAAAATTGGCGTCTGCTCCATTTTTGCAAAGTTATGACACTAGGTTGAGAACCATCTTGACTACGGATGCCAGTTTGAAGGGTCTTGGTGCTGTGCTGCAGCAGGTGGGTTCAGAAGGTGTGAGAACTATTATGTTTCTTTCTCGTGCTTTGAGGGAACCGGAATCACGGTATTCGGTTGTTGAGCGGGAGTCCCTAGCAATTTTTTGGGCTGTGAAAAAGCTAAAGAAGTTCTTGTGGGGAATTGATTTTGAAGTAAGAACAGACCATAAGCCGTTGGTGGAAATATTTGAGGAGAAGGGTTTGGATTTGATATCAAGTAGGATTACCAAATGGGTGATCGGACTTCAGGAGTATTCTTTTTCTGTCAGATATATTCCTGGTGTGGACAATATGGTTGCGGATGTGTTTTCGAGGTTGGTCCCTCAGAATTGTGTTGATGGTGATGAGGTTGAAGAAGGTGATGAATGTGTTTGTATGGTTGAACCGCATCATATTTCAGAAGAAAAATGGTCTGAGGAAGTAGCACAGGATGGTACACTCTGTGAGGTAATGAAGCTAATTCATGGTAATTGGTTGAGTGCAAAGTGTGGGTCTGATATGACTAGACCTTTTTGGTATGTGAGGAATGAATTGGCGGTTGATGGAGGTATTCTATTTAGAGGTTCTAAACTTATTCCTCCGGTAAAACTGAGGAAGGAATTAGTGGACCTTGGTCATGTTAGTCATCCTGGGATTACTAAAACCAAAGAGAGGTTGCGGTCATCTTATTGGTGGCCAGGTATGGACAAGTTTATTGAAAGAGAGATTCGTGAATGTGTCTTGTGTAATCTGAGTGACAAATCTAAGATTCCTAGGGTACAACCAATGATTGTGAGATCCTGTCCTAAGGCTCCTTGGGATGAGATTTCATTGGATATTTTGGGCCCTATTAATGTTAGTGGTTCTCAGGTTTATCTTTTGGTTGTGATGGATATGTACTCTCGCTGGCCAGAGGTGTTTTTTTTGGTTCATATTGATTCTATGAATATCATCAAATGTTTGAAGAATTTGTTTGGTAGAGAAGGTTTCCCCAAATCTATGCTGTCTGATAATGGGGTACAATTTGTATCGAAAGAAATGGAGGAATTTTTGAGCTCTTGTGGGATTGTCCACAAGAGGTGTTCTCTCTACCATCCAGAGGCAAATGGAATGGTGGAGAGATTCAATAGGGTGTTAAAGGAGACAATTACTCTTGCGAAGTCTCTTTCTTTAGATTGGAGGGGAGAGGTTTTAAAGAAGGTTGAGGAATATAGAAGAACTCCTCATTCCACTACAGGGAAAACTCCATTTTTTTTATTTCGTAGAAGAATTCCCAATACTTTTTTGGATCCCAGTTGGGTCAATGAGTATGGTGTGAACAGAGGTAGAGAGACTGTGTGTGATGAAGGAAAACTCAAAGTAAGAGAGGATTTTAAAGCTGGTAAGAGGAAAACTATGTTTGATACTAGGGAAGGTGTCAAAGCATTGAAGGTGAAGGTTGGTGATTTAGTTGCTGTAAAGAAACCTGGTCAAACTGGTAATTCAAATCTAAAGTATTTTGATCCTATGACCGTTATTAAGGTTTTTAGGAATGCTGTCAAGACGCAAGATCACCGTGTATGGAATCTGAACAGAGTTGTTCTTTTCAAGGGTGCTCATCATAAATTGGATGGGCCTGTGGAGAAAAGAAATGTGGAGAATTCTTCAAGTATGAGTCCATGCACTCCTGCAGGGGTGCTCCGACGTTCGTTGAGAATTGCTTCATATCCTGGTTATCTGAAAGACTATGTTTAACTTTGTACATATATTTTTTGTTTTTTTTATAAGTGTTTTGTGCCAATGTATTTTGTTTTTTTTGTTATAAGGAAAGGAGATGTGTGGTATCTTCGTTCTCTATGTGGTTGCAAGGGATGACATATTTGGATTCTTTAATTCTAATGTTGCTATGTATGACATATACAGGAGATGTAGAATCTATTGGGTGGAAGGTTGGGAGGAGAAAGTTCTTGTAGAAGACAGTTGGAGTTGTGCTGTTGTTCTGCTTACTGGTGGATAGGATCTTTCTTTAAGGATTAAACCTTTTGAATATCTTCATCTCATCTGAGCCTTCTTATGAAATATAATACATACCTGTTTTCTCTGCATACTTTTCACTCCAGAAGACATAGCTGTGCCCTACAATCCACACTGTGAACATCTTCAAAGGAGAACTGGATGCACTCAGGAGGTGTAATTCAGTAGAATGGTAAAACGAAATGAAAGACAGTTTGGAAATGGAGGCATACATATTTTTTTTATAAAAAAAAGAACTGATTGGCTGTTTCATACCATTCTACAATAAAAACTAGGCTGTATGTGTAAATTTATAGAAGCATGTTTTTTTATTGGTACAGAAAAATGTGTTACCAAAGAACAGTACTATGGATTTGCTGTTAGGTTTGAAAAGTCAAGCACTCCTGCTCTTTGGAAATGAAACATTGTGTGGTGAACTTCTGACCTAACTCTACACAGCAGTGTTTCAAGAGCTGTTGCTATGGTAGCAGGCAGAAGTCAAGTTGGGGGAAGGGTACTAGGCTGAAGTCAAGTTGGGGGAAGGGTACTTTTGGAAAAGGGTTGGTTTTCAACCAATAGAAATGTGTGATTACATTTGAAAAAAAGGGGGAAGCACTGAGATTTGAAATTAACATGTATATGTGTGGAAAAAAAGAGCGAAACATTGCCATTATCTGGTTCTGCTGAGAGGAGAGAGGTGTACAGAACAGAGATCCTGGCTCTGATAATCTGCTGTTTGAGTGCCACATTTCTTTCACAACTAACTAATTTTAAAGGTGAGTTTAGAGTTTGAGAGGGGATGTATATGGTAAATTAAGAAATGAATAATAGAATTGGAATTCCTTTTGTTGAAGTTGTGTTTATCATTTTCTGTTTTGGGAGAAATTTAAATGTGAGGAACATGTAAAATAATATGGACTATGTTTTCACGATAAATTAAGGTGTACTGGTATAAATAAGGAATACTTTAAGGGTTTGAGGTTGCACTCAGTAATGCAAATACATTCAGCATCAGTAAGGCTGGTTGCCCTTGCTGGAGTGTAGTCAGTCACCCAGGTTACACATGTTGCTGGTCTCAGAAAGCTGTTTGGTATTGCTCTGGTGATTTTACATTTGCATTAGATGGAAAGGGGGAGGTATTTTTTTATGCAGAAGCAGACTCTTAGCACACAGCCAGCTGCTTATCCTGTGGAATCATGCATAGTATTCACAACCGAGTGGGGTTTGAGGTTTCAGTCAGTAATGCAAATACATTCAGCATCACTAAGGCTGGTTGCCCTTGCTGGAGTGTAGTCAGTCACCCAGGTTACACATGTTGCTGGTCTGAAAATGTTGTTTGGACATGTGCTTTTTTAAGAATCTGAAAAGTGGATTCATAATGTGTCAGTCTGTAAAAGTACTTATCACTTGCCAAAATAAAGAGTAGTAAGTGTGCTTTCAAATTGGCAAAGAAATTTCGTTTTCTGACTAATATGAAAACATGACTCTGTGTGCAAATAGGAATTACAGGCAGAGATTTATTGCGTATTGCTCTGGTGATTTTACATTTGCATTAGATGGAAAGGGGGAGCTATTTTTTTCTGCAGAAGCAGACTCTTAGCACACACCCAGCTGCTTATCCTGTGGAATTATGCACAGTATTCACAACCGAGTGGGGTTTGAGGTTGCACTTAGTAATGCAAATACAAACATGTAAAATAATATGGACTATGTTTTCACCATAAATTAAGGTGTAGTGGTATAAATGAGGAATACTTTTAGGGTTTGAGGTTGCAGTCAGTAATGCAAATACATTGAGCATCACTAAGGCTGGTTGCCCTTGCTGGAGTGTAGTCCGACACCCAGGTTACACATGTTGCTGGTCTCAGAAAGGTGTTTGGTATTGCTCTGGTGATTTTACATTTGCATTAGATGGAAAGGGGGAGCTATTTTTTTATGCAGAAGCAGACTCTTAGCACACACTCAGCTGCTTATCCTGTGGAATCATGCACAGTATTCACAACCGAGTGGGGTTTGAGGTTGCACTTAGTAATGCAAATACATTCAGCATCACTAAGGCTGGTTGCCCTTGCTGGAGTGTAGTCAGTCACCCAGGTTACACATGTTGCTGGTCTCAGAAAGCTGTTTGGTATTGCTCTGGTGATTTTACATTTGCATTAGATGGAAAGGGGGTGTAATTTTTTTATGCAGAAGCAGACTCTTAGCACACAACCAGCTGCTTATCCTGTGGAATCATGCACAGTATTCACAACCGAGTGGGGTTTGAGGTTGCAGTCAGTAATGCAAATACAGTCAGCATCACTAAGGCTGGTTGCCCTTGCTGGAGTGTACTCAGTCACCCAGGTTACACATGTTGCTGGTCTGAAAATGTTGTTTGGACATGTGCTTTTTTAAGAATCTAAAAAGTGGATTCATAATGTGTCAGACTGTAAAAGTACTTATCACTTGCCAAAAAAAGAGTAGTAAGTGTGCTTTCAAATTGGCAAAGAAATTTCGTTTTTTAACTAATATGTAAATATGACTCTGTGTGCAAAGAGGAATTACAGGCAGAGATTTATTGCGTATTGCTCTGGTATTTTACATTTGCATTAGATGGAAAGGGGGAGCTATTGTTTTTGTGCAGAAGCAGACTCTTAGCACACACCAGCTGTTTATCCTGTGGAAACATGCACAGTATTCACAACCGAGTGGGGTTTGAGGTTGCAGTCAGTAATGCAAATACATTCAGCATCACTAAGGCTGGTTGCCCTTGCTGGAGTGTACTCAGTCACCCAGGTTACACATGTTGCTGGTCTGAAAAAGCAGTTTGGACATGTGCTTTTTTAAGAATCTGAAAAGTGGATTTAAAATGTGTTAGACTGTAAAAGTGTTTATCACTTGCCAAAAAAAAGAGTAGTAAGTGTGGTTTCAAATTGGCATAGAAATTTCGTTTTCAGACTAATATGAAAACATGACTCTGTGTGCAAAGAGGAATTACAGGCAGAGATTTATTGCGTACTACTCTGGTAATTTTACAGTTGCATTAGTAGGAAAGGGGGAGCTATTTTTTTATGCAGAAGCAGACTCTTAGCACACACCCAGCTGCTTATCCTGTGGAATTATGCACAGTATTCACAACCGAGTGGGGTTTGAGGTTGCACTTAGTAATGCAAATACAAACATGTAAAATAATATGGACTATATTTTCACCATAAATTAAGGTGTAGTGGTATAAATGAGGAATACTTTTAGGGTTTGAGGTTGCAGTCAGTAAAGCAAATACATTGAGCATCAGTAAGGCTGGTTGCCCTTGCTGGAGTGTAGTCAGTCACCCAGGTTACACATGTTGCTGGTCTCAGAAAGCTGTTTGGTATTGCTCTGGTGATTTTACATTTGCATTAGATGGAAAGGGGGAGCTATTTTTTTATGCAGAAGCAGACTCTTAGCACACACCCAGCTGCTTATCCTGTGGAATCATGCACAGTATTCACAACCGAGTGGGGTTTGAGGTTGCACTTAGTAATGCAAATACATTCAGCATCACTAAGGCTGGTTGCCCTTGCTGGAGTGTAGTCAGTCACCCAGGTTACACATGGTGCTGGTCTCAAAAAGCAGTTTGGACATGTGCTTTTATCAGAATCTGAAAAGTGGATTCAAAATGTGTCAGACTGTAAAAGTACTTATCACTTGCCAAAAAAGTAGTAGAAAGTGTGCTTTCCAATTGGCAAAGAAATTTCGTTTTCTGCCTAATTTCAAAGCATGACTCTGTGTGCACACAGGAATTGTTTTTAGATATTTAATTTGTGAAGGTGTTATTGTGATTTTCACTTCTAGGAAAGGGGTACTTAGTATTTTAAGATTTGAAAAGATCATAAAAAATGTAGTAATATCTTTAAATATAAAAAAGGATTTTTTTTTTTGTTTTTTTCAGGTATTGCTGAAGAGCAGTGAACAAAATTTAAGATGCCTACAAAATCCAGACTAAGGAAAAACCACAAAAAAAACTATATTTGAAGACAACTGGAGGACCTAAGTTAGTTGGAGATGCTCATGTTGGGAAAAAGAGAAAGTCTTCTGGTAAGCAGACAAAAGATTTTTTAAAGAACATCTTCAAAAAAAGGAAAAATGTACAAAATGTCTGTACTGGAAAGAATGTTTTCAATAGAAAGGAACAGGAAAAAATTGAGAATTTAGTTAATGCAAATATACCTTCTGCAACAATAAAGATTAACTTAAACAGAAAAACAGCGTTTAAAGAGATACGTAGAAAAATGTTTCAGAGAAGAGTGATGTCCAATTTGATAAAGGATGTGAAGAAATATAAGAAAAAGGCAAAATATTATAAGAGAAAAAAAGAAATTGAAGCCATTGCGGCAAAGGCATTAGAATTAAAAAGGAAACTATTCATTTTAATTTTGAATAGGATGCGTACATTAGATAAAATGGTTAATGTACTGAAATCACAAAGCAAAAGGAAAAGAGTAGTGAAAAGAACAAACTTTTGTAAAGTGTTTTTAGGAGAATGGATGCATAGTTCAAGTAGTGAACCTTTTTTTAATGAAGAGAGTTATTTTCAAAGTAATAGTTTGCTGCATGCAGTTGACACCAGAGGTCGTGCTTATGAAGTGAAAAATGGTTGCATAATGGAGAAGGAGATAATGGTTCCAAGAGATGAGGTACAAGTGATGGCGGATGAGGCTATGGGGAGACGTCCTAAAGCCCCAGTGTACACTTGGAATTGTAGTAGTATTTGCACTGTGCGTCAGGAATCTATTGATAAATTTCGTGAGTTTCTAAGAGAATATAGTAAAAAAAAGTGTAAAACAGAAGATTAAGGTGCTTCAAACTCTAGATCCATGCAGAGTGAGAGAGAATACTGGTTTGCAGGGTCATTCTCTGGCTTGTCTATCTAGAAAAGTGTGTAATAGTGTTTTTCATCATTTTAGGATGCTGGCTGTTCATCATACTGAAATTAGAAAGTTTGTGAGACGATTGTATTTTGCTAAAAGTCCAGCAATAAAGTTAGATGAATTGAATAGGGCTCTGTTCCGTGGATCGGTATCAGATGTAGAGAAGGTTATTGATGAAATTCAGTTTTGTTACTTTGGTCCTGAACAAGACAGTGCAGAAAAGGACACAGTAAATGAGGAAGAAGTGGAAGAGAATGTAGAACCCTCTGTAAGTAAAACATTTAATAATCACATAACAAAATTTGCAATAATCTCTAATGAAAGACCAAATATAACTTGTATTTGTTGCCGCAGAACTCATTATAGAAAACAAACTAGGAATGTTGATCTCTACAGAAAGAGTGAAAATGAAGATAATTATAAGTGGAAGGATTTTGCCACATATATATTTCTTGAAAATTGTTTTGAATTGGGTGAAGATCAGCGTATTTGTAAATACTGTTACAACAAGTTAGAGGAAAATAGAATGCCAACCAGAGCTGTACATAATAATTTAGAATTGGATGTTATTCCTGCCGAACTTTCTGAATTAAATACATATGAGTCTATACTTATTCAATGTGTTCATCCGTTCCAGACCATAGTACGTATGGAGCCCAAAACTGGTAAATTACCTCCTTCAGATTTACTGAGAGGTTTAAAAGGTAGAGTGGTGTATTTGCCCTTGGATTTGAAAAAAAATATGGAAACTATTGATGCAGATACTTTGGAAACTGAACCATTAGTTATTCTGGTTAATGGTGTACCTACAAAGAATAAGAAGATTTGGCAGGAGCTGGTAGATGTACGGAAAGTACAAAGAGCAAATTTGTATTTGAAAAGGAATAACAAATGGTATGAATCAATTTATATAGAAGAAGAAGAAGAAGATTTACAAGAAGACACAGAAACACCAACTGGACAAATTGAAAAAGTGGACAAGTCAAAGGAAGAAGAAATTTATGAACATTTTAGCATACATCCTCTTCATTCAAAAGAAGTTATGGGAGACAATATTGATCTCTTTCAGATGAAGAAAGCAAAAGGAACTCCCGTGAGTGTATGGGAAGAGAGCTTGGAAGCTCGATGTTTTCCCCAGCTGTTTCCTAAAGGAAAAGGAGGACGATACGATGAACGTCCAGAACAGATTCCAGCTTCTGAGTATCGGACTACAAGACTATATGCAGAAGATCCCAGATTTCGACAAAGTATTCCTTATTTGTTCCATCTTTTATTTGAAAGCGACTTGTCTGCACTATCTTATGCAGTAAATCACATTTTAAAAAGTGGAGTACATTTACAAAATGTGTCTGCTAAGGATTTTATGGAGAAAGTGCAGCACCGAGATGATCATTTGGAAACACAACTGATCAATCTGATGGCTTGTCAGCGTGGGACAAATGAATATTGGTACCGACGCCATGGTGAATTAAAATGCATGTTACAAAATTTAGGAACACCAACATGGTTCCTTACCCTAAGCTGTGCTGAGTACGCTTGGGATGATTTACTGGATTTTCTATGAGAGGCAAATTCAAACATTAAAAACATCGAATACAAGACAACAGGAGAACTGTGCTCATTGGATCCGGTTAATGTTTGCAGATATTTCAATCATAGATTTGAGGCTATGATGTCCTTCATCTGCAATAAAAAAAATCCACCTCTTGGAGAAGTAGTGGATTTCTTTTGGAGAAAAGAGTACCAGGCAAGAGGTGCTCCTCATATTCATATGCTGTTGTGGATCAAGGATGCCCCAAAGTTTGGAACAGATACTGATGAAGCAGTGTTATCTTACATTGAAGAATATGCAACATGTGCTATACCAAAAATCACAGAAGAGAAAAAGTTAAAGGAGCAAGTTTTACGTTTCCAAAGTCATCGGTGTGGAAAATACTGTCGACGGAAATACAAGAGCAAAGATAAATACTACACTAAATGTCGATTTGGATTTCCTAGACCTGTTCTTTCAAATGGAAGAGTAAACAGTTTTATGTCATCTGTGAGACATACTATCACAAGAAAATCACCTAAGAATACCTACAACCTAAAAAGAAAAGAAGAATGAAAAAATATAAATGACTACAACCCAGTCATTTTATCCTTGTGGAATGCTAACATGGATATACAGTATGTAGCTGACAATTCCATTGCTGTTGCTCGATATGTAACGTCTTACATTACTAAATCTGAAAAAACTGAATTGAAAGAAATGTGGGAAGAGATGTCTCACGAGAAGACTGTCAGTAAGAAGCTGTACAGTTTCAGTTTAAAGATGTTATCGCATCGAGAAATTGGATCCTACGAATGTTCAGATAGGTTATCTTCTGCAAGTCTCTACTCGAAATCAAGAAGAATAATTTGGGCAAGTTTAGGCCTTGCAGCAATGAGAAATCGGGTACTGAAATCTGTTGGAGAAATTGAATATTTGGCCGAGAATGACCCAGAAAGTACAGATATTTTAAAATCAAACATGTTGGACACATATTATCCCAAAAGAAGTCATCATCTGGAGAACATGTGTCTCTATGAAGTGCTGCAGAACTACATTTATTCACGGAAAGCCGCAGAAGACATCAACAATGGAAAATATAAAGTCATTGGTGAGGAAGGATGTTTGGTGAAGCAAACAAAAGGAAGTTTGATAAATCACAGGAAGCTGAGTTGCGACACTACTGACAAAAAGGAATTTTACTACTTGGCTCTTTTACAGCTGTTTAAACCATGGCGTACAGAGGATGAACTACTGGGAGAATTTCAAAGCTATGAAGATTCTTTTAATGCTTGCAAAGACAGCATACAATGCAGTACATTCTCAACTTATGTGCAAATGTTAAATAAAGAAATTGAACAGGAAACTACAATTGCAGCTGAAGTAGCTAGAGACAGTTCTCAAGACAGCCAAAGTTCAGGAACACTCAGTCAAGATCCCCTAGGACAACCAATCGTTGAAAATGAAGCATCAATAGCCATGAATGAAGTGGAAACGGCTATGAATCAAGCTCAAGAAGAATTTATAGACTTACAAAATTTGGAAAGACAACTGAATGAAGAGCAGCAACAAATTTATGAAGAGATCAGAAACAAAATTGATCACGGATTTCTACATGAAAAAAAAGAGTGCTCATGCACATCATTTCATCCAATCAGGATGTATGTAAGCGGACAAGCTGGAACTGGAAAAAGTTTCCTAATAAAAGTCATCAGAAGCTACCTACAGCAAAAAACGGATTCTACTTTGTCTTGTGTGGTTACTGCTCCAACTGGGTTAGCAGCATATAACATAAAAGGAATCACCTTACATCGTTTGCTAATGTTACCAGTGGAGCATGAGAACAAAATACAATACAACAAGCTAACTGGAGAAGCATGCTTGGAAGTTTCAAGAGTATTGAAGAAGATGCAAGTTCTCATTATTGATGAGGTGAGCATGGTATCAAACTTAATGCTTGCCTTTGTGCATTTAAGAATGCAGCAAATTCTAAGGACAGACTATGACGTGTTATTTGGTGGAAAACATGTCATAGTTTTTGGGGATCTTCTACAACTTACTCCAGTTAAAGGACAACCAGTGTTTAATACTGTGACACATGAAGACACAAAGAAGTCATTGGGAAGCATCGGTAATGCAAATATTTGGACCTTCTTTGAGTACAGGAACTTACTACTAATATGAGGCAAGCAAACGATGAAGAATATGGAAGTATTCTGAAAGATATCAGAATTGGACTACTCACAGAAGTTGGCAAAAAAGCATTACAGAGTCGGCTGCTACATAATTTATTTCCAAAGGAAGAAATAGTTGCAGAGAAGATATACAAGAACATTGCAGAAAAGAAAAGTGTCATCTGCTTAATGCCAACTCTACGTGAATGCTCAATATTCAATGAGGAGCTTTTAAAATTGGAAAAGGAAGATATCAGGAAATTGGAAGTAGTGGACAAAATTGAGGATGGAAGAATTACTATCACATTAACAGGCACACTGAAAAATAAATTGGATTCACTAGAGAAGAACATTTCCAAAACAGCTGGATTAGAAAAAAATCTATATGTTTGCATGAACTGTAGAGTATTTTTAAGGAGAAATTTGGATGTTGAAAAAGGTTTAGTTAATGGAGCTATGGGAAGAGTTGTGGGTTTTATTAATTATCAGAAAAAAGATGGAATTGAATGTTTAAAAATAAAATTTGATCAGATAGAAGAAGTTAAAGACATTTGTCGTTGTTCAGTTCGTTTCATGCTTGTGAAAGACTTATATGTACGTAGGAAGCAGTTTCCATTTTCTCTAGCATATGCTGTAACTATTCACAAGTCTCAAGGATTGACTGTAGATTGTGCTTTTGTGAACATTGGTTCAACTGTGTTCAAAGAAGGTATGGCTTATGTAGCTTTGTCACGAGTGAAAACATTATCTGGTTTATTCATGATAGACTTTGATGACTCAAAAGTTAGTGCTGATACAAATTGTGTAAAGGAGTATAATAGATTAAGAAGAACCTATGCTCCTCATTTAGGTCAGTATCCTGTGTTAGAGAAACGTGTAGTTTCTCGTAAAAGGAGAAATGAGAATATCTGTAATGAAGATGTAGAGAGGAGGAAAAAAAAGAGGAGTGATGTAATTGCAAGCAAAAAGAAAAAGGAAAATGAAGAAGAGGTTTTAGGATGTCATTTTGAAAATAGCTCTGGTGTCAACTGCTACGCTAATGTAGTGCTGAATGTTGCATTTTATCTGGAAAGTGTGCAAGAGCAGATAATAGTAAATCAGAGAAAAAGATTCTGTTCTGAGTTGAGTCTCCTTTTTCAAAAGCTGAGTAATGATAAAACTCAAATAGAAAGTGCTACTGAAATTAGAAAACTTTTAGATGTATGTTCAGGACGAACACAGTTTTCTCAAAATGTACAGCAAGACGCACAGGAATTCTTGATGTTTTTTCTTCAGGTACTGGAAGAAGAAGGGGTTCCCATTGAAAATATGTTTGGTGTCTCTTATAAATGGGAACATAGTTGTGAAAACTGTTACAATACATGTGGCTCTAATGTTGATTCTGAAAGGTTTATTTATTTAACATTGCCAGAAAGTAAAACAGTCACTTTTGCTAAATTAGTTAAAGATGCTAATCATAACATGGAATGCGGTGAGTGTCAATCTGAAATGTTTTCAACGTTAATTTTAAAGGAATACGGACAGTATGTAATTTTAATGATGCAACGATGTAAAGCTGATGGTTCAAAATTGGATACTTTAATAAAGAAGTTTACAGGACAGCAATTATCAATTTCAGGAAAAACTTTTGTAACAGTTGCAATAATTTTCCATGAAGGACCTACTGTTACTTCTGGACATTACACAGTTTATCTTAAATGTGAAAAAGGCTGGACACTGTGTAATGATTCAAAATTGATTTTCAAGCAAAGTTTGCCTTTTGATTTAGCAAATTCCTATCTAATTTTCCTGAAACCAAAATTTTAGAGAGGCTTGGCAAGATCTGTACAAAACAATTTTTCCATTTTATTGGATTACCATTGGAATTTTTAAAAAAAATGATTTTTCAAATTATCATTTGGCCTAATGGAAAGGTAACCAATTGTAATGTGGACTTTTTTAATTTTTAATGAAACTTTCGAAAACCAAAAATTTAGACAAAATCGGTAACATCTGCACAATTTAAATTTTGGAATGTTATTGGATTGCCATTGAAAATTAATTAAAAAAAGATTTTTAAAATTACTATTTGGCCATGAGGAAAGGTAAACAATTGTATTGTGGACTTATTTAATTATTAATTAATCTTTCGGAAACCAAAATGTTAGAGAGAATCGGTGAGATCTGTACAATTTAAACTTTAGAATTTTATTGGATTACCATTGGAAATTTAATCAAAAAAGAATTTTTAAATTACTTTTTGGCCTAAAGGAAATGGACCCAGATGTATTGTGGAGTTATTTGAGATATAATATTTTTGTGATTATACTTCTGAAACAAAATTGTCAGACGGTATTTTAAAGAAATAATTATTGATATTAGATTATATTTTTTTAGAATATTATGCATTTCTATAATGTTATGTTTAAGTAAAAAGAGATTGTGGGCTTTTTTAAAACAATCTTTGAGATTGTTATTTTTTTTTTGCCCGCTGTTAAATGATGAATGCAATTGCTTTCACAATTTATAGTGAAATATATTCTGAAAACAGCAAAAAAAAGGCAAAATATTTTTGGGGAAAAATATGTAAATACGTGTACTGTGTTATATATTGATTTATTAAATATTAATACTTGTTTCTTTTTTTTCAGATTGTGAAAGAAAATTTTCAAAAAAAACCAACCATTTTTTCAAGTAATTTCAATTACATTTTAATTAAAAATTAAATTGTTGGGTGGGTCAGGTAAGTGAGAAATTAGATGGTCCCTTTCTTCCACTTTATCTCAAAAAGATTTTTAGTATTTAGTTATTAATTCCTCAAGGATCTTGAGATGTGGTAATTGATTTTTAGTGTTTTTAAAAAAAAAAAAAAAAAAATTACATATGTTATAGGTAAGAATTAGCATTTAAAAAACCATACAAATTCACTGAAAAAACTATGGGTTTCACACACGTTATAGTTAGAAATTAGCATTTAAAAAACCTTTCAAATTCACTGAAAAAACCATAGGTTTCACACATGTTATAGTTAGGGATTAGCATTTAAAAAACCTTGAGAATTCACTGAAAAAACCATAGGTTTCACACACGTTATAGTTAGGAATTAGCATTAAAAAAACCTTGCAAATTCAGTGAAAAAACCATAGGTTTCACACACGTTATAGTTAGCTGGACATTTCACTCGTAAAAAACCAATGAAATTTCCCCATTATAGTTAGTTAAGCTAACTATAACTCGCGCGCCCGCAATGCACTGCTGATGACGTCACATATTACATCACTCATGACATGGTCAGTGACATCACTCATGACATCACTGATGACATCTCAAATGACATCACTGATGACATCATCCTTGTGACAGAGTGGTAGACCTCCTCTCACCCTAATATAACCTTTGATACAAACATTCAAAAATAGAGACTGAAATTTTCAAAAAAATGGACATACCAATACCAATTACAACAACCTCTTCAATAATTCTAAGATCCACATAAACATCCACTCATTCACCAACAGTCCTGTACAGTGACTCATACGAGTACTCACACATCATATGTACTCATACACCTATACATCCTGTAACACAATGCCTCTCATCCATACAGTTACTCACACACATAGTCACTCATGCTAATAAAGAATCAAACATACATTAATTTGTATATACAGTTATACACACACCACCACACTTACTTCTACGGAAACTTACACATACTTACTCTTTTAAATAATCACTTATAGAAACACATACTTATTCATACAGGAATTCTTTCAATCTCTCACTCTCACATATACTCACTTATATACACCAATAGTCACATATACTAGTTTAAAACATATGTAGTTACTCATAAAGACACTATTGAGACAGTCATTCACTCACTAACACACCCATACACACACTCATCCACCCATACAGTCCTGCACACATGCTGTGTTCAACACATACAAACAGTGAGTCACTCATTCATGCATCTATGCACTACGTAATACCCCCCACCGAACCATGCAGACACTCAGACACTCATACTGAGACTCAAAAAACCAACTAATAACCTATATAAACACCCATGTAGCTACTCACCAACCCATGCAGACACTTATACACAAAGTGAGAGACTGATACAGGTATTTACACATTTAAACATTACTCACTTAGCCATGTATTCAATAAGATACACTTAATCAGTCAGTAATACAATCAATTTTTCAAAAACAAATCATCCATTTAGACACTTATATACTCATTTATTCTTCCATCGACCTTGAGATATACATCTATAAAACATATTTAATTTTCAGAAAAACACACATTCACTGGATGATGTCATCAGTGATGTCATTTGAGATGTCATCAGTGATGTCATGAGTGATGTCACTGACCATGTCATGAGTGATGTAATATGTGACGTCATCAGCAGTGCATTGCGGGCGCGCGAGTTATAGTTAGCTTAACTAACTATAACGGGGAAATTTCATTGGTTTTTTACGAGTGAAATGTCCAGCTAACTATAACGTGTGTGAAACCTATGGTTTTTTCACTGAATATATATATATATGTAGATATAGATATAGATATATATATACATATATATTCTGCAATGGCCCGAAAGCATTCAAAGGACGCACTCGCAGCAGTTTACCATCAGGTTCTTTATTAAGGGAAAGTCAACATCTGCAATTCAGGTAAATTCATCGTCGAAGCGTTTCGAGGACAAGCCTCTTCATCATGGGCAAGCTCCAGCACCGCACAGATGGCTCCAATTAAATTATTTAAGCATGCAAGGACCGCCAGTAGGTCATGCGCAGTACGTTCACTGGTATGATGCATGCTGGGATCTTGAGTCCCAATCGGAGAAACGTTGTTACTCACAGTGAGCTCCATGCGGTGCTGTTCGTGAAAGAGTCTAGTATACCTTAGTAGGCCCCCAATTGGCACGATGACTTTAGTGTCTCCCAAACTGCTGCACTGATCGCGGCGTTTAAGGCAAAGTTCCAACATGCCGCACAGTCCCTCCACGCTTGTGAGATGGTGCGTCCTTTCACGGCAGGGGAGCCGTGGAAATTTAATATTTTGCAATGGCCCGAAAGCATTCAAAGGACGCACTCGCAGCAGTTTACCATCAGGTTCTGTATTAAGGGAAAGTCAGCATCTCCAATTCAGGTAAATTCATCGCCGACGCGTTTCGAGGACAAGCCTCTTCAGCATGGGCAAGCTCCAGGTCCTTGCATGCTTAAATAATTTATTTGGAGCCATCTGTGCGGTGCTGGAACTTGCCCATGATGAAGAGGCTTGTCCTCGAAACGCGCCGGCGATGAATTTACCTGAATTGGAGATGCTGACTTTCCCTTAATAAAGAACCTGATGGTAAACTGCTGCGAGTGCGTCCTTTGAATGCTTTCGGGCCATTGCAGAATATATATATATATATATATATATATATATATATATATATATATATATATATATATATATATATATATATATATTCACTGAAAAAACACAGGTTTCAGGGATGTTATAGTCAGCTGGACATTTCACTCTTACAAAACCATAGAAATTCCACTGTTATAGTTAGAAATTCCACTGTTATAGTTAGATCAGCTAACTATAACTCGCGCACCCGCAATGCAATGCTCATGACGTCACATATTACATCATTCAAGACATGGTCAGTGACATCACTGATGACATCACTGATGACATCTCTATGGCTTTAAAAGAGTGAAATGTGCAGCTAACTATAACGTCCCTGAAACCTATGTTTTTTAGTGAATTTATAAGGTTTTTTAAATGCTAATTTCTAACTATAACGTGCCTGAAACCTATATTTTTTTCAGTGAATTTCAATGTTCTTTAAATACTAATTTCAAACTATGACATCCCTATTAAGTCTCCTTGAATCCTTAAGGTCCCTGATGGCCAAGTAGCCCACCAGGTACATCCAACAAGCGCCACAGAGCTGCGTTTCAGAGAGGTGTTCTAAGGCTATGCCCCTCTTTACACCACGCTGCAAACGCGGTTTCTGACGCACTGCTGCTCAGATGATGAAGTCCACTTGTGTCTTGAGGTCCTCATGACACAAGAGGACCTCATCGCCCCACCAGCAATGCACCAGAAGTTGCATTTGCAGCGTGGTGTAAAAAGGGGCATGGCCTCGGAGCACCTCTCTGCAACGCAGCCCTATGGTGTTTACAAGAGGTAGCTGGTGAACTAGTTGGCCCCCAGGAACTCTCAGGATTGAAGGGAAATTAATCCCCCAACTTAAAACGTGCCACAGGGCGCGTTTGCACTGTGGTGCAGGCAGGGGGTGGGGCCTGATGTGACAAGTGTACAAACGCGCCCTGTGGCACGTTTTAAGTTGGGGGATTAAGTCCCCTTGAATCCTAAGGGTCCCTGAGGGACAACTAGCCCTCCAGCTACCTCCAGTAAGTGCCACAGAGCTGAGTTGCACAGTGGTGTAAAAAGGGGGCGTGACCTTGGACCACCACTCTGCGAAGCAGCTCCCTGGCGCTTACTGGAGGTACCTGGTGGGCTAGTTGGCCCCCAGGAACTCTTAGGATTGAAGGGAACTTAATCCTCCAACTTAAAACGCGCACAGGGCGCATTTGCACACTTGTCGAATCAGGCCAGGCCCCCTCCCTGCACAACTGTGCAAACGCATCCCCTGGTGCGTTGTAAATTGGGGGATTAAATCCCCTTGAGTTTTGAGGGTCCCTAGGGTCCAACTAGCCCACCAGGCACCTCCAGTAAGTGCCACAGAGCGGCGTTGCAGAGAGGTGTAAAAAGGGGCTTGTCTTCAGACCACCTCTCTGCAAGGCAGCCCTGTGGTGTATACTGGAAGTACCTGGAGGGCTAGTTGGCCACCAGGGACCTCCAGTATGGAAGGGGAATTAATTCCCCAACTTAAAACGCGCCACAGGGCGCGTTTGCAGAGTGTCGCTGGGAGGGGGCAGGGCCTCCGCCACGATGCCGGTCTTTGTTTTATTTTTATTTTTTAGAAGAGGGCTGTGTGGCCCCCCTTCTTTTTCCATATTTGGGCCCTGGGGACCCCATCCTCCAGGTCCTGACCCTTTAAAAAAAAAAATGTAAACAGGAAGAGGGCTGTGTGGGCCCCCCTCCCTTGGCCAATTTTGGCCCCGGGGACCCCATCCCCCGGGGCATGCCCACATATATTTATTTTTTTAAGGAGGGGGTGTGTGGCCCACCTCCTGAGGCCTCTATTGGCCCCAGGGGATTGAGTCTTTATTTATTTTTTATTTTTTATTTTTGGCGGTGGGCCGCATGGCCCCCCACCCAGGCCACTTCTAGCCCCGGGGACCTCATCCCCTGGGGCCTGGCCACTCTGTTGGGGACCATGGGGGGAGCCCCAATGCCCCCACAGTCTCGCCGGCTCCCCGCCTCCTGCAGGAGCCGGCATTGCTTTTCCCCACGGGGAGCCTCTGACATGCAGGTCCCTGTGTGGAAAAGCAATCTGCTTTGGATTTTGGAAGCGAGAGCAGGAAAACTGCTCTCGCTTCCAAAATCCTAAGCAGAGTTTGCAATGAGAGGGCGGGAGCCACACGGCCCGCCCTATCATTGCAAACAGCAGTATCCCGGGGGTGGGCACCCCGGGACACAGCAGGTGCCGGCCCTGGGAGATTTCGGTCCCCAGGGCCATCAAGGGGTCCAGGGGAGGGGCCGCCCTCCCTATTATTGCACAGGTGGTGGTCCCCGGGTCTTGGGGGTCCGTAACGGACCCCCACATTTGCATTTTAGTGCCCTGGGGAGGTGTCGGTCCCCAGGGCGTGTGGGGTGACTCGAACCCCAAACACAGGTTTAAAGTTATTTTTAAAAAAACACATGCCCCGGCGGGTGATGGTCCCCAGGGCTGTGGGGAGCTATGTGCCCCCGTGAATTTTTTCAAAAAGCCCCGGCGGTGGCGGTCCCCAGGGCTTGGGGGTGCCTTGGAGGCCCCCCTACAAATTGAATTACAAACCCCAGGGGTGGCGGTCTCCGGGCTGCGGGAATGCCGCGTGCCCTCCCACAAATTAAAACATAGCCCCGGAGAGGTGGCTGTCCCCAGGGCTGCGACGGCCCCCAAGGGCCACTGCAATTTTAAAACATAAAATGGACAATGCCCCTGGGACCTGGTCCACCCGGGGGCTTATAGAAAACAAAGCGCGTTTTTTTAATAATTTCGGCTGGATTCGTGACCCCAATGCGACTTCTGCCAAATTACTTTTTTTTAAATGCCCTTTTTGGGCCTGAGGGGTCCTTGTGGGACCCCCTGAACAGCCCTGGGGGGGTCAGGGTGTTTCTACCCTTCCCCCTTTTCTTGTTTTTCAACTTTGTTTTACTGTTTTCTTGCGACTCGGTTCTACAGAGTCACACAATGGCTGCCAATACTTCCTGGTTTGAAGTGTTGGCAGCCAATTACAGTGAAGCTCGTGGTCGGTAAGGGTCGCGAATCCACCACGTCCCTAGATATCGAAACTTTTATTTTTTAATTTCTCAACAGCTACTGAACGGATTTACACTATTTAAGAAAAGGGACGCTTTCTGAACCAAGCTCTACCTTTTTGCCAAATTTGGTGTAATTCCTTTCAGCAGTTCGGGCTGTAGCCTTGGCTAAAGTTTCCATTGGGAAATTGATTTTCTGCCCTCTATTTTTTGAATTTCTCAGGAACTACTGAATGGATTTACACCATTTAACAAAAAAGACTCTTTCTGAACCAAGGGCTATCTTTTTGCCAAATTTGGCGTAATTCGGTTCAGCAGTTCGGGCTGTAGCCGTGTCTAAAGTTTCCTATTGAAATTAACATGGAGAAAACACCTTTTTTCTCGTCCCCCGCTTGGTGAATCACCCCAAAACTTTCAAGACAGGACATGACTGGAGCACTCCACTAATTTTGAAAATTTCACGATGATTCGCAAAACGACGCCAAAGTTATTGGGAAAACAAAAAAATGTTTTTCCTATGGAAAATAGGTCCTAACAATAACTACCTGCTGGTGACCACCAGTTGGTAAAATATATATATATATATATATATATATATATGTGTGTGTGTGTGTGTGTATTTATTTAAATAAAGAGTAATTATTACTTTATTATGCATATGGTAATAGCTTTCTTAAATCTAAAAGTTAATGCAACTTTATTTTTGTAGAAAATAACTACAATAATTTAGATCACCTCTAGAGGTAACTCTAAATATGCTTTACTACATAATCAATAAATATGATTTATGTAGTCTCTGCACCTCTCCCCCTTCCTAGCTCCATGAGATCGGGACTCTGTTCCCAGCTCCAAATCCTCCTGTTCGATCCTGCTGCCTGCCCACAGCCTCCCACTATTATTACTGTTGTGGTCCTTTTAGGTAATCTTATCCCTGTTGGCATTTTATTTTGTATTTGGTTTGTACTTGTGGCAGTATTTGGTTTTGTCTGGTCTAGTTGCAAGGTTGTCCTCCATTTCCAGCTCTTCATGTTGTTTTTCTTCTGATCCCTGCCCTCCCATCTCCAGGTCAGCCCCTGCAACCCCCAGGACTACTTATGGAGGCTGCTGCGCGTAGCAGGCATGCTTCTGGTACACCGAAGGTAAGCCCGTTTGTGCCCATCCCTGCCTGGACCACGGCCAGCACCCCTGGCACTCCCAACATCCACTGATAAGCCACCAAGGAGCTCCTGGCCCTTGACACCAGACACAGCAGCTGCCTTCGCACAGAGGGCTACAAACAACCCATAACCAATCTAATGCATCCTGCTCAAAGCGTGCTACCTCAGCAAACACACCATGGAAATTTGGGGCACCATCACCACACTCTCCGTGGACATAGACTTCATCCCCGAAACGTGGCTCAACACTTTCTCGAACTCCAACATCGCCACCACCACCCATAATAGCTACAAGATCATACACTGTGACTGCTCCAACAAACATATTGGGGCATCACCATCATTCTCAAGGATGCCATTCGATGCATCATCACCAATGACGACCCAAGGTCTCTCATGGAACAACTCTACTTCCGTCTACAGACCGATGCTAAGACCAAGATAAGAGGCACCCTCACTTACAGATCCCTGGGACCCTGACCAGCCTTCTGTGATGCCATCTCCAACCTCATTGCCCCACTAGCCATTGATTCCCTCCACTACGTTCTACTCGACCTCATCCAACTAGTCACCGAACACATGCACAAAGCTGGACACACACTCAAAGCCATCTTCACCTCCAGCGACAGAATCAAATTCACCCACGTCCCTGAGCTGACTGACAAAACAATTATACACTTCATCAGCTCCGATGCCCAGAATACCATTTCCAAGCACCACAGTGACACCCATTGAAGCTGGGGCAAGGTAACTGAGACCCAATGGACACAGGCCCTTGGCACCACTCAACCCGAAAATGCAGCAAACCTTGACCTGGCCGTTCACAACTTCACCACCTGGATAACCAAATGTGCAGACAGGGTCGCTCTGCTAAAACCAGCAAAAGCCAAGAAAACCTCCAAACAAGCCAGATGGTACAACCCAGAGCTCAAATTCACCAACCGCAACTGCTACGGATGTGAGAAGCAATGGCGAGTCACTAAGGACCTCTCCAACAAAACCAATGTACAAAGCAGCCCTCAGCAACTACAACCTTCGCATCAAGTAAGCCAAGAGAGCAGCAATAACTGACTGCATTGACACCACAGCCAACCACATGAAAGAACTCTTCAGAATTGTCAAGGAACCATTGATCCCTCCCAAGAACTCTGTAACAGCCTTGCAAACTTCCTTCACAGCAAGATTGCCACCATCTACAACAACTTTGACCCCCAACCAACCATATTCAACCTCAACATCCTCAATCAACCAGCGAACACCAGCCAAACAATTACCTCTGACCACCTCACAGACTACTGCATCCATTATGTCGTCCATCCACTATGGGGCACCCACCATCCCCTGCCCCCACCATCTCTTCAACCTCAGAGCCAAACCAATCAGCATGGAACTCACCAGCAACCTCAACACCTCCATCTCCATAGCAACCTTCCAAGATGGATGGAAAAATGCAGAGGTATGCCGACCCCACCAACGTCAAATATTACCAACCAATCTCCCTGTTCCCCCATCCCAAGCAAAGTATACAAGAAAGACATCAACCAACAGCTCATCAAATACCTGGATCTAAACCACCTACTCGATGCCCCTCAAACAGGATTCTGTGCCAACCACAGAACTGAGACCATGCTGATTGCCACCAAAGATGACATCAGAACCCACCTCAACCATAAAGAAACTGTGGCCCTGATCCTCCATCACCTCTTGCCTGTTTCTGACACTGTCTACCGCCACACCCTCATCGACAGGCTCCACAACATCGGTATACAGCAATAAGCCCTCAAATGGATTGCTTTTTTCCTTTTAGGACACACACAGATCATCCGTCTGCCCCCTTCACCTATGCAGCCAAAGACATTACATGTGCAGTACCCCAAGGTTCATCCTTTAGCCCCACCCTGTTCAACATCTACATAGTCCTTCTCGCAGACGCCTTCAGAACCCATGGACATAATCTACTACTTTGGCGATACTCAATCGATCCTCTTACTCACCAAGGACCCCTTCAATGCAAATCCAACTTCTACAATGACATGATCGATGTAGCCAAATGGATGAGAGACAGCTGCCTCAAACTTAGCTCTGTCAAAACAAAAGTACTGATCTTAGGGATGAACACTTCCACATGGAACCATAGCTGGTGGTCAGAAGAACTCAGACCAACACTCACACTGACAGACCACACATGCAACCTCAGCATCATCCTGAAGGCAGTCACCTCCTCCTGCTTTCACACCCTGCACATGCTCCCCAGAAACTTCAGATGGATCCAAATCAACACCAGAAAAACTGTCACGCAGGCCCTCATCTCCAGCTGCCTTGACTATGGCAATGCTCTCAACACCAGAATCTCCACCCAGCTCCTCAAAAGACTCCAGACCATACAGAACACCACAGCAAGATTAATTCTGGACTCTCCCACATGGACCCGCATCAACCCTCACCTCAGAAACCTCCACTGGCTACGCATCCAGAAGAGATGCCAGTTGAAGATCCTCATGCATGCATGCAAAGCTCTAGCAACTAAGGACCATCCTCCATCAACCATCGACTGAACTTCCACCTGCCCGCAAGACAACTGCGCTCTTACTCGCTCGTACTCGCACACAGCCCCTGCATCCATCTCAGCCGCAGCGGGGGGCGCTCCTTCTCCAACATCACTGCCAAGACCTGGATCACCTGCCCCTCCACCTCCACACAGCACTCTCCCTGGTGTACCTCAGAAAGAAACTCAAGACCTGGCTTTTTGACTAGGGGTGGGCGGAATTTGCGAAAGCGACTTTCGCAAATTATCGCGAAAATGTTAAAAATCTCCGCAAACAAGCGGAAATATCGCGAAGATGCGGAAGTTGTTTTCCGGCATGTTCGCGAGATTTTCTGCATGGTTGCGGGTCGACAACTTACCCATGTGGTTGCTTGCGGGCGCGGCCAACTTGTTTTCAGTTGTCTCGCGGTGCATGATCGCGAGAAGAAAGACGTGATCGCGCGACGCATGACGTCACTGCGGACGCGAACTGTCGCGAGACAGCGCAAATGGCTAAAACAATACAACATCTCATGGAGAACGCGACCGGATCGGGAAAACTTGTCGGCGAACGCGGGGATTCAGGTAAGGCGATCGCGCGCGCGCGAGAATGTATTATTTTACAGCACGAGCAAGAACCAAATTATCGCAAAGCTGCGGAATGCGGAAATTTTGACATTTCCGCGCTCTCCGCAGAACGCGGAAATGCCAAATTCTCGCAAATTCCGCGAACGGAACGGAAATTTTGCCCAGGCCTATTTTGACTCAGCGTCCAGATGCCCCTCAGAGGCGACCGTGCTGCGCAATACAAATTCTGATTGATTGATTGATAAAAGTTATACTTACGGGGAGAATTGTTTTATTTATATCTTAAGAAAAATAATTTAAATTCAATATTTAATTAAATATTAAGTATATAATGCTGTAGTATTTTTTGTTCTCTGTTAAAATACATATTTGCAAAAATATTTCATATTAATATGTTTTTACATTTCTTTCAAATTTTAATACTATTTTAACTATTTCCTATACTTTCCCATAGGGAGCTCTCCACCTTGGTGCCAGAGATATCTGCTTATGTGTGAAAAAGTTAGAAGAAGTAACTTTACACTTGTAAAATTAGACTTCACCCCCTTAATTCAGGATGTGAGGCATTTAATTCTACACTTTAAGTAACGTTACATGCATAGATGGTGAACAGCCAAAACATAGGTTACTCAAAAGCGTAAAAGTACATTTACTCGTAGCAAATCTACACATATAAATGTACCTTTGTGAATAAGACCATGGTTGTCAGTTCTCTTAATTTATTGCGCAAACTATCTGAAATTCTACATAGCTGATTGTCTCAAGTAATGCGAAAGGCAAACTGCTTTTCTGCTCTCACCTTTCACATCAGAAGTCCTCAACAATTTCAGGAAGCCTGCACAGGCTGTTTCTCAATATATGATAACCCACTGATTCCATTGGGCTATTAATGGAAGAGCATAAACTGTTATTTTTAGGTTTAGTGTCCATTCATCCTGAGGTGGCATTGCCTCCAAACGCCCTGTTCAACATCCCGAAAGCATTCTATTTTATAACCATCAAGCACGCTGCTACCTTGATATTTGACAGACTGTGGAATTCCTGTGTTCCTTATTTTTTTATATTAACTAGGGACTTTTCTAGACTGCATAGTGAAAATACAGATTTTGTTTTAACAACAAAGAGGCGAATTATATATTCCAAATTTTCCACCTTTTAGGGATGTCTGCATGGAAGATACTGATAAGTTACATGAAGTACAAGAAAGATGGTATCTTGTTTCCTATTGTGTTGTTGATATGTGTTAATTTTATTCTTGTTCTGTATCGCTTCTGATGACCTGTAGTGATCATTAACTTGCTATTTGCTTATTGTCTATTAATGTGTGGAGTTAATAATTCTTCAATCAACTCGCTTGTCCTTTTTATCAGAGATTGATCCACTTGGACTAAGGCCTTATCAGTGACATCTGGTGAATTGCTTCTGAGGAAAACCTCTGCTGCATCACTGAATAGTAGCCTGGTTGAAGTTGGTGCAAATTTATCTATTTCTAGGATGTAACGCTGGTGATGATGCTGCTCGTTTCCCACCGTTTGTGCCACCTTGGAGTTTATCCTAATTACTTATCACTGTGTCTGGTCCCACTGCTTGCTTCCAGTCAAAGTTGACCTGTGTCACGTGTGAGAAGTTGGCCTGGCATATGCTGGTCACTAGTTATAGTGGCCACCTTGCACCAGTCCAATTCGACTCTTAAGGTGATAGGTTTAAAAGACAACCTTTAAAGAAAGCTATCCTAGTGGTAGCTGTGGAGAGCAGCCTTCAGGCTAAGTCTTGAAGGAGTGTTAAGCTTACTGGTTTACCATAGATAACCTCTTGAATGACCAAATGAAAGAGTAGTCCACACAGGTATATATATAATATATATGTATGTATTCTAAACAGAATCACACAAGTCTCTTTATGAGGCTAGAGGTAAAGTTACAATTCAAACAAGCATTTATAGATACAATAAATAGCATTGGAATCACAGGGCCCCGGGGGGGACCAAACCATATACTAAAAAAGTGGTATAAGAACCACGACAATTCTACAGACAATGCCTAGGGCATTTAGGAACGCTGGCCCCTTGAGAATCCACCCCAGGTGATGAGGAAGGGGACCCACGGGAGGCGCGTGCAGTGAAAATAGCTGCTATCGGGATCTCTATTAAAGCCAATGGATAATGTCGCGGTTTGATTTAAACAGATTAAAGACACTTCTAGCAGGAGTTCAAAGTTAAAAACTTAGAGTTAAGCTTTTGAGGAGCCCACTACCGTGGGAGTACCGAGGTACCACTGTTACCTGCCCCAGGGAAGCCGGGTGCATAGGTCGTTTTCGATGTCGGGTCGCGGGCTGATTTTCAATGGGAAAATGTACAAAACTGCTGCTAGCCAAAAGCGTTGATGATGCCGTGAAGAATGAAGTTGTAGATCTTGTAGAGAAGAACCTAAAAGCAGAGGAGACAGAGTCTGGGTCACGGCACAGTGACCAGGGAGCTCAAGGAAAAGAGCCCTTCAATGTTGGGTGCTTCAAGTGGAAAAGGTGTAGCTAGGATCTGCAGCCACAGGCTCCGGGAGGCTCCAAGGAAGGCCAGCTTCTGGAGGGCAACTGTCCCACAAAGGATGAGGGTTGCTGCCATGTTAGTGTCCGGATTGGATCCACTAAGCCTTCGCAACCGCAACCCACGCAAGATGAAAAATCAGCTACTGGTGCAGACCCACGAGGTCTGAGAGAGGTCTCCTTCAAGGAGACTGTAGAGCAGGCCTGGAGCAACCAGGGTACCTCTTAAAAGTAAAGATTGTCCTCCGCTAGGTCCCACAAGTTGAGAGACAAGGGACTGTGGAAGGCAGCAATTTGGAGTGCGTAAAAGGGTGCCCACGGGCCACCGGAGTGAGCTAAGGTGCTGATCATTGGCACAGTTGCTGCTGAGAGGTTGGCTCAATATTGGGCCAAAGCACAACTTCCCCACTGGTCAGGGTCGTGTGCTACGCAAGAGGTGGCGGGTGTCCTGGGGTATTGGGGATCTCGGCACCCACGCGGTCCACGGTGCTCAAACTTGCTGGGCACGCTCACTGGCCTCTGGGATGCTAGGAAATCCACCTCAAGGTTGAGAGGAGTCGTCGATGTCTGAAGGAGCAGCAAAGTTCCAACCGGGTCACTTTCAGTGTTTCAGGTGCCTGCCAAGCAGGGGGGTAACTCCTTTACCCCAAGGGAGATTTCTTCAGTCAGCTGGGCACCAGCTCGTCGAAGGTCAAGTCTGTGAAGTCCAAGATTAATCTGCTTCTCTGGGGACACGTTATATACCTTTATCCACAAGATTAGGGGAGTGTCCAGATCAGTGTCCACCAATGAGAGTTGAGGTGGGAAAGGGTGGCTACATCCTCTCCCCTTTGTGTGTTTCCTGCCTGGGCGAGGGGCAGGATGCACCTGAACCGGTTCCAGGCGGTGTATGCAGAATGTAGGCGCTGTAGCAGCCTACGTGCAACTCTGAAAGGCATCCTATGGTGCACCCACCCAGTTCCAATCCACATAACCTGTCTGGGAAGGTGCTGGCACCTCCCTGCAACAGGATCCCTATTGTCCAGCTGCTGAAGCTGGGGTTTTGCCCAGCAACAGGCATCCAGAGTCGTGTGGGTGGCGAGTAGCATCCATTTTGTGATACGTGTGCACTTTTAAATTGGTGTCTAAATTCTGCCGCTTTTCCCATATCACCCCTCTAGCAGGGGGGAATCATGCCCTCATGCCCAGGGCCGGACTGGGGGTATGATTCCTACATGTTTGACACCAAACACGATATGTTTCTGTGTAGCCACTCTCAAGTTATCACGCTATCGCGATATACTTATAATGCGGTTTAGAGTATATGGTATGGCTACACTACAAACAACCCAGCAATGATTTTTACGAGGGTTGCAGAGGGGCCCTACTCAGGTAGGGGTCCCCTTCTCACACATATCTCAGCACCCTGCCTTGTAGGATTAGCAAGGCCTGCTTGAGGGGTGACCAATGAGAATACATGTGTTGTACATAGGTGGGATACAGGGTACCTGTATCCCTGTAAGGGGGTGCAAGCACCACCTTACCCAGAATACAGTAGTGGTCTGGTGGTGTCATTTGGTGTGGCTGTCCCAGGGTGGTACAATACGTGCTGCAGCCCCTGGTAGGCCTCTGAGGGACCCATGCCCTGGGTACCTAGGGTACCATCTACAAGGGGCTGCTAGGGTGTCCTCAGTATCCAATTGGAATGTACCTAGGGTACTCACATCAGTTTTAGGGAGGAAGCAGATAGGCTGGGGTCCTGGATAGCAGGATCCCAGCCAGACTAGTCAAAAACCATCCAAATACCAGGCAAAAAGTTCGGGGCAACCATATAGTCAGATTCCACCTTCCTACATAACCCGCCCCCCCAAACGAAAGGAGATAAGGCTAACCTTGTCCAGATAAGCCTTTATTTCCTGAGTGGCCATATAAGGAAGAACCTGCACTAGCATGGTTGCTCCCTGTCTCACGGCCCACTTGGGAAATCCTACCCCAAGGGGTTTTAGAGTTTCTCCAAAGTCTAGGGAAATTACCTGCATTCGGTTTTGCTACAGCAGCAGGCTGGTGGGGTGTCTGAGTCTGGAAGTGAGGCCCTATTTGGGGTGGTCTCAACCTCCTCAGGTCACTGGTCACCATGGAAGCCTTTCTGTCCATGACTGTGTCATATCTGGCCCTAAGGGTCAACCTCTGGCTGCCTACAGCTGGGGGTTGGGTCTCTCTGGTTGGAATAGTGGAGGGCACTGGAAGGTTTGGGGCAACTATGCCCCAGGTTTTCCTGTGCCCAACAAAGTCCATCTGGGGGGTACCTGTACCTACGGGTAAAGGGGATCCCTCGGTTTGTAGAGGAATGGTCACCTGGCTAGAACTACTCTGTTGGGTGTCCCTAATCTGCTGATGAGGGGGTTCCTCTGTACAGGGGCCCATTAAGGGTCCACTGACCTCCCTGACCTTTGCAGCCCTGGGCTGACTGAGGCAGGGTAGAGAGGGGCAGGATACCTGATCCAGACTGGGTACCACCTTGGAAGGATCCCCTGCCATCAGAGCTGTAGCCAGGGAAGGCCTGACCCCTTCTGGGGCAGTTACTTCACAAGGGGAAGGATCAGTTCCCTTAGGAAGCTGACCCTTACCTTTAGTCTGGTGGGGGAGGACTGTTCCTCACCCCCTATGCTCTCTGTCTGGGTGGAGTGATCCATAGTTTCAGGCTTCACTCCCTTTAATTCTTCCTGGGGTGGAGGTGAGGTCCTCAGGGTCCCATCCACTCTCTCAGGGATGCCTAACATTCTTAAATGGGCATTGTGGTCTACCTCAGCCCAGGCTGAGATTTCCAGGTCATTCCCCAGTAGACAATCTACAGGCAAGGTTGGGGACACTGCCACTCTCTTTGGGCCAGTGACCCCTCCCCAGCTGAGATTTACCACTGCCATGGGATGATCTGTCCTAACTCCATCAATATTGGTCACCTGGTAGCTAAACTCAGGTAAAAGCTGTTCTAGGGGCACGAGTCTCTTTGTCACCATGGTGACACTAGCCCCTGTGTCCCTGTAGGCCACAGCCTTCTGACCATTGATCATGGGCTCTTTTCTGTACCTGCCCAAGATATTGGGACTCATGGTAAAGTTGGCAAACCCCATGCCACCATCACAGACTAGAGTTGCTCGTGTAGGGGACCTGGTTAGGCCAGAGTCTACCTGAGTTCCCCAAGAAAGCCCAACTAAATTTTTGGGTGCATTCCCACCACCTGGGGGATTACTGCTAGTAGTAACAGGAGGTGTTGGAGCTGCAATAGGAGGAACATTTTCTTTATTGCCATTCTTTGGACAACTGGAGTCAGTTTTCCAGTGGCCAGTTTGCTTACACACATGGCAATATGGTTTCTTATTGGTAGAGGAAGGATTTTGGGACCCACCCCCAGAACTGGATTTTTGGGGCCCTTCAGGGGATTTTTCTGTTTTATTATCCCCACCTTTCTCTTTGGGCTTTGTGGAATCTTTCTTCTGGTCACCACCTGGGTTCTTGGGCCTAATCCTGGTTCTGACCCATTTGTCTGCCTTCTTACCCAATTCATGGGGAGAGGTCAGATCAGAGTCCACCAGGTACTGGTGTAAGAGTTGGTTTTGACAATTATTAAGAATCTGCTCCCTCATGATGAGATTGTACAATCCTTGATAATCATTTACTTTACTGCCATTTAACCAACCTTCCAGAGCCTTGGTTGCACAATCCACAAAGTCTACCCAATCATGATCCTGTGCTTTCTGGGTGTCTCTGAACTTTAATCTATATTGATCAGTGGTTAAGCCAAACCCATCTATCAAAGCATCTCTCAAGATATAATATTCATCTGCATCCTCTTCTCTGACAGAGAGGAGCTTGTCTCTACCTTTGTCTGCAAAGGAGAGCCATAAGATTGCTGCCCACTGCTCAACTGGGACCCTCTGAACTTTACAGGCCCTCTCAAGTGCAGTGATCCATTTGTGGATAGCATCCCCTGACTGATAGGGGGGCACAATCTTATGTAGGTTCCTATTGTCAGGAGCTTTCTCTCTAACTCTAGGGGTATTACTGCTACCAGGGGTCTCTAGACCCCATTTTCTTGAGGCTTTCTGAAGCTCCAGGGATTCCCTGTCCAATGCTAACTGTTCTCTCCTGAGCTGTAGCTTAGCCTGCTCAAACTGGATCAGTCTGCATTTCCTCTCTTGGGAGGATTCTCTTCTCTGAGAAGAGGCAGAGGTACCTTTGGATCTCTCAGAATGGTTGGACCCCACTGAGGGGGATCTGTTCCTCCTGTTTGGATCCACCATTCTCCCTTTAGGGATGGAGAGAGTGCCTCTTGGGCCATCACCTCCATGTTGTGAATGGTTTTGTTCATCCAGGTCAAGTTCATCTTCCTCTTCCTGGTCCTCATCAGAGTCCACCCCAGGGGTGTCCTCTTCTGGGGGATGCCCACCCAACCTGTCTACCCCATCAGACACTAAAGTCTGCTTAAAGTCTGCTATGAGCAGGATTTCCCTGAGACGTTGAGTATTGGCACATTTGTTTGTCTTAAGTTGCCTAGTGGTGCACATCTCCCTAAGCTCAGCAAAGTAGAGATGATCATATTTGTCGGCTGGAACCCTATGTGGTCCTTCCAGAGCCTTATGGGCACCTGAACTTAAAGACATTTCTAGTGTAGTGGTACTGGTGTATCTACCTACACTAGGTGTGGCCTAGTGAACCCTTTCTTGAGTTGTAGCCAAGGTGTGCTAAACCCTCTACACACAACTCCTAAGTTCAGTGGAACTTATTATATTCTAAGCTTGAATTTATATGTACCTTTAGTACCAAGTGGCTTTCACTTTAGAAATTCAATTTGTTATCTGGTAAAACAATGGCAAGCTTGAAACCAACCGCTGCACACCAATCTGAGAAGTTAGCCTGGCATATGCTGGTCACTAGTTATAGTGGCCACCTTGCACCAGTCCAATTTGACTCTTAAGGTGATAGGTTTAAAAGACAACCTTTAAAGAAAGCTATCCTAGTGGTAGCTGTGGAGAGCAGCCTTCAGGCTAAGTTTTGAAGGAGTGTTAAGCTTATTGTTTTACCATAGATAACCTCTTGAATGACCAAATGAAAGAGTAGTCCACACAGGTATATATATAAAATATATGTATTTATTCTAAACAGAATCCCACAAGTCTCTTTATGAGGCTAGAAGTAAAGTTACAATTCAAACAAGCATTTATAGATACAATAAATAGCACTGGAATCACAGGGCCCCGGGGGGGACCAAACTATATATTAAAAAAGTGGTATAAGAACCACGACAATTCTACAGACAATGCCTAGGGCATTTAGGATCGCTGGCCCCTTGAGAATCCACCCCAGGTGATGAGGAAGGGGACCCACGGGAGGCGCGTGCAGTGGAAATAGCTGCTATCGGGATCTCTATTAAAGCCTATGGAGAATGTTGCGGTTTAATTTAAACAGATTAAAGACACTTCTAGCAGGAGTTCAAAGTTAGAAACTTAGAGTTAAGCTTTTGAGGAGCCCACTACCACGGGAGTACCGAGGTACCACTGTTACCTGCCCCAGGGAAGCAGGGTGCATAGGTCGTTTTCGATGTCGGGTCGCGGGCTGATTTTCAATGGGAAAATGTACAAAACTGCTGCTAGCCAAAAGCGTTGATGATGCCGTGAAGAATGAAGTTGTAGATCTTGTAGAGAAGAACCTGAAAGCAGAGGGGACAGAGTCTGGGTCACGGCACAGTGACCAGGGAGCTCAAGGAAAAGAGCCCTTCAATGTCGGGTGCTTCAAGTGGAAAAGGTGTAGCTTGGATCTGCAGCCACGGGCTCCGGGAGGCTTCAAGGAAGGCCTGCTTCTGGACAGCAACTGTCCCATGAAGGATGAGGATTGCTGCGGTGTTAGTGTCTGGATTGGATCCACTAAGCCTTGGCAACCGCAACCCACGCAAGATAAACAAATCAGCTACTGGTGCAGACCCACGAGGTCTGAGTGAGGTCTCCTTCAAGGAGACTGTAGGGCAGGCCTGGAGCAATCACTGGAACTCTTAAAAGTAAAGATTGTCCTCTGCTAGGGCCCACAAGTTGAGAGACAAGGGACTGCAGAAGGCAGCAATTTGGAGTGTGTAAAAGGGTGCCCACGGACCACCGGAGTGAGCTAGGGTGCAGATCTTTGGCACAGTTGCTGCTGAGAGGTTGGCTCACTATTGGGCCAAAGCACAACTTCCCCACTGGTCAGGGTCGTGTGCTACGCAAGAGGTGGCCGGTGTCCTGGGGTATTGGGGATCTCGGCACCCACACGGTCCACAGTGCTCAGACTTGCTGGGCACGCTCACTGGCCTCTGGGATGCTAGGAAACCCACCTCAAAGTTGAGAGGAGTCGTCGATGTCCAAAGGAGTAGTGAAGTTCCAACCGGGTCACTTGCAGTGTTTCCAGTGCCTGCCAAGCAGGGGGGTAACTCCTTTACCGCAAGGGAGATTTCTTCAGTCAGCTGGGCAGCAGCTCATCGAAGGTCAAGTCTGTGAAGTCCAAGATTAATCCGCTTCTCTGGGGACACGTTATTCACCTTTATCCACAAGATTAGGGGAGTGTCCAGATCAATGTCCACCAATGAGAGTTGAGGCGGGAAAGGGTGGCTACACCCTCTCCCCTTTGTGTGCTTCCCGCCGGGCGAGGGGCAGGATGCCCCTGAACCAGTTCCAGGCGGTGTATGCAGAATGTAGGCGCTGTAGCAGCCTACGTGCAACTCTGAAAGGCATCCTATGGTGCACCCACCCAGTTCCAATCCACATAGCTTGTCTGGGAAGGTGCTGGCACCTCCCTGCAACAGGATCCCTATTGTCCAGCTGCCGAGGCTGGGGTTTTGCCCAGCAACAGGCAGCCAGAGTCTTGTGGGTGGCGAGTAGCATCCATTTTCTGATACGTGTGCACTTTTAAATTGGTGTCTAAATTCTGCCGCTTTTCCCATATCGCCCCTCTAGCAGGGGGGAATCATGCCCTCATGCCCAGGGCTGGACTGGGGGTATGATTCCTACATGTTTGACACCAAATACGATATGGTTCTGTGTAGCCAGTTTCAAGTTATCACGCTATCGCGATATACTTATAATGCGGTTAAGGGTATATGGTATGGCTACACTACAAACAACCCAGCAATGATTTTTACGAGGGTTGCAGAGGGGACCTACTCAGGTAGGGGTCCCCCCTCACACATATCTCAGCAACCTGCCTTGTAGGATTAGCAAGGACTGCTTGAGGGGTGACCAATGAGAATACATGTGCTGTACATAGGTGGGATACAGGGTACCTGTATCCCTGTAAGGGGGTGCAAGCACCACCTTACCCAGACTACAGTAGTGGTCTGGTGGTGTCATTTGGTGTGGCTGTCCCAGGGTGGCACAATAAGTGCTGCAGCCCCTGGTAGGCCTCTGAGGGACCCATGCCCTGGGTACCTAGGGTACCATCTACAAGGGGCTGGTAGGGTGTCCTCAGTATCCAATTGGAATGTACCTAGGGTACTCACATCAGTTTTAGGGAGGAAGCAGATAGGCTGGGGTCCTGGATAGCAGGATCCCAACCAGACTAGTCAAAAACCATCCAAATACCAGGCAAAAAGTTGGGGGCAACCATATAGTCAGATTCCACCTTCCTACATCACATAAGGTTGTTTTCTTGTTGAATACATTTTTCATGGTTTGGTTCTCTCATGTTGAGGCACGAAGAACCTGTCCCTAGGTGGTATTCTTTACTATGCTGCTGTGTCATCACCATTCTTACTCTCATATATTGCTACCGGAAGTGACAATTAAAGACACATTGCATACATACTATCTGCATCCTTGTCTTGAAAAGCCTCATGGTTTTCACTACACAAATAAGGCCTATCCTTAAGATTTATTAGGCATTTAAAAACCAGGGCAACCTGTACATCATAGATTGAAGACTCTAGTGACCTAATTATATTTGCAACATTTGAAGCAATTCTAAAATATACTTAAGCCCTTTACATGTTTATTTGGGTCTAGGGTTTCTCACTGCTGGAGAATCACAATGCACACAATGCGCCAGTAATTGTTCTATGTGCATTCTCTCTTTTAGTGTTGTCTTAAGGTGAATTTGGAGCCCTCTATTCATAAAAACTTTCAATTTCTTTCCCCTCTTCTGTGATAATTGCAGTTCACATTATGCCACACAATCTTTTTAAAATGGGTTTTGTACAAAAACAGTTGAAACATGTATTTCCGAGGACCCCAACATTCCTTAAGATTACCCTGGATAAAGAGGTACAGAGGTAGAGGTAGCTAAAAAGATCTAGAAATTCATAGTGGTGATCTAGAGAGTGACAATATTCACTTTCTGAGAAGGCACTTGGGAGATGAGGGCCCTGGACAATTGCCCACCTTTCTTCACCCTGGGGCATATATACAAGGCGGCGATAGAAAATTATCGCCGCATTTGTGGCCGTTTTCGTCCGAAAAGCGGCGATAATTTTATCGCCTAATCAGCAAGGTCACGCTATCGCGTGAAACCTTGCATTAGCGCACAAATTCGTAACGCCCAGCTTTGCATCTGGCGTTCCTGACCTGAAATGACTGGAGAAATGTCGCTAAGCAACATTTCTCCTATCATCAAGCCCCACGCTATGAAGCATAGCGGCAGGAAAAGTAGCGATAACCCCTGTTATCGCTACTTTCCTTACACCTGCTTCAGGACTGACTTAGCCATGATATCCTATGGAAGGTGGATATCATGGCTAAGTATGTGAGGCCCTATCATCAAGCTAACGCCAAACTTCGTGAGATTATCGCTGGGTTTCCAGCGATAATCTCACGTTTGGCAGTTAGCCCTAGGATTTTTATCGCTTTTGAGATAAGCGTTGCTAATAGCACACTATCTCAACGATAAAAATCCATGCTAGCCGGCGATAATTATCCTAGCGCTAAGTGCGCTTAGCGATAATTATCGCCGGTTGTTGCTGATATGCCCCTACGTTTTTTGTTAGTTGCTCAAATTGCAACAGCTGCAGTGAGTAACATCCTGGAGCAGGTGGGAAAGTGTTTGATAGTCAAAGCTTGGTAGAATAAAGACCAACATTGAATTGTTTATCTATTTGTTTTTAGACAATATAGCAATTATTGAGAAGAACCAATCCAAACAAAAGCTTTTTGGAGACATCAAAACTCTTGGACAGAGCACATAACATTTTTGAATTACCCAGTAATAAATTGCATAATTGAAATTATTGCTAGGAATTCCTTACCAAATCTGCTTATTATTTTCATATACAAGCAGAAATATTTATTTTCTGATAACTCAACTTTCGAGGCCTGGTCGCAATTTTTGTTATGTTGGGAAAATCTTGCATAAACTGCGGCATTTTGCATATGGAAGTGACGCATACTGCCCACATTACTCCATGTCAGGTAAAATGAGATTTCTGCTCAGGTAAAAATTCTAGTTTGAGAGCACAGGAACAATATGATCAAACCATACGAATGTGGTAGTTGTTTTGTAAAGCCACTAATAAAATCAACTTTAAAATACATTTTGAGTCACTTTTTTTTACCAGGGAAAACCGTTCGGGTTACTTTTTTGTGTAAAATACATCTTTCTTTCGGTTGTAGAGGAAGTGCCATAGAGAATAGAGCTACTGTACATACAGTATAATATTCCTCTTCCGGTCATGAGGACTTCTCTTTTTTTCCTTGTTTAATCCCAGATCAATTTGGATTTGGATTCTGGAGGGAAGCCTCCCACATCCTTTGTCTGCAAGCTCTGCTGCATCATCCAGCCTTGAAATGTTACTTATTTTGGGAAAATCAAGTAAGTTCAGTGCAACAAAATGTTTGTTATTTGGGTGAGGGTTGGCACCACAATTGTTTGAGGCTTTTTTTTTTTTGTATTTGTTTGTTTGTTGCCGGATGACCTAGATTTTTGAGCAGGGGGTTCAGACAGGCCCACATGCAATTTGGATAAGCATGCACGGACACTGGATATTTTGATATGGTGGAGCACTGGTGTCATAGATGTATTTACTGCTATTCATTGCGTTATTGTGAATTATATCCAGATTTGCAATTATACCGTGGGAGGTTTAATGTCTGAGGCCTAGTCTGTCATTGATAGTTTCAATATATTTTTCACATGCTCACTGCTGCCGCGTTAATCATAACTTTTATTATTTTAGAGCTTTCTGGTTAGCCATTATTTCATGCCAAATTTAGGATAATATTTTGTGTGCATGTGTCTCTTGGTGGTAAGGGTGGAGTAGCTGAAGAACACTAGAACCATGTAGCCAGACATTTTCCTTTGTCCTAAGCCACCTTCTTTCCCAACAGCTTGCTGAAAATTAGGTATGCGAGTTTGTGTATGAAGGGAATGGTTGATTAATATGTATTTCTGCAACTTTTAAATGTCTTCCAAGTGAAAAAAAATTCTAGGGTATTTTTAAACTTTATTATAATATTTTCTAAGAGTGTCCTTATTATTGCCTATTATTATACCTTTTAATCTTGGGGAGAGGAGTTGGCCTAATGACTGGGCCGGTCGACTGGTGCTATGTAAAGCGCTCTGCTAACCGATTCGGTTCAAGTTCGCGCTATATAAAACTATGTAATATTAAAATCTTTGTTGTGTTTTTTGCATTATTGCTGCTAGTTTACTGGTAGTGTGTGCAGGCACATAAATGCACCAAGGCACATTTTCTGGATATTAGTGCCATCAATTTAATGAAAAGCTTTAAGATTTTCTTGGGGGAGGAAGGGGATCTAGCCAGGGTAGGGCAAGCATATTCTCTTTCTTCTCCATGCCTCCTTCTTTGCTTGTATTGGGGTCACCACCATTTTGCGATGCCAATGTGTATGTCATAGAAGGACATTTAGGAACTCATTATGATGGTGGAGGGTCATCCAGGCCATCGGCCTGACCGCCAGATTACAAGGATTCAAGTTTCTGTTGGGCTGCGGTTCGAATCCTATCCCTACAATGGAGGCAGTGCGTGCACAGGGACCGCTGTAGTGTTTAGGATTTCCCTTTAAGACTGCCTTATCATGGCAGTCCCACCACCATGAAAAGGTAGCTGGAAACTGACTTTGGGGGCCCCATGCAGGGCCCCAGCCCCTCGTGGGCCACTTCTAAGTGGCCTGTGGGGCACATGTAATGCCCCCCACATGGTCATGCACAGTACGCCAAGCACCACATGGTGCATGATTGTGCACAAAGTGCTTTTTACCATTGGTCTCATGCTGCAACCCTTTTCCTGGGCTGCAGTACATGCTGCAGTAGTAAAAAGCACTTTCCAACCACTGTGCTGGCGGTCTTATCCAAATTGCTGGCGGTCTTATCTAAATTTGGCAGACTCATTGTCAGATGGTCTCTTTCTCGATATGATGGCAGTCGGCAATCTGACTGACCGCCATCGTAATCAGGCCCTTAGTCTATTTTCTCCTTGTCCCCTTCTGTGCTTGCCATGCAGGCAACCATTAGTGTCTGTCTGATTATTAATCATTTATGCCAGTTTTAAAAGCCTTCTACTTGCAGCATTGATTTGTTATTGCCCTTTAGGAACCCATATTATTTTTGTTCATTTTCGTTGTTTTATATATTTCTCCTATTACATTTATTTGTACTTGTGGCTTCTGGTAGTAATTTTTAGTACATGCTTTCAAGTAACATAATAAATATTGACTGGCTCTCATTGGGATCAGGCACTGGATTGACACAAGGTATTTATAAAGTAATTTAATTTTTTTTACCTGCCTTCCCCTTGTTTCCATAAGGGTTCCATTGACCCTAGAGTGGCACCCGATATTTAATAATTAATTTAATAGATTTTTGCTTACCTCCATCTGGCTGCCATTGGGGTCCTATGGGCCTCATAGAAATAAGAGATGTTAAGTTGCTCTTTTTCTATTCAAATACTGTCTCGTCTAAAATGAATTGTTAATTTACATATGGGTAAATAATGGTTATGATGATAATGATTTATACAAGAATAACTAAGTCTCATGATATTGCTCTTATTTGGTATTGTATGCAGTTGCACAATACAGTACAGGTAAGGAGAGAAGTCTGTGATGTAGCAGATACAATGGTCCAGAGACCTCTCTGTGAAGGGCTACTGCTTGTGTTGCTGACCAACAATACAAAAAGTAAAGAAGATGGGCCCAAAGAATGATGCTCCTGCCTAGAAAGCATTCACTGAGAAAACGTTTAATGCCACCAATGGCATTATTCCCTCATGCTTATTCCACCAATGAGTACAATACGACTCACCAGCTGCGGCCTCTTCAGGGAAGAAGGAGACTGGGAGGAGCAGCACCCCTGGATCAACAATGGAATCACCACCACCCAAAGCAAAGCAGGTTCAGTAAGTGCACTCATGGCTGAGAGCAGTGAATGCTAAATAGAACTGTCCCAGTATTGGACTTGGCCCTCTTTGCATGTTAACCCCAAAACTCTTTTGCCCCCACCCCACCTGTTTCTGAAATTCATTTTGTTGGCATTAGGACTCTGTGCACATTACCTTTGCTAACCAGTGCTAAACTGCTTGTGTTACTCCTTAAAACATGATACTATTGGCTTATACCTGATTGGCATATTTAATTTACTTATAAGTCCCACATATATAGTACAACATATATCTATATATAAATTAAATGCTTCCAGTGGGCCTGCAAACACTCATTCACCACCCACCTAAGTAGCACTCATGAGCATTCTCAGGTCTGCCATTGCAGCCTGCATTGCAGTTTTAAAATGGCAATTCGACTTTTTACCAGGCATACCCTTCTTTTTTAAAACATATAAGTCAACCCTAAGTTGGGCCCTAAACAGCCCACAGGGAAAGATGCAATGTATTTAAAAGGTGGGACATATGGTTTCAAGTTTTGAATGTCCTGTTAGTGAAAAACTCTTAAATTAATTTTCCACTACTGCAAGACCTACAGCTCACCTTGGATAACATTGGGTTTCCATATTACATTAATTAAGTGCTAACTTTTGATTGGTAACAGATATAAATCTTAAGTGTAGACTCAAATGAAATGTAATTTAAAATCCTCTTTACTAGTTAAGTCCGTTTTTAAGTCACATTTAATTTAGAAAGTTGTCCTAACCGTTTGGTCCCTGCTGCCTGTGATCTGGGTCATATGACTGTGAGAAGTTTGGCTGTTGGCCTTTGGGTATTCCTCCCAGACAGTGAGACAAGGGGGGACCAGGTGTTGGCAAGATGGTTCTATTCCCTATCCTGCTAGCATTTCAAAGGTCTTCCTCTAGCACACACAAAGGGACCTGACACCAGTCTTTTGTCACCTCAGACTACTTGGAGCCGTGGGTGCCCCGTCTGAGGGATATATGTATACACACACATACATACACATAAGTAGGTATAGTTAGGACCATGTTTCCATAGGAAAAGCATTTTTTGACTTGCCTTTATCATTGGCCCCGTTTGACAAATCTTGACAAAATTTTCAAAATGATTCTAGTTGTGCAGTGGGGAGTTTCTGCTGGCTGCTCTGTCAAGCAGGGGGCGAGAAAAAGGGGTGTAAAAAGAAATTGTTTTTCCCATGTTAATTTCCATAGCGATTTTAGACACAACTACAGCCCAAACCACTGGATGGAATTACACCAAATTTGGCAGAAAGAACCCTTTTTGTTATTTGGTGTAATTCTGTTCGGTAGGTTTTGAGATATTAACAGGAATACAAATTTGAATATCTAGGGATGCGCATCCTCCTTGGATTTGCGAATTCACGCCGCAAAAGCAATGCCCCGATAGGCCAGCCAGAACCTAAGACGAGAGTTGCGGCTGCCATTGTGTTCATCAGGACTCGGTTCCAGTGGGGTAATAAAAGTTAAAAAGTTATAGACAGGGTCAGGGTTGAGGTACCCTGACCCCAAGGGACTAATGGAGGGGTCTGTGAGGGACCCCTCATGTGCAAGAAATTGTCCAACCCCCTTTTTTTTGTTACATGAGGGGGCAGGGGCATGATCTATAGTCACCTTAGGTCACGCGTCATTGTTACTTGAGATAACTATAACTGCAGAATTTCTATGGTTTTATATATCTAGTTCAGGTGCATCGCGGAAATCGAGGAGGAGGAAGGACTGCATGAACTGCACAACGCGAAAGCCCCCCCCACTGAGTAACGTGAGGAGTGTGAAGGAGAGTAACGGCGTCATGGTGATAATCCTGAAAGGAACGCGGTAAGCTGGTTTTCCTTCATCTCGGTGGTAGATAAGGGGAGAGAGGAGAGCGGCATTGAGCTGCATAACGGGACGCTAAAAATAGAAGGGCATTTGGCAACACTGTTGCAAGCAAAGAATGGACTGGATCAGGGAGGGAGAGTCAGACGCTGAAAGGCTTTTCAGCGATGCCAATATTAATGAGGAACCAAGAAGCTCCGGTGCAACGGGAGGCAACACAGCACCATAAGGACTTAAAGAGATATTCAAAACTTTGGCGAAACTCTCAAAACGAGAGACTTCAAAATGGTGGGAAAGTAGTTCGCTCTCCCTGTACCTGGAAGTGGGGAGGGTGCCGAGGGGGCTATGAATATTAATAGCACCCACCTACGAGAATCCGCACCCAGAGATGTTGAAGGTTTGGGCGGAGAATAATGCTGACTCCTCTAAACGGATGTTAAATATCCTGGTGAAATATGCGGACATAGAACAACAGGCGCTCCTGCATGAAATTGATCTCTTTAATGAGGAACTCAAGAAATTACTGGAACAAGAGGCAATTGAAAAAAGGCATGCTGAAATGCGTGAAAGAGTCAAAAAGTATGAACAGGTCATTATGGACCGAAAAGCTACTAAATTCAGACGAGACAAGCTAGATTAGCAGCGTGGGCAAATTTTCACGTTTTCAAAGAGATTTGATGGGATTAGCAGACAGAAGTTATCGCAAAGCGTGCAAGTTAATAAATTGCCTAACACTGAAGAGACTGGTTCAGAATTAAGTTCTGAAATAGATACAGACAATGAGGAAGGGAAACAACCAACTGACAAAATACCCACAGTGGAAGATGAGCTCCGTTTTTTACGGTGGAACAGAAGCATATACCTAAGACCATTGGCAAGCCAGGAGAGAGTGTATCGAGGAGGCGGAAGAGGAAGAGGAAGAACCGGCAGTCAGGAAGGAAAAGTGTCCAACAAGGGAGAACAGAAGACCAAATGATGTTGGACAGACCTGATTGTAATGTAATAAATCTAACAGATCTGATATTAAATTCTGAAGAAAAAATATTCTTTCACATGGATTATCTTTTTGCATATCAGACAATACGGACTATGTGCAAACAAGAATTGATTGCTTCACATGAAAATTGAGGTTGGCTAAATTTTATTCTAACACCAAGAGATCGGGACTGGTACAGCAAGAAGCAACAACAGGTGGAAATGGTTTGGAAGTTTCTGATTTGGTTTTATTATGTGACCTAGATAGTTTATCTAGGGATGTAGTAACTGAAGTAAGGGATGATGTCTTGGCTAGGCAACAGGAGCTATATGTGTATGGTAGACCGGTTACTCCTTTCAAGCCCATGTCAATTTTTCTACCTATGGTACCAAAAGACTCTATCAACACATTCACTGAGCTGTTAGAGCAAGACCTCAAGAACCTCTATACACACTATGAGGGAGAAGAAGAAAAGTCTGACCGATTGAAAAGGAACTACTTGAGTTTGGTTAAAAAGCTGAAATCCCATCCTGATATAGTGGTAAGACAGGCAGATAAGGGGGGACATGTTGTCCTCTGGCTGCTTGCCATGTATCAGGAGGAGGCACTAAACCAGCTAAATGATCAACAATGCTATAAGAAAATTGATAAGCACACCCTACAAACGATGACCACTAGTTTTCATTCAGATCTTAATCAATGGAGGGCAGTGGGCCTAATTTCGCAAGTAGAGTTTACATTTCTTAAAGTAGAGATTCCAATTACAGCGGTTCTCTATTTGATATCAAAAGTGCACAAAAACATTGAAGCACCGCCTGGCCGGCCGATTATATCGGCCATATGGAGTCTTCTTGAAAATACCCCGAAATTTTTGGGTTAATTTCTCCAGGTTCCAGTGAAAATGTTAAAATCGTACACAAAGGAATCTGGAGGTTCTTTAAGACAGATATACGATCTAAGCTGGCAGGAAGATTACATCATGATCACACTAGATGTAACTTCCTTATATACAAGTATTTCACACCAAGATGGGTTGCAGGCAGTACAATACTTTTTAAGCTCCCGGCCATAACACTATATAAACATACAGAGATGCTATCAGGCATGCTGAAATGGTGCTTGTGTAACAACATCTTTATGTTCAGATCTGAGTTTTACCAAAAGATGAGAGGAACAGCTATGGGCACCTGCTTCCACCTCAGCCATGCAAACTTGCATATGGGCTGGTGGGAGGAGCAGGTGCTGGCAACAACATTTGTCACAGAAATGTCTAGCAATGTTATCCTGTGGTCACTTTACATAGACAACTTGTTTGTTGTATGGCATGGTGACAGGACCTCAACTGCAGATTTTGTAGAGAAACTGAATGATAATGATCTCAATCTCCATTTTACATCATTCATCAGTGAAAAAGAAGTGGAGTTTCTCGACCTGAGTATCCATGTGGCAGAAGGGACTCTCCAAACCAGAACATTCAGAAAAGGCACAGCTGGAAACAGTGTGGTACATGCACGGAGTTTCCATCCACCAAAACTAAAAAACAGCATACCCTGTGCGGAGAATCTCTGCATGCGGAGAAACTGTAGTGAACCTAACCAGCTTCAAGTGGCACAAAAAGAACTGACGGAGAGGTTCTTTAGGAGAGGGTACAACAAAGCTATGTTGGAATCAGCCAAGAAAAGGGCTAATCAAAACCCTAGAGACAAGTTGTTATTCTCGAGGAGCAAACGAGAAAAAAGATATGTATATGCAACCTATAAGATTCATTACAGGCTTCAACAATCAACATCAGAAGACACGAGGTATTTTCCAAACGCAGTAGCATCTTGTATGTAGTGATCCAATCTTAGGCCCTACAGTCAGTAAAAGACCTTTGCTAACATTTCGCAAAGCCATGTCAATGAAACAGGATCTAGTTGACATCATGCCTGGCTTGAAAGTAAAAACGAGTTGGCTGAGTTGTAGTAAAGGCTTTCGGCGTTGCCATAAATGTAAGGCATGTCAATATGGGGTCAATACTACAGAAATACCATTGCCATTTTCCAGAATTGAGTGGCGAATATTGACACCTTTGACTTGTAAAAGCGAATATGTTGTTTACGATGCAGTTGTCATAAGTTGTATATAGGAAGTACAATTTTAAAAGCACATCTCTGCATCCTACAGCATATTTGGGCCATCAAGCACAAAGATCAGTCTTACCCTGTTGCCCGATATTTTGAACAAGTACATAACAGTGATGTTAGCAATCTAGAGTATTTTATTCTGGATCAAGTACCGATAAGACCAAGGGGCGGGAACAGAGAGAGGGATCTAAGACAATTGGAATCCTGTTATATTGTGAGATTCAACACAACGATCCCAATAGGTCTTAATACAGAAGAGGATATGCATGTCCACCTGTAAATAACATAATGTGAAAGTGTATATACGGTTTTTACAAGGGCTCTATGCTGTGGGCATTACGAAACTGTTTTTAACACAAGGTTATACATCTAGAAAAGTCATGTTATGAACAAATTTGTCGGCATTACCTTGTTTCTACTCGCTCATTATAATGATCTTTTCTACTCTCTTTCCCTACAAGATCCATACCATGCGAAACACAGTATACATAGATGTTGTTCACATGAGGTTTTTAGCATGGGTAAATGTGAGAATTATGTTGATTTTATTAGTGTACTATAGCCACTGACGCATTTTTTACCCACCATGGTTATAACAGTGTTATTAATTTATGCTCATTCTGTTGTAAGACCTTTTAATTGATTAGGGCACTTGCCCATGATTGACAAAAATCTGAATCAGTTTAATGATGTGTGTTAATATGTGTAGATCATCTTGAGGGGAGAGAAAGATGAATAATGCAGCCACGGCATGCACTAGTCACTTTTAAGAATGAGCACGAAGTCACTTTAAATGAGTTGATGTTTTTCATGCACTGTCACATTAAGGTTGTGTAAAAACCCTGGGCCATGTATATATAAGAACTAAAAAATGGCAACCACAACTGGTTTGAGGAAGGTAGCGGCTGCTACTGAAATGCGTCACCGTTGTTTTGTGTGCAAAATAAACCATTTTTTTACAGCGAACCAGAGCGTGCTGGAGTCTGTCCAAATCTAGTGGCAGGCATTTGAAGTTTATATTCACTGAACAAACCATAGGTTTCAGGCATGTTATAGTTAGGAATAAGCATTTCAAAAACCTTAGAAATTCACTGAAAAAGCCATAGGTTTCAGGGGCGTTATAGTTAGCTGGACTTTTCACTCATACAAAACCATTGAAATTCCCCCGTTATAGTTAGTTCAGCTAACTATAACTCGTGCGTCCGCAATGCACTGCTGATGACGTCACATATTACATCACTCATGACATGGTCAGTGACAGCACTCATGACATCACTGATGACATCTCAAATGACATCACTGATGACATCACTGATGACATCATCCAGTGAATGTGTGTTTTTCTGAAAATTACATATGTTTTATATATGTATATCTCAAGGTCAATGGAAGAATAAATGGGTATATAAGTGTCTAAATGGATGATTTGTTTTTGAAAAAGTGATTGTATACCTTTCTGATTAAGTGTATCTTAGTGAATACATAGCTTAGTGGGTAATGTTTAAATATGTAAATATCTGTATCAGTCTCTCACTTTGTGTATAAGTGGCTGCATGGGTTGGTGAGTAGCTACATGAGTGTCTATATAGGTTATTAGTTGTTTTTTTGAGTATGAGTGTCTGAGTGTCTGTATAGTTCGGTGGGGGGTATTACGTAGTGCATAGGTGCATGAATGAGTGACTCACTGTTTGTATGTGTTGAAGACAGCATGTGTGCAGGATTGTATGGGTGGATGAGTGTGTGCATGGGTGTGATAGTGAGTGAATGACTGTCTCAATAGTGTCTTTATGAGTAACTATATATGTTTTAAACTAGTATTTGTGACTATTGGTGTATATAAGTGAGTGTATGTGAGAGTGAGAGATTGAAACAGTTCCTGTATAAATAAGTATGTGTTTCTATAAGTGATTGTTTAAAAGACTAAGTATGTGTAAGTTTCTGTAGAAGTAAGTGTGGTGGTGTGTGTATAACAGTGTAGGCAAGTAAATGGATGTTTGATTCTTTATTAGCATGAGTGACTATGTGTGTGAGTAACTCTATGGATGAGTGGAGTTGTGTAACAGGATGTATGGTGTATGAGTACATATGATGAGTGAGTACATGTATGAGTGACTGTATAGGACTGTTGGTGAATGAGTGGATGTGTATGTGGATCTTAGAATTACTGAATAGGTTGTTGTAAATGGTATTGGTATGTCCATTGTTTTGAAAATTTTAGTTTCTATTTTTGAATGTGTGTATCAAAGGTTATATTAGGGGGAGAGGAGTTCTGCCACTCTATCACAAGGATGATGTCATCATTGATGTCATCAGTGATGTCATTTGAGATGTCATGAGTGATGTCATGAGTGATGTCAATGACCATGTTATGAGTGATGTAATATGTGACGTCATCAGCAGTGCATTGCAGGTGTACGAGTTATAGTTAGCTGAACTAACTATAACGGGGGAATTTCAATGGTTTTGTAAGCGCCACAGAGCTGCGTTGCAGAGAGGTGTAAAAAGGGGCGTGGCCTCAGAACACCTGTCTGCAACGCAGCTCCCTGGTGCATACTGGAGATACCTGTTCGGCTAGTTGGCCCTCAGGGACCCTCAGCATTGTAGGGGAATTAATTCCCCAACTTACAACTGGCCAGGGGGCACGTTTGCAGAGTGCTGCAAGGAGGGGGCGTGGCCTCCGGCGCGATGCCGGTCTTTTATTTATTTTATTTTTTGAAGAAGGAGGGCTGTGTGGCCCTCCTTCTTTTTCTAATTTATTGGAACTAGTGACCCCATCCCCCAGGGCCTGCACCCTAAATTTTTTTGTTGAAAAAAATAAATGTGGCCCTCCCAAGGCCTTAATCGGCCCCGGGGACCCCAACCCCCGGGTCATGGCCTTTTTAAAAAAAAATCTTTAGGAGGGGGGCTGCGTTGCCCCCCTCCTCAGGCCACTTATGGCCCCGGGGACCTCATCCACCGGGGCCGGCCTTTGTTTTTTATTATTTTTTTTGACATATATTTATAGAAACACCTAGGACATGCTGGACAAACTGTATGTACCTATCACCATGACGTTTTGCATGATATTCATTAAAAGGCGACTATGCATACAATGAATCCACGTGGAATGTATTTACACTGCTAGTGAAGCTCTGACGTGTCTGACGCCCTACCGTTCCTAATCCCGGCGCCCCCGCCGGTGGGTACTCTCCAAGTAGACACCCTTGTTGTTTATTTATACAAACATGGGTAGCTATTGACGTGCACATTTAATACACACGCACACCAAGCCATTCAACGGGGATTCGAAAAAAATTAGACCAAACTATGCAAGAAACCCCCCTCACTGTTAATAAAACACACACTCACTGCCGGATGTGTAATACTTTTTATTTTACTCTCTGGAAAGAAGACGAACCTCACTTGAGAGTCACAGCGTGCTCCTGGCTAAGCCCAATGCTGTGTTACACCCACCAGTGCCTGCCGAGTGCCACACACCTCTGTGTTGTATTCCACCAGCTAGTGCGTATGCTATGACACTCTCTAGCCCATGTGCACTGTAACACCACCCCGTGAATATGTCATGCCAAACTTGCCTGCGCACGGGTTATATTGCCCCATCTAACGTGCCTTCCTCGATGCCTATGTTATAACGCACAGCGCTAGGCCATACATATTACAATCTGGGATCCATATCTTTGTCACAGTGCATATGCAACGTTACACTCCCCAGCACATATTTTATATTACAACTTTAGAGACTAGTTAGGTTACACAACACTGCCCTGTGCATATTACACTCCAAGGCGCATATCGCATAGCACGCGCTAGTGCCTGTGCTATCTCGCGCTCTCCAATGAATCTGTCATTGCGCACAATGTATTGCATATCATATTTCACGCCTGGTTCGTCTTATATCACACTTTTTGGTGCATAGTTTATACCATATACTATATCTAGTTTTCATTTTCAATCGTGCTCTCAGGACTATGTTCTATATAACACTGCGTCCACCTACCCTTTTCACGGGTATTACATTTTGCGATGGGGGGTGGAGGGTCAGGGGGTGTTTCTGCCAAGTGAGCCCGGAGTAACAGTCACAAACGTCCTCTTCTTCCTGAATAAAAGTGAGATTATGCTGCATACTTGTTCATATTTTAAGTAGTTCGCACAGACACACATTTTAAAAACAATAAACTTCCTAATACCCACCTTCTCTGAACAGTTAGCTTGCTGCCTCATCCACCTCCTCCCTATCCTCTGTTGTCTGAATCCATGGACTAGCCTCCTCCCTCCTGCCATGCATGGTCTGATGTGCTGCCACTGCCCTCCATTTAGCATGATGTACCAGTCCACTCCTCCTGCCCTCCATTGCCCAATTATATGGCCCATCATTGACCTCCTGCTTAGCCTCTGTGCTTAGCTTGCTGCCCCTATTCTCCTTCCCCCTGCCCTCTGATGTCTTTGTGCATGCCCCTGCTCCATCCTTTTTGCCCACCATGTTCCATGGACCTGCCACTCCTATCTACTCTGAGTGTTCTGTTGGGCTGCCACTCCCCTCCCACCTGCCTAGCATTGTCAGATGACTGTAACCTGTCCCTGCCACCTCCACCCTGCCTGTCCACATGCCATGCCCCTATCCCCTTCCTCCTCTCCTCCATGGTCCATTTTACTGCCACACCCTTCTGCCCTCCCTGGTCTGTTGTGCTGCAACTGCTCCTCCTGCCTGCCCCACACGGTCTGTTGTGAGGCCCCTTCCCCTGAACTCTCTTGTCTGTGCCCAGGTCCTGACCCTCCATTCTATCCTCCATGGTCCTTTGTGCATGCCCCTGCACCCTCCTTCTTGCCCATCATAGCCATTGTGCTGCCACCAACCCTCCTGCTTGCCATGCATGGTCTTCTGTGCTGCCATGGCACCTCCCACCTTCCCTGTGTGGTCAGCTAGCTGCCCCTGACCCCCTCCCACTTTCCCTCCATGGTCCGTGTGTATGCCATCACAGTCTCACTGTTGCTCTTCATGGTGTGTCTTGCTTCTAGTGCCCATCCTGCCTGACCTCCATGGCTATCTTGCTGCTCCTGCCCTGCCCCCTTGCCCCCAGCCCTCTGTTTACATGTGCATAACCCTATTTCCTCCCTCCTAGCTTTTCTGTTCCATTGTAATGCCCCTGATCCTTTTCTCCTGCCCTTTATGGTCTGTTATGCTGCAGCTTTCTCTCCTGTCTGTCCATTATGGTCAGCTAGCTACCTTTGCCTCTTTCCCCTCTGTTCTCTGTTGTCCATGTGCATGGTTCTGTCCCCTCCCTATTGCTTTCTATGGATTGTTGTGCTGCACTCCCATACCACATGCCCTGTGTGGTGTATTGTGCTGCTGCAAACCCTGATACCTGCCCTGTAGGGTCAGTTTGGAGCACCTCTCCATGTTCCTCCTGTCCTCTGTTATCTGAGTCCATGTCCCTACCCCAATTCCTCCTGCCTACCATGATCCAATGTACCATACTTGCGAACATCTTGAACTTGGTAAGAGGGAGATTTTGAAAAAAAACTGGGGTATTGATTTTCCCCTTTGAGTTACATTGAAAAAGAGGAGATTGTAGACAGGAGACAGATCAAATAAAGCCCATTTGAGCTTAAAAACATTGGATGTTTCCTGGCTGAAACGGGTCTGTTGGCATGTATGGTTGTACTACCACTGACTCTTACTTCTGCCCACAGTGGTCTATTATATTGCCACAGCCTCTCTTGCCAGTCCTGTATTGTTGGTTTGTTGCCCCTGCCCCCCTTTCCACTGCCCTCCATAGTCTGTTGTGCTGCCACTGCCCTTCCTGCCTGCCCAGTGTGGTCAAATTGTTGTCTCTGCACTCTCCTACCTGCCTTCAATTTTCAGAGTCCGTGCCCCTGGCCTCTGCCTCTCAACAGTATCCAACTAGATAGCTAACATTCTATATTTATTACAAAAGTGTGGAACGCCTGACGTCATCTTGATGTGATCAAAACTGTAATACCTAGAGCATTTCCTTTAGAAATTACATATATGAGAGGGTCTTATTTGCATCAAAATTATGGTTAGTGCTCTAAAAAACTAAAATGAGGACATATTTTCTGAGTTTTCAAATAGCGACAAAGAAATTTTAAATTATTTGTAATCTTTATGTTTTTTTATCCAGTTGACCACTTGATTAAATGTTGAACCTAGGGGAGAGGATGCGGTGTTACTTCCAGAGCTGCAGACTTTGCAACTGGGGAACCAGGTTAGAGTTTCTGCTTCAGCTCAACATTCTGTGATTCTGGTCAAATCACTTAATCTCCCCATGTCTACAACCAAAATGAATTTGATCTTGTGTGATGTAACCAATGCTCATGTAAAGCATTCCAATACCTGACAAGTCTGCACTATATAAAACTGCAAATACACAAAAAATAAGTGTTTTGCACACTTCTGTCATTGGGCTACATGTGGGCTACATCTGGGTGATATTTGTGCTACATTTGGGCTCTTTTGTCTCTGGTGGCTCTTCTGGGAGACTTATTTGTTATGAAGTTTCCTAATTTCCTCATTTACTACAGTCTCCTCAGTAAGAAATACTTTCAGTTTTTTACTTTGATTCCATCAAGAAGGCATTCAGATGTGTCACACATTTGCCATAAATTCTGAATGTTAGCACTCTAGTTGCTCATTAGATCACTGTAGTAAAGCTACTGCTCACCATGGAAGTCTGCTGCTGGTATTCAAAGTGCATGTTTCAGTCTGCATGTCAGAATTTTTTTATGAAATAGAAGAGGATTTGAGAAGTCAAAATGTGCCCTCATTTTTCTTTCTCCAGCACTAATCATAATTTCTATGGCAAAATGAACACCCTCATTTTGTTCCTTTTTAAATTAAATGTTTTAAGAGTTACCACTTTATTCCAATCAAGATGGCTTCAAGTGTGCAAAATGTTTGTCATAAGTAGGAGTGTTAGCGCTCTAGTTGTTCTTTAGAACACTCTGGGAAGCTGCAGTAGAACACAAAGGAATCAACTGACAGTCTCTGCCCTTGTTGGATATACATGTTTTACTGAGAACATCAGACTTAATTCTCACATGACTAAGAAAGATAATGTGAATCTACAGAAAATATGCTCTCAGTTTAGCTTATAGATCACCTTCCAAACTTCTGTGGGAAAAGCATGAGAAAATAGTTTTCTCTCAAACATGATTCATGATATCAAAGCAGAAGGCTTTTTCACATGGTAAAATCACCTTAGAACACACCACAATTCCTAAAATGAGTATGGTACCATCAACAAATGATTTATAATGTAACTAAAGTCTTAAAACCTTCTATTAACTGCAATGCTTTTTAATGAGGTGCTATCATGTATATTGGTCCCAAGATGGCTGCCAACACTGCTTGGATGAAGTACTGACAGCCAATCAGATCTCACAATGAGATGTGTGGTTAGGCTCCGCCCAGATATATCTATCTTTTTAACTCTAATTTTCTCAGGAACTACTGAATGGATTTACACCATTTAAGCAAAAGGCATGAGTCTGAACTGAGGACCACCTCTTTGCCAAATTTGGTGTAATTCTGTTAAGCAGTTCGGGCTGTAGCTGTAGCTGCGTCAACAGGTCCTATGGGAAAATGCATGGGGAAAATGCGTTTTGGGCCCCCCCTTTTTTCTCGGCCCCCGCTTAACGAATCGCTGTGAAATTTTCAGGATAGGAGCAGACCGGAGCTGGCCAAACGTTTGGAAAATTTTGCGAAGATTCGTCAATCGGCGCCAACGCTATTCCAAATAGAATGTTGCGGATTTCCTATGGAAAATAGGTCCTAACTATAACTTCCTACTGGCGACTGCCAGAAGGTAATATATATATATCAAACAAACTTCCTCCAGTTCGAGGAGCACTCAGAAAGAGATTCAGTGAAGGCTGCCAGCATTCAATGTTCAAAGCATATTTTTTCTGCCTTACGCGTTTTGGAGTATTTCACCCCTTGCTCACAAGCGTCATATCAGCTGCACAGTATTTTACAAAGAGGCATGTATCCCAGTCTGCTTTTTATTGCCATGGCCCTCTAGTGGGCCCCACATCGGGTAAGTATCATTGTTAATGCATTCTGGGATGTATAGTACAAAGTCTCTGTTGTGCGCTAGAATGCCTCTTTCAAAACAATTATTTCCTTAGTAGGTTCTGTTCAGCTGTATAAGTAAAACATTTGTTGCCCTCTGGTGAACCTCTAAAAAAAGAATCCCAGCCAGTAAAGCCAATCTACAATCCCAAATAGACACAGCACATTACCATGTCCTTGACCCCATGAATTTCAAGGGTGGTGCTTCCTCACGACTTGGAACGCTGTACAGCTGAACAGTACCTACTAAGGAAATAATTGTTTTGAAAGATGCATTCTCACACACAACAGAGACTTTGTACTATACATCCCAGAATTTCGATTGAAAAGGATAGTGGAGGGATAGAAGAGTGAAGGCTTTAGACCTTTTTTGGGAGGTCATAGCAGTAGTGGGAGGGTTGGGATGAGTAAAAAAGGATGTGGCGGGGAAAAGTCAGAGGGAAAAGTTTAGAAACGCTTGCTTGGGTGATCAGTATAGTAAAAGAGGTGTCAGGTGGTGCAAGGAGGGGCAGAGTAGGGGAGAGTCTAGAAAGGGCTGTTTTGGGGATCATAGTAGTGGTATGGGGTTTTGAATGAATGAGAGAATGGAGGTAATCGATATATTGATAGAGGTATAGGGTGAGAAATAGGCGAGTGCATTGGAAAGAGTAATAGAAAGAGGTTTGAGATGAGTCAGAGAGTTGAGATAGAAGATATATTGAGAGAGCTATGGGGTGAAAATAGGGTAGTGCATTGGATATGCTGAATTAGAGGAAAGTGATAAATATATAGAGCCATAAGTACATGGAAAGTTTATAGATGCATAAAGGAAGGAAGTATATGTAGATTAAAGATATTGATAGAGGTATAGGGTGAGAAATAGTGTAGTGCATATTCATTTTTGGGGGGAAGGAAAGTATTAAATATATAGATCCAAGTATTGGAAGGTATTTAGATTCTTAAAGGAAGTAAGTATAAGTAGATTAAAGATGCATTCAAAAAACTCTGGTTTTGAAGTGTACTTAAAACATTTATTTTTATTTTTTATTTTATTCTTTTAAACATAATTATTCTACATTTTAATACAAAGCAATACACGTGTATAGATACTTATCCATGATACAAATAAATGCTTATCCACAGAGGGATATGCTGTATATTTCTGCTTGCTTATGGTGCTTATGTGGGGAAGAGCCAATTCTTGAGTAGTTTTCTGAAGATAAGGTGGTTGTCGGTGGATCTTATGTCGGGGTAAAGATTTCCATATTTTGGCTGCTTGAACAGAGAAGGATGTGACACCCATGGTTTCTTTCTTATATCTTTGGATTTTGAGACAAGATGCCACTCAAGAGTGGAGGTTCCTATGATGAATGTTATTGGTGATTTTATTCCTGATGAAGAGCGGTCCCATTCCATGTATGGCTTTGTGTGTGATACAAAGCAGGTTGACCTGGATCTTCTGCCAAATGGTAACCAATGCAGGGCTTTCAAGGCAGGGGAGATATGGTCTTGTGGGTTGATATGCAAGAGTAGTCTGGCAGCCAAGTTCTGAATCCATTGTAATCTTTTCATAGTTGTTAAAGGTGATCCGTGGTAGTGGCTATTGGCGTAATCGAGTTTGGACAGGACAAGTGAGATGGTAGCTTGGACCTTGTGTGGGAATCCCAAATGGGGGAAGATTTGTTGCAGAGTTTTTATAGTAACAAAGCTTGATCTTGTTAGTTTTTCCACTTGGGCATTCATCGATGAAAGCTTGGAGTACATGGTTATTCTGAGTTTTTTTACTTCCTTCAATACTTTAGGCGGTGATCCCAGTTCATCAGGCCAGGCGGCAAACGGGTCATAATCTTTACAATTGCCACATGTGATTATTTCCGTTTTGGAAGCATTCAATTTGAGATGGCTCCAAGTCATCCATTGATCCACGGCTCTGAGGCAACTGAAAATTGGAGATTTTCCAATGTCTATGGAGCATTACAGTTGAAGGAGTATTTGCATGTCATCTGCATAGTTATAGCACATGAGTTGAAATTGATTGATCAGTACCAGTAATGACTTTATGTAGATGTTGAAAAGTATGGGCGAGATGATAGAGCCTTGAGGGACCCTAGCTTTTGTGGAGAATGGTTTGGACGAGAAAGGTCTGGATAACATTGGTTAACTTTTGAAGGTAGGGCGTGATCCAGTCTAAAGCAGTCCCCTCTATGCCGGCTTCGTAGAGTCTTTGTATTAGAGTGTCATGGTCAACCATGTCGAAGGCAGCCGAGAGGTCCAAGAGGAGTACTGCAGCAACACTGTTGTGGTTAACTGTGTTCTTCAGGTCATCCCAGATGGCAAGGAGGGCAGATTCTGTGCCTCTTCCCAGACTAAATCCTGTTTGGAAGTCTGAAAGTATGGCATTCTCTTCAATGAATTGTGACATCTGGGCGAACGCTGCTCTTTCTATCAGTTTGCCCACCAAAGGTCCATTAGTAATGGGTCTGTAGTTGCCAGGGTTCAGTGAGTCCAAGATTGTTTTCTTCAGCAAAGGGCGTATGTATGACTTTTTGAGTTCTTCTGAAAATATTTCGGTAGTTAAGGAATCATTGATGATTTTTCTTACTGGAAAGGCAGCAGAGGTTGTTAGAAGAATACTCTTGAAGGATTGTGGTGGACATGGGTTAGAAGGGCTGCCTGTAGGCCTGCGTGCTTTGATCAGGTCCATAAATTCAGTGTGTGAAATGTGTTGGATGGAATGGAGAGGCTGAGTTAGAGTATTCTTGGATTGTTGTTTTGTTAAAGGGTTAGTGCTTGTGCTTTGTCTCTGTGTTTAAGTACAAGTCCAACATGTCTGCTTTGTCTGTGTAATGATTTGACAGGTTGTCAGTGAAATCTTGAGTAATGGGATGAGTTCCTTCTAGGCAATTTGGTTTACGAAATTTTATAGAATTCTTTATTTGCACATTTAGCATTTTGAATTCTGTCTGAATAGTACTTTTACTGTGCTTTTTTGACCGCTGACTTTTGTAACCGTTAATTTTTTGTAGGTGAAGTTTGTCTTGTTTGTTTTTCATTTTGAGTCAGGCACATTGCAGTTTTCTAATTTGTAGCTTTGTGTCTTTGATCTCTGTATTTCTCCAGGGTGCTTGTTTTCTTTTGTTCTATTGTGTGGTTTTGAGTGGTATCAGGATATCAAATGCTTCCTGTAGCCACTCATATAGTTTTTTAACAGAATGTATTGTTTGCAGATCTGTACTGGATGTTAGTTGTGTTTCTAAGTGTTCCAAATTGAGTTTGTTCCACGGTCGCTAGGTGGATGCACGTAAGGGGGTTTTAGGTGACTCGCTTAAGCAAATGGTGGTCTGACCATGTGACTGGAGTTATACTTTGAAAGGCAACTATTTCGGTATTAGCAAAAATGACACCTAGGATATGTCTAGTGATGCGTGTGGGTTTGTGGACAATTTGATCTAGGTTCAGTGCATCTAGGCCAGTGAATTTTGTTTTTGGATGGGTCATATTGGGTTTGTCAAACCAAATGTTGAGGTCACCCACAACACATAGGTTTGAGTGTATTGTTATCAGGTTGGAAACTGTGTCTAGAAGAGCGTCTGGGAATGTCGCCTTGCTAGGTGGAGGTCTGTAAAGGAGCAGGAAGTTGCAGAAGGGAGATGGTGTAGGATTGCATCTTGTTGGAAGAGCCTCACAATTATTTATGGACATGTCGTCAACTTTAGTGATATATAATGTTTGCTTTAACACAACAGCTAGACCACCTCCTTTTTTGCCTATACGATTTTGGGTGATCGTTTGATAGCATAGTGGAATGGCTTCATGCAGGACTGTTATGAATAGTTTGTCTGAGAAGCTTGTAGATGTGATGTTTGTTTTTAGCGAGCGGTCGAGCATTTATTAGTAGACAGTTTAGAGAATGTGTTTTGCTGACAGTGAGACTTTGTTTTGCAGAAGAGTGATCAGTATTGTATGGGTTAGTAGCAGGTGTGCTTTTAGTGCTGGTATTAGCTGTATGAGGATGGCAATCGTGTAGCTGTTCTGTAATGAGTTCCTCATCCGGCAGGCTAAGAAGGCATTTTGATGGGTCTGCGTGCATAGTTGGGGTGGACGGTGTTTGAGAGTGAGTTGGTGTGCTGTGTTGTTTTTGTGGTGTAAACTTGTTGTGCAGTAGACATGGAGAACCAAAGTTGCGATGTGTGGCACGTTGTTTATATTGTTTGCGTATGTTTAGGGTGGAAGGTGTATGAGCCAGTGGTGGTGGTTGAGCATGTGGGTCATGTAGAAAGGTTCTAAACTGTCCACTGGATGAGAGGCAGTTGGAAGAGAGTTTCTGTGTTGCTGCATGTGTGTTAGGTGTGGTGGAAGAGAGAAAGTTTGGCATTGGCCTATATATATATTCCTAAAGCTGTACTCCATTCTTTGATAATGATGTAAAAGTAATTGCTTACAATAATATTTGCTTAACACTGAGGGCGATATTTATCCTGTAGTTCCGTCACACTTGCACCACGCAATGGGGTGCATGCGTGATGCAACTATTATGTGCAATTTATCAAGTCACACAAGGCCACCCTGTGTGGCTCTGAATGACTTGATAAATCCAGAGTAAATCAACACAAATTGCTGCATTGCATTATTTTGCCCCAGGGAGGCGCGATACAGTGATAAGTTTAGCGCATTCCCGCCCTTTCCCTGTCATGCAGCGCAGCAAGACTGCATCACTTGTTGATAAATATGTATCGCTATCATTTTACCACAAGGATACCCTCAACTCTCTGGTGAAAGTTGACCTCTTACAGGACAGTCACCCTTAAAAATTTTAGGAATAATCTTCATTGAAGAAACCTAATTTAGAATGATGTAAACATTTTCAATATGGACACTTGGGATGATGTCGCTGTTCACACCTAAATATGTTTAAGTCTATAGCACATTTTGAGTAAGGTTGATCATTTAATGCAAGAAATGTAATTAAAAAACAAGACATAACGTTGAAAGTTGCATAATATTATTCAGCATACATAGTGTGCCCGTGCTGTTGAAAGCAAATCCGTAAAAAACCTAAATAACCCATAATACTACAGATGGTCTATACAGTGTCATGTGCATTTATAAGAATATGTTCATGAATGTTGAAGTACGAATGAGTTTATAATTGAAACAAGGGTGCTTATCATTAAGAAGCTCATTTAAACCTTTTTGCGTGAATTACTGCTTTTAGTAAATTAGCTCTCTGCTTGTAGGTATTGATTGAATGTAATCTTGCGTTTGAATACTTATTGGTGCTGTTATGAATCACTATCCAGCTTAACTGCAAGCCTAATTTGACTGGGACTTTGGATTGGTTCTCATTTTTCTTTCGTTACAGAGGAGATGCTAAAAGCCCTGCCTGGTTCCTTAAAACAGCAAGAAGATTCGCCCTTCTCGACCAAAAATGAAGCTTAAAGTTACCTAATGGCTACGTTTTTGTCACGGGTTGACCATAAGGCTTATGCTCAGGAAGTAATGAGGCTAAATATTAAAGCTGAATAGTCAAATAAACCTGAATAGCAGTGAGATTGAATTAGAAAATAAATGGTTTAGAACTAAAATCCGAATTATTAGAAATGCACCAAGGTATACAATGCCTTGTAACCATAACATCCTTTAAAACCATTCGAATATACCATCTTTATTAAGTAACGAAGAAGCTAACATTAAAAGATGATAAGTGGGAGGGAGGCAACGTGGTATAATGTCTTCTGGATTTCTCAGACTATTTAGCCCATGCCTTTGCTATTGAGCTAATGGTGGCTTACTAGTCACGTACAACTTTACACGTTTCAGCAAAAGCGTGACTAATGTTCTTAGGTCAATCATAAAATGAGTTATCCATGACTATACCTTAACATTTTTACTGTGTGCTAAAAGTTAGGGGCACATTTAATATTATTTCAAGCATGGCGGCTCAGCAAAGGAGCTTGCTGACCTGTGTTGTGTGCTATTAAGAGAGCAGAAATGCTCTATATTTACAAAGATATGGGGTATTTCTGTTTTCTTCTTGCACTGGTGCACTGTGTGTTAGCTAGCGCGAATGCAGGCACCCTTGCACAGTATGCACTACAGGCAGGATTGTTTTTGTGCAGGAATGAACAGCTTTCTGCATGAAAACAATCCTTAGAGGCATATATCTCTTTCTATGTGTGCTGCAGAATGCAGCACATATGGAAAGAGGAAGTAACAAGGAGTAAGAAAGAAATATCTCGTCGTTACGCATCTGTCAGGTAGGCGCACCATTTTGATGTAATCCCAGGTTTACAAGTCTATATAAATCTGGGATTGCGTAAAAATACATGAGATGATGCATAGGAATGCCCATGCTCTATCCCTGTAATGCATACCCAATACGAAGTAATTCAAGGCTGCGGTATGCATGGCGTTCCATTACTTTGTATGCCCTAAACCATGCAGACAAGCAAAATGGTTTAGTGTGGCGTAGAAAATGCCAAAAAAAGATTTTCTGTCAGTGCTGTGCCAGGAAAATGATGCAACCTCAATGCAAAATCATTATAAATCTGGGCGTTATACTTTTTAATATTCAGTGCAATAATGCATCTTTAGGACAATGTAAACGGCTCAAGTCTGGCTTTTAGAAAAATTATAACACTGAGCTGCAATACTCAGCGCCAAAATCAACTACTAGAAATTTATGGCAAAGACCGCGGGCAGCACCATGGAGGTTTCTCCTACAAATTTGTGACTTGTGGTGCCCCGTCCCCACAGTTCCCATTTTCCTCGTGAAGCAACAAAGTATTTTTGAGGAAGCATAATGTGTGAGGGCTGCTCCACTTTTTCTGACAAGCTCTTGGAAGCCCTGCAACAAACGTGCCATTCAAACAAACCAATCAACCAATTTTCCAGAGTAACTTTTGAAGTTCAGTAAAGGGTAGGGGAGAGGACGGGACAGAAGTGGCTCTCTGAGCATGCCGTCACAGATAATTGGGCAAGTCATTCACCTACCACCACAGCTCAATTCAGTCCTGGTAAAAGGCATCTATATCCTTATCCCTTAACCCCACATCCATCATAGATGTGAATGCTGCCCAGACCTTTTAGAGTTGTGCCATGAGAAGAAGTTGCAGCTAGTGTACAGAGGAAAGAGGAATTATTAATTTGAGAGTGAGTGACCTCTACTATCTTACTAAGTACAATATAGTCAGACCAAAATAATGGTTTGGAAGAATATCTGCAGAACCACTGTTAGCAATATATCAGGCAGCAGGCAATACCCAGAAAAGTCCATGTTAAGTTCAAGCAGTACAAACAATGTTGAAAGCAAAAACCACAACAATATCAAATTCTTAAACCAATTTTAAAAAATAGAGTCAAAATGCAATAATCAATGAGTCACCAAAATAATTCAAATTGTTCAAAGGGAGCTAAAGACATGGGTTTTAAAGGCTTAAGTGCTTAGAAAAGTAAAGCGTCAATGAAAATAACAGTTCACACTTGTCCAGGATGTAGGTGTAATTTCAGGCCAACCGTGATAGAGTGGAGGTCAAGTACACCAGGTAGGTATTCCCTGTCAAAGTTTTAGACTTTAGATTTAGGGCCTTTTTACTGTTTGGCAACCTGTATGTACTCTGTTCTGCCAGGGCAACGGAGGCATGTACTTTGATGCTGTTGCGGACTGCAGCCCGCAATATTTTGAGAGTTCCGTTTGCAGAAATCTGTATAACTGCAGAAGAACCACCACCACAGTGGCTCCTATGAAGACAGTGTAACTTTGCTGAGTGGCCGCCATGTTTCATGTGGCTGCTCAGCATATATGTATATTTTCCAAACAAATTCCCAAAGAGGGAGTATGTTTTTGAAGAACAAAAAAGTAAAAGCCTGACAATCTGGGAGTTTGCTCCTAGGGTATGAGGTAATTTTTAGTTTCATCTATCCTGGACCACCAGGCTTGAACACCAGGTTTTTCAAGATGGTCCAGAACAGAACACTTGTCGTGGAGCACCCTGTCTGCCAAACAGTAAATAACTTCCCACATCTCTGAAATGGAAGCCAACATTTTCCAAAGGTACAAGGCTCTGGATGACGGGTGCCCTTTGAAGTCAGCTATGTCATCATAGAGCTCCTGCTGATGCCTTTGGTTTCATCACTAAAAGCTCAGAGTGGGACAACGCTGGATTTCATGCCTGCCAAGGGTGCTTCATTAGGTGGATAGATTATTGCCTAAGCCTGTTCCAGGTTTCACCTTCAGATGTAATCATCTGTTAGGAATGTGAAATCTTCTAGCAGAGCAAGCCTGAAAGCTATAGCTGGGTAGGGCTCCATGATGCTGAATACCTTTACTTCAAGGTCACACTGGACATGTTTTCAGCATGGCAAAAAGTTCCAAGTGGAACACACCAGGTCATCCAGAAGTGAAACAAATGACTGTTTCCCACTTTCCTCTAACTTCTGGGAAAACTCCTTCGGGTCACTACTGTAGCCCCCAGGTTCTCAAGACATGTTTCTAGTTTCCAGGTTGTTCTCCAGCCAGGTTTCCTGTAGGGTCCAGTCCTCACTGGCCAGCTGAGATTGCTTACAGCCAGAGGTCCTTCATTTTTTTGTGTCCATGCAGCAGTCAAATAAAAGTCTGACAACCTGCCCCGTACATTTCTAGTCTGCAGGTGCCAGTGGGAGTCCTTGACTAATTTGTCTTCTTCCAGTATATGTCAGTAATTGGGATTCTGCTTTCTTCCAGCAGGGCCTTCATTTTCAGCTAGAATCATCTCAGGAAAGTTCAAGGGAAGTGGTTTTTGAGGTGCAAGATTCATCTTGGATTAAGGAAACTTTCCAACCCAATCCTATTTCAACATTGTCCCCCAATCAGCTTTTGCAAAGATTCTCCTTTGTCTTACTGTAAAATTACCCTGGGCCGCAGTTTCAATATTGCAGAACACTGCTACTATCAAAAGGGCCTTTCTTCAGCTCCTTACTACTCCACTATTCAGATGAGTCTCCTCCCACCTAACAGCATCAAAAGTAATTCCCTCCCCACTGCCCAATTGTGACCGGATCCTGTCTGTCTACGAATGTCCTGGAAATGAACTGGTGATGGCCTTTCTGACATCTCCAGGTCCAAGTCAAAAGAGGTAATGCTAAGGCTGTCCTTTGTTCTGCTTGCTGCTTCTGGCCACTCCCAGATAACTAATACCTGCCAATGGTTAACAATTAACACAGCCCTCTCCTTCCTGGGCTCAGAGGCAGGCTATTCTCTTTTGAGTGAGAGTTGTTAATGCTCTCAGTAAAGGATGTGTATTTCAGTTGTGGAGGTGTGATAAGCGGCAGAACATTTACATTTCACTAAATTTCTTACACATTTGATTTCACTTTTAAATCAGACTTTAAAAGTTAAGTCAGAACTAACTTTGAAGGACTTTGCTTGCATTTTCTCAGGTGGAGTTGGATAATTGAATATTTTAGTCACACCTAAGCCTGTCCTATGGAAAATATTGCTGGAGCTATACAGCATAAGTGTTTTTAGGCCTTCAGTCACTGTGAGGGTCCACTTTTTAAATATATGGAGCATCATCTTTTTTACGTAAGGAGCACCCTGTCTATATAATATAGGGTTTCCTTTATGCCCTTTTCCTTGGCATGTGTTACTTCAGTGTGATAATATTGATGCCCAGCTAGAGCACAGTAATGCTCTTGCTACCCATACTTTTTGTGATATATGTATGTGGTGTAAACGCACACCGCTGCTCCTAAATGACATTTAAATTGCATGTGATTGGTGCATTTTCTACTATCCCATAAAACATCCACAAAACCAGACAATCCTCCAAACAATGTCTTCAATCTGCCCATATTCTTCTACGATTTGTGCTTCCTGAATGGCTTTAAGCTATTGTGGCAATTTTGTACTTCTGAACATACAAGCTACTCACCCACTCCTGAACCTTTATTCATCTAACACTTCATCTAGAAGCTTCTGAGACTTTGAGCTTTCCATGTTTCATGCTTTCCCCATAACAAATACATTTTACACCCAAATACTTGCCCAATTTCAGCCTGGGTTCACATGCTATTTGTTCAGTTAGTTTTGGTTGAGTCTGTGTACTTCCTACCCAACCCAGAGCCTGTGTGATATCTGCCCACATTTGAGCTTGCTTTCCAGTTGCTTATACTTAATCCTGTATGATGCTTAACAGTTCTGTGCCTGTGTGCTCTTTGCCCACCCACAAGCATTTTTGGTAGGGGTGGGCGGAATTTGCAAAATTAACTTTCGCAAATTATTGCGAAAATGTATAAAATTATCGCAAACAAGCGGAAATATCGCGAAGATGCGGAAGTTTTTTTCCGGCATGTTTGCGAGATTTTCTGCATGGTTGCGGGTCGCCAACTTACTCATGTGGTTGCTTGCGGGCGCGGCCATCTTGTTTTGAGTTGTCTCGCGGTGCATGATCGCGAGAAGAAAGACGTGATTGCGCGACGCATGACGTCACTTTGGGCGCGAACTGTCGCAAGACAGCGCAAATGGCTAAAAACAATACAACATCTCATGGGGAACGCGACCGGATCAAGAAAACTTGTCGGCGAACGCAGGGATTCAGGTAAGGCGATCGCGCGCGCACGAGAATGTATTATTTTACAGCGCGAGCAAGAAACAAATTATCACCAAGCTGGGGAAACCGGAATTTTTGACATTTTCGCGCTCTCCGCGGAACGCGAAAATGTCAAATTATCGCAATTTCCGCGAACGGAACGAAATTTTCGCCCAGGCCTAATTTTTGGCACCTACTTACTTAAAGGACAGACTTCTTGAAGAACACAGCGGCTTCCTCTGGAAGATGCCTTCCTCCCAGGCGGATCCTGATATACAAAATCCCCATGCAGGGTCTGCTCCTCTATTATCATTCATATCCTCTGTGTGGTCATCAGCCTCCTTTGCTGCCAAGCAGGCCCTCAGTGCCTTTTGCACCTTCTCCTATTTAGGAAAGTCACTAACTGGACATTTGAGCTCCTTGCAGAACGTTTTGAGCTGAGGTCCTGTATAGCCCTCCAACCTCTCCTGCTCAAATATCAAATCTGCAGCTTCAGCTGATGGCTCACCAGCCTGAGACATGATTGTGGATCAAACTCAAGAGTTGCAAAACAGAGAAAATCGAACCAGTATGTTGGGGTGTATTGGTCTGCGATATGGAAGTAGAGTACATCAATGACTGTATGGAATGTACAAATACAATGCCTATCCTCACCGCTGATCACCAAGGTTAGAAATGGGGTCTCTAGCTGGCAGTAGTTTGCAACCTGTCCAATTAAGGACCCTCTCTCTAGTCAGGGTAATAGAGTCACACAGCTAAGATAAGTCCTGGTCACCTCCTTGGTAGCTCTGTACGTGCAGTCAGTTTTATCTCAGAGGCAATGTGAAAAGTATTTGTACACACACACACACACACGTACGCATGCACGTATATACACACACACACACACACACACACACACACACGAACACAGTGAAAACTCTACAAAAAGGAGTCTGCACCAGTTTAGAAAAATAGCCAATATTAGATCTGTTTAAAGCAAGACCAAATTACACTAATCCAACACACACAAGTCAAGATATCACTTTTAAATGATGAACCAAGTTTAGTCTATACAAATCAATGGATGCACTTGTCTGAGACAAAGTTCCTGAAATGCATCAAATATCTAAGTCTAGGCAAGGCGCAGGGGAGGTGAGTGGCCGAAAAAGCACAATGATGAGTCTGTTCCTTACCACGCAGGGAAGGTGATGTGTTGGTTCCTTCCTACTACAGGAGGAGTGAGGTGTTGGTTCCTTATTGCTAGCCAGGGGAGGTGATGCATTGGTTCCTTACTGGAATCGGAGGTGATGCATCAATTCCTTACTGGCAGGGAGGTGATGCGTCTTTTTCTGGACATGCGGACTAGATTCCTTACTGCAATGCGTTGTCGATGAAGAATCGACACCCTGGAATGATGCATAAAAAAGTCAAATGCACTGTGTTGATTCAACAGCGGTGAGGCAGGCGCATCATCAATTCCACAGCACTAAAGCAGGTGCTGCATCAGAACCGGAGCGGGCATCTTGTACGTTAGCGAAGCGGTGCTGGATACTCACGCAGTGGCAATTCTTCTGACATGCTGCGACTGCAAGCTGGGGCCTGTTCTGAAAGCTGTGGGTTATGCGTCAAGCGGGAACTATGCTTCGGTGCAGGCAGTGGCGATGCATCGATCTTTACAGTGAAGCATTGATTTGGACAGATGGTGGGAATCTATGCGTGGGTTTTCTCCTTAAAATCACCAGATTTCACTTCCAAGGACCCAGGAAGTGGATTTTGCACCACTTGGCAAGTTAGGGTTCTCCACAGAAGAGCCCAGGCACTGGCATGTGAAGTCTTTGATGGTTCTGAAACTTCTTAACAGGAAGCAAGCACACGCAAGCCCTTGAAGAACTTTAGAAGCAGGATACAGAAAGCAAAGTGCAGTCCTTTCACTTCCCGGACAGAAGCTGCAAGCACCAGACCAACACAGCAAAGCAAACAGCAAAGTGACAGTCCCTCCTGACAGCTTATCCTGCTCGTTTTCCTGATAGAATGTCCTCAATCCAGACGTGCTCTGAGTACATGGTGTCAGCGGTTCAATATTTATACCCATTTCATCCTTTGAAGTAGCCAAACATCAAAGGAAAGTCTTTGTAGTGCACAAGGCCCTGCCTTTTCATGCCCTGGCTGCAGACACACTGGGGCAGGGGGTGGAGGCAGCTTTGTGTGAGGACTGGCACAGTCCTATTCAGGGGTCGGTGTCATCTCCTTCCAACACTCTAGCTCAGGATGGCCCATTAGCCTGGTGATGATCCATCAGGATATGCAGGGCACACCTCAGCTAAATTTGTGTGACTGTCTAGAGTGAATGCACAAACAGCCCCACTGTCATCCTGACCCAGATGTGGATTCAGCAAATAGGCAGTGGCACAGATGGTTGAGCAAGAAAAAGCCCACTTTCTAAAAGTGGCATTTTCAGACAAGCAATTTAAGAACCAACTTTACCAAAAGGTGCATTTTTACACTGAAGGTGTCTCTATCTATTCCCAATTGGAAGATATACTTGTAAGATGTTACAAGCAATTCCAATGCTAACCTACGGGAATGATAGGCTTTGCTGTAGTGAAAAACGAAAGTAGCAGTATTTCATTACCAGGACATATAAAACACAACAGTACATGTCGTAACTTTCGAATACATTGCACCCTACCCACGGGGCTCCCTTGAGCGTACCATGGGGTGCCTTACAATTAATAAAATTGAAGGTTTTGGCCTGGGAAGTGGGTGCATTGCAGTTTAAAACTGCACACACAGACATGCAGTGGAAGGCCTGAGACATGCTTGTTGGGCTACTCATGTGGGTGGCACAATCAGTGCTGCAGGCCCACTAGTAGCATTTCATTTACAGGCCCTGGGCACATGTAGTGCACTGTACAAGGGACTTACTAGTAAATCAAATATGCCAATCAGGGATAAACCAATCACCAATACAATGTAGACAGGGATCACTTACTTTAGCACTGGTCAGAAGTGGTAAAGTGCTCAGAGTCCTAAAACCAGCAAAAGGAAATGGAGAACAGAATCAAAGACAGGAGGTCAGAGGCAAAAAGACTGGGGAAACCACACAAAAGATGTGAGGTCTAACACTATTTGTCTCCTAAAATATGTCTGTTCGTATGCCCATGCTACATGGCTGAGCTTGAAAAGACTCACATTCCTTTTCCCCTGAGTTTTGTTGCCTTTGCATACCCATGTTCTAGATTCCGAAGCTGCACTTGTCCAAATGTTTCGATGTGTCCTCCAATGTCCCTGATACTCTTGAGTAGTCGTGTAAACCACATTTTCTATCTTAAATCCGAATTAGTTTAATCTTTGCTGTGCACAAAAGGCTTTTTGAGTTAAACTTTTTAAATAAAAGTTAGAAACTCAAATTGATACGGCACATTTCGGACCTGCTGCAGTCCTTGTCCCAGCCTACCCCCAGACAGCACACATTTTTTAGGAAATATGGATACATTTTTGAGGGAACACAGGGGATGCAATGGGGAGGCCAGGGTATCACCCCTAGGCCGCGAGGAAATATCTCAAAACAGTCATGAGATTTCATATTAAATAAACTGTCAAAACCTAATCTTTGCACAAGCATAAATATGCATGACATACGTATGAATTTGTATGTTACTTTGTTTGCTGCTCATGAACTATATTTCTCCATGCAGAAACCTGTTCACACCCCCCCCCCCCCGTTTCTGGTGTGTTCCCTTCCCATTCCCACCCAGATGAGGATTTGCTCCTGCCCTTGAGAAGAGTACATTTTGACCATATTTAGGGTAGAACTGGTATGCAAATGACTACAGCTCAGACATTAATGAGTGTTTATTAAATCACATGGTATTTCCACCATTTAGCACCAATTGCCTGCCCCAGGGAACAGATTCACTCCTACATACTGTTACATCATACTGATGTAATAGCACATGTCAATACATTGATGGCAAATTCACAGTTTGGGAATTCAATATGTGGAACTGGATAGGGAAATCATGCTATTTGTAGATCAAAGTTTAACCTAAGTGTGCTAACGTCTGTGAGAATCAGGTGCAATGTGTGTCAAGGGGCCATACAGTGAATTATGTCACAATTGATCTCAAAACCCCAGCAGAAGTCAACACACAAAGCAAGATTCTACAATTGTTATTGTTAGTAGTGCAGTGGTAGGTAAAGAGAACTGTGGTACAAAATAGTACCGGAAGTAGCAATAGAGGAGTTCTCTTTGAATCAACTCCAAAACTTCCAACGCTATTTGTAGAAGTGCAAAGAGGCCACACCCCTCAATTCGCTCTAAATGCAGGGGCACCCGTCGGGCTAAAAGGACTTTAGAGTTGTGTGTCCTAGCAATGGATGCCTCAGCTTTCAGGACATGCATGCCTTAAATTGATGTGTGCTGGACTGCGGTGGAGATTGGGCCTCTTTAAAAGCCTCATACAAAGCACTTCGCAGGACATCAAGGGGGTGAAGTGTATAAATAAATGATGGCTACTGAAATCCTGAGTAGAATGGGATGGAGGCCAGAGAGGTGGCTGGGGTGTTTGTTCAAATGCTCTTGGGCCAAGTTCGTGCTATATCAAAACTGCAAACAAAAAACGAAAATTGTTGTTGGCCTTTCAAATTCAGATAAATACAGATAAAATATAACACAATTAAACAGTGGGAAATGCAATCTATATTTACTACAACATCTCAATTGGTTAATGGTATTTATAGTTACGCAGTATACGCAGATTTTAAGGTTTCATGCAACAGAGCGTTGCATGAAAGGGAGAGGGGGGAGAGCAGAAGAGCACCATATCTACAAAGCTCTTGCTGTCTTCCTGAAGAGCAGCGCAAATACTGGCTGTTCAGTGCGCAAACAAATATTTACACCAAAGTGTAAACATGGATGCATGCTTTCTGCCATAAGTTACCCATCAAGTACTAAATACTATGTTGAGGCACACTTTTAAACTTTTGTCTCATTATATGTGTGCTGTACAGTGTGGCACACATACAATGTGCGAAACGTTTAGAGAAATAAAAATATTTCTCCTTTTTAATGTCGGCCGTGAGACAGCATTATTTTTTTGGGCACAAAACCCTGACTTCCATTGTTAGTAGGTAAGCCATTGCACCAAAATCCATGGTGGTTGCATGGGAACGACCATGTACCACACATGGGATGCCACCTTGACATGAAACAGCACAAGCACTACCCTGTCTACATGTATGGCTACTTCCCAGTGGAAATAAAGTCTTACACTGGAAGTTAAATCCCATTTCTAAAGTTTGCACCCATTTACACAATACAACATTTTAGTAAATATGCTCCATTTAGTGTTTCAGATAAAACAAGTGTGTTAAAGTATATATTTTCAGTAATCCTCAATCAAACTGTACCTAGTACAAATTTTGTTTTAAGTTACCATTTGACACGGCTGACATGGTGGCGGAGCCAGGTTTGGCACCCCCCCACGGCTATAGCATTACTACTATCAACAGAGAGACGAGAGGTGGCGGTATCGCAGTTATTTGTAAATCTTGCTACACTTGTACCTTTGCTAAAGAGGCCCTGGTTGGGTGTGAGTGCTCGCGTCTTCGGATTTCCTTTAACGCCAACTATACTCTGTCTGGGCTCTTGGTCTACCATCCACCGGGGCCATCTAAGGAGTTCAGGGAAGCACTCATTGATGTAGCTAGCTCTTTGGCGATGAGATCTGCCAATTTTAGCATTATTGGTGACCTGCATCTGGAGAGTCCATATGACACAGACAAGGGCAGTTTTCTAGCAGATCTTCCTGCTTGTTAGCTGGTTCAACTGGTCTTAGGCCACACCCACTCTGCAGGCCACGTGCTAGATCCAGTTTTTTCTCATCTCTCTACCCTTACAGTCAACACCCCGATCCCGGTGAGTTGGTCTGATCATTATTTGATATCTATGACTCTCTCGGTAGTAGAGCCCTCTAAGAGGGTGGAACAGGATTCATCTTTCAAACGTCTGTGGCACAAATTGGACATGGACCAACTCCATGCCTTCCTTTCCACGCACACTTTGAACTTACCCGATGAGCTTGATGCAGCCAATAAGGCTTTATCTGACTGGATTTGATGGCCTCTGGACGTACTTATCCCAGCTAAGTGGTCTAAGAGTCACAACAGCAAACCCAGTCCTTGGTACAACAACAAGCTTGCTACTTTGCGGAAAGCCTGTAAAAGGTTGGAACGGGTGTGGAGACGGGATTATGACCTGATTTCGAAGGGACATCATCTGGCAGCGATCAAGGACTATCATAGGGCTACTAAGAAGAACAGGGCAGCCTTTTATGCGGATGAAATCAAGAGTAGCAGCGACCCCGCTAAAAGGATTTTTTCTATACTTAAAGACCTTAAAGCGTCAGGGGTATCTACAGCGTCTCTGATTTCTTCTGACCAGCAGTGTGAGGACCTTGCCACCTTCTTTATGAAGAAGGTAGAACACCTCTACAGGACCTTCCCCCTCACTTTGAGGAATTCAGGACCTGTTCAGAGACCCCCCACTACCTGAACTCTCGCTGTCTTCCCTTCAGTCACCCAGGAAGAGTTGCGTATGTTGTGTAGTAGGACTAAATCTGGCTCTCCCTCAGATCCGTTTAAGCCTGAATAATTTCTTAAATCCCTGCCTCTGCTCCTTACACCTTTGTGTCAGCTGATAAATCTGGGCCTGTCGAGGGCAGTCGTCCCTGAGGCTTGGAAACAAGCCTGGGTGGTCCCTCTGCTAAAAACACTACTCTGGATACCACCAAACCGGAGAACTTCCGCCCCATCTCTCGCCTGCCGTGGGTAACCAAGATCACTGAGGCGTACATTAATTCCATTCTGAAAAGATTTCTGGAAAACAACAGTGTGCTTGATGCCTCTCAGAATGGTTTCTGCACAGGTCACAGGCACAGCTCAGAGTCTGCTCTCCTTGCTGTGACTGAACATCTGAGGGCAGCCTTAGATGCTGGACGCACTTCAGCGCTGATTTTATTAGATCGCAGCGCCGCTTTCAACACAGTATTACACCAGATCCTGCAACAACGGTTGGAGGAGGCTGGTATTGAGGGTTCGACCTTGTGTTGGTTTGCTTCTTTACTTGCAGAGCGAACCTTCCAGGTGGCGGACCCCCTTTTTCCTCTTTGATACACACTGTGAGACAAGGGGTTCCTCAGGGCTCTGCTCTGAGCCCTACGCTATTCAATCTGTATGTCCAATCATTGGTGGCTGTAGCCAGGAGTCGTGGATTAACGGCAGTATCATATGCTGACGATACTCAGCTGGTAGTTGCTCTTTCCAACAACTCCATGCAGGATGCTATTAAGTTTCGGAGCAATCTTGCAGCTGTTGCGGAGTGGATGTCTGCTAACTGTTTACAGCTTAACGCCAGTGAATTGGAGGTTCTGCTGGTAGGGAGAGACTCTGAGCTGTGGAGCGAGCACTGGTGGCCGGTGTCCCTATGAGTTGCACCCGTTCCCAAGCCAGTGGTAAAAAATCTGGGTGTATGGCTTGGCTCTGCCGTCAGTCTCCAGGTCCAAACTAAAAAAGTTGCGGGTACCTTTTTTGATCTCCTGCGGGGTCTCAGACCGCTGCTGGGTTTCTTTGATCCTGCCACTCATCAGGTCATCATCCAGGCTACCGTCATGTGTAGGTTAGATTATGCCAGCTCTCTGTACCTGGGGGTCAACAAGGCAGAAATTCGACGTCTGCAGAGGGTCCAGAATGCGGCTGTCAGAACTCTTCTGGGCCTCCCTAGAACCTGCTCTACGACCAATGCCATCCGCTGACTCCACTGGTTACCAGTGGCTAGGCGTGTTGAGTTCAAGTCCCTTTGTATTGCCTTTAAAATCATGAATCTGTTTTCACCAAGCATTCTGGCAAACCGGCTCTTACCCTACAAACCTACCCGCTACCTTCGATCTTCTGGCAAGCATTTGGCGGCTGTACCTCGGGTGAGGAAGGTGCACGCAGGAGGTCGTTCTTTCTGCATTTTGGCAGCCAAACTCTGGAACTCGCTCCCGTTGCATATTCACACTATGGACAACTACCTGGCCATTTGTAAGGCCATCAAAACTCATCTTTTACCTCTGACCTAGGATCTGCCTTCTTCTGCAGCCTCCCATCCTTTCTTGTGCCGGTCAGCGCTGGAACGCCTCTTTGCTGGGGCAGCTATGTGCTATATAAAACCACGTAAAATAACATAACATAACATTGAAGGACACACTACAGAACTGAGCTGATAACACCCTTGCATTACCTCTCAAAAAGAATGACTCTTGTCACCATGAAGCCTCAAAGTACCCCAATAATTAAAGACATACACTGCTTGACAAGGACCCTATACATTTGCTTCTTAACCAATTATAAGGCACTATGTTTTGACCACAAAGTCTATTATGAAATTCGCACCAAGCTGCTTATATGTTTATTCCAACCCTAAGGCATCCCTTCATTTTGGGTTCACCCTCATAGAATCAGTCCCTTGATTTAGAAAACGACAGCTGGGGGAGGGTTGCTGTAGGTAAGTATGTTTCTTCTCTTTTGTTGTTTGCTCTATTTGGAATGCACTCCACCTTGGCCTGCACAAAATAGAGCATCATTCTATATTGAGGAAGGCTCTTAAAATGATTTGTTGGTTCAGACTCAAGATGCCTTAGGAAGTTTGTTGAATTTTATAAGTAACACTTCAACTCAACTTATATCAGGATGTATTTCAGTATATTTAGTGGGTGCCTTAGACACTAAATGCATGGCCAGAGGCGATTTTAGAAAACAATCGAGTAAAAAGGAAGGGTTGTGGCTCTTGTCGTTTGGTGATGAATCATTGTGATCTGATGGATAGCTCAGGTGTTGGCGCATTACCTTATGGGTAGACTGAGTGATAGTTCGGCTATTTGAAGCCTGAACATATAATTTATGTCTAACTGAAGGCCTGCCACTGCTGGCTAAAGCAAATGCCTCTATCAGTGTCTCATGGCACATTGTAAGACACATTTAGAATTTGCTTTAAAGTATGTCTTGTGTGGTTTTCCTCCTGGATGGCATTTATGCGAAGGCAGGACACCTGGACTTCTCTTGTGGAGGTATTGCATCGCTGTGTCCTGTCTCTTAAAATTAGTGTTGTTTGTAAGTTTGAAAGCAAAATGCTTGTGAAACCTTATTCTGTGGTCAAGCTGAGCCTGTGTCTGTCAAAGGCAGCCCAATTCGATGTTCTGCAAAAAAGGTAACCAATGCAAACTCATTGCACAATGAAAACACTACTTTGTGCACTACCTGTTCCAGTGTTACTGTGACAAACTGGCAACCATGTTGTCATTATGGTGCCTCTCTAGTGAACCTTTCGGGTTTGCCCAGTTTCCCACTGAGCCCTGGCTGGTTGCTAAAATGAGTATAATATTGGGGAACAATCATACAGAGAATATGGTTATTCTTCTGAAAGGAATTTTGGAGACATTCATAAGAAATAGTCAATTTATTTACTTTTCCACTGCAGGATTTAAAAACAGCATAGGTATTTTAGCGGATTTGACAGATTATGTGCTGTGGGCTTCAGAACAGAATTGAAAGCATGGTTGTAATGATCACATATGCTATTAAGAGGTATTATTTCTGTTTCTGCTGAAGTGACCATTTTGCCGGACATTGCTCATCAATGTGTTCTGGATCTTGAGGGAATTTTTGTATCCTTGCCTGCTATAACACTATTTTTGAAAAGGTATTTTAAGGCAACTACCTTTTTGCTAGTTCTTTAGCCAGTTCCCTTTCTGTATGGATATAGCTCCGTCATCTAATATGAGAACTGCTTAGTAAGGGGTGCTAACAACAATTATGCCATTTTGATTTAGAATACCAAGTATCCTGTCAGAGTAAATGTTGTGTTATGTTATGTTAATATTTTTATAGAGCTCTTGTGTAGCCAAAACAGAGCGTCTTGGCACTGGCTGAGAATACAGGTCAGGGACATTATTTGATATGGATGATAAAGGGCATAAAACAATCAGGTCTTCGGTGATTCCCTAAAGGCCAGCAGATGAGGTATGGATCTGATAGGAGGAAGTAGGTTGTTACAGGCAGTAACATTGCCGGTTGATTGGCACTCATGTAAGCAGTACCAGGAGAAATGAAAGAAGAAATTAGGGAACAAACCCAAGACTTGCCAGTCATACATCCCAAAATCTGGTACTTTAAACCACTAAGTTCAATATTCTGAGACATGAACGTGACCTCAAACAAGCATATGTTGCAACGGCCTGATGGGCAGAATAAAAAGGTACCTTTGGTCAACAGTCATACAAGGGCGTCTTTCTGAACATAGAATAAAAAAATTGATGACTCATTGTCATTTTACAGAATAGTTTTTGGAGAATTGAGAAAAAGCGTTATTGTCTTGAAACTTTGGGAGAACTGGTTATTGAATGCTTTGTACTAAAATTTGTAGCAGCTGCTTTTTAGATTTCAAAGGACCCATTCCCTTTTGTAAAGATCTCTGTTAGTAGCCTATAAATGTTGTAAAATCCACTAAAACATTGTTCTTGCAGTGCTTAATTTGGGCCAGTGGTTTCTGACACTCAGCACCAGCACTTAATCATCAACACTAGCGCTTTTCATGAGCACCAGATAAGGACACATAATTTATGGTAAGCATGGGGAGATTAATTGATTTGCCCAAAATGACAGGATGTCGAGCTGATGCCAATACTTGAACCTGGTTCCCCAGCACTGGAGTCAGCAGCTCTGGTCATTATGCCACATTCTCTCCCCACTTTCATTGATAGCAGTTAGTTCTGTTTTAGGAGGCGCTAACAGGAGAAATGGGCCGGTGCAAGCTGCATCCTGACTGGTACTTGTGTTTTTTTTTACAAATTAACCACTGTGTAAATCGAATTGGGTTAGCCCCGCCTTCATTGGTTGACCTGTTGGTCCCTCTTGTGCTTCAAGTCTATTTGCACCCCTTTCTAAATGTATATGATGTTCCTGTTTTATTTACAACGTATCCTCATTTTATATAGAGTAGTATGGGAGTACTCTTTTATGTCTTACACGCATTTGTGAATTAGCCCCATTGTTTTTCTCCTCTTTGCTTGTCAGCCCCTTTAAGGTCTGAAAAACATTCAAGTCACTCACCAGTAGAGTAATGCAATCCCTCGGGGAGACTGATAAGTAACTAAAATAAAATTTAACGTATGCGTAATTCATATCTTAAAGTTCCAATAAACTGACTTATGAAGGCTGTCTTAGTTTTGATTAAAATATTTACACTATGAGTAATTTGTATGGCGAAATAAATGCACTTAGAAATCCACAACAGAAGTTTGTTGTGAACCTGTTTTTGTTTAAATTCCAATTTGAATATTTATCACCACCCATGAAGCATTTCCCATCCCTGTAAATCAGCTAGTAATTCTTTATCATTAAGCTTAATTCCACTTTGTGAATAAGTAGGATAAGCATTTTTGAAACAAGTTGCACAGTTTTCCCTCTAATTTGATTCTTTTTCCCAGAGGCGTGTTTATGCGTGAAGTGAGATTAATTTCCTTTCTTTCCACGACACATATTCAGAACCAGTCCTTGTAACTTTCAGCAGATGGATAAATATTTCCTCGTTGAGAAGACAACGTCAGAAATGTGAATGTCAAACAATTTCCTCTAAAATAAAGAAGAAAAGAAAATCTGTTATATATTTGATTAGTTACTGTTCAATGAACTGAACTCAAGTAATGTATTTCCTAAAATAGCTGAGTGGTGTTTCTCTGAGGTAAGTGAACTCTAGAGACCAGATTGTACCGCATAAGGAGGGTGAATATTCAGCAGCGGGATGTGGCACCCAAAGCATTTCATTATACACAACTATTCAGAAAGCCACATTTTTGTAAACTATGATTTAACTCTAGCCCGCTTTACCTGCGAACCTGAGATCATGTCAAAGTTCTTCCGAACAGATGTTACTGGACCTTTCATGCGATTGAAGACAGATGGACAAAGAGGAGCACGAGCAATTCATTATCTAGCATTTTGATTCGCACTTGTACTCTGAGGAAATGTTGTTTACTGCCCTTGGAAGAAGAGAAGCATAGAAAGACATTTAATTTTGAAATCCAGGCATTCAAAGAGAAGGACGAACAAAAGTTGTTTGCTAAGTACCATGCTGCTTTCAAACTGTCGAGATTTTCTGTTACGGGAAATGTTGATAATTTTGGAGGGTGTGCAATAATTCATAAACAAATTAGTGACAACTTCTTCCAGGTAAAATCAAAAACGTGTAAATAGCTATAAATAATGCTTTCATTATCTCATTGGTGACGCGTAAAGAAAATTACAAAGTTTAATATTCATTGAATAGTAATTTTACAATTTTTTGTTGGTTTTAGTGGTGTGTGTAATTTACAAATTTCCTCTCGGTACTGGTTACTTGCTCGAGGTTGGTTTACAAAAACACCCTGGCCCGGATTTACTAACACTTTGGGGGATATTCACAAGGAAGTTGCGAAGAGAGTCGTTAGCCTTCTTGGCTTAACGCCTCTCTCCGCCACTTCAGAAAAGCAAGGCTGCGCCTATTCACAAGGACATGGTTCAGCCTTGCTCTTCCCCCTGCCATGGTGCTAAGTTTCACAACTTAGCGCCAACGCACACACACTTGCACCAGAGTGAAAGGGTGTCTGCAAGCAGGGAGGTTTGTTTATGTACAGGAAGGTGTCCCTTACTGCACATAAACAAATTAGAAATGCCAGTTTGTAACTTACATGTGTGCTGCTTCATGCAGCACACTTGTCAGATAGAAAACGGCATTTAAAAAAAAAAGGTTTGTTTATGTTGGTGCTTACCCGTATTATCAGGGTAGCTATTGGCAACTCATCCTCAGCGCATGCACTCGAAAAGTGGCTTCCAAACCCTATATGAGGAGGGGGAAAAACAGGTATTGCCTATAAGGTAGATTCATACGAATACAAGAAATACAGTTGACTAAATGCTTGGGGTGGAAAAAAAGTGACTATGTGATGCTCTAGTTGTGAACTAAATCAACACGATTGTTTACGAGAATATGGTGAAGCAATGAGCAATATTGCAAAGGTACAATTAGCAAAGTCCACAAAAGAGAGTGTATTGATACCTTGGTATGATGCTAGGGATGCTGGGTGTTTAATGTAAAAGGACAAACCTATGTGAAGGCAATCCTAAATGGTAAAAACTCTAGAAAGTGTATATGTACTCTCCACTCACATATATCCTGGAAGATATGGACTGGCAATGAAAGGGCAAGGAACATATGGCCGGTTGTTGTTATCGTCAAGGGCACTGACACATGGGGCCATTATGACTGAGTATCTCAGAGGCAATTGTGCTCCAAACGGTCTAATTGTGACTAACGTTCCAAGATTGTTCTTAGATGACAAACCCTTCAGGGAAGACTGGTCCCTGATAGCGTGGTGCTGAACCAGGGACTGGTTGATCTTGATTATTAGTACAGCCAAGAGGATTGCAGATGCAATTCTCATTGAGATCCAAGCCCTTGAGGGCCAGATAAAAGCTACCATATCATTGAGCCTCTACAAGAAGAATCTTGAAGAAACCAACAAGACCAATAAAGAACTTAAAGAAAGTCTTCTGGCATCTAGGATCAAAAACTTCCAAAAGGATTTAGCTCACTTCTCAATGGAGAAAATTTACTCAAATTTAACAGACTACTTTAAACCACCCGACTTCAACCAACAAGGATGTGGTTTTGCTACTGGCTATTCTTCATCAGGATCAGGATATTCCACATTAGACCAGGATTCTTGTTCCAGTGATTCTGCATCCGGGAGACGCAACCCCAATAGGAGGAAAGGGAGAGGTAGGAGGCAGACTAATTGTTCTAGCTTCAATCCACATCAGCAATGGGGGCCTAAAGGTCCATGGGCTTATCCAATGCCATTGTTTCATTACCCTTCAAAACCATTTGCTTCACCACCACAACCCTTCTTCCATCAACCTCTTTTAGAACAGGGCCATGGACGACCAAGAGGCAGAAGGAGATCCCAGGCCCAAGTTCACTGGGAACAACTACTGTCAACCCGGATGACACAGAGTACGAACAAGACCGCGACCCAACCAGGGACGAGAAGGGAGATGACCTGACTGGGACTCTGAGAAGTATCATCATCATGACAGATAATGCAGAGCATGAACAAATTGAGGACCTAACTAGAGACAAGCAGGGAGACAATTTGATTGTGAATTTGAGTCAATGCACCCTAAGCCTTACAGAGACACAGCTCCTCAACAAAGGACTTGGGTATGCCTCTACCTATGAAGGGGACCCATTTCTGTTAAATCAAGAAATTGCCCTGTTTTTTAGGAAAGTGAGGGTTAATTTTTTTTTTTCTGAAACTGATTCCACTACGATGTTGGATCCATTGACAAACACCAATCTGAGCAAGAAATCAACTTTCATGCCACCACCGCACATGAGACCCCCAGAAGTCAGCACTTTTGAGAAGGCTGTCCGGAAAGACTTCGACAAAGGCTTAGCAAATCAACATTCCCTCTTCAGGAACCTTTCCAAAATTGGAACAAGAAGCAATGCAGGAGATGAACAAGGACGAATCCATAACTATCAAGTCTGCCAATAAGGGAGGTTGCATTGTTGTGATAGACACTTCATCCTACTGAGAAGAGTGTTTAAGACAAATCGCGGTCTCCAGTGCACATAACCCACTGCAGATAGATCCTACCAAGAGACTCCTTAGCACAATAGTGTCTCTGGTCGATGAGGCTAAGGAAGGAGGCTGGATTACTGAAAAAGAAGCTTAATTTTTGGTTAATTCAAATCCCTTGTTTCCGTATTTTTATAATCTTCCCAAGCTACAAAGACCGCCACCTGGACGACCTATTATCGCAGGGATTGGTTCCCTTTTAGAACCACTCTCTCATTTTTCGACTTCTCCCTTAGACCATTGGTCAAGAAAATGCTGACATATCTTCAGGACATTAAAGATGTCCTATGTGTACTAGAAAGACTAGAGTTTAGTGAAGATACAGATTTTCTAGTTTCGTTCGACTTAGAAACGTTGTACACATGTATACCACAGGACCAAACACTATGTACAGTGGAGACGTTATTAAGTGACACTGTACTGGACACCATCACTCCTGTGTCATTCATTATGGCATGTGCCACCCTTGCCATGAAAGAAAACATTTTACAATTTGAGGAGACATTATTTTTACAGACCTCTGGCACTGCGATGGGCAGCACATTTGCCCCCAGCCTGGCGAATTTGTACGTCCATTCGATAGAAGCTGAAACAATTTTGTCGCCTATTCATTTGTGGAAACACTATATTGACGAAATCCTTGTGATATGGCGAGGTACAGCACAAGATATTGAGCTTCATCACAACTGGCTCAATTCTTGTAATGAATTCCTGAAGTTCACCTGTGAACTCAGTAAAGAAAAGCTCAGATTCCTGAATCTCTTGATCTACAACTCTGAGGGCACCCTGAGCACTTAACTGTACAAAAACACCCATGGCCAAGAACTCACTCCTTTCATACTCTAGCTACCATCCTAAATCTCCACAGGAGAATTTGCCATTTGGACAATTCTTGAGGATCCAGCTCAATTGTACTGATGCTGTAAAATACAAAAAGCATTCATCAACACTGGCAGGGCAACTTCTAGACTGACAATATCCTCACTCACTCATTAGCAAATCTATGAAAAGAGCGAGAAACAATCACCGGGAAGCCCTTCTAGAGACACATCCCACTAAAGAAACCAGAGAGAGACTGATTTGTGTGAGTACTTTTAGCAGCAAGTCTAGTCTCCTGCAGAAATGTATAAACAAGAATCGGAACATCTTAATAAAGGCAGCCGCAGACTAACCAAACCCATGTTTGCATTTAAGCATAGCGTAAACCTTAGGGACCAGCTAATCCACACGAGACCATGGACCAAACAGTTGTCCCAACAGAACACACTGTGGAACCTTCCACCGATCACAGGGCACTTCCCTTGCGGACATTGTAGTGTCTGTGAGCAAACCTCACACACTACCTCCATAGATATAGGCACAGGTCATCCCTGGGAGTTGAGTCACCATACCAACTGTAACTCCGAGGAGCAATTATATCTCATCACTTGCCCCTGTTGCCTTAGGTATGTGGGAATGACCACACGGAAGGTCAAGACCCTCATGCTTGAGCATAAGAGTGCAATACGTTGTAAGAAATAGATTAACAAACTTACCAAACATTTCCTGGAAGCGAATCATGACGTCAATTAATTCATGTGGGTTGTTTTAGACAAACCAGACATCACTCAGCCCATTGCCAACATGACCCAGTTCTTGTAAAGAACAACGCTGGGTCTATAGGTTGCGCACTGACATCAGGGGCCTCGATGATATTCCTACTCATTCATAATGGATGGAGGTTCTTGCCATCATACAGGAATATTTTATCCTATATGCACATCTATATCTGTCCTCCCTTTTTTGAAGCAGGAATCCCTATGTGGTTTTCTCATCTAGTGATTTTTCAGCACATAACTACATCTCATTCACTATGGCTGAGTACAGATGAATATATTTGAGGCTACACCAGCCTGTCATTGCAGTTTGTATAATCTCAATAAAGTTTTGTTGTTTGTCGATATATTACATGACATCCAATAAAGTTTTGAGATTATTATCTCTTTGTTTCTTGAGGTTTGACAATGTTATGTGTCCATATAGCACATGCTGCCTAGGATTTTTTGCCATTTGTTGAGCCTCCAGTTCAAACGAACATAGGCTTTCACGACCATCCTAGAGACGTTCTTCAAATTTTATTGGTTTCTATATTGTTTTATTATCTCCACATTGCATCCTATGTAGAGTTTTGAGATATCTGTTTTATGAGAGATCTAATCTTTAAGGGATCTACTTTTTATCCCTCTGTGTGTCCCTGCAATAGAATTTTGAACCCTGCACTAATGGCTGCCAATGCTACAATCCGCTGGCAACAGGAAACATTTTGGAGTCCTTTCTCTGTTTCAAGAATTTTTCTAGGATCACCGAGAGCCTGTGTCTATGTGTAGTCTCTGGCAGGCGGAGCTCCAGTTCAACCGGACGTGCTATATTGGGCGCCTCGGACTGAGTCGCATTCCCCGTCCCGGCCACAATAATTGACCAGGAGCTTCTTACCCGCAAGGTAGGCTCAACTTTATCTTTTTCTCAGACTCCCCTCCACAGTGTAGAGAGGGTAGTTTTGAATCTCTGCCCATTCACTATTTTGTAGATGCCAACAGCACTTTGACATCTCACTCCGGTTTGTAATTAACAGGGGGAGGTGCACAACATGTTGGTCAGGTTAATTTACTATGTCTGGTCTGGTCAGACAATATGCTGACCCTCATTGAGGTTATCTTGTTTCCACAGAGTTTCCTTTGTAGCGACGAGAGGGCTGAGTTTTCGCACATCGCTCACTCTGCTTTGCCATCTAGATCGCCGGTATTCTGGCATCCCTTTCCGTTAAGGTTACTCCTTACAGAGTGGTAAATTGTCTCAATCAGCCTTAATGATGAGGGACTTTCTGCCCTCATCATTAAGGCTCACCTTTCCTGCCATTATATAACTATGTAAGTAAGCTAAGAGGTGAGGTGCTGTTGTTCACACAGCCCCGCCTATCCTCCTCAGTGCGATCGCCACAACTCGGGCGTTTCACCAGTCCTTGACAATAACAACAACTGGTCATATGTTCATTGCCCTTTCATTGCAAGTCTGTATCTTCCAGGATTTGTGTAAGTGGAGAGTACATATACACTTTCTAGCGTTTTTACTATTTAGCATTGCCTTCACATAGGTTTGTCCTTTTACATTAAACACCCAGCATCACCAGCTTCATATCAAGGTATCAATACACTGTCCTTTGTGGACTTTGCTAACTGTACCTTGGCAATATTGCTTGTTCCTTCACCTTATTCTCGTGAATAATCGTGTTGATTTAGTTCACAACTAGAGTATCACATCACATAGTCGCTTTTTTTCCACCCCAAGCATGCATAGTCAACTGTATTTCATCTATAATTATGACTGTACCTTACAGTCAACTCCTGTTTGTCCCCCTCCTAATATAGGGTTTGGAAGCCACCTTGATTGTGTGTGTCAAGGATGAGTTGTTAATAGCTCCCCTGTTAATACAGGTAGGCATCAATAAATTGCTACCTTTGCATTTACTGCGTAGCCACAATTGAAATTTGTCATTTTTATTATATGTGTGGCATGTGAACTAAGGAGTGTGTGTGGAAATGTGTATGAACTTTCTGATTTAACACTTGTCTCTTTACAGGGACGTTGCTGACCAGCATATCTTTATAATTGGTGCCACAATGTAATAGCTGGCTGTATCCTTTTATTCCACTTGCCAGATTTGTTACGGTGGCTATACTCACTTGTTCACATTTCTTTTTTTCACACTTCATTTGGTCCTGAAGAAAGCCACGTCACTTCTACAAAAACATGTCGACCACCTAGAGTGCATGTCATAGCCCATACACCATTTTAATCCCTGACCCCTGGATGTCCCAGTAAAACTTTTCTTCAACATACCAGGAAGTTCATTTTAAGTTCACCTGCACTGTCCACACTTCCTCCCTCCACGCCTGGCTCATCTGAAATTTTTGTAGACCTCCCAACTACCTGGAAAACATCCCTGAGCTCCTCCCTCCCAGTGAGGGGGTTGTAGCCTGCACTGCAACTAGATTCGCAGTGCAAGGAGATTCCCGATGATGAAGCATGCCACCCATGTGTGGCTGAGGAAATCGTCCTTTAAAATGGACTCCCCCGCACTCTGCTGTTTCTTTCTAGACCCAGGGTGCTTGTTTGTGTTGCCATATTTGATATGAGAGGAGTCACCCCCTATTGGTCTTTGAACCTCCTCTGGCCTTTTCTGTGTGCATCACTAGAGTAGAGTAGATAGTATGTCCTATCCTATCAAAAATAATAAAATATCTGGACGGGCATTTTGTTGGTGGCGATTTTCGAAAAGCCTCTCAAGAAGAGGACAACCCAAAGGACTGGAGAGGACAACCCAAAGGACTGGACTCAGTGGTTATAGCTATTGGTGATTCTGAGTTTTTAAAAAGAAGAAGAATGGGCAACTGGGCGGACAATCGGATGTGAGGTCTCTTCTCTCTTAGTTGGAAAATATAATATTGCCCTCCTCCTCCTCATACTTCTTTCCAGCCATGGTGCACGGTAATCAGTTGTTCAAAATCAACTGCTGCTAATAAAAAAAGATCTAGGCCTAGAAAAAGTAAAATACACAACAAACATGTTTAGAATACCTTAGTTTGGAATGCAATCTGCACAGCAGAGTAGTAGTACTAGTAGTAGTAAGGAAAGTTTTTTTACCACTTCGCTGAGCTCCTCGTTATAAGGGGTGTGAATGGGTGGGTCAGAGATTATGTGGATGATGTCATCAGTGATGTCATGAGTGATGTTATTTGAGATGTCATCAGTGATATCACTGATCGTGTCATAAGTGATATAATACGTGAGGTCATAGGTAGTGCATTGCAGGAGCGTGTGTTTTAGTTAGCTCAGCTAACTATAACATCTGAATTTCTCTGGTTTCGTATGAGTGAAATGTCAGCCTAACTATAATGTCCCTGTAACCATTGTTTTTCCTGTGAATATATATATACACACACACACACACAGCCTTCTGATGCTTGACAATGCCCTTCCAACAGGTCGGGGCTTGTGATGCGGGAGTCACTGCATAACACATTCCAAGAAAATGCACCCATGGATCAGAGTGCACATAAACGAGCCATTCCATCTGACACCGGCATGAATAGTTTTTGTTCAGCGGATAAACCCATTCTTTATTTCATGATGCGTTTCGACCTAAATACAGGTCTTGATCACATGATTTCATAGATGGGCAGTTCCTTTTCAAACATAACTACATTAGAAACAGCGACAAAGGACAACCAAATGTTTCTACTTCATTTATAAAGTCACAAATATGAACCTTAATTATTTTTACAAAACGCCAATGTAAAGTACTTAATCTGATGCTTACAATATTCAAAAATGCTCCGAAATAGATCTAAAAAATTCTTCATTTTGGTTATTACTTGGAACAGTAGCGTGATGTTTTAGATGTTCCCAGTCGTCTCTACTGATATTCTATTAGTAACTACATTGACCACAAACATTTGTGATTATGTTTGAATATTCACTGTGTCCCTGAAAGAATTTTATGCTGCTTACTTATGAGCTTTCATAGTGCTTATTGGACATAAGAATAAAAAACATTACAAGTGCCTCAAAGGATTCAATTCTATTTAGTGCATTTATGTTCATCTTCTGTGAAACAAATAAGACTTAAAAGTTACTGTCCACAAACAGTTCTTACTTTTTGAAGGGCTGTTCCTCTTACCCAAAAGTTCAACACTGTCAACAAAAACATTTCAGCCTTCCAAGTCAGAAAACTTGCAGGGAGAGGCCTTTGGGGTGTGAGAGAAGGTCAAAAGTTCATGCGGACCTCGATGAGCTTAGGTTCAGATACAGTCCCAGATTAGTTCTGCTGAAGGTGTGCCTTCTCAAGTTTTGATGCAATAGTCCCATTCGTGTTGGACAGGGTTGTGAGGAGCAAGGAGAGTATCACGTGTGGTAGTCAGCATGCTGTGAAGAGCAGGTTAGGCATTGTGGATGGGTGGGCTGGAGCTTCACGTTGGACGACCCTGTGGCTGTCAATACTGATGTACGAAGAGATGATCGGGTTGCTCACACTGATTTTTGGCGTGAGTGGCTTGGTTTCATTTCAAACAGACCCATTTGTGAATAACCAAACTCTTGAATTGAAAGCCTGCTTAGCGACACCAAGGGTCTAGGATTTGAGGGGCACCACTTGGGGGTCAGTAACTCACTGAAGATGGGTCCAAGAGCCGTTGAGGAGCCTTTTATGTCTCTGAGGCTCAGATCAGAAGGCCTGCAGACTAGCGCTGTGAGTCACTCTGGGTCATGAGTTTGAGATGGATTGTAGGCCCAGTTCTTCTTCCCCAGACAAGAGGGCAGACAGACCAGCACAGCAAGACAGCAGTTCATTCGAAACAGGAGTCCAGCAGAGTGTCAGTCCCGAAGCAGCACAGCAGTTTTTCTTCCTGGCAGATTGCCCACAGGTCCAGATTGTAGTGAAGAGTTGGTGCCTGAGGTCCTTTTTTATACAAAGTTGAGACATTGAAGAGGGAAGAACCTTCTAGAGGCATGCCTTTGAAGTGCACAGATGCCCTGCCTTCCCTTCCTTGTCTCTAGACTAACTCCAGGGGGTATGCAGCCCTTTGTGTGGAGACAGGACACTGCCTTTTCAGGTGTAAAGTGAGGCTTGGTACATGAATTTGGTGAAGAACAGAGCTAGGTAACTAAATCAACTTGCTTGATATATTTCCGAAATGGATAAGTAGGTCTAAAGTAATCAAAGAACTACTTCATATGCATTATTTGTCTGGTAGTCCAGAGCAATTATTCCGGAGCAAAACCAAGAAAATAGCTAACACTTGTTTCGCCGCTTTTCGGCACGCAGGCCTGAGGCTTTCTCATGGCTGGTAATATTAAGTGCATTTGTGACATTGGATAGAAAAATAAGAACCCAGAAGTGACTGTGTCATTGGAAAACAGTCAAGGAAACAAAGCAAAACAAGAGCAAAGGAAAGACCAAACTGCAGAATGGAATCATGAAGTTTCAAGAAAACATAGTTGCAGTCCAGGAAAAAAATGATTATTAGCATGGGGGTAGGATGATGTAGCCTTACAGCTAGAGTGGTTGACCTTGAGGTTTGGGAACTGGGTTCGAGTATCGGCAACAGCGCTCAACATCCTGTGATTCTGGGCAAATCACTTATTTTCCGCGTGCCTAGCAAAAAATGGAATATGTAGTGGTGTAACAAAACTGGTGCTCATGTAAAGCGCTCTGATACCTGATATCTTCGGGTGTAGTTTGCGCTATATAAAACTCTAGAATATCATATTCGGAACAGCATATGCAAACGTTGTTCAATATGCAATATGATAGTGTCCCAGTATCATGTCCAAAGAGAGAGCATGTTCATACATAATATGCATACGATTCATAGCACTAGCGAAAATGGTTCAAATTGTCCATGAGAGTAGCAGGGATCATTTATTTTCAAATGGCAATACAGTTTTTGGATAGAGAGGCATCCATATGTACAAGCACCAAAATAATTATACATACAGGCCCAAGGAAGTGTCGGGGGTGTGAAAGAAATGTATGAATGAAGAACAAAAAAAGAACAAATGGTGGGAGCAACAGCTGTGCATGTCTGTGTCAAAGTGTTGCATTTTATAATGTTCTTTGCCTGCGGCTCCATCAAGTCAGTCAGAATAATATTTTCCAGATGTGGGCAAGGTTGGCAGGTCTGAGTTAAACCACGGGAAAATGCTGGGGATCCCCTTTCAATGCAAAGTTGAGCTTAGCCCTCCAAGTCCATGCCTTAGCAAAAACCAGGTGGATGCACTATGTGCCATTTCCTTTAAATCAGTAGGAAAACAAACTCTCAACACATGTCTCTTCTGCATCGCTGTCACAGTGCACACCATTGTTTATCACATGCCTCCTTTCCAAAGCTATTTTGTCTCTTGTCCCAAACCTGTTCTGTTACTTGTCACAGCTCATTTTCCAATGCAATTTCCACGCAGGTAGTGTTTGTGTGTGTGTGTGCGTGTGTGTGTGTGTGTGTGTATACACATATATAGCTCTCTGCAAAGCAGCTCTGTGGCACATACTGGAGGTACCTGGCGGGTTATTTGGCCCCCAGGGACCTCAGGAATGAAGGGGACTTAATACCCCAACTTGGAACACCCCAATGTGTGGGGCTTACTGGAGGTAAGACGGATACTAGTTGGCCCCTAAAGGACCCCCAGCAGCGAAGGAGACTTCAATCGCCATGCAAGAGCGCGCAAGGGAGTGTGTTTGCAGAGTGGTGGGCAAAGGAGGTGTGGCCTGCTATGAGAACTTAGCAATCCTGCTGTGTGGGACTTACTGGAGGTAATAGGAGGGGTAGTTGGCCCCCAAGGTTGTCGTTGTGGGCCATCTACCCCTCTTGTTACCTGCAGTAAGTCCCACACAGTGGGATTGGTAAGATGTCTAAGGAGGACATGCCCCCCTTTCTCTAACACTCTGCAAATGCGCCTCCTGGCAGACTACGGGATGGCGAATGAAGTCCGATTTACCCCGGAGGGACTTGGGGGCCAATAAGCCCTCTTGGTACCTCCTCTAAGTCCTATGCAGCGGAATTCCTGAGCGCTGGTCAGAGGCCCAGCATCCTTTCTCCACCACTTTGCAAATGTGACTACTTCTTAAAGAAGCATCTTTCTGCACCTCTGACTTAGAGGTAGTTTTAATCCCCTACCCTATTATGTACTAGGGCCTTACAGAGGAGGTCATGCCAATCACAGGGGGACCCCAACGCATAGTGTTCCCTAGTCTATGTAGGTGTTTTCACTGTATTCTAAGTGTCTATTAGCATAGCACTGGCTTTAGGCCTGGTTAGTCAGAGTCAGTTACCATCAGTACCCATCAGGAAAAAGTTGGGGGCACAGGATGACTTTGCAACAAGGCTTCTTTCTGCTCCTCTGTTGGTCCTTTGTGCACATTTCTTGCTTCTTTCTGCGCCTTTCTTCATCTTTCTGGACTTCTGTTGCCTCTTATTACATTTCTCTTGCTTGTTTCTGTGCCTTTATTCCTCTTTCTGCACATGTCCTACCTCTGCAGGCATAGTTAGAAATTAGCATTTAAAAAACCTTTGAAATTTACTGAAAAAAACACAGGTTTTAGGGATGTTATAGTTAAAAAATTAGCATTTAAAAAACCTTTGAAATTCACTGAAAAAACCACAGGTTTCAGGGACGTTATAGTTAGAAATTAGCATTTAAAAAACCTTAGAAATTCACTGAAAAAACCACAGGTTTCAGAGACATTATACTTAGTTGGACATTTCACTCATACAAAACCAGTGAAATTCGGCCATTATTGTTAGTTCAGCTAACTATAACTCGCTCCCTGCAATGCACTGCTGATGACGTCATATATTACATTACTCATGGCATGGTCAGTGACATCAGTGATGACATCTCAAATGACATCACTGATGACATCACTGATTACATCATCCACGTGATAATTTGATGCATCTTCTCACACCCTAATATAACCTTTGATACACCCACTCTAAATTACAGACTGCCATTCTCAAAACCATAGATACTCCAACACCAATAACTACATACCCACTCACTGATACTTAGGTCTACACATCCATCCAATCCCTCACCTATACAGTCACTCATACTTTTGGTCACTCATCAGTACAGGACTATCATATGCACTCATACACCTATATAGACACTCACACACTACCACTCATCCATAGAGTTACTCACACACCTAGTCAGTCATGCAAAGAATTAATCACACTCCCATTTACTTACCTATACAGTTATACACACATGACCTCACTTACTCATACAGATACTAACACATACTTACGCTTTTATATAATCACTGATACAAGCACACACACATCCATACAGCCACTCTCACAATCACTCACTCTCACATATAGTCATTTATATACTCCAACACTCACATATACTGCCTTTCACATATGTAGTTACTCACAGATGTACCACTGAGACATCAATTCACTCATCAATAATCCATATAGACACTCATTTATCTACTTACCAACCCATGCAACCACTTACACACCAACTCACAGACTGATACAGACATTTACACAGTTTAGTCACTAAACCATGCATTCACTAAGACACGTTTAATCACAGTCAGTCACGCACCAACTAAATCATCCATACAGACACTCATACACCCACTCATTCTTCAGTACACCTTGGCCTATATATATTTATAAAACATATTCAAACTTTACAGAAACACACAGTCACTGGATGATGTCATCAGTAATGTCATTTGAGATGTCCTTAGTGATGGTATCAGTGATGTCACTGACCATGTCATGAGTGAAGTAATATGTGACGTCATCAGCAGTGCATTGCGGGGTACACGAGTTATAGTTAGCTGAACTAACTATAACAGCCAAATTTCACTGGTTTTGTACGAGTGAAATGTCCAACTAACTATAACATCCAAGAACACTGTGGTTTTTTCAGTGAATATATATATAAACAAAGCAGCTGAATAATTGCAATTGTAAAAAACTCCAAGTATCATGTGAAAATCTTATATGCTGACCTTGAAGGGAGAGGATGTTGCATGAGAGCTACAGCAGCTGACCTTAAAGAGCGGGAGCAGAGTTTGAGTCTTGTTGGGAGGCTCAACATCCTGTGTTTCTGGACAAATCACTTAATCTATCTGTGCCTTTGAATTCTCCGTGCCTGTGCATGAGTCTGTCTGTAAAGCAACAGATGCTCATGTAAAGTGCTCCAATACCTTTAGGGTGGAGATGCAAAATAGCAAAAAGAACGAAATGCAGAAGGGGGTGGTAAAGAAAGGGAGTGTGTTAAACTACAGCGGCAGGTGATGGAGCACAAACGGTACACATGCACTTGTATGGAGTGTGGGTAATAGATTTTTTAAAAACAGTATCTCGGAAGTGAGCAGGCAGTGGTAGGACACTGGGTGCCAGAAACTGATCGCCAACCAGAAAGGGTACTTGGTCAAAGCTCCAGGGAACAGCTGAAGCTGAGGAAAGAGAGAGGAAGTGCAACCTGATGATGTGGGAAGCTGCTGCTGACCAGTAAGAAGCAAGAGAACGAGAATGACCGGCGAAGCCGAATGATAAGTGATGAGCGGGCTATAAAACCCTTTTAAAATTTTCTTTTTTATTATTTCCAAGTGTTTTCACAAGCACAGTGCAAGCATTGAGCAGGTAAAACCTAAAAGACACACCAGTGTCTGACTGAAAATTAAAAAATCATTGTTTTAGTTAAACAAAATAACTGTTACTCAGAGATTGTTACTGGAGACCGCTGTCCACAGATTATCAAGGCGATACTGTTGGATGCAATGTAGTCATTTCACAAACTTGAAATTATTGTTGTGGGATTCCATAGTTTGCAATGTTTTCATCAATCGTTGGGATTACATGTCTAGGCGAAACTTTTACAAATTATTTAATGGAACACAATTGCCCCTGTTAGAAATGGGATTTCTGGTTGGCTAAGGCTTGCGCCAAAGTCAGGCAGAAACCACCACTCTAGTCAGGGCGAGGGAGTTACACGCCAAAGATAACAACTGCTCACCCACTTGGAAACTTGGCACAAGCAGTCAGGTTTATCCCGGTGGCCATGTGTAAAGCATTTGCGCACGCACACAACAGCAACAAAATCCCAGGCACACTACAAAAGGAACTCCACACAAGGTTATATCAAAAATAGCCTTTGTATTCTCGTAACACATTAGAATAGTAATCACACAATATACACTGTGCCAGCTGGCACTGGGCAATATTTACAAGGGATTATATACACATGACAGGTCCACAGGGACCACTGTCAGAACCATCACAAAGCAAACTTAGTAAAAGTAAAACAGATCATAAATGTACAACCAGTAAACACTAGTAATCACTGTACTTAGCATCAGCCTGTAACATAAACTACATTATGCACAGCATTACATCAGGCGCAAATTATATTCTGCGCCAACCTCACCAGCATAAACACATTATGCAATCCTCTCAAAAGTCTAAACACATTAGACCCTAACCTCCTAAACCCAACTCACATTAGGGGCATAAATCACACAGAGAGACATAATCTCACTAGCATAAACCATGATGTGCAAAACAACCTCATACATAACACACATTTAGAGGTATCAACACAGGGTGTGTAAATCATTCTACATGAATCACATTTCCTAGCACCCACAATCACAGTAGGACCTGGCGCCCTATAAACCGAACAATCCCCCTGGTCAACTGGCCATCCCAAAGAGGGGGCTCAAATGCCCTGTGTCCCAAAAGTCAGAGCACGCTGCCTATGCAGTGAAAGTCAAGGGTGGGCACTTTTGCGCAGACCTTAACGTTGCAGCTGGCACTAAGTGCTGCGCGGCTGTGAAGGTCAGGGGGCAAAGGAGTGCATCTCACTCTGAATTGAAACATGCCCCCTAAAAGAAAGACCTAAACGGTGCAGCTGCCCACTACCTGCTGGGCAGCTGGGAATATTTAAATGGGGTGTGGCACCACGGTGCTTTCTGGAACAATTTCCAGAAGGTTGCAGCTGCCCTCTGTCTGTTGGGGCAGCTCTGAAAATCGCCAAACTGGTAGGGACACAGGCCCCTCTGGCCCTCTCAAGACAAATATGTCCCCTTCGTTGGAGCCACACGGGGCTCTATAAATAATCATGCCCAAGCTGTTGCAGCGGCCCGCAACTGCAGCGCCGCTTTGAAAATCAGCACCACACAGGGGGCACTGAAAATGCATACGGGCCCCTCTGGACCTTTAACCAACAATGTGCCCCCTTCGTTGGAGCAACCCCCTATCAGGCGGGGCCGCTCTGGAAATAGGCGGGAATGCCGGGAATAAGCCGAGCCCCTCTGGGCCCCTTCAGGACAAGGGCCACACATGTAGGGGCGAGACGGACCCAATACTGTGCCTCACAAGGCACCACAACATAGAGGAAGCCCCTACTCGCCGGGGCTTCGCAGGACTCCACTCGCTGCTCTCCGGGTTTCCTCACCAGGATCGGCAGCACTTCACCTGCGCCGGCACTTCTGTTCACCCGGGCCCCCTCCTGGGACCCAGGACTTCTGCGGACATAGGCGGGGCTCTCCCTCGCACATGGGAGCCCCGCTGAATTGCAGCAACACCTCCCTGTCTTCACCCGGGCCACTCGTGGAGGCGGGGTAGGCTCCCGTCCTCCTGTCTTGCATCCCCAGTTTCCAGCCGCACTCTCTTCACCCGGACCCCCTCCTGGGACCCGGGACTCCTGCACGGTGCCAGTGGAGGCGGGGTAGGCTCCCGTCCTCCTCCACACCCGCAGCCACGCTTCCCCTTGTTTCCCGGCGTCTTCTCCTGGAAGGCGGAATCGGCACCCGCGAGACCCCACCCACAGTCAGGCGGATGCGTCTGGCTTCCTGTGGGACAGATCGGGTCGCGGCGGTGATTCACGATATCGGTGACAATTGCGGGGTGGGCACCCGTGTCTTTAAAAAAAATAAACAAGCGGCCATGCGTGGTGGGCACCCGCAATTTAAAAATAAAAATAAGCGGGGTGGGCACCCGCCGACCAAATAAAGTAAGTCCGCGAAAGGTACCACGATGCGGGTTGGGCACCCGCCGGAAGGTTAAAACAGCAAAAACGCGGCATCAAAGCGGGGTGGGCACCCGCAACATAAAGAAAAATGTGGGGTAGGCACCCGCCGCTATGAGCATAACGAGGGAATTCCTACGGTGGGGATTCCCTCCTAAAGGGGCTGCTTTGCAGCGCTTCGCAGCCCCTAGGCTCTCCCTTAGGCAAAGTCAGGGCAAAGCGCTCACAGGGCGCAGAAGTCAGCAAAAAGAACTGAAGGTCCTTGGGGAAAAGAAGGATAACACAAAAAGGGTTCCCAAAAAGTCCTTTAGATACAACTGGTTCAGGGGAGCTTTGGCTCACTTTGTTTTGCCCAGCTCCTCTCTCCCTTTCACAGGACAGGCTAGGTGCTCAGACGCACCACAGGGGGCGGAGCCAGCATTGTGGAGGGAAGGCACAGTCCTATTTAGGTCCCAGGTGCAACTCCTCCCTCCCATCTACATGTAGATCTCTCCATTCACCACCAGGCAGACTCACCCTCGCTCCTGGAATTCCCCAGCCCTCTCAGCTCCTGTCAATCACAAGCCAGACATGCACTCCATATCAGGCAGGCAGACACACAGTACACAGAAATGCCAACTTCTAGAAGTGGCACTTCTCCACCAGTCACCCTAAATCTGCGCACACCATGCGCAGCATTTATTCTCCCGAGTTCGCACATACCAAACTCGACCCTTCACTCTTCTCACACCAGGAACTACCAGGGACACACATATCCCCCATGCATTCCTATTTGAGGGCAGGCCCATCTCACCACACATACACAGAGCGCACGCACTTTACACTAGACCCCAGTGCAAAAGTGCTCAGAGGCCTAAAATCACCAACACCAGGTTACAGAAAAAGGCAGGGAGAACGCAAAAGGTTTCGGGGTGAACCTGCCAAAAGGGCCAAGTCCAACAGCCCCCTATTTGTGGTCTACACCCCCGTTGAATATGGGAAAGCATATCAGTGGAAGCAGAGCAGTATTCAAGGCTTTTGATCTTGGACTTCATTATAGCTGTTTGGCTCTGCATTGTTTGGTGCTGGTCAGCATAAAGACAGGTTTATTTTAAATGACAGACAATAAATTATTTTTTACTGTTTGTGAGCAAAGAGAAATGTCGAAATATAGAGTGTTCAAAGAAGCAGTGCTATCACACTGACAAATTGAAGCAGCTAATGTCTTTTTGTGGGATCATGCTGGTAGAGAAGTAAATAGGAAATTGAGCAAAGGAAAAGAACACTGTGAATTGGATGCAGTGGATTTTCAGAAGAGGTAATTCATGCACCTGTTTGGTAGCAGATGTCTCTGTAATGTGGGTTCTGCCTGTCACTAGAAAGTATCAATTACAATAATTCCTGACACAATAGGATTCTGCACATTTCTCGCACAGCATCAATTCAATCATCCTTTAAAAGGAATGTCTTACAGATGATCTCACATTAATTTGCAAAAATTTCCAGTTTTGAGTGGACACCCCAATTTGCACTGATTGTTTTTACTGGTTTTACACTCTGTGCACTGAGGCACTGCTATCCAGTGCCCAATGTTTATGTGCTCTGACCCCTAACATATGTACACATTGGCTAATTCTTGGTTTGCATATTTAATTTTCATATAAGGCCATTGTATAGAGTGAGGAAACACCCACCCATGGCATAGGAAGTTAAATTGCACCTGAGAACTGTGGACCTTACTGTGCTATCCACTAGTGTGACAGAAGGTGCAATGTACTCTGCTGTGAACTTTCTCTAGACATAGTATGTACATTAGTTTAAGTGCATTGTTGAAAGATGTGTTTACCTAAGTGCTAATGCAAACAGGTCCTGCTAATTAGTTTAAAGCCTTTGTTTCCTGCTGACCTCAAGGTCGTCTAGTATGCTTGCTTGTTGTTTATTGGTTCAGATGCTACTAATTAAAGCCCTCCAATCCCTGCCTCAGTTTTGAGCTAGAGACAACCTTCAAATTGACTAGAATCACTCAATAATAATCTTCAGGAAGGCTGCTGCTGTGCTTACTGTGTTTGTTTTCTCAACCTTCAATTTCCTGTCACAGTCTCGTGCCTGAGACAGCCTTCTTATTGACAGGAAACACTCAGTAATCACTTTCATGACAGGTTTAAAACACAGGCCTGCATTGGCTTCTTTGGTCCATCTTGAGAGGGAGCTGTGTTGCCTGTCAGCACCGCCCTTGAGTTCTTAGCCCTGCTGCCTGCAACAAAAATAGTCCGGACATCTTCAACTTGAAACTGGGAGGGATGCAACCTCTACTGAAACTCTGTTCCTTAACAACAGCTTTTAACAATCTTGAATCCTTGAACCAGGTTGATCAGCCAGTGCTGCTGTGACCCAATCACCTTGACTATGACCATTTTGTTGCTGTTTAACACCAGCTATTCTGACACAGTGCACAGACATCAGGTTGTTGCACTAAATGGGGGCTTAGAGTTTTGGTACCTCATTTTTTTTCAAGAACACCCTAGAAATTTGTATTTGAACAAGAAATATGTGGCTAAAGGAAAAGGACTAGCTGCTTGAAGTAACAGAATGTTAAAGAGAGATATATATTTAAAAATCACCTGAGCAGAGGCTATAAGATATCCGCACAGGATTCTGTGCTGGGGTAAGTGGTCAAGGGTCCTTCACTTGGTGTCAAATTCCTTATGGTTGGTATGTGTCATTAAAGACTCGCCCCTCGGACGGATTGTAAAGCATTTTGAGAGTTCCACCAATAACAGGAAGCATCTTCATCTGTGATCAAGAGGACATCGTCTATGGTTGCTAATGTTGCTTGATTTTCAACTAGAGTCAACGACTGGTGACAGAAATGCAGATAGTGCGATATGTAAGATGCCTGCCAATTTGGCACGTTATCTAAAATAACACAGACACAGATAAGTAAAAACATGTAAAGAGCTTGGAATGAAGTGGTACATCATATCACCTGACTGTGGTGTGCTACAAGCTGTGTACAACTTGTTCCAACAAAGGCGTGAGTCTATAAAACACGATGCCCTTATCTCTCTGGTCAAAGAGTGTGAATCCCTGATGAAGATCCCCTCGTTACTACTGGAAAGTTGAGGTAGGAACAGACTGTGTCACATGATGACAATCCCCATATTTGTTGCCCAAAGTAGGAACTGTTGTATTCTTCTTCTTTGGATAGTGTAGATGATGTAAGCCTTGATATTTACACCTGCCCTTAGCTCACTTTATGTTTCTGCACAAATAGGCTATTGCGCTACTTAGAGTGACTTGCAATGAAAATAGTAATTTGCTTTTCATGAGTTCTGCATGGGACTTTCAGGGGCATATTATAAAGAATGGTGTTAAAAATTACTGACGGTTTAGCAGCAGAAAACTGCCGTTAAAGCGGTGATAATGGGCTTGATAATATGCCCTTGTGAATTCCCATGGAAGCCCGTGTTCTGTTGTGAACCTGGGCTTCTCTGGGAATTCTCCAGGACATATTATCAAGCCCATTAACGCCGCTTTAGCGGCGGTTTTCTGCCACTAAACCGGCGATAATTTTAACGCCGTCCTTGATAATATGCCCTGTTGTATCCTTCCCTTTTGGTTTATCCCCGCACCCCTCCTCCCACTGTCCAGATGGTTCTTTCTTAGAATGTTGTAGGGAAGGCTCTCATGGAATGTTGACAGAGAGAGCCTGACTAGCATGAAGCGTTTGCGGCAAGCTGAAGATGCAGCTGTTCTAATATATGAATAAAGAAGATCCTACTCACCTTATGCTTCTGTCATTACTTCATTTATTGGCGACGAGGACGGGATGCTGTGTCAGGGACAGTGCTGCATCTTCCCCTGTGAGATTCGTCTTGCCAGCTGTCGATAGCCCCATTCTCATAAAGGAGACTATTATCCTGGAAACGCTATTGCAGTACGGACTTCAGATTCAATTGAATGAGGGTGAGTCGACTTCTAAATAATCAGCGCACATTACTTAAACGAAGCTACTTTCACCTTTGGCTGTCTGAATGCGTTTGGGAAGGCGAATGTTCCTGTCAAGTTCGGAGCGTTAGTGCAGCGCGGTGCTGGTGTTGAAGTTCATGTGGTTTCCCGTACTGTCGGAATTCTTCCTGTGACAACGGGACTGGCGCTTTTCTGAGGAGAAACGGTGTGAAGTTCTGCAGTCGCGCTTCCTGGGCTGGCGTTGGTAACTCTTGCCCGAGGTTCTTTCCGGGCATCCTACAGCGCACTGTTGGGGAGCGTGGAGGTGGACCCAAGGAAACTCTGTGTGAAGAGGTTTTGGTGAATTTTCACCACACGTACGACGAGGTTCCGGATGAGCGTTCGTCTAGGTAAACTAGTCTGTGGGGCTCAGCAGCAGATTTGCTGAATTGAATTTGGCTACGGAGGCTGTGCATCGTTTTTTTTCTTTGAGGAAGCAATCGGCCTTTGAGTCTAAAATACTACTTTTGCATTGATTTTCTACACGCAATTCCGGCAGCTGAGGAAATCCTACGTGTCAAGAGAGACTGTGGCTACTGTGAGGACGGAACAGCCAGTGATTTCAAGTATTCATGTGGGTTTGGAGAAATTCATGAGTAAATCCAAGCAATTGTGAGAGCAAAGTTTTACATGTGGAGTGTGTTGCATTTAACCCCTTTCTTTTCAGATGGACAGTCAGGGCAGAGTATTGAAACGTTTTGTTTTGGACTATATGTGTGATAAAAAGGGGTCTTTTCACAGTTTTTAAAGAAGCATTTTCCCTGGGCTTTCGCACGTAGTGTAGCATAAACTGGGGAGGAGTGTATACATTAGCCGCAAGTGTAGAACTTTTGGTCATTTTCTCCAGCGAATATGGCAGGGGCAGGCATGAGTCAACAACCTGCGTTTTTGAATGAAGTAGGAGAACCAGATATACCGTGGCACAGGTGGGAGGGTATTTTTAAATCATACCTCATTGCCATTGGTGAAGGAAATTTTTCAAATGTGAGGAGGCAGCACATTCCTTTGCACAATCTAGGTGTCCAAGGAAGGAAGGTTTTTGAGGACATCACAGGTAGATTAGTTGAGGATGAAACAGATGATGAAGATGTAGGAGGGGACGTATACGAATATACACTAAGGAAGTTGGAAGAGCACGTCAAACATAAAATAAACGTGGTTTTGGAGAGGCACACATTTTTTAAAAGAAGTCAGAGGAAGGAAGAGAAGGTTTCATCATATGTAGCGGTTTTAAGGGACTTGTCAGCAACCTGTGAATTTGGTGAGGTGTACTAATGACATGAAGGTTCAAGAAGAATTATTGACCAGGAACCCAGATCTAGAGGAGGCAATAAGCATTGCGAAGGGTTTAGAACATGCAGATATATGCATGAGGGAGATGAGAGCATCCTCTGGTGAGAGTAGAGAAAAAGGTGAAACCAAACCTGCCCAAAATGAGGAGGCTGTATGTAAGGTGGGGGATAGAAGTAAAGATGTACCCAGTAGAATTATGGAGAGTTTGGTGTGTTTCAGATGCGGTAGCCCCAATCACTTGGCGAATAATTGGAAATGTCCAGCTAGGAACATTGTTTGCAGAAAATGTAACAAGAAGGGACATTTGTCAAAAGTGTGCAAAGCGTTCATACCTAAATTTCATGAAATTGGTTGTGCGGAGGCTGAGATTGGTGAAAGAAAAACGTATATTTTTCAAATAGGTCAAGGAAGTATGGGTGAGAAAGTACAATATCCCTCTTGCGATATTATCTTGGATGGGGAGAAATTTCAAATGTACGCGGATTCATGTTCATCATTCACACTCATTGAGGAGAAGGTATTTAAGGAAAAGTTCAAGGGAAAACAAATAGAGTTAGAAAATGCAGACATCAGTCCTTCAGGGTACAACAAGGAACCCATTCCCTTAGTTGGGATGGTGAGAATGAGAATTACTTTTAAGGATAGACACACGGTAGGCAAGGTATATATCACCAAACATGGGTCGAGTCTTCTAGGGTGGAAGCACCAGAAGGATTTGGGCATCACTTTGGATCCCAACAATGAGGAACAGGTCATGTTGGTAGAACCACAGGAGGTGGGCAGTAATTTCATTAAGGAATTCCCTGAGGTGTTTTCTGATAAACTGGGTAAGTTGAAAAATTACATGCACAAAATTGTCTTACAGGAAGGAGCGGTCCCGGTTGTGCACAAAACTCGGTCTATTCCACTGCTCATGAGAGAACCTTTAAAGGAAGAACTCCTAAAACTGGTAAAGCAGGGTGTTTTCGAAGAAATAGAGAGTTCAGAGTGGTTGGCACCCATTGTTCTCACAACCAAGGATAAAGGGGGCAGTATCAGGTTGTGTGTGGACTTGAGGGACTTGAACGCAAATATTCTTGTTGATAGACATCCTTTACCAAGGATAAATGAAATGTTAAGCACAATCCATGGTGCAAAATGTTTCAGTGTACTAGACCTTTCATCGGCTTACCACCAGGTGTAACTTCATCCAGATTCACAGCTTTTGACGGCTTTCACCACCCCATTTGGCAATTATACATTTTTGAGGATGCTTTTTGGCTTGGCGTCTGCCACCTCAGCATTTCAAAGGATAATGCAGCATATTCTAAAAGATTGTAAGAAAACCATGTGTTTTCAGGATGACATTTTGGTGTATGGTTCAAGTGAGCATGAACATGGTAAAAATGTAGAATTGGCACTCAATAAGTTGAAGGAGGCAGGATTTACTACGAAAGAAAGTAAATGCAAATTGGGTGTAACATCAGTGGACTATTTGGGGCACACAATATCGGAGGAAGGCATTAAACCTAAAATTGACTTGGTGGAGGCGGTTAGGAAAGCGCCTACTCCCACTTGTAGGGAAGATGTTTTGTCATTTCTGGGTTTGGCAGAATTTATGTCGAAGTACATAAAGAACTTTTCTATGTTGTCTCAACCCCTAAGGGATTTAGTAAAGAAAAATTCCACCTTCACCTGGGGAAAAGAACAAGAAGAGGCCTTCAAGCAGATGAAGGAATCCATAATTTCGGCCCCTTTCATAGGTAACTTTGAGGTGGCAAGGGATACTTTAATCTCAACGGATGCTAGTAGCAAGGGGATAGGGGCCACCCTAGCTCAAAGGATTGACAATAAAGTGCGGGTAGTAGCATTTGCATCTAGAACCCTGACAGTTGCGGAGTCAAACTATTCTACTGTGGAAAAGGAGGCGTTAGCAGTGTATTGGGCAATACAACACTTCAAGTTTTTTGTGTGGGGTGTACCATTCGAATTGTGTACTGATCACAAACCTCTACTGGCCATTTTCACACAAAAAAGATATGGAGAACATGACTCCTCGTATTGCTAAATGGTTGCTTGGTCTCCAAGGTTACAATTTCAAGATGGTGTATATACCGGGTCCGCAGAATAAGGTGGCAGATTTTTTGTCAAGGTCTCCCATTGAATTAGAAGAAGGGACTCCAGATGTGAAGGAGGCCATTCTGGAGATTTCCCTAAAAGCGGTGTCACAAAGCCATTGGGATCTCCATATGGAACAAGATTGTACCATTAAGTTAGTAAAAAACTATGTGATTAAGGGGTGGCCAACCAAATGCAAAACACTTCCTGAGGAAGTACATCCCTTTTGGAATGTTAGAGACGAGTTGTCTGTGGAAGGGAATTTTCTTCTCAAGTCAGGAAAGTTAGTTCCCCCGGGTGGTCTCAGGAACCACATTATAGATCTCTCGCATGAGGGACACTTAGGGAAAAGTCTGTGTAAAGCGAGACTAAGATCAGACTTTTGGTTTCCATACATGGATCAATTGATGGAGGAGAAGGTAAGTGAATGTGAGTCATGCAGCATGAGTGACAAAAGCAAGTTTACTAGGCGCATTCCTTTGAGACCGGTAGAGGTACCTGAGGAACCCTGGAATAAACTGGGCTTAGACATTGCGGGCCCCCTGCATGGGTTAGGTCCACAGGAGATGTATCTGTTGGTCCTAATTGATTATTACTCCAACTGGATTACACATAAATTTGTGAATAAGATCAACACAAAGTCGCTCATAGAGTTTTTGACAGAGGTGTTTTCCAAAGAGGGTATTCCGACCACTATCGTCACAGATAATGGTGTACAGTTTGCATCAGACGAAATGAAGGAATTTCTTGCAGACATGTCTATTGCTCACATACGCACACCTTTATATTGCCCGAAAGCCAATGGAAAGGTGGAGAGAGCTAATAGATTGTTAAAAGGATGCATTCAGTTGGCTGCCACATCACGTAAGCCTATTGAATCGGCTGTTGATATGCTGTGGTCATACCATACCTCTCCCAAACTGGCCACTAGGTATTCCCCGTTTGAGCTGTTGAGGGGGAGGAAGGCGGGCTCAAAGTTATCTCCCAACTGGTTGCCTCAGAAAAAAGAAGTGGTTGTCAATCCTGTGGAGTTTAGAAAGAAAGTTTCAGAAAAACAACAAAAATACAAGGAGTGGTATGACAAGAAGTGGGGTACCAGGAACAAGTCTCTAGTCCCAGGGCAAAGGGTATGGATTAGAAAACCCTATGGCTTAGGCAACAAAGGTGACAAATTCTTTCCTCCTGAAAGGATCAAAGAGGTTAAGAGTAATGTGGTCATACTAGAGAATGGGAAAATGTGGAGCATGGATAGAGTTGCCATGGGTCCCGTTGATTCTAGCACTAGAGAGGTAGACAAGTCACATGGTTATGGTAGCAGACTTGAGGAGGAGCAGGAGAGAAGGAGGCAAAGACACAGAAATTCTCCTCATTGGCACAAAGACTTCAAGATGGGTTGAAGGGCCACATTTACCCCATGTCGTTTTCTCCTCTCATAGCATGCCTGCCATCCAGGGTAGGGGGGTGGTTTCTTGTCTTCCCCCTTGGCATGTCATTTCCTTTCCCTTCCTCTTCTTAGTTTCCCCCCCCCGTCCCTTTCTCTTTGGGGAGGAGGTTGTGTTGTATCCTTCCCTTTTGGTTTATCCCCGCACCCCTCCTCCCACTGTCCAGATGGTTCTTTCTTAGAATGTTGTAGGGAAGGCTCTCATGGAATGTTGACAGAGAGAGCCTGACTAGCACGAAGTGTTTGCGGCAAGCTGAAGATGCAGCTGTTCTAATATATGAATAAAGAAGATCCTACTCACCTTCTGCTTCTGTCATTACTTCATTTCCCTTAGTGTTTCTGCCCCAACACGCCCACCTTAAAACATGTGAAAAATACTTAGCGGAAGGCAATTTTTGTGGCACATAAGGGTAAAAAAACAAGACAGAAAGATACTAGCATCAGTTAATACATTTCTGTCGGACAACACTGTGGGCTTAGGCATTGCAAGCAAAGCCTTAGTGAATTTTGTCCTTAATTTCATTGCCAAACTTCAAGGTATTCCAAATATAAATCCTTTAAGCATCACTTATGAAGACAATAAGACTGCATGTAAGTATATGTGTCGACAAAAGGCAGCTTTTTGACTAGACCTATTTCCACGTGTGGTGCTAAAGGAAGAGGTCTGTCAAGTTTTACTTCAGTATACTCGCACATTAACGTAAACAAATAATCATTGCTTAAGAGTGACACGTTCATGAAGGAGCACATCAAGTTTTAAAACACAGCTTCAAACATAGTGAAAATATTTTATCTGTATTTCTCCTTGCACAACTCAATATTATTGTTACTGTCATTATATAAATCAATCAGCAGCCTGACATGAAACATCCTTCTGGGTGTGATTACCCTGTACACAATGTGAATAACTAGAGTGTGTTATTCATAGGGTGACAATGAGTTTCGATGATTCAATCGACTTCTTTTTGCCCTATAAACTTTGCACACACTTGAAGTTATGGAAATCCTGTGCTCTTGGAATTATGCATTTTGTTTTGAAAATGCGCTCCTGGGATTTTTAACTTTACTAGTTTGTGCATGCTGATTAGTTTTGGAAGTAGACTTGTTTCTCTGAAATTGTGTTACACTGTTTAATAAAAGTACACAAAAGAAATTTACATCTTTCTAGTGGCTGCATGGCAACTCATTTGCTTGGAAAGTAGTTACCAGTGGTCTTGTTAGATGAATATTTCCTGTGGAAATATAGGATTTCTCGCTAAAGACTGTGTATTTCAAGCGCCCATATCAAAGCGCAGACTTGATATACAGACATATTTAAATAATAATTCGTTTTCAGAGCGTGTATTTTAATGTATGTTCTAATTATCTGTCACGTTTAAACCTACATCTTTTGCTCTTCTGTTTATCTTTTTCTTTCTTGGTTAATGAAAAAGCCAACTGCATAAAGTGGATGGATGATTTTCAATGTATAAGCAGTTCATGATTGTAAGACAGTCAGATATTTTTACCATAACAATAAATTCTCCACACAGAAAAATTATATTAGAATTCATAATGATTCGTGCAGCACTAGATTCTCTAGCATCTCTGGTATATAAAGCCTTCTCCACAGCACATTATTACACGTTCTGTGATGGTATATAAGTAATTCATTCAATAGCTAGAAAAGGACGTAAACATGTATTTGATTGTAGTACACAAAACGACAATAGAAACGTGTAATTCGAATCATAAAGACATATGATTGAGGTTACAAACATACAAACGCATTTCTGAATCCTATGTTCACATTCATTGCATGCTTAGTATGACACTGTATTAATTATATCTCAGGTCAAAAAATGTACAAAACATTTCGAGGATTGGAACTCCAAGGCCGTGAGTCCCAGTTAGTTTGGCTGTTTCAACCCCTGTGCAAAGTCCTATTTCCACAGAAGTCGAAATTACGAGTTACGTGGTATTTAATGCACCCGATAATTAGCGGAGTGCTGTTAATTACCTCTCTTTTCATTAAAATTCAGTAGAACAAATATGTTGGAATTCAGCAGGGAAATTTGTATGTATTTAGTGAAGCGCACCAAAATCCACATTATTTCCCAAAAACTAAGATAAATAACGTATCCCATGATATCATTATTTATACTACTGCGGTACCACAAGAAAATATTTCTTGTTTTTTTAACACAGGGGTGAGGGAGTAAACCTACACTGCCTCCCTATATGTTTTTTTTCCTTATTATGAAACTGTGACTGGGTCCCCAAGTCCAAAAAAATGGCTGGCAAATATCTTTTTATATGTTGAGGGCAGACAAGCAAATCCTACATTTTAATCTGCTGGTCCCACAATTGTTCTATGGCCTGAAATATCTATAAATATTAAAACTTGATTTCTCAAAAACCCCTTTACAGATTTACACCAAATCTCAATAGAACACTTTCTGGGTAAAGATCTAGCTTTCTACAAAGTTGTTGAAACTGTTCAGCCATTTTGGCTGTAGCAGTGTTAGGCATTCTTATGGGAAATTACATGGGGAAAACATGTTTCTCACTGCCTCAAGGTCCCTCTGGAGTAAAGTGGACTTCAACCCCCAACCAGTAGTACTCCAGGATGTGCGTTTCCAGAGTGATGGAGAAAGGGGGGCGTGGTCTCTGAAGACCTCTTAACAATCCCACTGTGTGGGACTTACTGGAGGTAACACGAGGGGTAGCTGGCTCCAAGGACATCATTGTGTGCCAACTGCCCCTCCTGTTACCTCCAGTAAGTCCCACACAGCAGGATTGCTAAGTTCTGATTGCAGGCCACGCCCCCTTTCTCCACCAGTCTGCAAATGCACTTCCAGGCACACTCTTGGTTGGAGGATGAAGTCTCCTTCGCTGCTGGGGTCCTTAGGGGCCAACTAGCCTAGCTGTTACCTCCAGTAAGCCCAACACAGCTGGATTGCTGAGAGGGTCAGAGGCCATGTCCCCTTTCTCCACCACTCTTCAAACGCGCCTCCTGGTGCACTGCTGCTTGCAGGATGAATTCCACTTTAGTCCTGAAGCCCTCAGGATGCAAAGGGACCTCATCACCCCACCAGCAGTACACTGACAGGCACGTTTACAGAGTGGTGGAAAAAGGGGCGTGCCTACGACCACCTCTCAGCAATCCCACTGTGTGGGGCTTACTGGACCTAACAGGTGGGCTACTTGGCCCCTAAGGACACTCAGGAGCAAAGGGGACTTCATACCCCAACCAAGAGCATGCCAGGAGGTGTGTTTGCAGAGTAGTGGATAAAGGGGGCTGGGCCTCCGCCGAGTTGCCGACTTCCAATATGTTTTTTACTTTTGGAAGACAGGCTATGTGATCCCCCTTCCCTTGAACCCTTTGGGCCCAGGGGACCCCATCCCCCGGGGCCTGGCCCATTTTATTTTTAAATTCAAATAAAAAGGGAGGGGGGCTGTGGAGACCCCTCCTGAGGATGATTTCAGCCCCGGGAACCCCATCCCCTGAGGCCAGGTCATTTCTTTTTTCTTTTTTTAATATTTCATTTTAAGGAGGGGGGGCATGCGGCCCCTCTCCCAGACCGATTTTGGCCCCAGGGAGCCCAAGCTCCGGGGCCCAGCCATTTTATTTATTAGGAGCCACCCCTCCTGGGCCAATTTCGGCCCTGGGGACTCCATCTTCTGGGCATTGCCAGCTGGCTGGGAACCACGGGGTAGCCTGAAGGCCCCCGTGGTTCCATCAAGCTCCCGCCACTAGCGGCATCAGGCATATCTTTTCACACCCAGGGAGCTGCTGACATGCAGCTCCTTGGGGGTAAAAAGCAAAGTGTGCTCACTTTGACCAAGCGAGAGCAAAGTGCTTTTGCTTGGTTAAAGAAAGCACACTTGTTTGCAAGTGCTCCTGCCATCCCATAGCAAACTGCAATGTCCTGGAGGTGGGCACCCCGGGACATTGCTGGAGCCGGCCCTGGGGGGCTGGTAGACCCAGTGCCGTTTACGGCTTCAGGAGGGTGCCTGTGTGGCCCCACTCCTGTTTGGAAAATGGAGGCCTCCTGGCTGCATGGGAGGCAGGAGCTCCCCCATGCTTTATTATCTACGTAGCCCTAGTTTGGTGGTGGTCCCCAGGGATGCGGGAGGCGGCATGGCCCCTGTACTTCATATCAATCAATCAGGGCACTTGTAAAGCGTGCTACTTACCCGTGAGGGTCCCAAGGCGCTTAGGGGTGGGTGCCGCTACTGTTTGAAGAGCCAGGTCTTGAGGAGTCTTCTGAAGGCGAGTAGGTCTTGGGTCTGTCGTAGGTGGGTTGGGAGGGTGTTCCAGGTTTTGGTGGCGAGGTAAGAGAAGGATCTGCCACTGGCGGTCGTACGTTGGATGTGGGGGACATCTGCGAGGGCGATGTTGGCAGAGCGGAGATGGCGGGTGGGGGTGTAGAAGCTGAGTCTGCTGTTCAGGTAGGCTGGTCCGGCGTTGTGGAGTGCTTTGTGTGCGTGGGTGAGGAGCTTGAAGGTGATCCTCTTGTCGTTGGGGAGCCAGTGCAGGTCTCTCAGGACGGGGTGATGTGGCTGCGGCAGGGGGCGTTGACGATCAGTCGGGCGGAGGCGTTTTGGATGCGTTGTAGCCGCCATTGGTGTTTGGCTGGGATTCCTTCGTAGAGTGCGTTGCCGTAGTCCTGTCTGCTGCTGACGAGGGCCTGTGTCACTGTTCTTCTTGTTTCGGTCGGGATCCATTTGTAGATCCGGCGGAGCATGCGTAGAGTGTTGTAGCTGGAGGAGGAGACGGCGTTGACTTGCTTGGACATGGAGAGGGAGGAGTCGAGGATGAATCCTAGGTTGCGTGTGTGGTCGGTTGGTATCGGTGCTGTCCCCAGGGTGGTCGGCCACCAGGAGTCGTCCCAGGCTGAGGGGGTGGGTCCGAGGATGAGGACCTTTGTCTTGTCCGAGTTCATATACATAGCCCCGGGAGGTGGCGATCCCTGGGGCTGCGTGGATGGGGCAGAAATCACTTACATGTATGTAAGGCACCTGTTTGTTAGTGTTTGAGAGGTTGAATGTGGTCTTGGTGAAAATATATATATATATACACACATCAGTGACTTAATTGCGAGTCATCACTGTAAGGCCAGGTAATCACGTTTTCATATAAGCAATTTTAACATAATGCTTATATTGATTGTGATGGTATGTGTTTAATATTTGCTGCTCAGTATTTTTATGGTTTCAAACATGGAAGACATTAATGCGAGTTTGCACTACATTTGTTGCCCATATCTTGATGTATTCACTGGGATGCAACCCAGTATGTGAATTATTTGTAATATGAGTGCTATTATATTGCTCTTTTATAGATGGCCGACCCAGAAAATATTCCTGTTTGTAGGTTACTAGTTGTTTAAGTCCCTTTCCAATCTTTGTATTTTTGTACACCACTGTGTAGTTAAAGTTAGGTCAGAGCTACCATAGGAAGAGCATTTTTTGTTTAGCTAATAGCCATATTGACTGTTGGTACCTCGGGAGATCCATGGATATCGCAATTTAAAAAATCGAGCTTTTCTTTTGGTTGAACATGTTTTTTTCCCTTTGTTCACTTGTGAAACAATCACACAGGAGCTCTTGCTCTGATTGGATGGCCACAACATTTCCAAAAATGTTGTTACCACCAATACAGAACATGGGAATTCAAAATGAAACAAAAAACATACATCTAGAAGGGGGCGTGGTATGAGAACAATGACCCACTGAATCTTTAAACAAGTTTGTAAAAAAAAAACATTTTTTGGTACGGGACAGTCAAGTGAGGGTCCCCTGGGGCTGGGATAGACCCCCCCAAAAAATTAAAGCAATCCTAATACACCATAAAATCATATTGGGTGGGTCAAACCCTACTACACACAGTCTGCACTCATTGCACAGGCTGTGTGTAGGTCTCACTCACTCCAGAGACCTATGTCTCAGGTGGATAAGCCCTAAAGTGCACAGTCTGTGCTCACTGTGCAGAATGTGTATAAGATTCACTCCCTCTAGACATGCAAGCACTATTAGGTGGGCAAGCCCCTGATACACACATGCAGTGTTCAGTGTACTGACTGTCTCAAAATATGTTCCAATCCCACTCCCTCATAAACCAGATCCTCTTTAGGTGGGCAAACCCTACTACACCCAGTGTGTGTTCAATGTGCAAACTGTGCATAGAGCTCACTCCCACAATGATCAAAGTTCTATTAGGGAGGCAAACCCTGACTATGTAGAGTCTACACTCATTGTGGATACTGTGCATAGAGTCCACTCTCTCCAGGCACAAAAGCCCCCATTAATGGGAAAGCCCCTACTACGTAAAGCCTTAATTCTCTGCTCTACCCTTCATGGAAAGCCCAATCACTTCAGACACTCAAGCCCAATTAGGTGGGCAAGCCACTACTACGCAGAGGCTGGCTCTCTGTGCAGCTCTTCATGGGGGGTTCACTCCCTCCACATGCTGAAGTTTCCTTATGTAGCCAAGGGCCTACCATGTACACTAAGGTATGTTAGTAATATTCTAATTTACATTTGAAAAAAACTAGAAATTCACTGAAAAAACCAAAGGGTTAAAGTTACATTATAGTTAGGGGTGGTAATGATTTGTTACTTTACGTTAAAAATGCTTTAGAAATTCACTGAAAAAATAAAGGTTAAAATAACGCTATAATTATGTCTGGCACTAATAGCTTGCTTCATTATAAAAAAGTAAGACATTCACTGAAAAAAATGAAGGTTAATGTGAGGTTATAGTTAGGTGAAAAGTCAGTTAAAAATACCAGTTTAAACTAAAACAACACTGAAATTCACCAACTATGCTCTGTGAAGTGTAAACAGATGGTTTGTTCTGAGTGGGGCAGCGTTAACAACAAACCATAAAGTGTGCATCGATACTTGCCATAATATGATGCATCGGACATTGGCAGGTCTCTCTTCCAGGACTCCTCCATAGACACTGGCAGTGGGTTTCCTTTTACCAGCCTCAGATTTCCAAAACGAATGAGGATTTTTTTCCCCCCATATGCTCCCCACCCGGTGAAATAATAAACTAGACAACTCAACTTGTTACCCCATTCCACCCATGGGAACCCTCCCAAAAAGAAAACTGGGTGTGTTCGATTTATTACCCTTTGGCGCTCACGTCTTCATCCAGCATATGAGTATTAAATGGATTAAGCCTGGGCCCTTAACTGCTCAATGAAAGTGCCTACCTCTCTAGGGTCCTCAAAATTATACATTTTGCTCTTCCACATGACTTTAAGCAGTGCATGGAATCTCAATTGGGCTGTAGCACCTAAAGACCTTAAATCTGGAATGAACTTCCCCATCTCCCACTGTCTGTCCTGTATTATCCTGGAGACATCGGTCCGAATTCGAAACGACCACTTCCCTTTAGTAAAACTGCCAGCTTTTAAGGCCTCAGACAGAACTCCTTTCTTTAGAGTGTAAGTTTTGAAATTAATCAGGATTCTCCTTGAGGTTTTCCTATTCAGATGTTTTGAGAAGGGATCTCTGAGTATCCTTTGTATATCTACCTCCAGATCCTGAGTATCAATGGAGGGGATGAATTCATTCAACTGACTTAGAATAAAACCCTTGATATTATCCCCCACCAGGCCTTCAGGAATGTTGAGTATCTTAATATTAATATGCCTAAAATTGTTCTTACCAGCTGACTTTTCTGGCCGGTTTTTAGTGCTTGGATTTTGCTTCAATTATTCTCCTCTTCCCTGTTAAGGGCCTCTACTGAGGCTTCCATTACGCACTTCCTTTTTGTAATAGCTGACATTTTAGTTTTCAAAGTTTCACAAGAGCCTTACATTTTAAATTGATTTCTTTCCGAGATGGCAAACTTATTTCTAATTTCTGAAGATAAGGCCTTTAGCATTTCAGCCAACCCCAGCTGCTTCTGACAACCTTCATTTGCGCTAGTGAGGTCGGTGGCGAATAAAGATTCAGAAACCTGGTTCATGTCAGCAAGGGGGTAAGGGGTTCACAGTCACCTAATACCTGAAACCTGTTGGAAGTAACAATACTCAAGTGAGGTACTTCTGCATCTTGTTTGTTAGTCTCCATGTTTAAAGCAGAGTTCCTGTTGTCTTTAGGCAGATCTCCAACTACAGGTTTTGCGGGCCCAGTAGGCTGAACCTTGGCCTGTACTTTAAAAAAAGATTTAAGAGAGGGGGTTATCTTGACTTGGGCCAGCTGCTTCTCTGAAGCATTGAAGATGGAAGGATGCTTACTGTAGAAGAAGAGACCAGCAGGTTTAAGGTGGTGCTACCCCCTATTTTCCTAGCAGACCATTTGGGCTCAGTTTTTTCACAAATAGGGGCTAGTGGGTGTGTGAGAATATCTACAGTGCCGAATCTTTTATTCCTTAATGCATATCTACTTGTGACCACTACCCCCTTCCCACCGGTTAGGACATCGAACTGTACAGATGAGACAACTGGCTCAGGCAATTCAAAAACCTCCCCCCTCTTACTTGGTCACCTTGTGCAGTGCTTTCTTTGGGGGCCTTCTCCTTTTCTCTCTGTGGTATTGTTGTAGAACTGCAGGCAGCACTTGGCTCCCAAGCACCAATACGCCTAGCCCGTCTAGGGCTCAAGGGCAGTGATAACCTTAAGGAAAGTGCTGGTGGTGGTTCCCTGCTGCAGTCTCGAGAAAAGCACCTGTAGGGAGCCTTGACACCTGTAGGATTCCTGGAGTTAGAGGCAGTGCGGTGCACCTTGAAGGGACTAACACTGCCTGGAGTTCCCCGAGTGCTTCGAGCGAAGGTGTTAAAGCTTGCTTAAAGTGTGCTTCCGTGAATGCAGATGATTTGCATATGTTTCGGCAGTGTCCTCAGATTCAGGACTTCTGGCAAGACGTTGGTAAGACTATCTCAGAGATTCTGGAGAAAAAAATTGAGGTATGCTCTGCTTTAGTTATTTTTGGGATTCTCCCAGGAGAGGTGGTTAATTGTAAACTTACATAACTGCAAGTACATTTATTATATTGCAATAAGAGAAATTTCTTTGAAACGGGTATCGCCTCTGTCCCCAGTGTTTTTGGACTGGGTTAACTCCGTTAAAAGAGTTAACAGGCTTGATCACGGATGTCTCTCTAAAAAAAGAACGAGATTTTGGGATGAATGGGCTAATAAGACGCACTATACAATGTCCTAGTTTGGTCCTAAGATTATGAGATAAGTAAGACCCTGCCAAGGAGATTGTTTTATGGTAAGGTTGCTACGCTGCCCTCTGCTCATCTAGGTGTCTTGAGGTTGGCCCTTTAGGAACCTTGGAGACGTCAAGGTAACAGTTATGGGTTGAGCCCTCCCTCCACAGGTGCCTTTAAAGAGCCAATACCTCTCAAGAGATAATTACTTATTTATGAATGAGGACAAAATATTAAAAGAAAAACACACTGAAATTCACCAGTAATAGTTTAATGAGCTAACTTTAACTTGTACCCACACCATACATGGTAATTGAACTTCCATAGTTCACCACTCATGACATGTTCAATGAAATCATTGATGACATCACTGATGATTTCTCAAATTACATTCTACTACCGAAGGAATGTTTTGTATCATGTATTTGGGGTGGCTACACTGAGCAAGAACCAAGCTGTTACCAGCTGCCTCTTTTCTAAACAAACTAATCAGGCTCAGAAATCTGAGTGTCTTAAAATTCCACTTGGTTGATACTGATGTGGCTAGTGAAACATAAAGTAAGATTGTTGTGATTCATTCAGACTGTTGAAGAAATCCTTCTCTTCAGACTGGGTACCCTCCCCAAATAAAGAACACATTGTTTACATATGTAATCCAGAGCATAATGTGTTTGTACTCAGGTGTGAGGGCCTACTCCTTCCACCAGCCCAGAAAAAGATTTGCATAGCTGGAGGGGAAGCAGGTCTCCATAGGTATTCCTTTAATTTGTCTATAGATGGCGGAGCCAAACAAAAACACATTATTGGATGAACAGAATGATAGAATGTCAATTATCATTTCATAATGATGCAAGTATGAGAGAGATGTCGCTTTCAAAGTGACAACGAGCATTAAACCCCGAGGTGTGTGTAATAGACTCAAGAAAAAGTAAATATCTTAAGATATTCTCAAGTAACCTGCCAATGGCCAACATAATAAGTTGTCCAGGGTTGATTAGCAGGATGTTAATAAATTTTAGGCAAACAATAGAGGATGGGTATTCTGGGGTGATCACATTTCAGGAAAAGAAACTCTTCCCAGTCTAATGGCCCCCTATTGCTTCAATCTATCAGTAGTTACTTGTACTCAGTATAGATTCTTTAGACAATAGTTTTACCAATACAAGCGTGGCACAGAGTATTTCTAAAGTGTAAAATTATGACATTACCACTTTTGCCTGCGGGGCATGTCACTCCGTCGATCATTTCCTTTGGTTTTGCTTTGTTCGCCATAAGTTGGCAGGGTATGCTCAGACGTGAGTGCCTTGCTCACTTTGCCACTGGATTCAAGCAAGCCTGGCTGAAGACGGCTGAAATGCCAGAAACCGGTCCTAGGATGCTTGTTTCCGGTCAAGGGCAGACATGGCTTGGCAGTTCGGGCTGGACTGTTCCCATGAGGCACAGGGTCAGACTGATTTGCATAAGGCCATGTCTGAACTGGGGTGGCAGAGTGGGCTAAAGAACGGTGATGGATTAAACCCAGATCAGTTGACTGGGGGTGAGTGCTTGCAATGTTCAACACTCTGTCCATCATTTCCTTTGGTTTTGCTTTGTTCGCCATAAGTTGGCAGGGTATGCTCAGACGTCAGTCCCTTGCTCACTTTGCCACTGGATTCAAGCAAGCCTGGCTGAAGACGGCTAAAATGCCAGAAACCGGTCCTAGGAAGCTTGTGTCCGGTCCAGGGAAGACATGGCTTGGCAGTTCGGGCTGGACTGTTCCCATGAGGTACAGGGTCAGACTGATTTGCATATGGCCATGTCTGAACTAGGGTGGCAGAGTGGGCTAAAGAACGGTGATGGATTAAACCCAGATCAGTTGGCTGGGGGTGAGTGCTTGCAATGTTCAACACTCCGTCCATCATTTCCTTTGGTTTTGCTTTATTCGCCATAAGTTGGCAGGGTATGCTCAGACGTGAGTCCCTTGCTCACTTTGCCACTGGATTCAAGCAGGCCTGGCTGAAGACGGTTGAAATGCCAGAAACCGGTCCTAGGAAGCTTGTTTCCGGTCCAGGGAAGACATGGCTTGGCAGTTCGGGCTGGACTGTTCCCATGAGGCACAGGGTCAGACTGATTTGCATATGGCCATGTCTGAACTGGGGTGGCAGAGTGGGCTAAAGAACGGTGATGGATTAAACCCAGATCAGTTGACTGGGGGAGAGTGCTTGCAATGTTCAACACTCCGTCCACCATTTCCTTTGGTTTTGCTTTGTTCGCCATAAGATGGCAGGGTATGCTCAGACATGAGTCCCTTGCTCACTTTGCCACTGGATTCAAGCAGGTGTGGCTGAAGACGGCTTAAATGCCAGAAACCGGTCCTAGGAAGCTTGTTTCCGATCCAGGGAAGACATGGCTTGGCAGTTCGGGCTGGACTGTTCCCATGAGGCACAGGGTCAGACTGATTTGCATATGGCCATGTCTGAACTGGGGTGGCAGAGTGGGCTAAAGAAAGGTGATGGATTAAACCCAGATCAGTTGACTGGGGGTGAGTACTTGCAATGTTCAACACTCCGTCCATCATTTCCTTTGGTTTTGCTTTGTTCGCCATAAGTTGGCAGGGTATGCTCAGACGTGAGTCCCTTGCTCACTTTGCCACTGGATTCAAGCAAGCCTGGCTGAAGACGGCTAAATTGCCAGAAATCGGTCCTAGGAAGCTTGTTTCCGGTCCAGGGAAGACATGGCTTGGCAGTTCGGGCTGGACCGTTCCCATGAGGTACAGGGTCAGACTGATTTCCATATGGCCATGTCTGAACTGGGGTGGCAGAGTGGGCTAAAGAACGGTGATGGATTAAACCCAGATCAGTTGACTGGGGGTGAGTGCTTGCAATGTTCAACACTCCGTCCATCATTTCCTTTGGTTTTGCTTTGTTCGCCATAAGTTGGCAGGGTATGCTCAGACGTGAGTCCCTTGCTCACTTTGCCACTGGATTCAAGCAGGCCTGGCTGAAGACGGCTGAAATGCCAGAAACCGGTCCTAGGAAGCTTGTTTCCGGTCCAGGGAAGACATGGCTTGGCAGTTCGGGCTGGACTGTTCCCATGAGGCACAGGGTCAGACTGATTTGCATATGGCCATGTCTGAACTGGGGTGGCAGAGTGGGCTAAAGAACGGTGATGGATTAAACCCAGATCAGTTGACTGGGGGTGAGTGCATGCAATGTTCAACACTCCGTCCATCATTTCCTTTGGTTTTACTATATTAGGATCATCATACAAGCTATGGATAGCTCTATGTTCACTCCAAGTGAAGTAAGATTTATATGGACTTTTGGATTGCCTCATACTTTTAGGTTCAACTGTTGCCACTTCATGGAAAGCATTCAGCAGTAAAAAGGCATACTAGTTATGTAGGTGGAAGGTGGTTTGAAACCACTTGGGCAGCTCAAATTGACAACTATGTCTATATCTGCTAGGTCGAGAAAGGAGTTTACTACTGCACTCAGTCTCTGTTTCTGTGTTTAACTCTGCCAGAATGTTTAAGAAGTCAACATAATTAATATTTTGATTACTGGGTTGGAAAGTTGCAGTACATGCAGTGTCATTTCTCCTAGTTTCCTCCATCTTCATTTTCCTAAGTTTGACCTTACATATAAATGTATATAAACATATATGAGTATGCATGTAATTGAAAGTACTAGACGTACAGAAAGACAAGCCAGATGTTAAAATGTTCAGCTCATCCATAGTTAAAAGTCTATTACATAAATGTACCTTATTGGCCTTCTTCTGACCCCTCGTTATGATTTCCATTGGGGTCCTGTTATCTCCACTTGTGTTTGCTTCCTCTCCTTGTTTTCCTCGTCCTTCTCTGTTTGCTCCTCTTTCTCTTGCTTGCTATTGACCACTGCCTTTGTTAAGTAGATGGAGCTCATCTAAAAACATCTGCCTATGGATGTTAGTGTCAATTGCGCTCATACTGCATCCATCTGATGTATCAGTCTCATTACCAACCTCCTCTATATCCATTGTCACTTTGTTTGTAGGTTTAGCCTGTCTGACTTGGGGCCATATGTATCAAAAAAGAGTTTTGCGATTCTCAAATTTTGATTTTTAGCGAATCGCAATTAGAGAATCGTAAAATGCAATGTATGTAGGATTTGCTAAAAATTTTGCGAATCCTACATATTCCTTATTTGCGAATCGCAAATTGAGATTCGCAAATAAGTAATACCTTCCCATTCATTCCTATCGGCTAGGCCCATAGGAATGAACAGGAAGACATTCTCAATTTGCGATTACCAATTAGAGAATCGCAAGTTGAGAATGCAATTTCAAGGTTGCAAGGGTGCTAAAAGGACACCCTGTTGCACCCCTGAAATATGCATGTGTGCACATTTTGCGCACATACATGCCCTAAGGGCATGCATGCGCGACATATGGCACTTTAAAAAAATCAAAAAAGTGCTTTTTTAAAGAAAATCGCAAATTACCACCAACTTGAAGGTGGTGGTAATTTGCAATTCTGTAAGACCAAATAGCAAATTTCTGGTGCTTCCAGAATTGCATTTAAGGAATCACAATTTGCATTTCCTTAATTACATTCGCAAGATAGAGAATTGAAAATTTTGCAATTCTCTATTTTGCAATGGCCTTTTGGGATGATACATCCCAAAATGCTTTTTTTCAATTCGAAAACTGGCCTATTCTGAGAATCTGCCCATTTGCAAATGGGAAAAAGCTTGATACATATGGCCCTTGGTTATTAATAAGTATGTCATTCCTAAGTAGGCAATCATATTTCTTTCAGAAAGTCAAAATTCAACACATTTGGTAGTCCTTATGGTCTCTAGCAAATTTGTGTTGCTTTTAGTTTTTTATTTCACATTCATATTTATCCAATTTACTATTTGTGTTCTCAATAAACATAGAGTGGTTATCTCTTGTGTTTTGCTTCTTAATATCACCAGCAATCAATTGAACATCAACAATTAATTTGTCTCTCTCACACAGGTGTATTTGATCAAGATTTTCAACATGCCTACTGAACAATTAGCAAACGTCTCTACCCACCCCTCTAAAGGTCCGGGCCTTAATGGAAGGCACAGTGAAGATTCTCAGTCCTCGGGGTCCTGACCAATATCCACATATTTCCTCACACCATTTACTCAGTTCAACTCTCAACAGCTTTCCAAACCTTTCATATTTTTGTTTAAGTGTGACATTAGTCTCCTCAAGTCTAGAGTCATAATTTGTATCTCTTTAGATATCTATAATTTTCCATTATTTTTAATTAATAACACTTGAATTACAATGAAGATAACATCAACTCCAAGCATATTACATATGGAAGAGTTCCAACAAAAGTATGCCTCTATTTCCAACTTTGTCATGCAGAACCAATAAAATGAACTCACCTAGGAATAAATTGTTTTCATCAAATCCTCCAGCTTGGTTAGGCAGCTACTTTGTATGGGGATACATTTACAGTCCCACATTGAATCAAAGCAGGGCCACAAACATCCAATACATGTCGTGATGAAAGCATACAGAGAGTATACACTGCCTTGAAGTGCAGGAATGTACCAAGTTGATCAATTGTCCAGGCGGACCTCAATAGAACATATAAATAATGTTGCCACTGCTTGTCACCTCATGGACCTTCCAGATGGCCCACACAGAGCACCTCTCTATGACATGGCATGAAGAACCCTGTAAAATCTCGACAAAACACTCCGTAAAGGTCACACAGTACTACATGCACTCTGGAGTTGAATTTTGAATATTTATTACAACAAAGAAAACTCTGCATGTTTTCAGTCAATTGGCCATACAGACATTGTGTTACAACCGTATTATGTGCACATTTAATGGTAAACAGTGAAAACGGTGAATCAAGAATGTATGGCGTTCGTTTTTCCTCTGATAAATATATATATATATATATTCACTGAAAAAACCATAGGTTTCAGGGGTGTTATAGTTAGCTGGACATTTCCCTCGTACAAAACCCTAGAAATTCCCCTGTTATAGTTAGTTCAGCTAACTATAACTCGCTCCCCCGCAATGCACTGCTGATGACGTCACATATTACATCACTGATGACATGGTCAGTGACATCACTGATGACATCACTGATGACATCTCAAATGACATCACTGATGGCATCACTGATGACGTCATCCATGTGATAAATTAGTGCATCTTCTCACACCCTAATATAACCTTTGATACACCGACTCAAAATTTCAGACGGCAATTTTGACAACCATAGAGACTCCAATACCAATAACTACTCACCCACTCATTGACTTTTTGGTCTACATTAGGCCTGGGCTAAAGTTTTGTTCCGTTCGCGGAAATTGCGATAATTTGACATTTTCGCGTACCGCGGAATGCGCGAAAATGTCAAAATTTCCGCATTCCGCATCTTGGCGATAATTTGTTTCTTGCTCGCGCAGTAAAATAATACATTCTCTTGCGCGATCGCCTTACCTGAATCCCTGCGTTCGCCGACAAGTTTTCTTGATCCGGTCGCGTTCTCCATGAGATGTTGTATTGTTTTTAGCCATTTGCGCTGTCTCGCAACAGTTCGCGCCCGCATTGACGTCATGCATCGCGCGATCACGTCTTTCTTCTCGCGATCATGCACCGCGAGACAACTGAAAACAAGATGGCCGTGCCCGCGAGCAACCACATGGGTAAGTTGGCGAGCCGCAACCATGCAGAAAATCTCGCAAACATGCGGGAAAAAAACTTCCGCATCTTCGCGATATTTCCGCGTGTTTGCGATAATTTTTAACATTTTCGCAATAATTTGCGAAAGTGGATTTCACAAATTCCGCCCACCCCTAGTCTACATACATCTCCACTCACTCACCTGTACAGTCACTCATACTTACAATCACTCTGTGCATTTATACACCTATATAGACACTCACACACCGCCAATCATCCATTGAGGTACTGACACATCTAGTCAGTCATGCAAATAATTAATCACAGTAAAATTTACTCACCTATACAGTTAAAAACACTCAAGTTTACTTACTCATAAAAATACTAACAAATTCTGTGTCTTCCTGCAAAAAAACAAACAGCACATGACACAGATATCCTTGCACTATGGCGCATACAGCCACTCCCAAAATCACACACTCTCACATATAGATAGTTATATACTCTTACACACATATACACTGCGTTTCATAAATGTAGTTACTGACACATGTACCACTGAGATATACATTCAATCACTGACACACCCATACATACACTCACCCAACCATACAGTCCATCACAGATGCACTCTTAAAAACATGCACCCACTGAATCACCCACTCACACATCTAGTCACAGAGTCACACACACCCTACCCACACAAACACTCAGGCACCCATACAGATACTCAGACAACCAATCAATAACCCATATAGACACTCATATAGCTATTCACAAAACCATGCAGCCACTTATACACCAACACACAGACACATACAGACATTCACACAGTTTACTCACTAGTTTGCAGTAAGATACATTTAATGACTCACTTATAGACTCAGTTACGCACCTAGAAAATCATCCATTCACACACTTGTACACCCACTTATTTTTCAACAGGCCTTTCCCTATATATATTAAACATAATAAAACTGTTCAGAAACACATACTCAATGGATGATGTCATCAGTGATGTCATCAGTGATGTCATTTGAGATGTCATCAGTGATGTCATCAGTGATGTCACTGACCATGTCATGAGTGATTTAATATGTGACATCATCAGCAGTGCATTGCGGGGGCGCGAGTTATAGTTAGCTGAACTAACTATAACAGGGGAATTTCTAGGGTTTTGTATGAGGGAAATGTCCAGCTAACTATAACACCCCTGAAACCTATGGTTTTTTCAGTGAATTTCTAAGGTTTTTTAAATGCCAATTCCTAACTATAATGCCCCTGAAACCTTTGTTTTTTTCAGTGAATTTCAAAGGTTTTTTAAATGCCAATTCCTAACTATAACGCCCCTGAAACCTTTGTTTTTTTCAGTGAATTTCAAAGGTTTTTTAAATGCCAATTCCTAACTATAACGTGCATGAAACCTATGGTTTTTTCAGTGAATTTCAAAGGTTTTTTAAATGCTAATTCCTATCTATAACTTATCTCTGAAGATATCATGAAAAGCATTCTTTTTTAAAAGTAGGGTGCACATTAGTTTTGTGGAAAAGCATCTTTGTGATTGGTTAAGAAAAAGCAGTTTCAACGTGGAGTACATATGATAGGATAAAATTTGCTCAGCTCAACCACACCTGCTACTTGCATTTGGAAGGCACTGTTCGAACTTAAAACAATCGTCAACTTTTAACCTGCATGTGTCATTAAATGTTCCAGAAAATGTTACAAAAAAATATCGTAAAGTTTTAAAAAATTGATGAACTTTTAACCTGCATGTATTGTAGAATGTTCTAGAAAGTGTGTTGATAGAATACGTTGCACTTCTGACTTCTATGTGTTGTTGAATATTTAAAAAAACGGTTCATATGGAAAATTAAAAAGAAACCAATAGAGAAGTTTTGAAACCTAAAAGAATCAAGGAACTATTCTAACTTATTCTTTACATGTATTTATATGTGCAGCAACAAAATTATAGACACAACAGCACTAGGAAGAGGAAGAAGCAGGGAGTAGGGGGAGGGGGAGGGGGCATAATGGCACACATGCACAATTAAGTACAACACACATATAGACTAACAATGGCCAAAGTGAAACACACCAACAAGGAGCACAAGTCACACAACCTGCCAGCATCACACCACTGAACGAGCATAGAAGTGAAAACCACGCTGCATTCATACAGGATGTGTACAAAGCCAGTCGTTGGTGTTGTGGGATGTCTGCGACTGTGGTCATCATGGATGAGATGCCCAGCATGTGGCACATGGTCGAGTTCACTGTGTGTTATGTATCCAAACGGCTGCTCCTCCCTCCCACGAGCCCCCACACTTTTGTACGGTGAGCTGTTGTATCTCGTGCACTCGTACGGCATGCCATTGTAATGCCTATTTGCGCATGTCCTGCTACATTCCAACTACAACATCACAGTGGCGTTTGGAGGTGGTGCATGCCACTTTACAACATCGACTACTGCGGCTCTTGTATTGGGCCACACCAGAACACAGAGACACACTTACCGCACTTCCTGTACACGGACATGTCCGAGACACCCCGTTCCCCTTGCCGGATAGGCACACCCCTGCACTGACCTGTGAACGACAGACCAGCACACGCCAATTGTGCATGCAGGAGGATGCGTACGTAGCTACACATCCAGGCTCACTGCCAACGCTGAGGTGACAGCACACTGTGATGTTGCAGGGCTCGTGCCTATCATGCTAAGACAATGACCACAGGGACACACTTACTAAGATGTGGGTTTGGGGGGCATTGGCGGTCCTGGAGTTGTTAAGATGAGTCTTCTGGCCCTCATGGGTATCCCTATATCATGCTCATTGACGCTATGGCACCTGTGGGTGTTCTGGTGTGGCTCTTGGCTGTGTTTCCTTTCATGGTGCAGGTAGTTGTCCTGCTTAACACCAGCAGAAAGCAGGTGTAAAATCCCTGGTGCTAACGTGTCTTATCGCCGGAATTTGTTTTGCATTGCAATTTGTGTGAAAGTTGTGATGTGATTTTTTTCGTGTGCACAACAATATACGAACTGAGCAGTGTATCTCGTCAAGATCCAGCACCTGACGCACTATTCCCAATCAATATAAATACAATGAGATTTCTTAATAGATTTTGTGTGCACACTGTAAGTGTAGCCAATACCTCAGTGCAATACAATACAGGATTTTAGTATTTAGAATAAATCGCAAAGGTGCACCTCGTGTCTTTTTGCACGGGAACGGCTACTCTCCATTTCATTATCAGCACTTTAACGGAAGTAAAGTTGAGATAAATCTAACACAGTATTCAGAAGTTGGTGCAAACTGCAGATATCACCAGTATTCCAGCGATAAGTGCCCCAAAATTTAACACCATGGTGGACTCCATCAAATAACAGTAAGAAGAACAAGAAAGAGTCACACAGCAGTTAAGAGAACAACCAAAAACATTATTAATTTTTTTTTCAAACTTTATTTTTTATAATAATAAATATTTAAACGATAAACTATTTTCAAACTTTATTTTTTTATTAACATAAATATAAACAATAAACTTATAAACAAAATGTAACAACAATAATACAAAACAACAAGGCGGAACACTCCTGTGGGAACCACGGATGTCGACGACAGACCTGGAAAATCAGAAAGATTGTTAAAAAAAAAACAACATGGGGGCCGATTCCGATCCAGGAAAAACTGGGTACGAATCGTCGGACGGAGCGTTTTCTCTGTCCGACTCGTACCCTGGAAAAATACCTTACAAACATGCAAGTACGATTCATACGGAAACACCATTTCCGTACGAATCTTAAAAAACACCGACCGGCTAAAATATACCCGCAATTCCGATACGAGACACCGCGTACGCGACATTCGCACGGAGTCAGGCAGCGTTTTACGGACCAGCAAGTACGATTCGTACCCACAGCACTTCACATGGCAATATTTTTACGGGACCCAAAAAGTGCCGGAAAAGCTAAGTACGCCATGATGCACAGCGAAAAGGGGGCCTGGTACGCACCATACCCCCATTCCTACATGTCCTCACCATACCCCCAGCCCCCCCATGTCCGCGCCGCACCCCAGCACCCCCCCATGTCCGCGCCGTACCCCCACCCCCGTATGTACAGAGCGTACCCCCACCCCACCCCCATATGTATGGAGCGTACCCCCACCCCACCCCATAGGTACGGAGCGTACCCCCACCCCCGTATGTACAGTGCGTACCCCTTGTATGTACGGTGCGTACCCCCACCCCCGTATGTACTGTGCCTACCCCCAGCGCGTAGCATAGTGCTGGGGGTATGCACCGTACATACGAGGGGTACGCACCGTACATACGGGGGTGGGGGTATGTATAGAGCATACCCCCACCCTGTAGGTACGGAGCGTACCCCCACCCCCGTATGTACGGTGCGTACCCCTCGTATGTACGGTGCATACCCCCACACCCCATACATACGGGGTGGGGGTACGACGCAGACATGGGGGGGCTGGGGGTACGGCGCGTACTTGGGGGGGTGGGCTGGGGGGGTGTTCGGCGCGTATGCTGGCACATGTTTGGACGTCTCCATGGTTGCTATGGGAGTTCGCTCCGTACGGTGTTTTTTCCATACGGTTGTGCATTCGGACGGACGGGACGGATTGTACTTGCGCGCTTGGACTTCATTTTCCCGATTCGTACGTAAAAATGTCTGGGGACGTGTCGGACACTTTTTCCCACCCGAGGACATGTCGGGGAATTTTCCCAATGCGATTCGTATGGATTTTTTTACATACGAATCGTACTTGCCAGTTTGTACGGTTCGTACGTAAAAAAATCCGGATACGAGTCGTACGGGGAATATTTTTAACGGATCGGAATCGGCACCATGGTATTCTCAACAAAATACCACAAGAAACAAATCACAGATATATAAAATGCATACAGCTAACAAAATTTTATAAGTTTAACTTACAAAAACTGTAAATGTTGCCGCTTTAAAATATTTACCGAACCTGAGGAATTTTTTTTGCAGAAGGCACCACGCCCACGACGTTTTTCTTCAGTGGTGAAGACATTTTTTACTTTTTCCAAGGGGCAAACAAAGACCAATGCCACCTTCTTCATTCGCAAGATTTGCCAAAGAGTTCTGTTACGAGGGATCCTAACAAAAAATACTCGTGCGGCACAGCAAGTATGATGAAACACCTAAGGACCCTTCATTCAAACAATCTTGCACAAGAAGAGTGCAAACAGATGAGAAACCCTCCTGTTATGTATCTGTACAAAAGAATCAAAAATAAATGTATATTAATAACTTTCAAATTTATACTATTCCATTACTGTACAAACACATTTTATATAAAAACTGACTAAGAAACTATAGCCCTGAACCACAAGTGTGACGATCGTTAAAACACAACATGCATAGTGCATACTACTTTGAAGCAGTTCATGCCCTAAAGCCTACCTCACTAAAAGACTACATGCTAACAGACTAAATGATTACAGTACTATAAGGAGACACACTGGGTGAGTGACAGGGTGTTTGCTAGAAGAGTATGAATACTAACTAGGGAATTGAAGGTGTGAAACACAACTGTGTAGGTGATTAGAGGACTGCATCCATACTGCATAGGCATTTAAAGCAGTCCATGTGCTAAGGCATGGCTCACTGCATGACTACTTGCGTACTGACTGAATGATTAGAGTACAGCAAGGAGAGTGCCTAGGTGAATTTATAAGTGCTAGGCTTTTCGCACAGGGAATGGATTAGTACTTGGTACTGAATGGGTCACTAGAGGACTGCAAAGGGAGTGACAGGGTATTTCCTGGAAGTGAATGGATACTGACTAGGGAATTGAAGGTGAGAAAGACAATTGTGTAGGTGGTTAGAGGACTGCATGCATAGTGGATACGGGTTTGAAGCAGTCCATATACTAAGGCCTAGGTCACTGGATGAGTACTTGGGTACTGACTGAATGATTAGAGTACTGCAAGGAGAGTGCCTGGGTGAATTTATTAGGGTTTGGTGCAGTGAATGGATTAGTACATGATGCTGAATGGGTCACTAGAGGAGTGCAAATGGAGTGACAGGGTGTTTGCTGGAAGTGAACGGATACAGACTGGGGAATTGAAGTTGTGAAAGACAAGTGTGTAGGTGCTTAGAGGACTGCATGCATAGTGGATAGGGGTTTGAAGAAGTCCATGTGCTAAGACCTGGCTCAGTGCATGAATACTTAGGCAGTGACTGAATCATTAGAGTACTGGAAAGAGAGTGTCTTGGTGAATTTATAAGTGTTTGGGTTTTGGCACAGTGAATGGATTAGTACATGCTGTTGAATGGGTCTCTAGAGGAGTGCAAAGGAAGTGACAGGATGTTTCCTGGAAGTGTATGGATACTGACTAGGGAATTGAAGGTGTAAAAGACAAGTGTATAGTATGTTAGAACACTACATGCATACTTCATAGACATTGGAAGCAGTCTATTTGGTACTTAGAAACTGACTAAATAATCAGACTACTTCTAGGACAGTGCTTAGGTAAAACTTTAAAATTTTCAGTTCTGCCACAGTGAACAGAATAGTACATGGTACTGCACCTTAGTGTCAAACCCTGACTCATTTGATCAATGCATAAGCAAAGACTAGCTTCTAATGCTACTAAAACTTGACAAAATGGGAGGTTTTAAATTAGTTATCTGTCAGCAAATACACGATGTTACCAAATGCTTCTCTCACAGTGGTTCTCAAATGCACACAGACTCACAGTGTGATTCTAGACAACAACCACTATACCTAGGAGTTTACCAAAAATCATTCACTACTGTGGAAGTGGTAAGCGAACTGCACACAATCTTCATATTTCAGGACTGCACTTTTATGTCAAAGCCTGACTCATATAATCAAAGATTATACAATGACTGGTTTCTAATTCTACCAAAATATAAAAACAGCACAGTTATCTGTCTATAAACACATGAAAAACACAAATGCTTATCACAGAATGGTTTCTACATGCATACACATTGTAGAGAAAAAAAGTACTCCCTACACTTTAGCAGGAAAAATACATTAGTCTGATTAAAATCAAAATAGTCTACATACATCCCCTCACAATTAAATAACTCATCTTTCAAGTTCTTTTGTAGATTAGGAAGTATATCAATCACTCACCATATTTTCTTTTACAGAATCTCTGCACTGTGCACCTCTCAGCAAAAGCAAAGAATGAAAACGTTTCCCTTTCATTTTTCACACATATACATGTAAACATCAAATCACAATCCTTCGCACATAAACTCAAAAGCAAAAACACATTTCTATTGGTTAAACATTTCAACCCTTTCCAACTGAAATACATTTCAACCCTTCACCCAATCTGCCTTCTGCCTGTGACCATAGAAACAGGCCATGGAACACTGCACTGAGCTCACAGGTCATAAGTTCAGCACACAATGTTCCTACACAAGACAGGAAGTGTGCTTAACTTTTCAACATATCAGCTTATCATATATAATGTTCCTTACAATCTGTTTTTGTTAACCAATAACAATCATACCTTTATAAAACAGAAATATACACCCTACCTTTCAGTGTAGAAAGTTGTCATACCACCAATGATTTCTTGTCGTTTTTCAAAAAACGTTGCCGTGGATCCGCGCACCCACCGCAAGAGAATCCGTGCATCCAACACGATAGGATGCACGCACCGTGGGCGCATTTCCCCGTGTTTTTTTTTTTTAAAAAGGGGGCCCCAGGGGGTCCTTCTGGGACCCCCTAAGCACCTCTAGAGGGTCAGAGTATTTCCACTCTGCCCCCTTTATATGTTTTACACACTTATTCCCCTTGCATCTTCAGGCTCGCTTCTACCGAGGCAGAAAATGGGCGCCAACAGTTCCTGGTTTCGAATGTAGACAGCCAATTAGCATTCAGCGCGCGATCGGGAGGGTGCGCGCTCGGTTCGGGGAGGGTGCGCTTGCGGTGTGGGTACGGTCAGCGGATCCTCTGCGGCCATAGATATCACTAACTTTTTTACCCTAATTTTCTCAGGAACTACTGAACAGATTCACACCATATATGCAAAAGGCACGAGTCCGAACTGAGGACTACCTCTTTGCCAAATTTGGTGTCATTCCGTTCAGCGGTTCGGGCTGTAGCTGCAACAACAGATCCTACGGGAAATTGCATGGGGAAAACGCGTTTTGGGACGCCCCTTTTTTCTCGGCCCCTGCTTGACGGATCACCGCAAAACTTTCAGGGTAGAAGCAGAGTGGAGCTGGCCAAAAGTTTGGAAAACTTCGCGAGGATTCGTCAACCGGCGCCAACGTTATTCCAAATAGAATGTTGCAGATTTCCTATGGAAAATAGGTCCTAACTATAATTATCTACTGGCGACCGCCAGTAGATCATATATATATATATATATTACCTACTGGCGGTCGCCAGTAGGTAGTTATAGTTAGGACCGTGTTTCCATAGGAAATCTCAAAATTCTATTTTGAATAACTTTGGCGCCGGTTGACGAATCCTCGCGAAATTTTCAAAACTAATGGGGCGCTACGCTCCGCTCCTACCCTGAAAGTCTCGGGGTGATTAGTCAAGTGGGGGCTGAGAAAAAAGGGGGGTCCCAAAACGTATTTTCCCCATGCATTTTTCCATAGGACCTTTAGTACGAGCTACAGCCCGAACGGCTGAACAGAATTACTTGTAATTTGGCAGAGAGGTAGTCCGCAGGTCAAGGATGTGCCTTTTGTAGGTCTGGTGTAAATCTGTTCAGTAGTTCCTGAGAAAATAGCATTTAAATCAATATATATATCGGTAAGCGCGCTTGATTGGTTGTCACATGACTGTAAACATTCGAATCGGACTAAATCAGGAAGTGTCGGCCGCCATTTCGTGTGTTTCACACAGAAAAAAAAAGGGAGATAACGTGAAAAGGGGGCAAGGAAGAGAGTTACAGACCCCCTAACATTTGAAAGGGGGTCAAAGAAGGACACAAAAGTACGAAAAAAACATTTATTAATTTAAAAAAAAAAATCGCGGAGTACGCGTACGGTAAGCTTACCGTACGCGTACGGTACAAAAAAAAATAAAAAAAGAAATAAAATTCAGATTTAAGTGTTTAGATATTAGGGGGCTCTAAAAAGAGCCGTTGTGTTTATGAAGTGATTTTTTAGTGGTACCTACAAGTAAGTACCGACACAGAGTCTAAGGTTCAAGAGGAAGACTCTGTTCCCTTCATCAGTGAAGTGTACACCATCTCCTCTATAAATGTCTTGCATGTTGTAACGCAAGTTGTTGTGGTAAATGGAACCCATACCATAGTCTCGGAGGAAAGCAGAAACAGATTTGTTGACGTGCTTTCTTGCTTTGTCAATCTGTGGACAAAAATGATTGGACCAGTTCCATTTTTGCCTTTGGCATATGTTAGAATACGCAAAGGCAGTTTTAGGGAAAAGTGAAAACAGTTGTGCAAAGGTCTCCTTCATAAGCATTTCCAGACCTACCCCAGTCAAAGTGCCTAGGTCATTGCCACCACAGTGCACTATTATGAGGTCAGGGTGTTGGATTTGCATGAAGGATTTCACCAATGGCATCAATTGGTGCCACTTTAACCCTCTCTGACCAATCCATTTAATGTCTACATTTGGCAAAGCAAGGTCTCTCACCATACCTGTTTTCTCTGCATACTTTTCACTCCAGAAGACATAGCTGTGCCCTACAATCCACACTGTGAACATCTTCAAAGGAGATCTGGATGCACTCAGGAGGTGTATTTCAGTAGAATGGGAAAAAGAAATGAAAGACAGTTTGGAAATGGAGGCATACATATTTTTTTTAAATAAAAAGAACTCATTGGCTGTTTCATACCATTCTACACTAAAAACTAGGCTGTATGTGTCAATTTATAGAAGCATGTTTTGTATTGGTACAGAAAAATGTGTTACCAAAGAACATTACTATGGATTTGCTGTTAGGTTTGAAAAGTCAAGCACTCTTGCTCTTTGGAAATGAAACATTGTGTGGTGAACTTCTGACCTGACTCCACACAGCAGTGTTCCATGAGCTGTTGCTATGGTAGCAGGCAGAAGTCAAGTTGGGGGAAGGGTACTTTTGGAAAAGGGTTGGTTTTCAACCAATAGAAATGTGTGATTACATTTGAAAAAAAGGGGGAAGAACTGAGATTTGAAATTAACATGTATATGTGTGGAAAAAGAGAGGGAAACATTGCCATTATCTGGTTCTGCTGAGAGGAGAGAGGTGTACAGAACAGAGATCCTGGCTCTGATAATTTGCTGTTTGAGTGCCACATTTCTTTCACAACTAACTAATTTTAAAGGTGAGTTATGAGTTTGAGAGGGGATGTATGTGGTAAATTAAGAAATGAAGAATAGAATTGGAATTCCTTTTGTTGAAGTTGTGTTTATCATTTTGTGTTTTGGGAGAAATTTAAATGTAAGGAACATGTAAAATATTATGGACTATGTTTTCTCCATAAATTAAGGTGTACTGGTATAAATGAGGAATACTGTTTTCTGCATAGAATCAGAAGACTCTGTGTGCAAAGAGGAATTGTTGACAGAGATTTATTGCGTATTTCTCTGGTAATTTTAGATTTGCATTAGTAGGAAAGGGGCAGCTATTTTTCTGCAGAAGCAGACGCTTAGCACACACCCAGCTGCTTATCCTGTAGAATCATGCATAGTATTCACAACCGAGGGGGGTTTGAGGTTGCAGTGAGTAATGCAAATACATTCAACATCACTAAGGCTGGTTGCCCTTGCTGGAGTGTAGTCATTCACCCAGGTTACACATGTTCCTGATCTCAAAAAGCTGTTTGGACATGTGCTGTTTTCAGAATCTGAAAAGTGGATCGAAAATGAGTCAGACTGTAAAAGTACTTATCACTTGCCAAAAAAAGAGTAGTAAGTGTGCTTTCAAATTGGCAAAGAAATTTCGTTTTCTGCCTAATATCTAACCATGACTCTGTGTGCAAAGAGGAATTGTTGACAGAGATTTATTGCGTATTACTCTGGTAATTTTAGATTTGCATTAGTAGGGAAGGGGCAGCTATTTTTGTGCAGAAGCAGACTCTTAGCACACACCAAGCTGCTTACCCTGTAGAATCATGCATAGTATTCACAACCGAGTGGGGTTTGAGGTTGCAGTGAGTAATGCAAATACATTCAGCATCACTAAGGCTGGTTGCCCTTGCTGGAGTGTAGTCATTCACCCAGGTTACACATGTTCCTGGTCTCAAAAAGCTGTTTGGACATGTGCTGTTTTCAGAATCTGAAAAGTGGATTGAAAATGTGTCAGACTGTAAAAGTACTTATCACTTGCCAAAAAAAGAGTAGTAAGTGTGCTTTCAAATTGGCAAAGAAATTTCGTTTTCTGCCTAATATCAAACCATGACTCTGTTGTGCAAAGAGGAATTGTTGACAGAGATTTATTGCGTATTACTCTGGTAATTTTATATTTGCATTAGTAGGAAAGGGGCAGCTATTTTTCGGCAGAAGCAGACTCTTAGCACACACCCAGCTGCTTATCCTGTAGAATCATGCATAGTATTCACAACCGAGTGGGGTTTGAGGTTGCAGTGAGTAATGCAAATACATTCAACATCACTAAGGCTGGTTGCCTTTGCTGGAGTGTAGTCATTCACCCAGGTTACACATGTTCCTGGTCTCAAAAGCTGTTTGGACATGTGCTGTTTTCAGAATCTGAAAAGTGGATTGAAAATGTGTCAGACTGTAAAAGTACTTATCACTTGCCAAAAAAAGAGTAGTAAGTGTGCTTTCAAATTGGCAAAGAAATTTCGTTTTCTGCCTAATATCAAACCATGACTCTGTGTGCAAAGAGGAATTGTTGACAGAGATTTATTGCGTATTACTCTGGTAATTTTAGATTTGCATTAGTAGGAAAGGGGCAGCTATTTTTCTGCAGAAGCAGACTCTTAGCACACACCCAGCTGCTTATCCTGTAGAATCATGCATAGTATTCACAACCGAGTGGGGTTTGAGGTTGCAGTGAGTAATGCAAATACATTCAACATCACTAAGGCTGGTTGCCTTTGCTGGAGTGTAGTCATTCACCCAGGTTACACATGTTCCTGGTCTCAAAAAGCTGTTTGGACATGTGCTGTTTTCAGAATCTGAAAAGTGGATTGAAAATGTGTCAGACTGTAAAAGTACTTATCACTTGCCAAAAAAAGAGTAGTAAGTGTGCTTTCAAATTGGCAAAGAAATTTCTTTTTCTGCCTAATATCAAACCATGACTCTGTGTGCAAAGAGGAATTGTTGACAGAGATTTATTGCGTATTACTCTGGTAATTTTACATTTGCATTAGTAGGAAAGGAGCAGCTATTTTTCTGCAGAAGCAGACTCTTAGCACACACCCAGCTGCTTATCCTGTAGAATCATGCATAGTATTCACAACCGAGTGGGGTTTGAGGTTGCAGTGAGTAATGCAAATACATTCAACATCACTAAGGCTGGTTGCCCTTGCTGGAGTGTATTCATTCACCCAGGTTACACATGTTCCTGGTCTCAAAAAGCTGTTTGGACATGTGCTGTTTTCAGAATCTGAAAAGTGGATTGAAAATGTGTCAGACTGTAAAAGTACTTATCACTTGCCAAAAAAAGAGTAGTAAGTGTGCTTTCAAATTGGCAAAGAAATTTCGTTTTCTGCCTAATATCAAACCATGACTCTGTGTGCAAAGAGGAATTGTTGACAGAGATTTATTGCGTATTACTCTGGTAATTTTACATTTGCATTAGTAGGAAAGGGGCAGCTATTTTTCTGCAGAAGCAGACTCTTAGCACACACCCAGCTGCTTATCCTGTAGAATCATGCATAGTATTCACAACCGAGTGGGGTTTGAGGTTGCAGTGAGTAATGCAAATACATTTAACATCACTAAGGCTGGTTGCCTTTGCTGGAGTGTAGTCATTCACCCAGGTTACACATGTTCCTGGTCTCAAAAAGCTGTTTGGACATGTGCTGTTTTCAGAATCTGAAAAGTGGATTGAAAATGTGTCAGACTGTAAAAGTACTTATCACTTGCCAAAAAAAGAGTAGTAAGTGTGCTTTCAAATTGGCAAAGAAATTTCGTTTTCTGCCTAATATCAAACCATGACTCTGTGTGCAAAGAGGAATTGTTGACAGAGATTTATTGCGTATTACTCTGGTAATTTTAGATTTGCATTAGTAGGAAATGGGCAGCTATTTTTCTGCAGAAGCAGACTCTTAGCACACACCCAGCTGCTTATCCTGTAGAATCATGCATAGTATTCACAACCGAGTGGGGTTTGAGGTTGCAGTGAGTAATGCAAATACATTCAACATCACTAAGGCTGGTTGCCTTTGCTGGAGTGTAGTCATTCACCCAGGTTACACATGTTCCTGGACTCAAAAAGCTGTTTGGACATGTGCTGTTTTCAGAATCTGAAAAGTGGATTGAAAATGTGTCAGACTGTAAAAGTACTTATCACTTGCCAAAAAAAGAGTAGTAAGTGTGCGTTCAAATTGGCAAAGAAATTTCGTTTTCTGCTTAATATCAAACCATGACTCTGTGTGCACACAGGAATTGTTTTTAGATATTTAATTTGTGATGGTTTTATTGTGATTTTCACTTGTAGGAAAGGGGTACATAGTATTTTAAGATTTGAAAAGATCATTAAAAATATAGTAATATATTTAAATAAAATAAAGGAATTTTTTTTTAGTTTTTTTCAGGTATTGCTGAAGAGCAGTGAACAAAATTTAAGATGCCTACAAAATCCAGACTAAGGAAAAACCAGAAAAAAAATCTATATTTGAAGACAACTGGAGGACCTAAGTTAGTTGGAGATGCTCATGTTGGGAAAAAGAGAAAGTCTTCTGGTAAGCAGACAAAAGATTTTTTTAAAAATATCTTCAAAAAAAGGAAAAATGTACAAAATGTCTGTACTGGAAATAATGTTTTAAATAGAAAACAACAGGAAAAAATTGAGCATTTAGTTAATGCAAATATACCTTCAGAAACAATAAAGATTAACTTAAAAAGAAAAACAGCGTTTAAAGAGATTCGTAGAAAAATGTTTCAGAGAAGAGTTATGTCCAATTTGATAAAGGATGTGAAGAAATATAAGAAAAAAGCAAAATTATATAAGAGAAAAAAAGAAATTGAAGCCATTGTAGCAAAGGCTTTAGAATTAAAAAGGAAACTATTCATTTTAATTTTGAACAGGATGCGTACATTAGATAAAATGGTCAATGTACTGAAATCACAAAGCAAAAGGAAAAGACTAGTGAAAAGAACAAACTTTTGTAAAGTGTTTTTAGGAGAATGTATGCATAGTTCAAGTAGTGAACCTTTTTTTAATGAAGAGAGTTATCTTCAAAGTAATAGTTTGCTGCATGCAGTTGACACCAGAGGTCGTGCTTATGAAGTGAAAAATGGTTGTATAATGGAGAAGGAGAAAATGGTTCCAAGAGATGAGGAACAAGTGATGGCGGATGAGGTTATGGGGAGACGTCCTAAAGCCCCAGTGTATACTTGGAATTGTAGTAGTATTTGCACTGTGCGTCAGGAATCTATTGATAAATTTCGTGAGTTTCTAAGAGAATATAGTAAAAAAAAGTGTTAAACAGAAGATTAAGGTGCTTCAAAGTCTAGATCCATGCAGAGTGAGAGAGAATACTGGTTTGCAGGGACATTCTCTGGCTTGTCTATCTAGAAAAGTGTGTAAAAGTGTTTTTCATCATTTTAGGATGCTGGCTGTTCATCATACTGAAATGAGAAAGTTTGTGAGACGATTGTATTTTGCCAAAAGTCCAGCAATAAAGTTAGATGAATTAAATAGGGCTCTGTTCCGTGGATCGGTATCAGATGTAGAGAAGGTTACTGATGAAATTCAGTTTAGTTACTTTGGTCCAGAACAAGACAGTGCAGGTAATGACACAGTTATTGAGGAAGATGTGGAAGAGAATGTAGAACCCTCTGTAAGTAAGAAATGTGATGATCAAATGACAAAATTTGCAATAATCTCTAATGAAAGACCAAATATTACTTGTATTTGTTGCCGCAGAACTCATTATAGAAATCAATCCAGGAATGTTGATCTCTACAGAAAAAGTGAAAATGAAGATAATTATAAGTGGAAGGATTTTGCAACATATATATTTCTTGAAAATTGTTTTGAATTGGGTGAAGATCAGCGTATTTGTAAATACTGTTATAATAAGTTAGAAGAAAATAGAATGCCGACCAGAGCTGTACATAATAATTTAGAATTGGATGCTATTCCTGCCGAACTTTCTGAATTAAATACATATGAGTCTATACTCATTCAATGTGTTCATCCGTTCCAGACCATAGTACGTATGGAGCCCAAAACTGGTAAATTACCTCCTTCAGATTTACTGAGAGGTTTAAAAGGTAGAGTGGCGTATTTGCCCTTGGATTTGAAAAAAAATATGGAAACTATTGATGCAGATACTTTGGAAACTGAACAATTAGTTATTCTGGTTAATGGTGTACCTACAAAGAATAAGAAGATTTGGCAGGAGCTGGTAGATGTACGGAAAGTACAAAGAGCAAATTTGTATTTGAAAAGGAATAACAAATGGTATGAATCAATTTATATAGAAGAAGCAGAAGAAGATTTACAAGAAGACACAGAAACACCAACTGGACAAATTGAAAAAGTGGACAAGTCAAAGGAAGAAGAAATTTATGAACATTTTAGCATACATTCTCTTCATTCAAAAGAAGTTATGGGAGACACTATTGATCTGTTTCAGATGAAGAAAGCAAAAGGAACTCCCGTGAGTGTATGGGAGGAGAGCTTGGAAGCTCGATGTTTTCCCCAGCTGTTTTCTACAGGAAAAGGAGGACGATACGATGAACGTCCAGAACAGATTCCAGCTTCTGAGTATCGGACTACAAGACTATATGCAGAAGATCCAAGATTTCGACAAAGTATTCCTTATTTGTTCCATCTTTTATTTGAAAGCGACTTGTCTGCATTATCTTATGCAGTAAATCACATTTTAAAAAGTGGAGTACATTTACAAAATGTGTCTGCTAAGGATTTTATGCGCAGCACCAAGATGATCATTTGGAAACACAACTGATCAATCTGATGGCTTGTCAGCGTGGGACAAATGAATATTGGTACCGACGCCATGGTGAATTAAAATGCATGTTACGGAATTTAGGAACTCCAACATGGTTCCTTACCCTAAGCTGTGCCGAGTACGCTTGGGATGATTTACTGGATTTTCTACGAGAGGCAAATTCAAACATTAAAAACATCGAATACAAGACAGCAGGAGAACTGTGCTCATTGGATCCGGTTAATGTTTGCAGATATTTCAATCATAGATTTGAGGCCATGATGTGTTTCATTTGCAATAAAAAAAATCTACCTCTTGGAGAAGTTGTGGATTTCTTTTGGAGAAAAGAGTACCAAGCAAGAGGTGCTCCTCATATTCATATGCTGTTGTGGATCAAGGATGCCCCAAAGTTTGGAACAGATGCTGATGATGCAGTTTTATCTTTCATTGAAGAATATGCAACATGTGCTATACCAAAAAGCACAGAAGAGAAAAAGTTAAAGGAGCAAGTTTTACGTTTCCAAAGTCATCGGTGTGGAAAATACTGTCGATGGAAATACAAGAGCAAAGATAAATTCTACACTAAATGTCGATTTGGATTTCCTAGACCTGTTCTTTCAAAAGGAAGAGTAAACAGTTTTATGTCAGCTGTGAGACATACTATTACAAGAAAATCACCTAAGAATACCTACAACCTAAAAAGAAAAGAAGAATCAAAAAATATAAATGACTACAACCCAGTCATTTTATCCATGTGGAATGCTAACATGGATATACAGTATGTAGCTGACAATTCCATTGCTGTTGCTCGATATGTAACGTCTTACATTACTAAATCAGAAAAAACTGAATTGAAAGAAATGTGGGAAGAGATTTCTCACGAGAAGACTGTCAGTAAGAAGCTATACAGTTTCAGTTTAAAGATGTGATCGCATCGAGAAATTGGATCCTACGAATGTTCAGCTAGGTTATCTTCTGCAAGTCTCTACTCGAAATCAAGAAGAATAATTTGGGCAAGTTTAGGCCTTGCAGCAATGAGAAATTGGGAACTGAAATCTGTGGGAGAAATTGAATATTTAGCACAGTTCGAACCTGAAAGTATAGATATTTTAAAAACAAACATGTTGGACACATATTACCCAAAAAGAAGTCATCACCTTGAAAACATGTGTCTCTATGAAGTGCTGCAGAACTTCATTTTTAAATGGAATGCCACAGAAGACATCAACAATGGAAAATATAAAGTCAGTGGTGAGGAAGGATGTTTGGTGAAGCAAACAAAAGGAAGTTTGATAAATCATCGGAAGCTGACTTGCGACACTACTGACAAAAAGGAATTTTACTACTTGGCACTTTTACAGCTGTTCAAACCATGGCGTTCAGAGGATGAACTACTTGGAGAATTCCAGAGCTATGAGGACTCATTTAATGCATGTAAAGATACGATTGAATGCAGTACTTTCACAAATTATGTCCAAATGTTAAATGAAGAAATTGAACAGGAAACTACAATTGCAGCTGAAGTAGCTAGAGACAGTTCTCAAGACATCCAAAGTTCTGGAACGCTCAGTCAAGATCCCCTAGGACAACCAATCGTAGAAAATGAAGCTGCAATAGCTATGACTGAAGTGGAAACGGCTATGAATCAAGCTCAAGAAGAATTAATAGACTTACCAAATTTGGAAGAACAACTGAATGAAGAGCAGCAACAAATTTATGATGAGATCAGAAACAAAATTGATCACGGATTACTACATGAAAAAAAAGAGTGCTCATGCACATCATTTCAACCAATCAGGATGCATGTAAGCGGACAAGCTGGAACTGGAAAAAGTTTCTTAATAAAAGTCATCAGAAGCTACCTACAGCAAAAAACGGATTCAACTTTGTCTTGTGTGGTTACTGCTCCAACTGGGTTAGCAGCATATAACATAAAAGGAATCACCTTACATCGTTTGCTAAGGTTACCAGTGGAGCATGAGAACAAAATACAATACCACAAGCTAACTGGAGAAGCATGCTTGGAAGTTTCAAGAGTATTGAAGAAGATGCAAGTTCTCATTATTGATGAGGTGAGCATGGTATCAAACTTAATGCTTGCCTTTGTGCATTTAAGAATGCAGCAAATTCTAAGGAGAGACTATGACGCAGCGAGACTGCCTAAACATCTCTCGGGTGAGTTCCGACTCTTGCCGGAAGACGCCCCGATACTGCCAGTAAAAACAGTCCGTAACCTGGGGGTTATGATGGATGAAGATCTCCAGCTGCAATCCCAGGCGAACAAGACCATAGGCACCTGTATTGCCCTACTAAGAGCTTTGCGCCAAATCCTCCCGCTCCTCCCTATTGAGACCAGATCTCTGGTGGTTCAGAGCGTGATCCTAAGTAGGCTGGATTACTGTAATTCACTGTTCCTGGGTGCCCCTCGGTACACTGTACAGGGACTGCAAAGAATACAGTCCGCCGCAGCCAAACTGGCCTTGGGAAGACAACGTGACTCCTCAACAACACTGGCATTGAGGGACCTTCACTGGCTCCCGATCAATAAAAGGATCGAGTTTAAATCATTGGTCATGGTGTATAGAGCCCTCCATAACATTGGTCCTCCTCCTCTGTGCGACAGATTCTCATGGTACGAACCAAAGAGACTTCTTCGGTCCACCAGCCAAAGTTTGGCAGTGGTTACCAGAGTTAAACGCACTAAGACGGGAGGCAGGGCCTTCAGTACGGCGGCAGCCCGCCTTTGGAATCAAATCCCCCAAGATCTACGCCAAGCTACATCATTGCTGAGTTTTAGGAAGAATCTTAAAACATGGCTCTATGGCAGAGATTAGAGTGTAATATTCTTGGCACAACGGCAAACGTTCCTACTGTCTCAGGTTTTTTCTATAGTCTCTTAGCGCCAGGATACCCGTAGGGTGACAGAAAGCGCTATAGAAGAACTTTATACAATACAATACAATACAATTTGGTGGAAAACATGTCATAGTTTTTGGGGATCTTCTACAGCTTACTCCAGTTAAAGGACAACCAGTGTTTAATACTGTGACACATGAAGACACAAAGAAGTCATTGGGAAGCATTGGTAATGCAAATATTTGGTACTTCTTTGAGTACAAGGAACTTACTACTAATATGAGGCAAGCAAATGATGAAGAATATGGAAGTATTCTGAAAGATATCAGAATTGGACTACTCACTGAAGCTGGCACGAAAGCATTACAGAGTCGGTTGCTACATAATTTATTCCCAAAGGAAGAAATAGTTGCAGAGAAAATATACAAGAACATTGCAGAAAAGAAAAATGTAATCTGCTTAATGCCAACTCTACGTGAATGCTCAATATTCAATGAGGAACTTTTGAAATTGGAAAAGGAAGAGATTAGGAAATTGGAAGCAGTGGACAAAATTCAGCATGAAAGAATTACTATTACATTAACAGGCAAACTGAAAAATAAATTGGATTCAATAGAGAAGAACATTTCCAAAACTGCTGGATTAGAAAAAAATCTATATGTTTACATGAACTGTAGAGTATTTTTAAGGAGAAATTTGGATGTTGAAAAAGGTTTAGTGAATGGAGCTATGGGAAGAGTTGTGGGTTTTATTAATTACCAGAAAAAAGATGGAATTTAATGTTTAAAAATAAAATTTGATCAGATAGAAGAAGTTATAGACATTTGTCGTTGTACAGTTCGTTTCATGCTTGTGAAAGACTTATATGTACAAAGAAAGCAGTTTCCGTTTTCTCTAGCATATGCTGTAACTATTCACAAGTCTCAAGGATTGACTGTAGATTGTGCTTTTGTGAACATTGGTTCAACTGTGTTCAAAGAAGGTATGGCTTATGTTGCTTTGTCACGAGTGAAAACATTATCTGGTTTATTTATGATAGACTTTGATGACTCAAAAGTTAGTGCTGATGCAAATTGTGAAAAGGAGTATAATAGATTAAGAAGAACCTATGCTCCTCATTTAGGTCAGTATCCTGTGTTGGAAAAACGTGTTGTTTCTCGAAAAAGGAGAATTGAGAATATCTGTAATGAGGATGTAGAGAGGAGAAAAAAAAAGAAGAGTGATGTAATTGCAAGCAAAAAGAAAAAGGAAAATGTTGAAGAGGTTGTTGGTTGTCATTTTGAAAATAGCTCTGGTGTCAACTGCTACGCTAATGTAGTGCTGAATGTTGTATTTTATCTTGAAAGTTTGCAAGAGCAGATAATAGTAAATCAGAGAAAAGATTCTGTTCTGAGTTGAGTCTCCTTTTTGAAAAGCTGAGTAATGATACAACTAAAATAGAAAGTGCTACTGAAATTAGAAAACTTTTAGATGTATGTTCAGGATGTACACAGTTTTCTCAAAATGTACAGCAAGACGCACAGGAATTCTTGATGTATTTTCTTCAGGTACTGGAAGAAGAAGGGGTACAAATTGAAAATATGTTTGGTCTCTCTTATAAATGGGAACATAGTTGTGAAAACTGTTTCAATACATGTGGCTCTAATGTTGATTCTGAAAGGTTTATTTATTTAACATTGCCAGAGAGTAAAACAGTCACTTTTGCTAAATTAGTTAAAGATGCTAATCATAGCATGGAATGCAGTGAGTGTAAATCTGACATGTTTTCAACGTTAATTTTAAAGGAATACGGACAGTATGTAATTTTAATGATGCAACGATGTAGAGCTGATGGTTCAAAATTGGATACTTTAATAAAGAAGTTTACAGGACAGCAATTATCAATTTCAGGAAAAACTTTTGTAACAGTTGCAATAATTTTCCATGATGGACCTACTGTAACTTCTGGTCATTACACAGTTTATCTAAAATGTAAAAAAGGCTGGACAATGTGTAATGATTGTCAATTGGTTTTTAAGCAATGTTTGCCTTTTGATTTAGCAAATTCCTATCTAATCTTCCTGAAACCTAAATTTTAGAGAGAATTGGCAACATCTGTACAAAACAATTTTACCATTTTATTGGATTACCATTGGAATTTTCAAATAAAAAGATTTTTAAAATTACCATTTGGCCTAAAGGAAAGGTAACCAATTGTATTGTGGACTTATTTAATTCCTAATTAATCTTTCGGAAACCAAAATTTTAGAGAGAATCGGTAACATCTGTACAATTTAAATTTTGGAATTTTATTGGATTACCATTGGAAATTTAATCAAAAAAGATTTTTAAAATTACAATTTGGCCTAAAGGAAAGGTAACCAATTGTATTGTGGACTTATTTAATTCCTAATTAATCTTTCGGTAACCAAAATTTTAGAGAGAATCGGTAACATCTGTACAATTTAAATTTTGGAATTTTATTGGATTACCATTGGAAATTTAATCAAAAAAGATTTTTAAAATTACCATTTGGCCTAAAGGAAAGGTAACCAATTGTATTGTGGACTTATTTAATTCCTAATTAATCTTTCGGAAACCAAAATTTTAGAGAGAATTGGTAACATCTGTACAATTTAAATTTTGGAATTTTATTGGATTACCATTGGAAATTTAATCAAAAAAGAATTTTAAAATTACCATTTGGCCTAAAGGAAAGGTAACCAGATGTATTGTGGAGTTATTTGAGATATATTATTTTTGTGATTATGCTTCTGTAACAAAATTGTCAGACGGTATTTTTTAGAAATAGTTATTGTTATTAGATGATATTTTTTTTTAATATTTTGCATTTCTATAATGTTATGTTTAAGTGAGAAGAGATTCTGGGCTTTTTTAAAACAATCTTTGAGATTGTTAATTTTTTTTTTGCCCGCTGTTAAGTGATGAATGCAATTGCTTTCACGATTTATAGTGAAATGCAATATATTCTGAAAACAGCAAAAAAATGGCAAAAAATTGTTTTTGGAAAATATGTAAATACGTGTACTGTATTATAAAATGTTTTATTAAATATTAATACTTTTTTCTTTTTTTTTCAGATTGAGAAAATTTTTTTTCGAAAAATAAAACCATTTTTTCAAGCAATTTCAATAAAATTTAAATTGATAATTAAATTTTTGGGTGGGTCAGGTAAGTCAGAAATTTGATGGTCCCTTTTTTCCACTTCTCCTCAAACAGATTTTCAGTATTTCGTTATTAATCCCTCAAGTACCTTGTAATGTGGTAATTGTTTTTTAGTGTTTTTAAAAAAAAAAAAAAAAAAAGTTTTTAAGAAAAAATTACAAAAAGTTGAGAGGTAAGGTTGGCTCTTAAAAGAGCCGTTGTGTTCATGCAGGGACAGAGGAAAGAAAGAATGGGAATATTAGCTGGTAGGACAAATGTGCTGGTCTATTCTGTTGTTAATTAGGGGAACACTGGTCTCCCCATGAACAATTAGACCATGGCAATTTGAGCACCGCATTGTAACCCTCGCAAATCGATGGTTAGTTTCCAGAGGACCAGAAAAAGGTGAATCTCCCCCCACAGATGAAGGGCTCAGCTGAGCTGCCAAAGATGGACTCGGCTGAGCTGCTGTGGATGTGCTCGGTCGACTTACTGAAGGGTTTCCTCCAGTATGTCGAGCATGTGTCCTAGGGTGTACATCCTCAAGGTGTCTTAACATAGTGTGATTCCCGAAGGAATTCTTCTTGTTAGGATTACCTCTAGAAAGTACACGCTGGCAAAGCTTGCAAGTCACTAAAGCAGCATTTACTTTTTTCTGGCCCTTAGGAAACGTAAAATACTCCCATATAAAAGAGCTCTTTTGTTTCCTCCTTCTCTGCCTGATGGTGGTGCTGCTAGCCTCACTCTCAGAAGAGGAGTGCTGGTCTGCCATCGTATCCCAAAGACAACTCAGCTCCTTCTCCTAAGGGATCACAAGCAGAAATGAGGGGAATGGGTGTGGTGTAGGAGAGTTCTAGAACTGAAAGTACTTTAAACCAATCAAAAGTGTTGTTTCTTGATCACATGACCCACCGTGCGCGTACGTTACGCTTACGGAGCGCTTACGGAGCGCTTACGGAGCGCTTACGGAGCGCTTACGGTAAAAGTACGCATGTGCATATAAAAGACACGCGCACGCGCGCATGCGCATAACAGGCACACCCCAACACTTCCGCGTAACGTGCGCGTGTAACGTATGCGCGTACGCGCCGCGTACGCAGTACGCATGTCTACGTAAATTGTAACTGGTATTGGTATGTCCATTTTTTTGGAAATTTTAGTCTCTATTTTTGAATGTGTGTTTCAAAGGTTATCTTAGGGTGAGAGGAGGTCTGCCACTCTATCACAAGGATGATGTCATCAGTGATGTCATTTGAGACGTCATCAGGGATGTCATGAGTGATGTCACTGACCATGTCATGAGTGATGTAATATGTGACGTCATCAGCAGTGGATTGCGGGTGCGCGAGTTATAGTTAGCTTAACTAACTATAACGGGGGAATTTCATTGGTTTTTTACGAGTGAAATGTCCAGCTAACTATAACGTGTGTGAAACCTATGGTTTTTTCACTGAATATATATATATATATATATATATATATATATATATATTACACACGCACCTTCCCGAAAATCACGAAAAGAAATCCAGGACACCCAGGACTGCTGTTCATCAAGTTTTTAATCCAGGCAAGTGATAGCCTTCACCAACGCGTTTCGCAATAAGCTTGTTCACGGTGTGGTCACAATACAAACTCGTTCTCTTTACATATGCATATTCAGTGGCATCGAAATGGGACTGATCACAAGTATGCTACAAAAACGTGGGCTCCATTTTGTAATGGTTTTGAACAAATTAATTTTACCCACTCAAGCACGATCTAAGTATTTTGTATTAATCAGATCTAAATAACACGGTGGATTTTGTTGTGTTATTCACAAGGAATGGTTAAATGAAAAAGCACAGTATAAATACCCCACTGTGTCGAAATTAAATGTACATGAGGTTTACAAGATACAACATAATGCATCGACCAATTATAGTGCTTGAGTTATATAAACAAGACACCAGATTGGTAAACCTAAAATTTGAAAAACACTAGGGAAAATCCACCTAAGTTACGACAATTAAGCCCAAGTGGGCAATATCATCAATTACATACATACATTGAATTGGAAATATACCAATTTTTAAATACTCCTGAAATTTAGCCCCGTGGGCAAAACACAGAGAAACTCATATGCTGATATTTCCAAAAAAATATACTATGCCAAATTCCATGCCATTCCTTGACGTACAGTCAACTCCCAACTTGATGTAATTTCAGAAAAGGCAGCAATGGTGAGAACGAGAAAAAGGAAGGGAAGTGAAGGGAAACAACTGTAAAAAAAGTGAGAGAGAGAATAAAGAAGGGCATATTACTGAATTTGTACAATTCATTATTAAAGTAACAGTATATCCCTATTAAAGTTAAAATCTCTCATAAATCTACACATAAAACAATTTAAAAACGAAAGCAAGCTCTATATCGAATATGTCAAAATATTCATTACTTCACAAGTGCACAGATAGCTCTTCACTCGAATGTAATCCTATTGGTATAAGTGTCTCAAAGTCAATTATGAATCTTGATTCCATCCTTCTTAATTCACGCTGCCTGTCACCTCCTCTAACAGCTCTAGGAATAGTATAGAATACTGCAAAGGACAACAATTTGGCATTCTGATTGTGTTCTTTAAAGAAATGACGTGCTACTGGGTATTGCACGTCATTTTTCTTTATAGCACGTAGATGTTCCAGAATTCTTTTCTTAGCGCGATGTATGGAACTACCAATGTACATTTTGCCACAAGGGCAGCGCAGACAATAGATACAGTAGTCTGTTTCACAGGAGAAACTACCTCTAATATGATACTCTCTATTGTTGTTTGGGAGAATTAGGGATTTACAATCTCTGCTGTTGGCGCAAGCCTTGCAATGTTTACATGTTGTAAAGCCAGCGGAATTCACACTGCTAACCACATTGGTAGAAGAGATGGCATTTTTGCATAATTCATCTCGTAGTGATTTATTTCTACGAAATGTAATCTGCGGGGTAACATTGAGACATTTTTTCAAGGTTGCATCACTTAATAAAATATGCCAATTGTGATTAAACAGCTTCCTGATTTTGAAAGCACTGTTGGAAAAGGTGGTAATAAATCTTACACACTCATTCTGTTCTTCTCCTAACGGTTTAGGTCTCAACAGTTCAGTTCTCATAAGTAAATCAGCCTTATTTTCTGCTTGTTTAATCACTTTGTGACTGTACCCACGTTCACGGAAACGATTGTACATGACTAGCTTCTCTCTTTCATATTCAACCTCTGTGCTACAGTTACGTTTGGCACGTATAAGTTCTCCATATGGGATGCTTTGAATTAAACTAGAAGGGTGAGCGCTCTGGGCATACAGGAGACTATTGCCAGCAGTGGCTTTGCGATGTAATTTAGTGACAAGAGTTAAGTCTTTAACCTCAATTTCCACATCCAGAAAAACAATATGAGTTTTGCTAATCTGAGATGTGAATTTGAGATTCAATTCATTGTCATTAAGCGTTTCAATAAAACAGTTGGCGGATGCGATGGGCACCTGCTTCGCCCCCAGCTATGCGAATCTTTTCATGGGCTGGTGGGAGGAGCAGGTGTCCCAGGAGTGGGACTCAAAAGGAGACAATATTATAACATGGGCTAGGTTTATCGATGACATTTTCCTAATTTGGAAAGGCGATATACCATCCGCCAACTGTCCTCCCCACAGAGGATCTGCAAACCCTTCCGATCTTGTGCCTGCAATCTGATTTGCTGTCAACAGTTCCATCCAGGAAGTGTTGGCAGCCATCTTGTGACTCGGTTGAACTGAGTCACAAGGAAAAAGGTGAAAAAATGAGAAAAATGAAGAAAATGAGTCAGGTTAGAAACACCCTGACTCCCTAGCCCTGCTCAGGGGGTCCCACAAGGACCGCCAGGTCCACAAAAAGCATTTCAGCAGGAGTCACATAGGGTCCGTGAATCCTGCCAAAAATGTAAAAGAAAAATGAAGCGCTGTCTCTCGTGCTTCGTTTAATTAGGCTCCCTGGTAGGCCAGATCCCTGGGGCATATGTAAATAGATGTGGGGGCACGTGGGGACCCCCACAGCCTGGGGGTCCACCACCTCCCCAGGGCTATATGCATTAAATGCAGGGGGCCATCCGGCCGCCGACAGACCTGGCAACCACCTCTTCCCCTGGGCTATCTTTAAAGGGTTAAGTGTGTAGGGGCTCGAGCGTCCCCACGCTGCCTGGGGACCACCACCTCCCTGGGGCACATAATAATTTAATGCTGAGGTCCATTGCGGACCCCCGGGGACCACCACCTCCTCTGGGCTACGAGATGATGGGATTGGATCCTCACGGCCCCCTCCAGGAAAGTTCCATTGCCCAGGGGACCACCCTCCCCCCATGGCCAGTTTGGCCCACCCTCCCCCCAGGGCCAGTTCCAGTAATGTCCTGGGATGCCCCCCCAGGACATTGCACTGCTCCCGCCATGCCATAGCAAACACTGCTTCGCTTCATGGAAGCGGGAGCAGAAAAGATGCTCTTGCTTCCATGAAGCAAAGCAGAATTGCTTTTGGGCAGAGGGAGATGCATGTTTGCAGCTCCCTTTGTCCAAAAGAAATGATGGCCTCGCAGGAGGCAGGGAGCAGGCAGGGACCACGGGGCCTTGAGGCTTCCCCCTTGGTTCCCAGCAACCTGGACATGCCCCGGGGGATGGGGTCCCCAGGGCAGTATTGGCCTGGGTAGGGGTCTGTCAAGCTCCCTCCCCATTTTATTTTTTTAGGTATAAGGGCTGACCTTAGGAGGGGGCCAAGCAGCCCCCCCACAAAAAATATAGATAAAAAATATAGGGCATGCACAGGGGGGTAGACTCCCCAAGGAAAAAGTGGCCCATGAAAGGCTGGCCACTCCGACTCCCTTCCATTAACAAAAATTTAAATAAAAAGTGGCAGCTCACAGCACGGCCCTCCAGTGTAATGATGTGGTGGATTAGCTGATTGACCTTAAATAAAAAATTAAATATTATACAATTCAGAAGGTAGTGTTGAATTGTGAACTTTTTTATAGAGTTGTTGAGATTGAAGTTTATAATCACTTTAAAATTGAGAGTTAGAAATAATATTAAAAAATATAAATTAAAAGTTAGAGTTAAAAAGTGAAATGTGTTGTAGTACATTGAATTCATGCTTTTGTTTTGTGGTTTTGCAAATCTGGGAAATATTTAGAAAGAGTATATATTTTTCACTGTTGGGTTACAGGTTGGCTCTAAAAATAGCCGTTGTGCTCATTATGGTTTTCTTCCAGCTACATGTAGGTCCAGATGCACAGCTTAAGGTTGTTGAGAAACACTCTGTTTCCTTCATCTGTGAAGTGAACTGCATCACTTCTGTCAAAACTTAGATTGTTGTTATAGATAGAGCCCATGTTATGTTCTCTGAGGTAATCAGAAACAGCTTTATAGACATGCTCCCTAGCTTTGTCAATCTGTGGACAGAATTGATTTTACCACTTCCATTTCTGTCTTTGGCATTTATTAGAGAATACAAAGACATTTTGAGGTAAAAGCAGCATCAGTTGTGCAACGGTATCCTTCATTAGGATTTCCAATCCTACCCGAGTCAATGTGCCTAGGTCATTACCACCACAGTCCACAATCATGAGGTCAGGGGGTTGGAGATGCAAAAAGGTGTTAACCTAAGGCATCAATTGGTGCCACTTTAATCCTTTCTGTGTAAACCAGTTGATATCCACATTTTGCAAACCTAGGTCTTTGTCAATACCTCTGTGTTCTGCTTACCTTTTGCACCAGAAAACAAAGCTGTGGAAGGAATCAAAATACGTCTGTAGCTGAGTAAGTCTGTTTATAGAATGAGAGGTATCTAAAATGGTGAAGAAGATGCTGTTTTACAAAAAGCAGAAAAGTGATTGGTTGTTCATAAACAGGGTGCACTCAAGGCTTGTTACTTTGCTGAGCAAGCATCATTTTGATTGGTTATAGAAAAATGTTTGAAAGGTTCAGTAAATAGGATAAGCTAATATTTTGCAAAAGTCAACCACACCTGCTATTTGCATTTGTAAACTAGGATGCAACATTTGAAAATATGGTACATTTGTGACCTGCTGGTACAGCTGAATATTGAAGAAACTGTTACTAAGGAAACTAGGATTAAGCAGAATAGGGGAAGGGTTGAAACCTAACTGTGGTTTTAAAATATGAAATTGGAAGTTATATATAACTTATGTGCTACTAAAGTAAGTCTTCCGAAATCAGTACTATGTTTAGAAGTGTGTGTTCTTAAAAAATACTACTAGTAGTATTGGAAATAAGTATGCGCAAGCAATAGAAATGGGTTTTAGAATTCGAGAAACTGAGGGAAGCATTTCGATTAGTTACTTAAATTCATTTGTGTGCTGAAAGAGAGGGAAAGTTTGCCATTACTGATTTACTTGTTGAGAGTAGTACATCACATTTATTGTGTGTGAAAGAAAATCTTTTAGGCGTTTCACATATTTTCATATTCTGTAATACTATATAAGAGGTGAGTTAATAATGTGTAAGGTGTGTTATGTATTGTGTAGGAGTGCATGAGTGTTTGAAATTATATTTTTTACTTTGTATTGCATTATTTGTGAAGCATTAGGCAAAATGTGATCTTTGAAATATGTTAACAAATGTTTGGAACATGTATTGTAGGCTGTTTTATTGTACTGAAAGGAACTTTGAAATAGGTTGTGCATACTAATATGTGTGCTTCCAGACTTTGTGACGAAAACTGAAGTTTAAAACACGTTGGCTGATGAATTAAACCAGTCTATATAAGTGTGTGTGCGCGAAACATTTGTTATCCTGTAGGCATTACAATGGTACATGTGTTGCAATGGCTTGTATAGTAGCGGTATGCATTGGAATGGAAGTTTAATTGTAAAAATCATGTTGTAAAACTAAGCATTGTACCAGTTTGCATAATAACTTCACATATACTTGAAATAAGTTTAAAAGTACAAGACATAGAATAGTGATATGAGAAGAGTTGGCCTTTCAAATTTGCATAAGTCTTGGTTTGTGAGGTGTTGATGAATAGTGAAGGTACACATCCTGTGCATCTGAGGATGGTAGCTTAAAAATCAGGTAACTTTTATACAGGTGCAGAAATCAGTTTGTTTTTTGTAATATGTCACTAGAAAAAGGCACACATATCCGTTTTGATGCCTTCAGATTAGGCGAGATTTAGAACAATGGCATTGGAAGGGTTGCTGTTTTATATTTGGCTAGGCCCTCAATTTTGTGTAATTAGTGAATAGTGAAGCTGCAAGAGAAAAGTGATGTTTAACATAGAGGGATTAGTGATTGGCTACTTCGAATGAGTTTCCAGAAAGGTACACTGGAACTAGGCCATATAAATTCAGGCATCTCCTTGAAATGTGAAGTGCAATATGTCAGGTTTAAAGATCTGTGTTTTGTTGTGAGAGAGGTATTTGTCTATGTATACATGAATTCCGACACGTCCTGTGCATCTGAGGATGGTAGCTTAAAAACCAGGTAGCTTCTCATACAGGTGCACAAATCTTCTCACTTCTGCTGCCTCATTTGGTTGCAGAGGCCGACATGTCTCATCTGTGTAGGTGTCAGAGAACCCTTTAAATAGACTGTTCAATACCCACATGCCCTGTATTATGTCCAGATAGGAATACATACACCTTCTTCGACACACAGATTTAGAGAGCATGTGGTCTTAAACACAGGTATTGTGCTATTCCTAGGTTTGTTTTTATGTATTGTGTTATTAGAAAAAGGCATACCGATATATAGTGATGGTTTCAGAAACATGGTTAGATTTAGACAATGGCATAGGAAGGGTTGATGATTTATATTTCGCTAGGCCCAACATATTGGGCAGTTGGTGAATAGTGAAGCTGCAGAAAGAAAAGTGAAGTTTCAGACATGTTGGCAGAGGGTCTAGGGATTACGCTACTTCGTATGAGTCGCTGGAAAGGTACCACTGAAGTAGGCAGTATAAATTCAGATGTCTGTTTGAAATGTGAAGTGCAATATGTCAAGTTTAAAGATCGGCGTGCTGTTGTGAGAGAGGTATTTGTCTATCTGTACATGTATTCTGACACATGCTGTACGTCTGAAGATGCTAGCTTAAAAACCTGGTAGTTTCTCATACAGGTGTACAAATCTTCAAAGTTCCGTTCCATCATTCGGGCACAGAGGGAGACATGCCTTACCTATGTAGGTGTCACAGACCCCCTCAAATAGACTGTTGAATACCCACGTGCCCTGTATTATGACTAGAAAGGTATACACACACCTTATTCTACAGAAACTTAGAGAGCATGCAGTCTGAAATAAAGGTATTCTAATATTTTTACGTTTCTTTCTATGTATCATGTCACTAGGAAAAGGCACCGCCACACACATTGAAGCCTTTGGAGCCATCGTGAGACTTACATCAGCGACATGGGAAGGTTTTCTGTTTTACATTTGGCTAGGCCCAAGATTCTGAGTAGTCGGTGAATAGTGAACCTGCCAGAGAAAAGCGAGGGTTAAGATACGTTGGGAGAGGGATTAGGGGTTAGGCTATTTTGTATGAGTCTCTGGAAAGGTGCACTTGAAGTAGGCTTTCAAAATGTAGGTGTCTGCTTGCAATCGGAAGTGCACTCTGTCATGTTTAAAGGTCTGCATGCTCTTGTGACTCAGGTATGTGTCTACTGGTACATATATTTTGATATGTGCTGTGCATCTGAAGATGCTAGCTTAAAAACCTGATAGCTTCTCATACAGGTGCACCAATCTTCTCAGATCTGTTTCATCATTTGGTCGCAGATAATAATAATAATAATAATAATAATGGAGACATTTCTTACCTATGTAGGTGTCACAGAACTGCTGTAGTAGATATACACATACAACTTCTTGTACAGAAACCTAGAGAGCATGCGGTCTGAAACACAGCTACTCAACTATTTATAGGTTTCTTTTTATGCATCATGTCACTAGGAAAAGGCACAGACACACACATGGAAGCCTTCGGAGACATGGTGAGACTTACAACACTGATAGGGGAAGGGTTGCTGTTTTATATTTGGCTAGGCCCAACATTTTGAGCAGTCGGTGAATAGTGAACCTGCCGGATAAAAGTGAGGTTTAAGACTTGTTGGCAGAGGGATTAGGGATTAGGCTACTCCGTATGAGTCTCTGGAAAGGTACACTTGATGTAGGCCATTTAAATGTAGGTGTCAGCTTGCAATGGGAAGTGCACTCTGTCATGTTTAAAGGTCTGCGTGCCCTCGTGACTCAGGTATGTGCCAACTTGTACATGTATTCTGACACATGCTGTGCGTCTGAAGATACTAGCTCAAAAACCTGATAGCTTCTCATACAGGTACACAAATCCCAGTTCCATTCAATCATTCGGGAGCATAGGGAGACATGTCTTACCTATGTAGGTGTCACAGAATCCCTCAAATACACTGTTGAATACCAGGGTCTCCAGTGCAGTGGATTTGCTTGCTTCACCACCATGCTCAAGGTTGTCTAGGGATTCTCCATCTAAACCCTGGTTTACTCCCGATCTCAAAGCAATCAAAACGAGTGCAAGATTCTCGAGCGTGCTTGGCGGCGCAGCAAATATTGCCCTGCGGCTAAGTTGAAGCTCCGTCTTAAACAAAAAGTCTATTATGGGGCGATTACCCAGGCCAAAAGGCAATTCTATGCAATTCGCATTGAATCGGCCAAAAACAACGGCAAAGAAATGTTTTCTATTGTACAGAGTTTTACGTCCCCTGCCGCTCTTTCGAGGGAGTCTCCATCGACTGACACTTGGTGCGAGAGCCTCTCTAATTTTTTCAGGGACAACATCCTCATGGTTTGTAACACTGTGCGGAATATGCATGGGATGATTCACTTAAATTCCTTCGAGAAACAAATTTAAATGTGAAAACATTGAAATGAAGGCAGCTGGAGAACTCTGTTGTTTGGATCCTGTAAATGTCTGCAGATATTTTATCCATAGGTTTCAAGTTAAGATGTCATTTATCTGCAATAAAAGCGTTCCACTAATTTGAGAGGTAACTGATTTCCTTTGGTGAAAAGGGTACTGAGCCATAGGTACTTCTTGTATACACATGCTATTATAGCTAAAGAATGCACCAGAATTTAGGAATAGATAGTGATGAAACTATTTTGTCTTTCATCAAACAGTATGTCACATGTGCCATTCCAAGAGAAAGAGGAGAAAAGAGCTTGAGACAAGAAGTTTTACTCTTTCAAAGTCATTGATGTGGAAAATACTGCAGAGGGAAATATGAATATAAAAGAAAATTGTATACAAAATTTCATTTTGGATTCCCACATCCTATCATATCTAAAGGAAGAGTAAATAGATTTTTCTCAGTAGTAAGGCATAAAATAACTCAAAAATCTCCTTATAGTACATACAACTTAAGAAGAACAGAAGTTTCGTAGTATATTAATCACTTCAATCCAGTTATTTTGAAAATGTGGAATGCAAACATGGATATTCAGTTTCTTGCAGATAATTCAATTGCTGTTGCTCGTTATGTTACAGAATATAATACAACAATTGAAAAGTCCGAAATGAAAGATATGTGGGAAGAAATTTCAGCAGAAAAGAGTCTTAGCAAGAAATTGTACAGTTTTAGCTTGAAAATGCTTTCCCATAGAGAGATTGGATCCTACAAATGTTCGTATCGCTTGACCTCAGCCAGTTTATATTTAGAGTCATTAGGAATCATTTGGATAAGTCTAGGTCTTGTCGCCGCATGAGTTTATAAATCTTTACAAGTATGATCCAGAAAGTACTGATATTGTCAAAACTAATAAGTTGGGTACATATCATCCCAAAAGGAGTCCACATCTTCACAACCTATGTCTTTGTGAAATAATTCAACATTATAGGTTTAAAAAGAATGCAAGAGAAAATAAAAAAGAAGAAAAATAGGCAATAATTTGATGTGATGGATGTTTAGTGAAACATTTGAAAGGGAATCTTATTAACCACAGAAAACTGAGGGGCAGATTTACAAGCCCCTTGTGACACTTTTGAACCGCCGTTGCGTCACTTTTGTGACGCAGTGGCGGCGTAAACAATGCGGCCAATTTAAATGTGATGCATCTAGGGAGATGCATCACGTTATAACCCCCTGTGTCACATTATACCTGCATCATGTATAATGTATGCAGGGTGGGCATTCCCACGCAAGAAAGCCTTGTAGGATACAACTACATCAAAACCTTACGCCTGCTTGAAGTAGGCATAGGGAGTGATGCAGTACAATGAGTATAGGCCTCCCCATGCACTGCTGCAGTTGCGTCGTGTTTGCGACACGACTCCAGCAATTCGTGACTTTTGCGTCAACAGATGCATCAGAATTTTGTACACATTTGTCGATCCTTGTACCATGGTGCACCGTATTGTAAATACAGCGCATCCATGTTGGTGCAAGGGTATCACAGGCTGGCACAGGCAAACTGACACATCTCTACAGATGTGCCAGTTTCTTGTAAATCTGCCCCTGAGTTGTGAAACTACAGATAAGAGAATTGTTTCTATTTAGCACTTCTGCATCTGTTCAAGCCTTGGCGTAGTGAAACAGAATTACTTGGAGATTATGATTGCTATGAAGATTCTTTTAATGCAACTTAAGACAACATTCATTGCACACTTTTCCAACTTACTTACAAATGTTAAACGATGATATTGAACAAGAAGGTACTATTGCAGCTGAAATAGCTAGAGAAAGTTCATAAAGCAGTCAAAGTTCTGGTCCACTGACTCAAGACCCACTGGGACAACCAATTATTGAAAATGAAGTAGCAATAGCCATGAATGAGGTGGAAAGTGCAATGCAGCAAGCACAGCAGGGTATTATTAAGTTCAAAATGTTAGAGGAACAACTGCATATTGAACAAACATTAAGTACATGTACAAGTCAAACAACAGGTAGGACATGGTTTGCTCCATGAAAAAAAGGAATGCCAAAGTTAATCATTTAAACCTATTCTGTACATTAGTGGTCAATATGGAACAGGAAAAAGTTTCTTAATTACATTTTTCACCAGTTATCTATACAAGACTGCAGAATCACATTTATCCTGTGTCGTAACAGCTCCAACTGGATTAGCAGCACACACCATTAAAGGTATCACTTTACACCAATCACTTATGCTACCAGTTGAACATGATAATACATTGGTATATCAAAAGCTATTGGGAGAAGCTTGTTAGGAAGTCTCAAGGGTACTGAAGAAACTCAAGCTCTTAATCATTGATGAGGTGAGCATGGTGTCAAACTTAATGCTTGCCTTTGTGCACTTGACAATGCAACAGATTTTGAAAACAGATTACGACGTTCTGTTTGGAGAAAAACATTTAATTGTATTTGGAGACCTAATACAACTTACTCCTGTTAAAGGACAGCTTGTTTCTAAAACTCTTTTCTATGATGACACAAGGAAATCTGTGGGAAGTATTGGGAATGTAAATATCTGGTTACAATTTGAATATAAAGAACTTGTTAAGAATACTCGACAAGCAAGTGATGAAGACTATGGAAATATTCCTAAATACAGAAGAATTGGTATGTTGATGAACCATAGTAAACAAGCTTTAGAAAGTTGCCTACTAAGGAACTTATATCTATCTGAAAAAACAGCAGCAGCAATATGCTTGTAGACAACAAGTCTATAGTTTGCTTAATGCCTACACTGCAACAGTGTTCTACATTTAATTAACAATGTCTCAAACTGGAAAAAGAACAAATTCTTGTAATTAAAACTATTGCCAAAATCAAACACCAGGGAGTAACAATTCTTCTTACTGAGAAAATACAGTCTAAATTGGATTCTTTGGAAAAGTTTGTGTATAAAACTGCAGTATTAAAAAAAATAATTTACGTGTATGTAAAAACTGTTGAGTAATTTTGCGGCATAATTTGAATGTAGGAGAAGGATTAGTAAATGGAGCAATGGGAGAAGGTGTTGTTTTAGAATTTTTGATGATAAAATATGACCCGATTGATGAGGTAAGACAGATTGGGCGTTGTGTTGTACGTTGTTTGCTTGTAAAAGACGTGTATGTTCGTAGACAACAGTTTCTTCTGTCTCTAGCATATGCAGTAACTATTCATAAATCTCAAGGTTTAAGTATGGACAGAGCTTTTGTAAATATTGGAAGTACGGTGTTCAAAGAGTGAATCGCATACGTTGCATTATCTTGACTAAGAACATTGGCTGGTTTGTACTTGATAGATTTTGGTGAGAAAAAGATTAGTGCTAATGGAAATTGTGTAGGAGAGTACAATCGTTTAAAAAGAATTTATGCTGCTCATTTAGGTGGATATCCAATATATGAGAAATGTGTAGTGTGTCCAAAATGGAAATATATCAAACATTCAACTGAGGCTGAAAATAAGAAAACAATTGAAGAGAACATTAAAGGCGTAAAGAAAAACAAAGTGGAAGTGTTGTAGACATTGTAGGATACCAGTTGGAAAACAGTTCATGTATCAACTGTTATGCTAATGTGATTCTGAATGTTGTGTTTCATTTACCACATCTTCATAATGAAATCATGGAAAATCGTGAAAAAAGATTTTGTTCTGCACTACACCATTTAATTCAACAGTTGTGGAGAGGTGTGGCTCACTGGTTAGAGGAAGCAGACCCAGAAGCAGAGGACAGCCCGGGACCAGGGTTCAATCCCCGAAGCGGCAGGGTCGTGGACCAGGGCCAGCGGACTCGATAATTCTCGCTTCGGTGCCTACTCTAACCAGGGATCACACTCGGCGACTCTGGGCATTAGCTTGCCTCATCTCCACAACGGCCCCCCACATTCACCGGGGATGCCTGGTTTCACCTTGGAGATACCCTGGAGGGACCATCTCACAGGGATAGCCAGGACGGGTTCCCCAGTGGTCTACAGCGCCAGGACGCCTCATGGCAGCAGTGCGCTTTACAAGACACATACATTTACATTTACATTTAATTGGTAACTGACAGGAGTAAAATTCATACTGCTTCTGGCATTCAACATCATTTAGATATATGTACTAGTTCATTGACATTTACTCTAAACATACAACAAGATGCACAAGAATTTCTACTGTTTATGCTTGTAGTTTTGGAACACGAAGGAATACACATTGATAACTTATTTCGACTAAGTTACAAATGGGACCATAAATGTGAAGAGTGTTCATTTAGTTCTATCACTCAAATACAATCAGAACGATTCTTATGTTTAACAATACCAGATTGCAAAACAGTACTGTAATGATCTGCTTTTAACGTAGTGCATTTCCCTTGCTCTGCTGTTCTCCCCAGCTATGTGATGTCATGTAGAATGTTGGGAATGTGGGGACTTGTAGAGTGGCAGTTGTGGAAGATGGGCTGAGTGGCCAGGAGGCTGCTCCTGGTGGGGCTTACTTAAAGACTTACTAAAGAACCTGTAAGGATACAACTAAGAAATAAACCACAACTACGAGACCCTGTCTATGAGACTTCTTTCATTTCTACATTGGCGACGAGGGTGTTAATTAAAGAATGCAGGAAAGAAAGTTCCAACCCTGACAACTGGCAAGCTAACTGATTAAACTGATTGTACAACGAGTGTAAAACTACAGTGCTTTGAGGAGAAAGTTAACCTGTTGCTACCTTCAGTTTTTTGCCTCCAGTGCGAAGTGGACAGTGACTGTAAGGCTCATTCGTGATTATTTTATGGAGTTATATTTTGCCTTGCTGTAGGATTGGCTTTGTGGCTACACCGCTGACACAATTTGATTAACAAGGAAGCGCTGTGATTGCTCATGTATCCTAAAGTAGCCCCAGACTACACTGCTTGCCCTAGAGTTCTGAGCTCTGGAAAGAGGTGGTTGCGTACGGTAAAGGGGCTTCCAGTGAACTGTGGCAAGCTGTGAATAATACGTGAAGCAACTGAGAGTTACCCCTTAAGACTTATGAGGCTAAGGTGTTTGTACCAGTTTAAATGGAAACTTGTGCAACAAGCTGTAAATTATTTGTGAGTGAGTTGGCTTAGTTTGCCATAATTTGGAGAGACAGCAACTTACAGCAACTTAAACAAAAGTGTGTAAACAGTAAATAGCCTGAAGTACGGAGTAGCTGTTTTCCTGATGTGTGTTTTTACTGCCAAGAAGAAACTTGCTAGTTTAACGCCAGCACCAAAAGTTTAAAAAGCTACTCATCCCAGCGCTGCACCTGATTTAATTTTGGAATACTGGCACCATGGGTTTTCGCCGGTTCTCTTGCCTGCTGCAAGTGTGGGGAGTTACACGGTGATGAAATAGTATTTTCTGCCTTGTTTTTGCCAGTGTTTGTTGTTCCTACCATGTGTAAAGGTGACAGTTGCGCTTCGTTTAAAAAATTCAAAGTAGGCACGCGCAGCATACCTTGAGTAAAATGCCACGCGGATCTGTTTCAAGCCATTTATGACGTTTTCTTCCCTGATGAACAGAGTGCTTCGTGATGTCCGATTTCAAAGCTGTTTTAAGACGTTTTAAAGCACGAGCGTGCCGAGAACCACCCGGCATACGTTTCCTGTGCGTGGCGCCATCTTAATGTCCGTTTTCTTTCCTGCTTCAGACCACAACGTATACACTGGTTTTCTTCTGTGTTTTGCCAACCACGACTTTTTGTTCTGCCAACCACGATCCTGTCTGAGCAAATAAGTTTAGAACATTGAAGCTTACACAATCAGTGTATAGAAACTTTGAATTTCATTTCTGGAGTCTGCTAAGGGAGAAATGTTCGCTTGAAGGTATTATCTATTTATGGCAAAGCGCAATAAACTCACTTCATGACTGTAGCGCCTCTATGGGAGATGAACTGCAGCCCCTAACGCTTCTGGGGATATGCCTGGATTCATGTTTATTTTTCATAACGAGCCAAGAGACTGCTTTACTTTTAACTTATATTTATCAGTTAATTTCAAATGTATGTACTGTAAATGCCACCATTTTATGTGTTGCTGATTGATGGTTTCCCTGTCACCCCATCAATGGGACTCTTGTGCCTTTTGCTTGATTGGTAATTGCTCCGCGCTACGAAGTAAAGTGCGCGAACTGGATTGAATTCTATAGTGTAATTCAACTTTCATTAAGTGAGATAGTTACTTGTTGAGGTTTTCCATCTAGTTATTTTTAGGGTACTAGGCTTTGATTGGTTTTGTGTGGGTATTTCTGTGTTGGAGCTGGTCTCCACACGTTCTATTTTATTCTAAGGTGTGGGTAGTGCACACCCTTTACACTGATTCTACCCTACACAGTTTTCATTTGTGCCTAGCATTAGTGTTTCAATCTGGTTACCCTATTATATTGTTATTTAGCTGTGTGTTTGATGGTTACCTCTAGTTGTTACATAAGGTTGAAGTGCGCAATGAACAACATTCTTATTTTATTTAGTAATGCGCAATAGTCACTATAGGGAGGAGGATTCCCCCTGTTCAGTTGGTGAAGTGTATGCAGTAGAGGGCATGTAATACTCCCTGGTTCTGCCATTTGTTTAGGGAGGAGGATTTCCCCTTTACATTGTGTTAAAAAATGGTTGATATGTGTAGGGAGGTGGATTCCCCCTGTTCAGTTGGTGAAGTGTGTATGCAGTAGTGGGCATGTAATACTCCCTGGTCCTGCCATTAGTTTAGGGAGGAGGATTTCCACTTTACATTGTGTTAAAAAAAATGGTTGATATGTGTAGGGAGGAGGATTCCCCCTGTCCAGTTGGTGAAGTGTGTATGCAGTAGAGGGCATGTAATATTCCCTGGTCCTGCCATTTGTTTAGGGATGAGGATTCCCCTTTACAGAGAATTCTATATTTCTTGTTATTTGATTATACTTACTTATTATTATATTTACAGTATATTTCTTGCTAGATGTTTATCTTCTTTTACTACATTTATAGAATTGTGTGCTAATTCATTTTATTAATATTTAAAGGGGGGAGATATGTAATGATCTGCTTTTAATGTAGTGCATTTCCCTTGCTCTGCTGTTCTCCCCAGCTATGTGATGTCATCTAGAATGTTGGGAATGTAGGGACTTGTAGAGTGGCAGTTGTGGAAGATGGGCTGAGTGGCCAGGAGGCTGCTCCTGGTGAGGCTTACTTAAAGACTTACTAAAGAACCTGTAAGGATACAACTAAGAAATAAACCACAACTACGAGACCCTGTCTATGAGACTTCTTTCATTTCTACAAATACCTTTTAACAAATTGATGAAATAAGCTAATCAGAATATGACATGTTCACATTGGAGATCAGAGATGTTGTCCACATTACATATAGAAAGATTTGGAAAATATGCTATTTTAATGTTACAACGTCGCAGAGCAAACGGAAGAAAATTGGAAACAAAAATAACAGATTTTAAAGGAAGTCAAATATCTTTTTCAGGAAGAACCTATATAAAAGTGGCTATGATTTTCCATGCTGGACCTACTACAACAACTGGGGACTATATTGTTTATCTAAAGGGTAACAAAGGATGTACACATTGCAGTGATACCCACCTGGAATTCAAAGCTTGATTGCTTTTTCAAATAGCAATTTCTTACACATTATTTCTCCAGCCAAAGTTTTGAGTACATCATTCAGCCTATAGGAGAAGATGTCAACAGCAATTAGAAAGCGCTGCAGTCTATTAGATTTTATAATTAGTATTTTGAATATTATTTGGCCTAATTGATATAACATTTTGAAAAAATGTGTTTAAAAGTAAATAGTTTATATATTTGTTTTCAATATTGTACCAGATGTAATAGAGATTCTAAATTTTTTTAAATATATTTGTGATAAATAATAGTTAATGTAGCTGAAAGAAGTGATTAACAAAGTGTAGATAGGAAAACACATAGTTACACATGATTGTGATGTACTATGCTGTTTTGTTCTTTTTTTACAATGAATTTGATTGTTTTTCCCCCCGCTGTTTAATCATGATGCTACATTCGAATCACTCTTTATGGTGATTTTATGTACAACCTGAGAAGAGCAAAAAAGGGAAACCGAGAATGGTATGTAATTGTAAATTAATGTTGTGCTCCAAAAAATATGATATTATAATTTCTGTAAACTTTTGTCATTAAATAACAGTTTTTCTTTTTCTTCTTTATAGTAGGTACTTTTCAAGATTGAAACAAAATTCATTGCTCTTTAGAATACTAGTAGTCAAAATTAGGTTTACTGAACCATGTAACTATAATTACTTAAAATGTAAGAGCACATAATACAATATTAATGATAAACTGAAGACATTTAAAAAAATGTATGTATATGTTATTTGTTTCTAATATAGGTTTTAGACTATTGTAAGTCTCACCATGTTTCTGAAGACATCAAAGTGATACCAGAATACTTCTGTTTCACATAACATGTTCTCAAATGTTGAGTACAGGAAGGTGTATGTATTAATTTCTCCTCCTTATACAGGACAAGTGGGTATTGAAAGTGCTTATTATTATATTTGAAAATTTGATAGTTTTGAAGTTTGATGCATCTTCTCATTTGAACAAGTATTTCAACATATATTATAGAGCTAATAGGCCTAAGTTTTAAACAATAGAATCTACTGAATATGGTACAACCCATGCACTCATACGTTCACCCACACACTACTTGTACACTTATGAATCATATAGCGACTAGTTTTACACTCATTCCTTTACTCAGGCAGTACCTTTGTACTCATTTGTTGACTCAAGCACTATCAATTCACTCATGCATTCACGGAAGGAGTACCTTTGCACTAATCTCAAGAGTCATATACTAATCATTTCAATTTTCACTTTGTTTATGCATTGTCCATACACTCATCGATTCACTCAGCCACTACTCATGCACTCATCCAATCACCCAGGCACTACCCATGCACTCATCTAATCACTGCTCTTACACTCATCCATTCAATGAGGCAATACCGATGCACTCATGCAATCACCCAGGCGCTGGCTTGCACTCATCCAGTTACCCAGGCAGTACCCATGCACTCACCCAATCACTCAGGCACTACCCATATACTCATCCAATTTCCCAATGCAGCAGTGCATTGGGGGCACGAGTTATAATTAGCTCAGCTAACTATAATGGTTGAATTCCTCTGGTTTGTAGTGAAATGTCAGTCAAACTATAATGTTTGTGTAACCTGTGGTTTTCCAGTGAATATATAAGGTTTTTTTAAATGATGATTCCTAACTATAACATCCCTGAAACCTGTGGGTTTTTTCAGTAAAATTCCAAGGTTTTTAAATGCTAATTCCTAACGTTAACATCGTTGAAATCGGTGTTTTTTGTGTTAAAAAAAAAATATATATATATATATATATATTATCTACTGTCGGTCGCCAGTAGATAGTTATAGTTAGGACCGAGTTCCCATAGGAAATCAGAAAATTCTATTTTGAATAACTTTGGCGCCGGTTGACTTATCTTCGTGAAATTTTCAAAACTAATGGGGCGCTCCACTCATCTCCTACCCTGAAAGTCTCGGGGTGATTCGTCAAGCGGGGGCTGAGAAAAAAGGGGGGTCCCAAAACGCTTTTTCCCCATGCATTTTCCCATAGGACCTTTAGTCGAAGGTACAGCCCAAACGGCTGAACAGAATTACTTGAAATTTGGCAAAGAGGTAGTCCTCAGGTCAGGCATGTGCCTTTTGCTTAAATGGTGTAAATCCGTTCAGTAGTTCCTGAGAAAATCAAAAGTAAAATCACATATATATCTGGGCGGAGCCTAACCACACATCTCATCGTGAGATCTGATTGGCTGTCAGCACTTCATCCAAGAAGTGTTGGCAGCCATCTTGGAACCAATATACATGATAGCACCTCATTAAAAAGCATTGCAGTTAATAGAAGGGTTTAAGACTTTAGTTACATTATAAATCATTTGTTGATGGTACCATACTCATTTTAGGAATTGTGGTGTGTTCTAAGGTGATTTTACCTTGTGAAAAAGCCTTCTGCTGTGATATCATGAATCATGTTTGAGAGAAATCTATTTTCTCATGCTTTTCCCACAGAGATTTGGAAGGTGATCTATAAGCTAACTGAGAGCATATTTTCCGTAAATTCACATTATCTTTCTCAGTCATGTGAGAATGAAGTCTGACATTCTCAGTAAAATATGTACATCCAACAAGGGCAGAGACTGTCAGTTCATTCCTTGGTGTTCTACTGCAGCTTCCCAGAGTGTTCTAAAGAACAACTAGAGCGCTAACAGTCCTACGTATGACAAACGTATGGCACACCTGAAGCCATCTTGGTTGGAATAAAGTGGTAATTCTTAAAACATTTAATTTAAAAAGGAACAAAATGAGGGGGTACATTTTGCCATAGAAAGTATGATTAGTGTTGCAGAAAGAAAAATTAGGGCACAGTTTGAGTGACTTCTCCAATCCTCTTCTATTTCATTAAAAGATTCTGACATGCAGACTGAAACATGCACTTTCAATACCAGCAGCAGACTTCCCTGGTGAGCAGTAGCTTTACTACAGTGATCTAATAAGCAACTAGAGTGTTAACATTCTGAATTTATGGAAAATTTGTGACACATCTGAATGCCTTATTGATGGAATCAAAGTAAAAAACTGAAAGTATTTCCTACTGAGGAGACTGTAGTAAATGAGGAAATTAGGAAACATCATAGGAAATAAGTCTCCCAAAATGGCCACCAGAGACAAAAGAGCCCAAATGTAGCCCAAATATCACCCAGATATAGCCCAAGTATAGCCCAATGACAGAATGTCCCAGAGTGTTCTAACGAACAACTAGAGCGCTAACAGTCTTACTTATGACAAAAGTATGGCACACCTGAAGCCATCTTGAATGGAATAAAGTGGTAACACTTAAAACATTTATTTACAAAGGAACACAATGAGGGAATTCATTTTGCCATAGAAATTATGATTAGTGCTGCAGAAAGAAAAATTAGGGCACATTTTGACTTCTCAAATCCTCTTCTATGTCATAAAAAAATTCTGACAAGCAGACTGAAACATGCACTTTGAATACCAGCAGCAGACTTCCCTGGTGAGCAGTAGTTTTACTACAGTGATCTAATGAGCAACTAGAGTGCTAACATTCAGAATTTATGGCAAATGTGTGACACATCTGAATGCCTTCTTGATGGAACCAAAATAAAAAGCTGAAAGTATTCCCAATGAGGAGACTGCAGTAAATGAGGAAATTAGGAAACTTCATAACAAATAAATCTCCCAAGATGGCCACCAGAGACAAAAGAGCCCAAATGTAGCCCAAATATCACCCAGATGTAGCGCAAGTATAGCCTAATGACAGAATGTCCCAGAGTGTTCTTAAGAACAACTAGAGCGCTTACTGTCTTACTTATGACAAAAGTATGGCACACCTGAAGCCATCTTGATTGGATTAAACTGGTAACACTTAAAACATTTAATTTAAAAAGGAACACAATGAGGGGGTTCATTTTGCCATAGAAATTATGATTAGTGCTGAAGAAAGAAAAATTAGGGCACATTTTGAGTGACTTCTCAAATCCTCTTCTATTTCATTAAAAAATTCTGATATGCAGACTGAAACATGCACTTTTAATACCAGCAGCAGACTTCCGTGGTGAGCAGTAGCTTTACTACAGTGATCGAATGAGCAACTAGAGTGCTAACATTCAGAATTTATGACAAATGTGTGACATATCTGAATACCTTCTTGATGGAATCAAAGTAAAAAACTGAAAGCATTTCCTACTTAGGAGACTGCAGTGAATGAGGAAATTAGGAAACTTCATAACAAATAAATCTCCCAAGATGGCCACCAGACACAAAAGAGCCTAAATGCAGCACAAATATCACCCACATGTAGCCCACATGTAGCCCAATGACCGAAGTGTGCAAAACACTTATTGTTTGTGTATTTGCAGTTTTATATAGTGCAGACTTGTCAGGTATTGGAATGCTTTATATGAGCATTGGTTACATCACACAAGATCAAATTCATTTTGGTTGTAGACATGGGGAGATTAAGTGATTTGACCACAATCACAGAATGTTGAGCTGAAGCAGAAACTCCAACCTGGTTCCCCAGTTGCAAAGTCTGCAGCTCAGGAAGTAACACCACATCCTCTCGCCAAGGTGCAACATTTAATCAAGTGGTCAACTGGATAAAAAAAAATAAAGATTACAAATAATTTGAAAGTTCTTTGTCGCTATTTGAAAACTCAGAAAATATGTCCTCATTTTAGTTTTTTAGAGCACTAACCATAATTTTGATGCAAATAAGACCCTCTCATATATGTAATTTCTAAAGGAAATACTCTAGGTATTACAGTTTTAATTACATCAAGATGACGTCAGGCGTTCCACACTTTTGTAATAAATTTAGAATGTTAGCAATCTAGTTGTTCATTGGGATACTGTTGAGAGGCAGAGGCCAGGGGCACGGACTCTGAAAATTGAAGGCAGGTAGGAGAGTGCAGAGGCAACAATTTGACCACACTGGGCAGGCAGGAAGGGCAGTGGCAGCACAACAGACTATGGAGGGCAGTGGAAAGGGAGGCAGGGGCAACAAACCAACAATACAGGACTGGCAAGAGAGGCTGTGGCAATATAATAGACCATTGTGGGCAGAAGGAAGAGGCAGTGGTAGTACAACCATACATGCCAACAGACCCGCTTCAGCCAGGAAACGTCCAATGTTTTTAAGCTCAAATGGGCTTTATTTGATCTGTCTACTGTCTACAATCTCCTCTTTTTCAATGTAACTCAAAGGGGAAACTCAATACCCCAGTTTTTTTTAAAAATCTCTCTCTTACCAAGTTCAAAATGTTCGCAAGTATGGTACATTGAATCATGGTAGGCAGGAGGAATTGGGGTAGGGACATGGACTTGGATAACAGAGGACAGGAGGGACATGGAGAGGTGCACCAAACTGACCCTACAGTGAAGGCATCAGGGTTTGCAGCAGCACAATACACCACACAGCGCATGCGGGATGGGAGTGCAGCACAACAATCCATAGAAAGCAATAGGGAGGGGACAGGACCATGCACATGGACAACAGAGAACAGATGGGAAAGAGGCAATGGTAGCTAGCTGACCATAATGGACAGACAGGAGAGAAAGCTGCAGCATAACAGACCATAAAGGGCAGGAGGGATGGATCAGGGGCATTACAATGGAACAGACAATCCAGGAGGGAGGGAATAGGGGGTCTGCACATGGAAACAGAGGGCTGGGGGCAAGGTGGCAGGGCAGGAGCAGCAAGATGACCATGGAGGTCAGGCAGGATGGGCACTAGAAACAAGACACACCATGGAGAGCAACAATGAGACTATGGTGGCATACACACAGACCATGGAGGGAAGGTGGGAGGGGGTCAGGGGAAGCTAGCTGACCACACAGGGAAGGTGGGAGGGGCCATGGCAGCACAGAAGACCATGCATGGCAAGCGGGAGGGTTAGTGGCAGCACAATGGCTATGATGGGCAAGAAGGAGGGTGCAGGGGCATGCACAAAGGGCCATGAAGGATAGAAGGGAGTGTCAGGACCTGCGCACAGACAAGAGAGTTCAGGGGAAGGGGCCTCACAACATACCGTGCGGGGCAGGCAGGAGGAGCAGTTGCAGCACAACAGATCAGGGAGGGCAGAAGGGTGTGGCAGTAAAATGGACCATGAAGGACAGGAGGAAGGGGATAGGGGCATGGCATGTGGACAGGCAGGGTGGAGGTGGCTGGGACAAGTTACAGTCATCTGACAATGCTAGGCAGGTGGGAGGGGAGTGGCAGCTCAACAGAACACTCAGAGTAGATAGGAATGGCAGGTCCATGGAACATAGTGGGCAAAAAGGATGGAGCAGGGGCATGCACAAAGACATCGGAGGGCAGGGGGAAGGAGAATGGGGCAGCAAGCTAAGCACAGAGGCTAAGCAGGAGGTCAATGATGGGCCATAGAATTGGGCAATGGAGGGCAGGAGGAGTGGACTAGTACATCATGCTAAATGGAGGGCAGTGGCAGCACATCAGACCATGCATGGCAGGAGGGAGGAGGCTAGTCCATGGATTCAGACAACAGAGGATAGGGAGGAGGTGGATGGGGCAGCAAGCTAACTGTTCAGAGAAGGTAGGTATTAGGAACTTTATTGTTTTTAAAATGTGTGTCTGTGCGAACTACTGAAAATACGAACAAGTATGCAGCATAATCTCACTTTTATTCAGGAAGAAGAGGATGTTTGTGACTGTGACTCCGGGCTCACTTGGCAGAAACACCCCCTGACCCTCCACTCCCATCGCAAAATGTAATGCCCGTGAAAAGGGTAGGCGGACGCAGTGTTATATAGAACATAGTCCTGAGAGCACGATTGAAAATGAAAACTAGATGTAGTATATGGTATAAACTATGCACCAAAAAGTGTAAGATAAGATGAACCGGGCGTGAAATATAATATGCAATACATTGTGCGCAATGACAGATTCATTGGAGAGCGCGAGATAGCACAGGCACTAGCGCGTGCTATGCGATATGCACCTTGGAGTGTAATATGCACAGGGCAGTGTTGTGTAACATAACTAGTCTCTAAAGTTGTGATATAAAATATGTGCTGGGGAGTGTAACGTTGCATATGCACTGTGACAAAGATATGGATCCCAGATTGTAATATGTATGGCATAGCGCTGTGCGTTATAACATACACATCGAGGAAGGCACGCTAGATGGGGCAATATAACCCGTGCGAAGGCAAGTGTGGCATGACATATTCACGGGGTGGTGTTCCAGTGCACATGGGCTAGAGAGTGTCATAGCATACGCACTAGCTGGTGGAATACAACACAGAGGTGTGAGGCAATCGGCAGGCACTGGTGGGTGCAACACAGCATTGGGCTCAGCCAGGAGCACGCTGTGACTCTCAAGTGAGGTTCGTCTCCTTTCCACAGAGTAAAATAAAAAGTATTACACATCCGGTGGTGGATGTGTTTTTTATTAACCGTGAGGGGGGTTTCTTGCATAGTTTGGTTGAATTTTTGTCGAATCCCCTTTGAATGGCTTGGTGTGCGTGTATATTAAATGTGCCCGTCAATAGCTACCCATGTTTGTATAAATAAACGACAAGGGTGTCTACTTGGAGAGTACCCACCGGCGGGGGCGCCGGGATTAGGCACGGTAGGGCGTCAGACACGTCAGAGCTTCACTAGCGGTGTAAATACATTCCATGTGGATTCATTCTATGCATAGTCGCCTTTTAATGAATATCACGCAAATCGTCATGGTGATAGGTACATACGGTTTGTCCAGCATGTCCTAGGTGTTTCTATAAATATATATATTTTTAAAATAATAAAAAACAAAGGCCGGCCCCTGGGGATGGGGTCCCCAGAGCCATAAGTGGCCTGAGGGGGTGGGCAACGCAGCCACCTCCTAAAGAATTTAAATAAATAGGCCATGACCCGGGGGATGGGGTCCCCGGGGCCAGTAAATTAGAAAAAGAAGGGGGGCCACACAGCCCTCCTTCTTAAAAAAATAAAATAAATAAAAGACCGGCATCGCGCTGGAGGCCACGCCCCCTCCTTGCAGCACTCTGCAAACGCGCCCCCTGGCCAGTTGTAAGTTGGGTAATTAATTCCCCTTCAATACTGAGGGTCCCTGAGGGCCAACTAGCCCAACAGGTATCTCCAGTGTGTGCCAGGGAGCTGCGTTGCAGACAGGTGTTCTGAGGCCACGCCACTTTTTACACCTCTATGCAATGCAGCTCTGTGGCGCTTACTGGAGGTACCTAGTGGGCTAGTTTGACCCTAGGGACCCTTAGGATTCAAGGAGACTTAATCTCTTAACTTAGAACGGCCACAGGGCGCGTTTACACAGTGGTGAAGGGAGGGGATGGGGCCTGAGGTGACGTGTGCAAACACACCCTGTGGCGCGTTTTAAGTTGGGGAAATAATTCCCTTTCAATCCTGAGGGACCCTGGGGGCCAACTAGCCCACCAGGTGCTTCCAGTAAGTGCCACTGCTCTGCGTTGCAGAGAGGTGGTGCAGGCCGTGCCCCTTTTTACACCTCTCTGCAATGGCGCTTACTGGACGTACCTAGTGGGCTATTTTGCCCCTAGGGATCCTCAGGATTCAAGGGGACTTAATCTCCCAACTTAAAAACGGCCAGAGGGCATGTTTACACAGGGGGGAAGGAAGGGGACGGGGCCTGAAGTGACGTATGCAAACACGCCCTATGGCGCGTTTTAAGTTGGGGAAATAATTCCCCTTCAATCCTGAGGGCCCCTGGGGGCTAACTAGCCCACCAGGTGCTTCCAGTAAGCGCCACTGAGCTGCGTTGCAGAGAGGTGTTCCAGGCCGTGCCACTTTTTACACCTCTCTGCAATGCAGCTCTGTGGCGCTTACTGGAGGTACCTAGTGGGCTAGTTGGACCCTAGGGACCCTCAGAATTCAAATTAACTTAATCTCCCAACTAAAAACGGCCACAGGGCGTGTTTACACAGTGGTGAAGGGAGAGGACGGGGCCTGAGTTAACGTGTGCAAACAAGCCCTGTGGCACGTTTTAAGTTGGGGAAATAATTCCCCTTCAATCCTGAGGGCCCCTGGGGGCTAACTAGCCCACCAGGTGCTTCCAGTAAGCGCCACTGAGCTGCGTTGCACAGAGGTGGTCCAGGCCGTGCCACTTTTTACACCTCTCTGCAACGCAGCTCTGTGGCGCATACTGGAGGTACCTAGTGGGCTAGTTGGACCCTAGGGACCCTCAGGATTCAAATGAACTTAATCTCCCAACTAAAAACGGCCACAGGGCGTGTTTTCACAGTGGTGAAGGGAGGGGATGGGGCCTGAGTTAACTTGTGCAAACAAGCCCTGTGGCGCGTTTAAAGTTGGGGAAATAATTCCCTTCAATCCTGAGGGACCCTGGGGGCCAACTAGCCCACCAGGTGCTTCCAGTAAGCACCACTCCGCTGCGTTGCAGAGAGGTAGTCTAGGCCGTGCCCCTTTTTACATCTCTCTGCAACGCAGCTCTGTGGCGCTTACTGGAGGTACCTAGTGGTCTAGTTGGACCATAGGGACCCTCAGGATTCAAGGGGACTTAATCTCCCAACTTAAAACTGCCACAGGGCGTGTTTATACAGTGGGGAAGTGAAGGGACGGGGCCTGAGGTGACGTGTGCAAACACGCCCTGTGGCGCGTTTTAAGAGGTAGTTTTAAACCCCTGCCCTATTATATACTAGGGGCTTACAGAGGAGGTCATGCTGATCACAGGGGGACCCCAACGCATAGTGTTACCTAGTGTATGTAGGTGTTTTCACTGTATTCTGAGTGTCTTTTAACATAGCACTGGCTCTAGGACTGGTTAGTCAGACTCAGTTACCACCAGTATCCGTCTGAAAATGTTGAGGGTACAGGATGATTTTGCAACAAGGCTTCTTTCTGCTCTTCTGTTTGTTCTTTCTGCACATTATCCTTCTTCCTGCACTTTTCTTCGTCTTTGAGGACTTCTGTTGCTTCTTTCTGCATTTCTTTTTTTTCTTTCTGTGCGTTTTTTCTTCTTTCTTCACATGTCCTATCTCTGTAGGCATAGTTAGAAATTAGCATTTAAAAAACCTTTGAAATTCACTGAAAAAACCATAGGTTTCAGGCACGTTATAGTTAGGAATTAGCATTTAAAAAACCTTAGAAATTCACTGAAAAAACCATAGGTTTCAGGGGCGTTATAGTTAGCTGGACTTTTCACTCGTACAAAACCATTGAAATTCCCCTGTTATAGTTAGTTCAGCTAACTATAACTCGCGCTCCCGCAATGCACTGCTGATGACGTCACATATTACATCACTCATGACATGGTCAGTGACATCACTCATGATATCACTGATGACATCTCACATGACATCACTAATGACATCACTGATGACATCATCCTTGTGATAGAGTGGCAGACCTCCTCTTCCCCTAAAATAACCTTTGATACACACATTCAAAAATATAAACTACAATGTTCAAAACAATGGACATACCAATACCAGTTACAACAACCTATTCAGTAATTCTAAGATCCACATACACATCCACTCATTCACTAACAGTCCTATAAAGTCACTCATACATGTACTCACTCATCATATGTACTCACACACCTATACATCCTGTTACACAACGCCACTCATCCATAGAGTTACTCACACACATAGTCACTTATGCTAATAAAGAATCAAACATCCATTTACTTGCATATACAGTTATACACACACCACCACACTTACTTCTACAGAAACTTACACATACTTAGTCTTTTAAACAATCACTTATAGAAACACATACTTATTCATACAGGAACTCTTTCAATCTCTCACTCTCACATATACTCACTTATATACACCAATAGTCACATATACTAGTTTAAAACATATGTAGTTACTCATAAAGACACTATTGAGACAGTCTATCACTCACTAACACACCTATCACACACTCATCCACCCATACAGTCCTGCACACATGCTGTCTTCAACACATACAAACAGTGAGTCACTCATTCATGCACCTATGCACTACGTAATACCCCCACCGAACCATACAGACACTCAGACACTCATACTGATACTCAAAAAACCAACTAATAACCTATATAGACACTCATGTAGCTACTCACCAGCCCATGCAGCCACTTATACACAAAGTGAGAGACTGATACAGATATTTACACATTTAAACATTACTCACTAAGCCATGTATTCACTAAGATACACTTAATCAGTCAGTTATACAATCAATTTTTAAAAAACAAATCATCCATTTAGACACGTATATACCCATTTATTCTTCCATCGACCTTGAGATATACATATATAAAACATATGTAATTTTCAGAAAAACACACATTCACTGGATGATGTCATCAGTGATGTCATTTGAGATGTCATCAGTGATGTCATGAGTGATGTCACTGACCATGTCATGAGTGATGTAATATGTGACGTCATCAGCAGTGCATTGCGGGCGCGCGAGTTATAGTTAGCTGAACTAACTATAACGGGGGAATTTCAATGGTTTTGTACGAGTGAAAAGTACAGCTAACTATAATGCCCCTGAAACCTATGGTTTTTTCAGTGAATTTCTAAGGTTTTTTAAATGCTAATTCCTAACTATAACGTGCCTGAAACCTATGGTTTTTTCAGTGAATATATATATATATATATCTTGCTGCTCCTGTCAACCAGAAAACGCACTGAGCACTTCAGAGCGGGTGCCGGTCCTTAACGTGGTGGTTGGTCCACAAAATGATAATGAAAGCAGAGACCTTAAAGAGAAATGAGATCATGAATTTAGATTGATCATTACCATTTCTAATGAGTCACAGAATATGAGAAACCTCATAAAACGTAATTGCCATATCTTCCAAACAGATCCTATTATTGGAAAGATTCTTCCTGAGTACCCTAAAATAACATACAGAAGGAGTCATTTATTAAAAGACACACTAGCACAAAGTCAGTTTACAATTATGCCCACTAATCCTAGAATAAGTGACTTGACAGGATTCTTTCCTTGCACTAAGTGTAAGGTGTGCAAAAACAGCCCAAAAACTCTAACATATGCAGTATCAGGGTGTGACAGACCAAGACCAATAACCAAGCTTCTAACATGTAATACTCCTTAATGTATTTACTGACTTGTATGCCTGTGTTAACTTTTGTACATAAACAGCACTTTCCACCCAACGAAGCGGAGAATTTTCGAACATGCAAAGGCAATAGAAAAAAATGATCCAACATATCCAGTCGCAAAACTCTTTGCCCAACATCATGAAAGCAATAGAAACTTATTACGTTTCTATTGCCTAGATGATGTTTCGCTACATGAGAGAGGTGGTGACAGAGAAATTAAGTTACGTAGACTTGAATCGAGATTCATCATAGATCTTCAAACAAAGTGCCCTCAAGCCTTAACATAGAGGAGAAACTAGCAATTCATATAGGCTAATATAAACAACCTAGGCCAATTAACAATAAGTCCTCTACATAATAACTCATTTGATGTACCTTATTATTTTGGATGATACCAATGAAGAATAGTTATATACATCTGCAGTTTTTATTAACCCTGGGCGTAGTTCGCGAAGTAGCACTTCGCGAAGCTACGCAAAGTGCAGTTCGCACTACGCGTGCTACGCGTAGCACTTCGCGTACTGCGTAGTACCTTGTTCGCACTGTGCCAGATGTAATTTTCAATGATTGCACAGTGCAGACAAGCAACCAGCACTGTGCAATCATTGAAAATGGCATCTTGCACACTGCGAGCTGTAGTTTTCTGCTGCTCCAGTAGATTTTTACTTGAGCGGCAGCTTTCTCAACGCGAACTGGTAGTTTCTCATCGCGAGCGGTCACGAGCATACGCGACCACTCGCAATGAGAAACCTGACCTCCTCGCGTTGGGAATCTCGCCGGGAGGTTTATTTTCCATGCTCGCGATCGCCAACTTGATGTTGCTGATCGCGAACAAGGAAAAAGTCTTGCCGGGATGTCATTTTGTTTGCTCGCGGTCGCCAACTTGACGTTGAGGACCGCGAGCAAGCAAAAAATGACCGCAGCACTACGCAACACTACGCTACGCGTGTTCGCACTGTGCGACGTGCAATTCACGTAGTGCGAAGTAGCGCGAACTTCGCAAACTACGCGAGCGTAGCGTAGTGCTTTGCCCAGGCTTAGTTTTTATCTTTTGGATGTCCCATTATTTAACACTGACATGGACCTATATTGGTTAGCACATGAATATATGCTCATACAGAGCTTCATAACCTAAGGAATTCCTATACTGTATATTCTTGACCTTACTTCATTGTTTCTGTATTATCAATGAATTGTGATATGAAGACATGTAATATGCTCATATAGAGCTTCATAACTCAATGAATTGCTAAATACAATACTTCTACCGGTACATTGCTCTTTTAACTCCTTCTCTACTTCCCCAGTCTGAAATGTGTACAACATTGGGGGAGAGCTGGAATATATATTTTGTCATTTTACAGCTCGGCGTGGATAGCACTGTGCTAATCCTATGCTTAAAGACTTTGCTGTACAAATGGCAAAAGACTTTGTTCATTTCTATCTCGGCGTGGATAGCATTGTGCTAATCCTATGCATAAAAACTTTGATAGAAAAGCAGACATTTGAGGTGAGCAAATTTAGAGTGTTGCTGGTGTTGAGGGTGCTCTCTACATGAGCTGCCGTCCACCTAAACTTGGGAACTACCCAGAGTTCTCTCCTTCTTCTTTGCATATATGTTTTGTTATGACTTTATTTTAACTGCCTTAGAACAATATGGATTTCCTTGAAAAAACGCTATTACCGTATCAGAAAAGATCGTATCTGCCATGAATATATTCTGTCTGTTTATATTTATATTGATGAACTAAATATAAAATGTAAATATGATTTAGTTTAAGCAACATGAAATTCAAATGTGATTATGTGGTAAAATTATTGTCCTTTTGTAATTTTACACGGACTGAATAAGACTAATTAGTCTTTTTTCCATTTCCTTTTTTCATGGCCATTGAACCGGAACTAGAGCTAGTGACCCGGATATTTAATTAGCCCGACTTAACTGCACTTTGTAAATACAAGTCGAAAAAGGCGCGAACGCCGAAACGCGTCCTGCTGATCTCGGATATGAAATAAAAAATATCACCGAGAAACCTTGCTGTGTGCGGTCCTCTTCATTCGTCGAGTGAAGATTTAGAGCAGAATATATATATATATATATTTATATATATATATATATATATATATATATATATATATATATATATATATATATATATATATATATCACTGAAAAAACCATAGGTTTCACACATGTTATAGTTAGCGGAAATTTTACTGATAAAAAACCAATGAAATTCCCCCGTTATAGTTAGTGCAGGCAACTATAACTCACGCGACCGCAATCCTCTGCTGATGCTAATACTGTATTTAGACACTTATTTGCCCATGTCTTCTTCCATACATTTTTAGCTATACATATATTACAAATATTTTTTTTTCATAAAGACACATATGTCATCAGCAGAAGATTGTGGTCGCGTGAGTTATAGTTGCCTGCACTAACTATAACGGGGGAATTTCATTGGTTTTTTATCAGTAAAATTTCCGCTAACTATAACATGTGTGAAACCTATGGTTTTTTCAGTGAATTTGCAAGGTTTTTTAAATGCTAATTCCTAACTATAACGTGTGTGAAACCTATGGTTTTTTCAGTGAATTTGTACGGTTTTTTAAATGCTAAGTTACTTTACGCCATTCGTGGCGTGCGCGCCCACTTAACGCAGTTCGTTCCGTGCGCGCACAGTGAGCACGCGGTGCGCTTCGCGCACCGCGCGCCCACTTTGCGCAGTTAGTGCCGTGCACGCACGGTGGGCACGCGGTACGCTATGCGCACCGCGTGCCCACATTACGCTAGATGGGCCATGTACACACGATGTGCTTCGCGCACCGTGCGCACATGGAGGACATATGATGCACTTCGTTTTGAAAGGTAATATTTTAATTTTTCGTATATGTTATAAGCCATGCACAAATGGTGCCCTTCGGGCACCATTTGCACACGGGGTGGAGAGAGTGTGGATAATTTTTTTTTTTATTATTTTTTTAAAAAATATTTTAGTTTAACTCATCGTTAAAAAGACATGCACAATTGGTGCCCTTCGGGCACCAATTGCACACGGGGTGGGGAGAGTGTGGATTATTTTTTTTTTTATATAATTTTTTACCGTACGCGTACGGTAAGCGTAATCGGCGAAATTAGCGAAAAAATAAAAATTCCGTTTTTGGCCTTAGGGGATCTTTGGGGACTCCCTCAACATTGCTATGTGTGTGGGAGCTGTCTAAACAGCCCCTTTACATGTTTTTGGGCTTAATATTTTAAACATCACTCTCAGTGCGAGAGAGAAAATGGCGGCCGCCGCTTCCTGGTTTCGGCCGATTCGAATGTTTACTAAGATCTAAGAGCCAATCAGAATCGCGCTCGCGCACGCCACCGTACGCGTACGGTAAGCGTACCGTAAGCGCACCGTAAGCTGGCTCAGATATATATATTGATTTAAAGGCTATTTTCTCAGAATCTACTGAACAGATTTACACCAAACCTACAAAAGGCACTTCCTTGACCTGAGGACTACCTCTCTGCCAAATTTCTAGTAATTCTGTTCAGCCGTTCGGGCTGTAGCCCTGTCTAAAGGTCCTATGGAAAAATGCATGGGAAAAACGCGTTTTGGGACCCCCCTTTTATCTCAGCCCCCGCTTGACGAATCCCCCCGAGACTTTCAGGGAAGGAGCGGAGCGTAGCGCCCCACCTATTTTGAACAATTCGCGAGGATTCGTCGACCGGCGCCAAAGTTATTCAAAATAGAATGTTGCGGATTTCCTATGGAAACGTGGTCCTAACTATAACTACCTACTGGCGACCGCTAGTAGGTAATATATATATATATATAGATATTCCAGCTCTCCCCCACTGTTGTACACATTTCGGCTGTACCCAGCCTTGCACACCAATGCCGAGGCGGCGTTACAAACAGTCTTTTGACTATTTCTCTTACCACGTGCAATACTCTGTGATATTCAATAGTGGAAACAGACTGGTGACAATTATAACATTAACTTCATTTATTTTATTGACATTAAAACATAATTGTTTATATTCATTCCTGTAATATTATTGAGACAGTACCATTATTACTAATCAGTATTATTCTGATACAATAAAACACATTTTCAAGTGCCAGCAAGTAACTTTAGACTGGGTATCACTGAAAAATTATTAACAATAATAACATCATTGTTAAACACGCTAGTTCATCAGTATTGAGTATGATAATTTGTCCCTTTGATTATATACAATTAAACAAGTCAATCCACAAATCACTTGAGACTCCATAGTCTATTGACTTGTATAACAATAGCATACCCTGATTCATTGCATTATTACAACCTTTTCTCATAACTTATTTGTGCGGTTGTGTGATTAAGCCCTAGTGGGCATTGCTAAATACAATACTTCTACCGGTACATTGCTCTTTTAACTCCTTCTCTACTCCCCCAGTCTGAAAGAGTGTTCAGTGTTTGTGTTCTGTGGTGTCTAAGATCAAATTAAAACCAAAATCAGTTTTATAAGGATTTAGGAGGTTAATCGCTATATCATATCATTACGATAGATATTACAAATGAGTGTGAAGATCCTCTTCAATATTCATGCCTCCCGGGGTCTTAGTGTCGAGCTCTATAATGTAGCAAGATTCTAACTTCCTCAGCTGTTTTTCTATGTTTCATCCCCTGATGATGGGAGCCACAGTATATATTACAAAATATGTAGACTTGCGCTATTTTGGAGGTGCATAAGCGTATATTACAGTATTTACGTGCCATTATAAATGGAGATAGAACCTACCCAGTGGCACGCCATTTTGAAGCATTTCATAATAAGGACATGAAGGGTCTGACATATTTTGTAATGTTCTTTTATATTTATTTATAATGCGTATTATACCCACAGGCCTCAAAGCACTAAACCAGAAAAGAAAGACACCTGCAAAACCAGAGATCTACAATCACAGGAGAGTTCAACCTGGCTTCCTGAAATTTAGGGATGGTTACCTTCCTAAGAGAAGATGATCTGAGCTGTCTTTTATGGGTATGACAATCAAATGCTGTTCTCAGTGGCATATGCCCTTGATGGTAAAGAGACAAATGAACCATGCAGACAGAGAGCTTTAAAGATCACATGCTTCTGAACTTGCAATCAGTAAAGGGAGCACATACATTGGAACTGGGATGTTACCTCATGTACATGCAGCACCTTCAAAAGAACATTTTACATCCATTATATAAAAATGAAGGGTAATAAGGCAAAGGAACAATGATGATCTTTTATCATGCTTCTTTGTTGTTGAGATCTTAATGAGAAGAATTAATTAGAGATTCTGATAGGATGCGCTTTAAACATGTTGCACTTTAGGGATGGATATGATTTATGAACACATTGCACTTTACATTACATTACATTACATCACTCACACCCTCACGATGCACTGCTAATTTCCTCACATATATACATCAATTGTGGCATTCTATAACATCATTTAAAACATTGTTGCAACACTTGAAATGACCATCGATACAAGACTGTACATGGAGAGGGTACAAAATATAGCTACCTTAGAGAGTGAGTTATAATTACTAGAGATAACTATACTTAGTGAATTTCAGTGTTTTTTAATAGTTTAAAACATTATTTTGTCACTGATATTATTTTCACCTAACTGTAACATCACTTTGCCCTTTGTTTTTTTCAGTACATTTCGATAGATAAATAGATAGATATTTAGATAGATAGATAGATAGATAGATAGATAGATAGATAGATAGTTAGATAGATAGATAGATAGATAGATAGATAGATAGATAGATAGATAGATAGATAGATAGATAGATAGATAGATAGATAGATAGATAGATAGATAGATAGATAGATAGATAGATAGATAGATAGATAGATAGATAGATAGATAGATAGATAGATAGATAGATAGATAGATAGATAGATAGATAGATAGATAGATAGATAGATAGATAGATAGATAGATAGATAGATAGACAGACAGACAGACAGACAGACAGACAGACAGACAGACAGACAGACATTGGGTACTTTTAGCACAAAATGCTGTGGTTTAAAAACCTATATTTGAGGGAAGCATGAAATACGGGTTTCATTGTCAGGGCTACATGGATTATGAGACATGAAGGACCAAATTATGCAACAAGGGTACTTAAATTATGCTGAAAAAAACAAATAATATGAGCCACATTTTCTGGCTGAGGAATTTTCATCCATTTTAGCTACAAACAAGTTTGTCAAATGTGCAAATTATGTCGCAAATTATTTGGCAAATGTGGTAAAAAACCATAAATATGTGGTAAATGCTGCAGCACCAGAATTGTATGCATCCATTGTCCATTGTTTTATCAAGGATTTTTTCATGAATTGTTAACAAAACCCAAACATTCTAATTCTAACCAGTGAACATTTTAGCTGCACCTAAACAGGTTTTTTTTGTTAACTCTCCCAAAATTGCATGCAAAATTAGACAACAATGTGTTTTATATGGTCCAGTTTTGCATGTTGAGGTTCTGGTGACATAAAGACCCACTCAGCTTTTGTCCCAGTGGTTTATGTTGTCATCATAACCCCTTGATTTTTTGGGGTGTTTAATTTGTTTCATAAATTTAAATGTTCATATACTTACACAGGCATCACTGCCAAGCATATGTTTTTTTACATTACTGGAAAGCATCACAAACCAGATGGTATCTTGCAAACATTACATACTAAGTATTTTGCTTACGTGGAGCATTTGGAATGCCGAATATAACAGGGTATTAATAATACAAGGTGAAACGTTTGGGCTAAGACTCGTTAGTTCACTTTAGTGAGGTAACAGCATCCGCCGGCTTCAACGTACGCCACCCTTCCGTAATACATGTTGCCTTTGCAACCGCGTGCTTGTTGCATATTAGGGTTGTGTGACGGCAGCCCTTGCTGTTGGAATGGACATGTTATGACTTGGATATGTACATGAGGTGCACTATGTTTGGGGTCTCACAGGATCCCTGGGTTAGAGTCCCATATTGGTGTCTGTTTTTACTCTATACTACTGGTTTGCTCTTGTGTCTCATCTGCCACCGAGGGGGCTTCCTGCTTTTCCAAATTCTCCTGCCAGGAGCTGCAGAGATCTGCTAGTATCCCATTCCATGCTGCTGCCAGCGGCATTTTATATAACTCTATAGTGTCTTCACGGTGGAGCGCTACCCTTTCCGCAGGTGACCAACATGTTAGGGATTGGAACCAGGCTTTCGTGACTGGGGGTTCAGTAGACTTCCAGTGTCTAGTGATTAAACACTTGGCCACAATGAGCCCTAAATCTATGAATCGGGTTGTTACGTTATATAGTTTAGGTCTCTAGTAGAGGCCCAGAAGGCATACTTCCCAGGTCCATTCCATCACACGACCAGTGCATTGCGCTAAGTGCGATGTGACTGTGTCTCAATAAAAGACAATTACCGTGCAGGCCCATATCATTTGCAGGAGGTCTCCTCCTACTAATCCTCACCTGGGACATTGGTCATCATTAATAATAATAATAATAATAATCCACGTTACGGCCAAAATATTGATTAATCTTGGCTAGTGTCATGTAGTCCCTTTGCATTAGGAAATACTGTATGTGCTAGAACCTAGCGTTCCGAGGAATATGTGTTTGTCCTTCTAAGATGGCCACCCATTCGTGCTCAGAGCTTTGCCTCTGTAGGTCTGTATCCCAGTGGTTCCTAGGTGATGTCAACTGGAATGCCGCGTGTGTCCGTAGTGATTCCGCCAACCACATAGTAGGATGCTGCCCCGCTCCCAGCACTTGGAGGTACTGATTTGTCAGATATGTTGTGGGTTCCTTTGTTACGTCACCTCATAGTTTCTGCAGTGTCTGTGTCAAAGTGGCGTGCAATAAGAACTGGTTTTTGCTATAGATTGCATTGCTCAGCAAGCATGTCTAACGGCATCAGTTGTTTATTGTGGTACAAATCCCCTCGGGTTTGGATAACCACTTCTTCCTATAAGCGGAGTAAAGTTACAGTGAATTCCCGATGCTGCCTGGGCATGCCAAGTATGGTCAGGGAAGGTGCGTACGGGGTGAAGGCTTTTGTACGTCTTAGGCTACGATGATAACAGGTGTAAGCCACTTTCACCATCATTTGGGTAGGCAGTGCTTCTTCCTATTTGGGTGAAATAGTGCATTGATCTGAAGGTGGGTGTAGCCTGGTTGTTGCGCAGCAGTGTCTGTGAGATGTAGGCCACCAACCCATTGAGCTACCCACTACAGCTTTGCTGCCAGATAGTAGTGCTCCATGTTGGGCATGGCCAGGCCACCATGGTCAGTTGGTAGGTAGAGTTTGGTTAGTGCCACTCTGCTACTCATGCCATGCCATATGAACTGTTGCATATCATGCTCAAGCACATGAAAAAGCACCGGTTTGATATATAGGGGCAGATTTTTGAAGTGATAAAGGAGCCTTGGGAGCACCACCATTTTTCAGACTTCAATTCATCCCATAATGGGCAATGGAAGGGTGCACCAGAATGTCATCTGCGACCTCACTACTGTTATAGCGCACGTGAGGTTTCCCTCTAGAAAGTAAGATGTTTCTCGATAACTTGAAACTCCAAGGTAACGCAATCCTGTTTGCTGCCAGTGTACCGGTGTGTTGTTAATCAACAACATTGAGTCTCGGTGGACTCAGTAAAGGGGTACAGGCATGACTTCTCCCAGTTTACTCGAAGTCCTGATAAGGAGGCGAACTCTGATAACGCTTTCTCTATTGCTTTGCACAGCTCTCTGAAGTCTCGGAGATATATTAGCAGGTCATCCGCATAGAGACTGCATTTGTGCCGTCTCCCAATGGGATACCCCAGCTCTTCTTTGTCTTGTGCAGGGACTCGGCTAATGGTTTAATGGCCAATGAAAATAATAGTGGGAAGAGTGGGCAGCCCTGCCTTGTGCTGCGTTCCATTGGAATTGATTGACATACATTTGGGCCCATCTTGATTTTGGCAGTAGGCTGAGTATATAGCAATTTGATGAGGCTTAGAAAGTTGGTGCCTAGGCCATATTTGCTAGCTCTAGTGTGTCAAACGCTTTCTCTAGGTCAAGCACTAGGCAACCCGAGTGCACCCAGTACTCACTTGAGTAATGCGCTACTCGGAAAAAAGCATCTCAGGTACAGCGCTATACAGCAGGCAGGTACAAATCCATTTTGGTCTGTATGTACCAGATATGGCACTATTCAGGCTAGCCTGCTTGCTAATAATTTGGCTAATATCTTGTAATCCATGTTTAATAATGCTAATGGACTATACGAACCTATCAGCTCTGTGTTTCTGCCTGGCTTAGGCAGCGAGATGAGCAAAGATTTGCATAGCGTCTCAGGTAGTATAGATGCCTCCTGCGAGTTGCAGTATAGTGAGAGTAATTGCAAAGCCAAAGTTGCTTGATATGCTTTATATTATTCAACTGGCAGTCCATCGGGACCAGGTGCTTTACCTGTAGCTAATGCCTGTATCATCTGCTGTACCTCTAGAAGTGCAATCAGTTTGTCAAGCTCAGCTTTCTGAGTTGCGTCACTGAGTGCATGGAAAGTGGGGACAAGAAGGAGTATAGCGCTGCCGGTGCTACATGGATTGCTGATCTATACACCTTAGTGTAGTGAGTGGTGAACTTACAGTGAATGTCATGCTGGCGAGTTAGTAGTTGCCCTATCAAGGACTGCAGCAGTAGAACCTGTTGTTATGTGTGCTCTTGCCTGATCAGCCTTGCTTTAAGCATCGCTGTTGTTCCATAACTTCAGTGTGTTTGTGTCTCTGGTTGTCCAAGGCCTATTGACTGCCAGTATTGCATGCTAAGTCAGTTTCCAGGCTGACAAGTGTGTCCTTGATGCTCTTTGCCTCCTGGTCTAACTGGCAACAATGCTCCAACTGAGTCCTAAACACTGCCCTCTAATTACGTCCTTGCATGCATCCCAAAGCAGTACTGAATCAAAGACTGAGCATGCATTTGTTTCAAAGTAGGTATCAATAGCAGCACCTACCGAGGCCCTAAAGGGAGGGTCTTCCAGTAGTAAGGGTTGCAGCCTCCACATCCTAGTGGTGTGCTCTATGTTGTTACCCTGTAGTTGTAGTGTGTGGGGGTTATGGTCCAAGTGTGTGTGGCCGAGGTAGTCCATATTGGTGCAATCCGCTGAGAGTGTTACCTTCCCTACAATGTGATCTATACGGACATGTAACCCATGTGGGTGTGAATAGTATGAGTAGAGGCGTAGACATAACCACTCCCTTAATACCCTAGCATTGGATGTGGCAGCAGTTTGTTCCAATGGCGGGAAGGACCTGTCTAAGCTGGTATCCAGTACCGCATTGAAGTCTCTCCCCAACAGCCAGGGGTATCACACCAACACAATAATTTCTCAGACAATGCAAGCCTGAAAGCTCCCTGCTGTGTATTAGGGGCATATATGGATCCTAACACTATTTGTCTCCCTTTCAAAAGGCCTTTTCGACATTACGTTGTGGCCATGTATGTTTATCTCTGTTTCCTCTGGCATATATAGGGTTCCTGACCGGACCCATATTAGATCCCCTCTGGCATAAGAGGAATACCCTGTGGTGAGTATTTGTCCCTTCCACCTGTGCTGTAAAGGGTGGATCTCTGGTTGTGCTATGTGCGTCTCTTGCAATAGTGCTAGGTGGGCTGTATGGCATTTGAGGTAAGCGTAGATTTTGTATCGGTGTGCTGCTGTGTGCATACCTCTGACATTCCAAGAAATTATGTTAGTGGGTGGCATCAGTCAGGCGTGTGGGATACTAGTGCATGCATGAGGCAAAGTATACTGAGGACCAGTGTTGGCTCCTCGAGGGAGTGCTGCGGGGCGGTGGGATGGAGCAGGGGAGGGGCAGGGTGGGGGGTAGTAAACTCTGGAATACGGCCCAATGGAGTTCAGTACATAATAAATAAATTCAACGAATTGCATTGCGCCCTGCAACGCCGATTTGGAATGTTAGCTGAAATCTCCGATCAGGAACAGGACATTGTGGACTCCGACGAGGCCCCAGACTCGTGGAGTGAAGAGTGGTGGACAGCCGCAACTCAGGAGAGTTACGGCATATGCGGGTACGTGAGCGCAGGAAAGGGTGGGATAGCTTTGAAGGTGGGCGGGGTGGATGAGAGACACAGGTGGGGTTGTGGTTTCTCCCACTGCTTTTATTTTACTTAAATGACCTGCCAAGGCATTTGTTTTAATACCCCTCATAGTTTCTGGGGTTGTTGGAGCTGTTCCGAGTGGTTAGAGCTCACCACCAGGAGTGCAACAAACCCAGGATTGTTCATATCAACCAAACAGGGCCCAAGATCTAGCCTTTTAAAGGTTTGCACACTTTACAAGTGATGGTGCGTGTCGAGTGGGACAGGGCCCGAAGGTTGACATAAGCAACATTTTGACTTGAAAATCCTGGGTAGGGGGGGGTGCATGGGGCCCCCTCCCCAGAGCTTCAGAGAACCCAACTCACAGGCGGGTTTTGTATCACATGAACCCAAGACCCTATGTCCCTGCCTAGGCATCTACTGAAGCAGGCGAAGCACTGCTGCACTCCCATGAAACGGTGGTGTTGTGTGTAGATTTAGATTCTGTATATAGGTTTCCTGATTTATGCCCTTATATAGGTACAATTCATATTGCCCATATTTAGGCATAGAAAATCCAGCCCTTATTTAGGCATTGTCCATGCTAGCCAAATACAGGCATGGTCACCTACATCCGTCCATCCACGTCACAACGAGTTCTTGGAAAACCAGACTCTTAAGCCTTGAGGAATTTACCTTGCTTGGATATTGATTTCTCCGAGAACTCATTCAGTATGCATGAACATCGATTCCTAAGGGGTTCATTCATGACATTCCGATGCCCGACTTTTACGTCAATACAGGCATTCCTAAACACCTTCAAGGTATAAATATTCCTGCACTTGCCCTGGCAAACCACGGTTCCGTTACGGTCCAGCTCGACTGCCTAGTTCCAGCCTGACGCACTGACCAGATGCTGTCATCCTCCTCACAGAGAATCCAGCTCCAGTGTTTCTGATTCCCCTTGCGGGGTGTTAGATATCGGGTCCCAAAAAGAGATTCCAACCTCGCACATTCTAAGGTATGGAGCAGACTAGAACTTAGAGAAACGTTTGTCACCTCTTGGCAAAATTAAATCTATAGCTATAGCTAGCTATACGTTAGAAAACAGCACCTACTTCTTACCTCTTACTACACTTAGGTTAGGTACACTGGGGTTGAACTATTTAAAACCATCAGATGAGTATCCACATTTTAGCCTGTGTTGTTTATGTATGTATTTTATGAATATATGTCATAGCTACAAACCATGCTTTTGCAGTATTATTTTATCTTACTGCTAACTCTGTACATATTGTACTTCGCAGCCTGTCTTACGATTGTAGCAGTTCATATCTCTTGCATGAGAAATAAGACTGCTCAATAAACCCTTTTTATTGAAACGCCCGTGTCTCTATTTCTGTGCAACTCTGTAGAAACGAAGCATGCACGACTGAATGAGTGGAACTGTTATCTATTGTTTCCACGGTTCTGAGATTGTTCCGACTCTAAGGGAAACAAAGTTTTCATGTCTATGCAGTTGTCAGAAACTAATCCCTTCTTATATATTCGAGAAGTTTCTAGTGACCTCTGAGTTAGCTAGCACACACAAGTAATTACGTTTATTGTACTCGAAAGAGACATACTGACCTCAGTCCTATGTCAAATCCATAGTGTATATTATTCCAATGCGCAGAGCCTATCACGGATATAGGAACTACACTACAGTGGTGGGCCAGTCCTCCACGCCCCTTGCCCAGTTCTGGGGGAGCAGGGTGGCTGCCACCAAGGAACTCCCTGCCCACAGGAATTGGCAGAGGAGAAGAGCTGCAGGCTCCCACAGCAGCGAAGGAGATGCTGCCCGTGTGGGGAGGTGGCCGGAGCAACTAGGGGTGACCCTATGCCGTGGCCCCAGCTGCCCCCAACATATGCAGGAATGCAGGATGCAGGATGCCTTGTAAGGCACCCTTAAAACTCAAAAAGAGAAAAGAGATGCTCACCTCTAAATTGTGGCTCTCTCTGACTCAGCGTGAGTCCTCCTACTTAAATATCGCTGCTCTTTCTGAGGGAGGGCCCCATAATGCCCTACATGGCTCCTTGACATATATTTTGCATTCTTGTGGTTGCCCCAAGAAGAGAGCAGCAGCCCCCTTTCCTTTACTTTTTGAAATCTGACCCTCAGTCTTCAAGGTCCTTGAAATTCCAATCACCCTTAAAAATCACACAGAAGAATTACATGTTCAATTTTAAAAGGCTTTAAAGATATAATAATGTAAAGGTGATTACTGATCACGGTTGATATGCTCTGTTGACATTAATAATTATATGTACACATGGTTATTATTGAATGATGTAAACCTTCCTCTAACTCCCCCGGGGTTCGGGCCATCAGAGGTATGCCATCCGCCATGTTTAGAGCAGGCAGTCAGGTGGATTTTTGTATCTGTCTCTGGCAGGAATACCCTGGCAGGAATGAACAGTAAAAATAAAAAATTACACACCACCCACCCCCACCACTCGAGAAATCTGCCATGGTGTTGGGGCCATTCGTTTTTACTTTTCCAAACACCTGCTTTGGGAGTTAGTTTTTGTATAAGCAAAATCTTTTAAAAGTTTGGCATACTCTTTTACCACCAATAAATCATGCTTTGCAGTTTAAACTGGCCAGTGGTTGGGGTTGACTCCTTGACACTCCAACAAATGAGGCAACATTTCAACAGAAACCCTACAATTTTTTAAGAACAACCTATTTGCCTAATTGCAAACTATCCCAGAGTGCACTAATCTAATGGATTCAAAAATGTGGTGGAGCTATGAGCCCGGTAAAATGGTGACCTCACTGTAGAGCTCCGCCGAGACTGGTGCCCCACAAAACCCTCAGAGGGCACTGCAGACTGGCTGCACCTTGCCATAATACACTGGAATGAGAAGCAACATCCTGGCAAGGTGACTCCAAACCCACCAAGTGTTGTATGACAACAGCACACACATGGGGTTACAGTCATGAGTGACAGTGAGCGTGCTTTAGGTGGGGACTGTGGGGAATGGCACACACTTCCCAAGGATGGCCGATACTGTAGGGCCTGGGCTGCTACAGTCCCCTCTTTTACCCATACCTTGTGCCAGTTTGGCCACCTGTCTGCACTACCCTATTGGAGTCCCCACGAGAAAAGGGACAGTGAATATCCAGCTATCGGGAAGTTCTCCAAGGCCAACCTCCAACTTGGAATGGGGTTGATGGGCTCCATGGCCATGGATCCTCCACCTGAACGGATAGGATTGACTCCTGTATCAGGACTAAGTGTTTCCCCTGGCAGGGCACATCTGAAAAGCAATCCTTGGAGATGGGCTGGGAGTTGGCCCCAATAGTAGGTAACAAAAATGACGACACCCCTACACCGGACACTGGGCACTGGGTAAGACTTTGTGTCCTTATACAGTATTCAGGGCTATCTCTGAACTGTCTCACAGACTGTAACAACTCCATAACACGTACTTCTCCATACTGGCCATGCTGCACACCTTGTGAATAATTCTCCAACTGACACTCTTCTACAGTACATGTGCCTAGGGAGGAACAACCATACCTTCCCTGCACCACTGAGGCCTGAATATTGCCTAATTACTGTCATAGAGTGCTGCAGGCCTATCGTACTCTTTGTGACCAAGGATCAGAATGCACAGCTGCAACTTAACAGGGCTGCCTATGGACTGGTGAGAGGCCCCATTCAATGACTTATACTGCCTTCTCATATTCCTACAGGTGAGGGTTGTGACAGTCTGGTGCTACAGCTGCCCTGACCCTCACTATTCACATTTGAACCATGTCCAAGTCAGCAAGATGGTTGCTGTCTGCAGAAGCCATGGCCGGAAAGCCAAGTACAATTCCGATAGACCAGCCCATGCTATCTCCAGACCCCACCCTGGAGGCCATAGTGAAAGAATTCACAACCCTAAGATCCTTGATGGCTACGTTGGAAAACAATACCACCAATCCTGCTGTTGATGTCCTTCCTGGTCGTTCTGACAATGCATCCTTAAACACCCGTCAGAATCAAACAGAGGACGGGCTTCAATCAGTGGAACAGAAGATAGCTTCATCTGTAAAATGGGTGCAGGACCATTGGTGTCTTTAAAGCAAAGTTACTGAACTGAAAGACAGACAGGACATCCTCTGGCTCTCCGGAATATGAGAAAAACTGGGAGGTACCAATTTGATGGCCTTCTTGCCGGAGCTTACCACCCTACATTTCACACCCCCTCTGGAATTCCAGATGACACAGAGCCTGCAAAACAGATGACACACTAACTTGGAAGGGTCCAGGCAAATTATTGTATGCTTCCTACATCATCAACAAGCATGGCAAGTCATTCTGGAGGAGAGAAAACATGGACCCACCAACATCAAGGAATGCATATCACATTACCATGCATCAAAGGAAGTGATTCTTGGCCCTCTGCCCAAGGCTTAAGAAAGTGGACCTAAGATATGGCCTCCTGGATTCTGCCACAATGTTGATTACAAATAGCAGAACTTTGAAATCTGATGGCCTAGGCCAGTTTGATAGCTTCATGGACTATGGCGGATTTAAACATGGAAACCGATAAACAATTTGACAAAATAATCACAGTCCTCTCTGACACGGAGCTGTAAGAAAGGGACACTGACACCTCCTGACTGAATGAAATGGACAGACTAGAAGAAGTATCATGACAATGGTCTGCAGGGTTGAAATGTAAACACCTGGGCAAACAGCAGCCCCCATGTGACATATCTACATCACCTCTGAAGCCACCGCAGTAAGGGGCACAACCAGGAGATCACTGTGAAGGACTCTGTTGGCCCTGCCACCTACTCCCACCGGTATATATGTTCATGTGGTTATTAGGTGGCTTGGCAGGATATCACTGTGAAATATTGCACATTTAATATAATGCTCTGTATCAGTTCTATGTCTCATACCTTTTCTTGGTGAGGTTCTACTTGGTAAATTCTTACCATATTTACAGCTTCCCACAAAAACTGGGGCTTAGTTTCCTAAAAATACTAAATATGAGTGGGAGCCACTCTCACAGCAGACGTCATATGCATCACTCTTTTTTACTAGGGTAGACTCAGGGGAAATCCTGCATGGAGTCATGATGCATGGCAGGTTTCGGGCACCTAACTTCATGACCCATAAATAAGCAGAGATGTGCTGATGGCCACCGGAGGCCATTCCCTTTCAACAAGGTCTAACCTCCTCCTGATCATAGTATCGACAGTACGTGGATACAGCGTAGCTGCCAGATCGACTGTTCCATGACACAGTAGAGTCACACACTACCCACTCCAAATGATTCTGCCCAACAACACCTCTACTCCAGGACATAGTAATCTAGACTTTGAATGCAAGAAATCACCATCCTGAACCCTCTTACTGTTCTATCGCTCAATGTTATATGTCTATCCCATTTTATTCAAAGGAAATATATTGTCTACCTCAACGCGCTATGCCCCAGTTTAGCACTTTTAGAGGAAGCACATTTATCTGATGTACAAAGCTCTAAGCTGAGCAGCAACTGGTTTGGGAAAGAATACCATGCACATAAAAGCTATGCTCTAGATTTGACACAATCTCACACTAAGACTAGGCCTGGGCTAAAATTCCATTCCGCTCGCAGAAATTGCGATAATTTGACATTTTCGCGTTTCGCGGAGAGCGCGAAAATGTAAAAATTTCCACAATCCGCATTTTACTGGACATTTTTTGCTTGCTTGCGCTGTAAAAAATACATTCTCACGTGCGCGCGATCGCCTTACCTGAATCCCCGCGTTCGCAGACAAGTTCTCCACGAGATGTTGGATTGTTGGCAGCCATTTGCACTGTCTCGCGACAGTTCGCGCCCTCAGTAATGTCATTCGTCGCGCGATCACGTCTTTATTCTCGCAATCATGCACCGCGAGACAATTGAAAACAAGATGGCCTCCCCCGTGCGCAACCGCATGGGTATGTTGGCGAGCCGCGACCACGCAGAAAATACCGCGAACGGGCATGAAAAAAACTTCCGCATCTTCGCGATATTTCCGCGTGTTAGAGTAGATTTTTAAAATTTTCGCGATAATTTGCGAAAGTGAATTTCGCAAATTCCGTCCACCCCTAACGAAGACACATATTAAGGGAGTCCTAGTGAGAAAATCCTAGTGAGAAAAGGTCTACCACTAAAAATCCTTAAGATATGGCGGGACCCTCTAGGACATTATTTATCCATATAAGTGTCAATGCAACACAAACCCTGAACATGGACTCCATATATGGTCTGGTCACTGACAAAGGGGACATCTTCTAATGTATCTCCAGAATTTTGCTCCAATGCCCCGTATGAAAGTTCTTCTTGGTGGTGACTGGAACATAGCCCCCGATCCCTGCATGGATAAATCCCAACACTACCACATGAGTAACTGAATGGACAGGGGACTACTACACAATCTTATGCCTGACTTCTCATTACACGGCCTGCGGCAACTTCTCATTCCTGATGAAAGTGTCGAAATTACTCCAAAAATAGTTTGGGAGGAAGTAACAAAGCCGGAGCCTAAAATCCTACAAAAATGCTCAAGACTGGCAGTGTTAGATGTGTTAAACATTAGATGAACTAATTTGCTAAAATGTAGTGGGAGTTTTGTGTTTAATAATGCCTGGACCACGCCCAACTCTAAAAACCCATGCCTGCACCGCCAGCTTCCGGTACACCTCCGGCGAACTCCTAGCCCACAACCTCAAGAGCCTGAACATTAGCTGCAGCATCACCTCACCTAGCTCCACAGAAGGACCCTTCACTTGCCACCACTGCCACTGAAACAAGATGAGCCACTTCAACCGCCCTAGAATACATGGCTGAGGCATCGCCATCATCCACAAGGACTCCCTCAAATGCACCACCTCGGATGACGACATAACTCTGAACTTGGAACACCGTAACTTTCAGATCCAACCAGATGCCAAAACGACCCTCGCCTACAGACCCCCCGGCCCACATCCCAGCTTCTGCAACTCTATCCCAGACTTCATTGCCCTTCTAAAAATTGAATCCAATTGCTACATCTTCCTGGGAGACTTGAACTTCCACGGCCCTCCTTGAGAACATGGGCAGCATCAGCCTCTCACAGCAGGTCACTATCCCCACGCACAATGCAGGACACATTGTAGACCCCAGAGACAGAGTCCAGCTCCCCCACACTACCAAATTGACCTGGACAGACCACTACATTCTCCATTTCACACTTGACGGCCCGTTCAAGACCCCAACAAATGCTGAAAATTAAACAGGATCACAGAGCACCTCTAGATCTCCACCCTCAAAGAAGCAAGATCCGTTCCTTCTGACACCCTGAAACTCAGCGTTCAAAACTTCTCCAACTGGATCTCCACAGCCGTAGACACCATCACCTCCGCAAGGAACACTGCCAGCAAAAGACTGGCCAAGCAAGCCAGGTGGTTCACCCCTGAGCCCTTCACCATCAAATGCCACTGTAAGAAGCTAGAGACCCGATGGTGCTCCAGCAAGAGCCCTGCTAACCTCACCATCTACAGAGCCGCCCTCAACAGCCACCACCACTTTCTCAGGGGGGCCAAGAAGGAAGCCCTCACAAACTGCATCGAGGCAAGAGCCAATCACACCTAGGAACTCTTCAGCATAGTAAGAGAATTCTCCTGCCCCACTACCACCAAGAACACGATCCAACTCACTCAAGCCCTCTGGACACTCTGGCAGACTACTTTCACCACAAGATCACAGACATCTACAGTAACTTCGACACCCAATCCACTGACCTCAACCATCTCCGCACCCAAACCAGCGCCTCCCAATCTCACTGAATCACTAACTGGAAGCAACTTATGACTGAAGGCTCCATTTCCATCATGAACTCCATCCACTGAGGAGCCCCCACCGACCCCAGCCCGCACCAGATCTGCATCCTAGGAAGGGAGGTAATAGGCAGCATCCTCACAAAAATCCTCAACACATCAATCACCACAGCCATTATTTCTGATGCCTGGAAGCAAGTCGAAGTGAAACCACTCTTGAAGAAATCCTCTACCGACCCTAACAAACTCAAAAACGACCACCCCAGCTCGCTACTCCCCTTTCCTGGGAAGATCCTGGAAAAAGTCATCAACTGCCAGTTAACGGACTACCTCAAAGAGAACAACCTGCTTGACCCCTCCCAATCTGGCTTCTGTCCCATCCACAGCACAGAGACCACCATGATCACTGCAACAGACAATGTCAGATGCCTCCTTGACATGGGCGGAAAGGTAGCCCTCATCCTCCTCAACCTCTTGGCAGCCTTTGAAACCGTCTTCCACCACACCTTCATCACCAGGATCCACCACCCAAGGCAATGCAATCAACTGGATCTCCTCCTTCCTCTCCGGCCAAATACAGAGGATCCACCTACATCTCATCACTTTTACACCCAAAGACATCATATGTAGAGTCCCCCAGGGCTCCTCCCTCAGCCCTACCCTCTGCAACACATAAATTACTCCTCTTGCAGACATTGCCCACATCCACGGAATCAACTTCATCTCGAATGCTGACGACACCCAGCTCATCCTCTCCCTCACAGAATTCATTGACATAACCAAGACCAATTTCCGTAACACCATGACTGACAGTGTCATCTGGATGAAGGCCAACTCGGACAAAGCAGAGGTCCTCATCTTCTGAAACAAGGCCTCTCCTTCAGATGGCCCCTGGTGGCCCATCCCACTCGGCCTTTCTCCCACCTTTACCTGCCATGCCCCCAACCTCAGAATCATCCTGGACAGCCAGCTGACCATGAAGCAGCAGATCAGCACAATCCCCTCTGCCTGCTTCTGCACCCTCCACATGCTATGCAAGATCTTTGGATGGATCCCCGCCTCGACCAGGAAGACAGTCACCCAGGCCCTCGTCTCCAGCCCACTCAACTACGGCAATGCACGATATGTCGTAACCACCAAACAGCTCATCAGCCACCTCCAGACCATTCATAACTAATCAGCCAGACTCATCCTCAACCTCCCCAGAAGAACTAGCACCTCCCCCCACCTCAGAGCCCTCCACTGACTCCCTGTCTAGGAAAGAAGCCTCTTCAAAATCCTCACTGACTGCTACAAAGCCCTCAACAATTTCGGACCCACCTACATACATAACTGCCTGATGTTCCACTAGCTGACCAGGGAGCTCTGCTCTTCTACCCTGGCCCTGGCCCACATCCTATGCACCAACAGAAGCCACTGAGGATGCTGTTCCTTCTCCTACCTCACTGCCAATTGTTGGAACAACATCCACCGATGCACCTCCCCCACACTGGAGGACTTCAAGAAGAAGCTCAAGACCTGGCTCGTCAACCCAACCACAGCCACCCGACCGTGGCTTAAAGAACCCCAGGGCCTGGAGACCACCCAGGGCAACAAGTTGTGACTTACAAGACCTTATGATTGATTGATTGTATCTAGCTGGATGTTCTGGTAACCTGTAACTCGAAGGTCCAACGGGCAGATGTGAGAGCTACTTCATTTAGAAAAAATAGACATTATAACAACATGTGATGGTTTAAGAAACAGATAACATTTGATTAAGAAGGAAAAGGAGTCTCAATCCAGCCAGCTAGCCTTGCTTTAAAATATACATATATTAATCCACAAATTCCGGGGTGACACCTTCTGGGAAACCTCATCTGGTCAGACCATTCTGTTCATTGGTCAGTTCATATTGGGTGATTGTCATGCAGCACAAAGAAGACAAATTTTGTAGGAATTTTAGGCTGTGCACATAACATAAATGTCAGGCCATCCGGTAAGAATTACTCATTAACAAAGATCCGTTGCCAAAAGCCACATAAGCAAAGTTGAAAGGACAGTTTCTTAGGCAGATGTTCTTAAAGTAACAAAAATGTAGTCAAACAGTCCTCATATATGAGTGGGAATGCTCAGAAGACAACATAGTTTCAATTCATATTGCAAAGTTGAAGCTTTTTCCCATGAAAATGAAGTGGGGCAACAGGGAAATTGTGCGTACAAGCAGGCAGGCCTTCACTGAGATCTGTGATTGGTGGTGAGTGTCTGAAAAGTTTCAGCTCTCCGTCCATTATCTCCTTGTCTATGCTTTGTTTGTCCTAAGTTGGCAGGGCATGCCCAGACATGGGACGATTGCTCACTTTGCCACCGGATTCAAGCTAGCCTAGCTGAATTGGGGTGTGTCCCAGAAACCTGTCTCTGGATGCTTGTTTCCGGTCCATTGAAGACCTGGCTTGGCAGTTCGAGTTGGACTATTCCCATGAGAGATAGGGTCAAGACTGATTTGGATATGGCTGGGTCTGAACTGGGGTGGCGAAGTGAGCTAAAGAACGATGATGGATTCAGTTGTCAGAGCATATATCGATACTGCTTTTAATGATATTGACACTGTTATGTGTGCATGTGTTATGGCATACAGTGACTTTGCATTTATTGGTATTGACATTGTCATGCATGCATGATTTATGGCGTACATCAATACTGCATTTATTGGTATTGCTGCCGTTGTGCATGCATATATCATGGTGTACATTGACAACACATTCACCAATATTAACACAACCAGGAAATGAAAACACAGATCTTTGCTGGAGGAGTGTTTAAAACAGAAGAACTATCTGAGGAAAAATCATCTCGATCCATATAATACTCAGAAACACTTGGTTGAAAAACAATAGACTCCGGTTCTGTGACAGGACTCGAAAAATCCAACACTGGTGGATCCACTGATGGTGAATCAGTATAAAATTTATCAACTGCAAAACATGCAGTAGTAAGAACAGTACTCACTTTGGCCATATTGCCGATTGTGGACACATTCTCTCCAAACCCCAGCCTGGGAGTAACAGCTTTGTTGGAGCTCACTAGCTGTAGAGAAATGTCCTGAGTAGTAGCATGGACACTCCTGTGACCAACTATTTAGATTCAGCCACATGGCATAATTTCACATGTTCAATGGAGAAAATGTATCTGTCTTTAGAAGAAAGAAGTAGTGGCAGGATCACAGTTCTTGAGTCTTGGACACCAAGGATGGGCACCGATGCTCGGTATGATGGTCCAAATTTCTTTTTAATCAACACCTTTTCTCGAATGAGATCTAAATTTTTGGGAATCCACCCAGAAAGTTCTGGTTTCAAATCTGTGCTTAAAGAGGGAGACTTTTTCAATTGGTCGCTTGATTGTTGTCGCAGAATGTTTGTAGACCCTGTAAGACAGCACAATGATTATCTACATCAAAGGTTGTTGCAGCCACCACAATGCCTGGATCGTCAAGGTCTGGAACATACATCTTGATGCCAAAAAGTAGTTCCTATGGGGTCCGTCTACCCAGAAATCCTTTATGGAGGTTATTTAGAGCTCGTTGAACCCTGTATAGGTGATGAATCCAACTACTCCCAGTGCCTAGTAGTATAGCTGCTAAGGCCTGCTTTAAGTCACGGTTCATTCTTTCCTCAAGTGAATTGCCCTCAGGACTATATGGAGAAGAATAATGCACTAGTACACCCAGGGATGCCATAGAATCCTGATATGCTTTTGAAGGGAAAGCAGGACCATTGTTCGAGTAGAATACATGTGCCTCGATAAAGACTTGCAGGTCTTTAATAACAGTTTAAGCGTAAGCCGAGTGGTGTGGCCATACCCCGAGGAATCTAGAGCAATAAACAATTGCAACTAAAATACATTTGAACACGGTGTCTTATATTGGATTGGTAGTAATGGAAATACCAGTCGCACATCTATTTCCCAATTTGCCTGATCAATTTAAGGTGCCAGCTTACAGGATTGTTTTTGATGTACACTTTCGTCCTTCAGATGACAATACTCTTGGACTAGGATACAGTCTTAATCTTTTCAACATTTTCACCATATTAAAGGTACCGTCCAACTCCTACTAGACAGTGGAGAAGGATTCACTCATTTTCAACGCGTTATATTTAGATTGGATATCACATGACAAAACATGCACTGGTGTTTGGGCTCTGTTCGTCGGGCTGCCTGACACTTTTCACCTCCTTGATTCACATTTCTAGACTTCTTTCTCTACCTAACACTATGATTAATATTTATATTCGTACTTATGGCATGGAATCTCTTTGGGCTATCTTCCTGCTCCTGGTTCCTTACTATTTGGGCTATATATTAAGGAGTATAACTAATCTAGTGAGCAATGGAATATGCAGACGTTTGGACCGAATCTCTTGCTGGGACGTTTTTTTCTTCATGTTTTCACTACACATCGCATGAAAATGAACAAATATATGTTCAGAAAATAAGTTTGTTTTTGCTTACTTGTTAAGATAAGTTTCTCTTGTTATGATTGCATTTACAGCCTTGAAAAAGTTACATTGCGTAACGAAACACGTGTCGGCTGTGTCGGATCACTTCCTCGATGAGGTTTCAACATCTGACTCTTCTCACCTCGCGGGGATTTGGCTTGTCTTTAAGGGACTAAATGTGTAGACTGTACTGTAATAATGCACTAAGCCAACAAGGAGACAGGTTCTCTTTTGAATTTGTATAAATAATATGATACATCCATGTATACACTGTATTGTTCAAATACATCAATGCAACAAGGAAAATAGGTCCTTTTTGAATTGTATATAATTTGTTTCAAAGACATATTAAATTTCATGATTTTTTATGAAGAACATATGTTGGGACATTACTGGTTTTTTCCTTTCTGTCTTTCCCATGTATCATAAAAGGGCTTCAGTTCGTAGTTGAGTGACACCATTAGGGGACAGCTAGGACTACTTGTATTAGTACTGTGTATTCGCGTCATACCCTAAAATTATTCCGACTGACATTGTCAATAGTAACACTTGAGTGCCGGAGTAGTACCCAGTTAGAAACAGTGTCTTATATTAGTGGACCACAATGATCTAAATAATTGCAGCCGAAAGAATTGTTGGAGATCAACAGGTGTGTCTGAGGTGGACGTGCCACAGTGGAAGCTTTAATTTGTTGCCAAATGTCACAACACAGGACATATTTCTTGGCCTGTTGAAAAAGCTGTGCCACCAATAACATTGCTGTAACAGAGAGATTGTGGCCACCAACCCAGCATTAGCTGAACCAACACCTTCATGTGCTGCTATAACTGAAGCAATTCTGAGGTCTTAGTTGGGAATCAAATTATTGCCAACCCCTGGAATTGTTACAAAATGCCAGCGCCGTGGAGTCTGGCTGTGGGAGTGAGGAAGTAGATGGTTTCGAAGGCTGCAGAGAGGTCTAGTAGGATAAGGGCCGTGGTGTGGCCTTGGATGATGAGCGTAAGGATGTCATCTGTGGCAGGTCTCAATGCTGTGGTTACTGCGGAATCCCGATTGGGAAGGGTCAAGGATGGCGTTCTCTTCGATGAAGTTTGTCAGCTGGGTGCTGAAGATCTTCTTGGTGACTTTGGCTGTGAAGGGAAGGAGAGAGATGGGTCTGTAGTTTTTCAGCTGCAGAGGGTTTCTTGAGGAGGGGCTTGACTTCTGGGCATTTCCAGTCATCGGGGAAAGTGCCAGATTCGAAGGTGGCATTGATGGTGCGTCGCAGCTCGGGCACAATAACGGCAATGGCTTTGTGGAAGATGTGCAGCAGGCATGGGTCCATATGGGCTACTGAGTGAGTGCTCGTTATGGTCGTGGTGATATCTTCGGTGGTGACGGGGATCCAGGTGGTGATGGTCAGCTGGCTGTCGTTGCTGGAGAAAAGGGTGGTTTCTGTTCACTGAAGTTGTCATCGAGGACCTTGATTTTCAGGTGGAAGTAGGACCCGAGCTTGTTGCAGAGGTCTTGGGAGAGTGTGAGATCCGTGGCTTTGCCGGGGGGTTTGGTGAATTGCTGGATGATGCTGAAGAGATCCTTCGAGTTGCTGGAGTTGGTGAGGATTTTGTTCCGGATGAAGGTCCTTTTGGTGGATCTTATGAGTTGGTGGTATTCTGTCATAGCGTTTTTGTAGGTGGTCTGGCCTTTAGTGGTTTTGATGTTCCGCCATCATTTTTCGAGATGTCTGCAGGTGCGTCTGGATTCTTGGAGGTCGTTGGTGAACCAGATGGCCTTCAAGGTGTATTGCCTGTCGGAGTTGCGGAGGGGTACAAGCTTGTCTGCGCAGTTGGTGATCCATTGGTATAGTTCCTTGGCTGCAGAGTTGGGGTCGGTCGAGGCGGGGGGTCGTGGATGAGGGTGGAATTGAGGTGCTCCTCTGTGACCTTGCTCCATTTCCCTTGTGGTGGGCATGGAGTAGGATTGTGAGCAGTGGCAGTGTTGAAAGAAACACAGTGGTGGTCTGTCCAGAGGGGCTGGGTGGTGTGGCTGAAGTGGATGTTGTTCCCACCTGCGATGATGGGGTTGAGGGTGTTTCCTGCATTGTGGGTGGGGGTTGTTGTGAGCTGTTTCAGTTCAATGTTGGTGAGGTTGTTCAGGAGGGTGGTAAAGTTGGGGTCGCTGAGGTTGTTGAGGTGGACGTTCAGGTCTCCGATGAGTATGTAGTCAATGGAGGTGATGGTGAGGGTTGCGAAGAGGTCGGCGATGGTAGTGGTGAACGAAGCGCAAGGCCTGGGGGGTCTGTAGGTGAGGGTGCTGCGGAGCATTGTTCTGGGGCTGGTCTGGATCTGGAAGTGAAGGTGTTCTGTGGTGGAAGGGGAGTCGCTCATTCTGGAGATGGAGAGTCGGAGGGAGCTCTTAGGTGCGATGGCCAGTCCTCCTCCTGGGTGGTTGGGGTAGTCCTTCCTCTGGATCTTGTATTTGTCAGGAAGGGCAGTGGCGATGTCGGGTGTAGAGGACGTTTTGGTCCAGGTTTCCATGAAGTAGGCGACGTCTGGTCAGAGGGTGTCGAGGAGGTCCCAGATTTCTATAGCATGTGTTCAGTGAGTGCACATTGAGGAGGATGCACTTCAGAGCTTCGGTGGTGCTGGCGTCCATGGTGGGTGTGGCAGCCATGGGGGTGCGGTGGATGGTGAAGGATTGTCAGCAGTGTTCGCATGAGAACTGGCCATGGGTGGTGTTCAGCTTAGACAGCTGGCAGTCGTTGTTCCTTTCAGGGTTGAGTGCAAGGAGGGCATCTGAGTTGTAGCGGTGGGAGGTCAGAGAACCAGGGTCCCTGGCGCTGGGTGCAGATGGGCGCAAACAGGCTTGCCTTTGGTGCATCTCCGGTGTGCCAGTGGTGTGCCTGCTGTGTGCAGCAGGCACCATTAAATAGGGAAGGGTGATGGAAGTGCAGCTGGGAGGTCGGAGCGGGAACCGGCAGGGGGGAGGGGCTGCAGAGGCAGCAGTGGCGGGAAGGAAACGGGCACGGAGGCCACAAACAGGAACAATAGGAAAGACAGAAAAAACAGTCAAAAGGCACAAAGAGGAAAAAAGGCACAATAAAAAGATACCAAAGGCACAATAACAAAATACTAACAAGGACAGAACAACCGGGCACAAAGACAGAGACAGACAGTAGCGGACTAGCAGAAGAGCACGGCTCTCCCACTGGACCACAAGGGATGAGGCACAGGCAGGTTCCTGCTGGAGGAGGAGGGCCTCGAACACCTAGTGGCACAACAGTGTTGCTGCTGGGGGAGAGAGCAGGTCTCTGACCAGGAGGTCAGAGGTCTTGCTCGGATGGTCTCTGACCAGGAGGTCAGAGGTCTTGCTCGGATAGACACCCGAGCTGCAGCCGCAATTAAATAGGGATGGGGGTGGACGGGTTCAACCTTGGTAGTCAAGGAAGCTCTTTGGTTATAGGGTTAGATACTAGATTTACAATCGTCTTGGGTGTCCTGAGGGTTAATTTTATTTTCATTGAGCACCATGACGGTGTTAAAAACAAGCTGGGATGCAGTAGGAAAATTAGTATCCTCTGTCTCCCTGGGTCAGCATGTTTCAGCCATCACACCAATGCATCACTAGGATAGTTGGTTTTCGTCAGGACCTCGCAAAGATCCAGTTAGTATCCTATTTGTGTGCTTGCAATTACTATACATACTATGCATTCTATACATACTAACCCATTTGGTTCTTCTGTTCTCATTTCTTTTGTAGCATCCTGTTTAGAGCTCCATGATGGTAAGAAGTAGAGGTGGGTCGAACTCATTGAGTTTTACTCAATAGAATTCGATGGAGTTACATAAAAACTCAGTGAGATACCGTGGAGTTCCGTGAGCGGGTGGAATCAGCACTTTGCGCTGGTTTTTAGTAGTGGTAGGGGGAGCTTGCAGAAATTTCCAACGTGGAATTCCACAGAGTTACATAAAAACTCAGCGAGATTCAAAGGAGTTACATGAGCAGGCAGAATCGGCACGTCATACTGATGTTTAGCATATTCAGCATTGGTGAGCCATGCAATATAAAAAACTCTGCCACATGGCCGTTATGCAAAGTTTTGGCACAACTCTGCATTGCAAGTGGATTGTGGAGGAGGCAAAACGCCACATCTCTGCTGCCAGGGTGGAATTTATAGCCCACGCCAAATATTGAGCTTGTTCTGCACTGCAAAATCAGCGTGAATGACACCACATGGCACCCTAAAGGAGCTGCTTCTTCGCTGCCGCTCAAGTACATTTTCTAGTTGAGCAGCAGCTTTCTCGATGCGAATGGTTGCGACTGCCCACGACCTCCTGTGTTGAGAATATCTCGCTGGGCACCATGATGGCATGTGGAAGGCACTCTAGGAGATGTCAATTCTTGCTCACCAACTTAATACCACACATGAGCAGAAACTCTGCCATGTGGTGGTTTGTAGACTTTTGCCGAAATTCCGCATTACAAGTGTAATGCCAACTGGGCAAAACTCTGAGACTCTGCCAGGGGAGCGGAATTTTTCACCCACCCCTAGTAAGGAGGCAGGTGGATCTTGCAGTACATCTAAGGTCGCTTTCTTGCCACAAACCTATCTTTTTCCTCATTCTCATGCATCCTAGATTCTTATCATACAGGTGCAGAGACAGATTTGCTTAGGATCACAGAATTTGGTCAAGCTGGGAAGTAGCCATTGATCCTAGGTTTTCTGCTTTCACATTGTTAATTTCAGCCATTAGATGGACATCTCTTTATTTCTTCTATTTCTCCTGTTTTATATCAAAGTTTAATGCTTGTCTTTAATTCTTGGCACATGAGGTTGAAGCGTGGGTGGCAGGCTGATGCTGCAACTGTGCACTTTTCACTTTAAATAATAAGGACCGTCTTGCATAATCCTGCTTTCTCCTCCATGACCCAAATACATCAGTTTTGTACAAAAGTATCTAAATCTGTCAAACCACAAGAAAAAATGATTTCCAAACATTTGAAATTATGTGCTTTATTAACCTGTTCCAATCACTAAATGTTGAAGAGCTGTTTTCCTTGAAAGGAAGACAAGTTGCTTTTTTGTAGCTTTGGAAATTCAAAAGCGCTGGATTTGACTGTGTTAGATTTTGCTAAGTTGTTACCCTGCCGATGTATGGGTGCTCTCGTTTTTTCCCTTATAATGCTTACATACTGCAGTGATGTTGCAAAGTTTGCAATGTATTGTATTATAGCACAGTAATACAAGGGTAGTTTTCTTATGATGCTTTTAGATCTGAGAGACTGACGTGCTTCAGAGTTATGCTATGCATGATATGGTAATCTTCAAGTTCCCCAAGATACGGCCAGTTCTGAATGGAAATTGGGTCCTCCGTCAAGGCTTTACCTCATCCACAACAGAAGATCGAGTGCCCTCAAACACATAGGCACCCCCCTTCATACACTTCACAACTCGAGAAGGGGGATGCACAATTTACCAGGCCAGTTCAAGCAGACCACACCTGGTCCTTCCCCCATGTTTAAGGATTCAATACAGATGCCCGCGTATGCAGTCGGGTGACTAGTGCCAGGTCATGCAGTCTCTCAGGTGTGACCTCCAGACTCAGGTCAGCTGGGCAAAGCCGGCGTTCCACGTATCTCCTGCATGGGAATGGGACAGTTGCATTTGCCCAGTGCTGGTTCCTGGTTGCTACAGCAACCCGTGGAGCTGCAGGGCAGCTTCCCTGAAGACAGGGCCGCACTGAGGGGTTCTCAGCGGGCAGGTTCAAAATCTTCAACAAGGAGTTGGTGTCCCTGGATAGCGCTAGTCTTCACCTGGCTGCTCGTCACAGTCTTTCTGCCTGGGGGGGTCAACACAAGCTGCCTCTCTTAGAGAAGATTGAGAAGTGCTAGACATGCGCTGGTCAAACTGCAAGGAGCCAAGAGCAATGCTCTTCAAAAAGGGCTTCTCACGTACTGGTCTGACCCAGCACCTGACACGCTCTGGTTACCTGGAGGAAAAACACACACTGCTATCATAGAAGTGAAGTGCAAGTATGCGTTTTCAGGGGCAAGAACCAAATAGTAAAGCACTCACCACATGCTAGGTTTTCAGTAACACAGGGCAGGCCACCAAGCCCTGGGAGATAACTAGGGCATCAACAAGAAAATATGACAAGCGGTTTGCGAGTCAAAAAGAGTTGCACAGCCTTATTCACATTTGTGTTCAAGTATTCCACGTAATCAGTAATGTATTGCAGTTCATCCAATTTATTCCCAAAGTATACCAGTCCTTATTCATCACGTCAAAGGTACATAGTTCCTTTATTTTGTGTGTTTTTCTGCTCCAGAATTGCCCATCCGGGCCTATTCGGACGCATATACTGAAACTTGATTCCTCCATCACATTAAAATCCACCCAATGCATTTCGGTCCTCCTGGACCTTCGTCAGGGGTATCTATGGTAATTTAAAAATATGCATCAACTACCTGCAATAGAAAGATATAGCAAAAAATTATGACAAAAAATTAATTAAATGACACACCCTTGATTTAAACAAATCTGTGCCTCCTTGAATGTACCCTATTTCATAAAACTTCTGCTCAAAGAAATCTGTAACACCCTCGTATAAACACCTACATCAGTGACAATACTCAAACCCCTCTTTCTTGTCCCACTTTTCAATAACTCTTTGGCTCCCTTCTTCTTACCTATATTTAACAAGTCGAATCTTTTAACAGCGTGACCGCCTCACTCCTGCTTCAGGGTCAGTCTAATCTGAATCACCCCACGCCACTGCTTTTAACTGCGCATCTACTTCCCCACGTGTAAACCTTTGGTAACACGTGACATTTTACCCCACCCTCCAAACAGCGAGTGCACCTCCCTAAGCCCTCCCATTACGTCATCCCCGTGCTAAACTAACTTTGCGTGATTTATATATACAAAAACAACTTCCATGCAACGACAATCCAAATTAATTTCAACTCAAACAAAATCTGCTAGCATGTGATTAATCCATACTTTAACAGTGACAGTTCATGGAAAACTTTGACGTGATCATATCATTTTTTTAACGTTCCTGTGTACTTATATCTGCGGGGTGCTAAACAGGGTTGGAACGGCAGGTAAATATACATTGCAATAAACCTGAAGCACACCCTTCTTATAAATTCAGTCCTTTTTATCCATATTTCTCTCATTTGGCGTGCATTTACTCAAAATGCGCTCCGTTCCGAATGCGCATGTCAAGAAATCAACAAGAAAATATGACAAGCGGTTTGCGAGTCAAAAAGAGTTGCACAGCATTCATTTGATATTGTAAGGTGGAACCCATCAGTCTCAGGGCAGCAAGGATGAACTCTGTTTCCTACATTCTCTTGGATAACTTCTCATGATCTTCTTGGAGTAAGGGGCTGTTAGACCTGGCACCTTGGCGTGAGTCTCCCTTCCTCTTTTTGTCGCTGTGCCTCATGTGTTCTTAGGGTGTTGGCCGCTCAGCGCGCTGTGCCACTGCCAACCAGTGTCGCGGTGCGAGTGCTCCCTATGTAAATTGTATATGTTGGTTGGATTCCATGATTGGATTGTTTGATTTACTGTCAGACCCCAGTAAAGTGCGCCAGGAGCGCCAGGGCATGTAAATGCAAACACCGCTGGTGGGCTTGCAGCACTGGTTGTGCCACCCACAGAAGCGGACGGTAAAATATGTCTAAGGTCTGCCATCGCAGAACCTGCGTGCAGTCTGGTACTGACATGCTGACTGGCAAGTGCCCACGCTTGCTGGTCCCTAAACCTTCCCTTAACTTCATGTTAGTCACCCCTCTGGTAGGCCCTCGGGCAGGGTGCATTGCAAGCATAAGGTAGGACAAGCCTGGATGCGTGGCATGTCTTAGTGGTGAATGACCGCCATCTTGTTGTTCACTACTGCAAGGCTACCCTGTTCTCATAGGCCAGTATGGGCGGCTAGGATTGTTACATCCTATGATCTTAACCGACCCAGGGAACATGGTAGAAGATCGAGTTTAGTATGCCTGAACTCGGAATAATAAGGTACATCTTTTCGTAAGGTTTATTTTAATATTCCGCGTTTGCAAATGCCACTTTTAGAAAGCTGGCCTTTGCTTGCCTAAACATTTCAGCCCGCCTCTGCGTGATGTGTATCTGATGTCTGGCTGGTGTGAGTGACAGGGCTGGGGGAACCCAGAAGGGCAGGGCTAGGTAGCCTGGTGTTGAATAGGACGATCGACAGGTAGATGGGTGGGAGGAGTACTCCTAGCTCTGAATAGGCCAGTGCTCTGCCCCCTCAATGCCGGCTCCGCCCCCTGTGGAGCGTCTGATGACTCTGCCCTGCACTCTGAAAGAAGAAGCCTGCATCGCGTAAACAAAGTACTCAGAAACCGGACTGGACAAGGCAAGGGCCCCCCTGGCCTGGGAGAACAAAAGATTTGCTGTATAAATGTAGGAGCCCTGCTCCTAAGAAACTAGATCCGCTTTTGACCAAGAAGAATCTCTGCCTGAGGAGGAGGCACCGGGAAAGCTGTAGGAGGAAGACTGTCCCTGTCCTGGGGGATTGGCCTGCAGTGGTGACCTTGCTGCCAAAGGGGAGAAGAGAAACTGTTGCTGAACACTTTGCTTTATTTTTACTTTCAAGACTTGTGCTTCTCAAAACGATCTCCAAGGGCTTGGAACTGAGCTTGCCCCCTGAACTGAGCCCCAGGACCATTGGGCTCTACCTGATCTTCACACGCCTGCCGCTGGACTGTGGTGTCCTTTCCCTCGCCGGAGCTGTGACCCTCGTGCCCCAGTCCCTCCCTGAGCCGTGACCAGGACTGCTTAGCCGCCCCCGCCTTGGGAAGAGCCTCGCTCGATCGGAGCCGCTCCCCCTACGCTGTGCTGGGCTGCCCCTGTCACCTCGCTCGCTGGAGGCTCGCTGTGCACCTTCACCCTCCCGCCGGAATCGGCGTTGTGAGCATCTCCAAGCCTCGGACGGCCCGGACGTATCTGCGTGCCCGGCTGCCCCGCTTTGTTCACCCACCACCTGCAACACCCCGCTCTTGTCGTGAGCCTGAAGATCAGACCCCCATCGTGAAGGGTGGGAGCCCCGGACGCCGCCTCGCCCTTCTGTCGAAGAGCAGCTGAAATCCCGCTCCCGCCTTCACGTCAAGAAACAAGGTACTGTACTTACGAACTCGACCGCGAGCTCGCATCGGATCCAGGGTCCGCAACGTTCTGATTTCCCTGTCATCTGCCGTGTGCTTCCCGGACGCCGCCTCAGCACGAAGTGCGCTGAGGCCCACAGTTACCTTGTGCTCGCCTGAAGAACTTTCCGTAACAAAGAGACTTTACCGTATTTCCAAGAGTTGTGGCCCCATCAATTCATCGTTACTGGGCCTTGTAATTGAATCCGCTGAATCTACATAAAAGCTTATTTTTATATACTTCCTGATTGGTGTCCGTTTGTGGTGCATGCAAGGGGTTTACTGTATGTGTAATTGCATTTGCTTAACCGTGTACGCCTGAGACTTAGCCTAGACTGCTCGCGCCACGCACCTAGAGGGTGAGCAGGGGTTATTCTGAGGAGTCATCCTTTGCCCTGACAAGAAGTAAAGGGTCCCTGCTTGTTGTGGGTACACACCTGCGTCAACCAGAGCCCCCTCATTTCTAACAGGGGCATTGAATCTATGGTGTAAGTATTCTGCTCTAAATGTGTGTGGGAGTGATGGATTGCCTGGATTATAGTTTCTGTGCTGTCAATGTTTGCAGTTCCCTTATGGGCATTCAAGTCAAACCTCACTGGGGCACTTATCAGATTGGTCAAGCAAACCATTATCTTAAGTTATCCACATTTGTCTTGATCATGCTTGGCCTCAGTTTAATTTATTTAGCAATCCATTTTAGAGATCCTTGTGGATTCTTTCAACACTGCACCCTTATTATTTTGATGGCCTGCTGAATTTGGCATAGGTAACGGCCACCAATAATATGGCAGTCATGTTTAAGTGCTTATAGTCTCCTTACTTAATTACTTGAATTGTCCGTTTGATTTTTCAGTCTTCTATACATTGCCTCTTGAAATGGATTGTTCATTAGTTTAGCTACCACCCTGTGAGTAATACTTTTTTGTCATTCATGTTGGTGTCTAGCTCTATTCTCACTTTATAGCAAAGTGGCTCTTGTTTTTCCCCTCATTATTCTCATTTACATAGATCCGCTTGAGCTTTCTGACTATTCATGCTTAGACCCCTGTAACATTTTGACCACATAAGATATCCACACCAAATTTTCATCCTTTTTTTCCAAAATCATGGGGATTCTAAAGATACCTAGGGTTTGTGGATTCCTCTAGAGGGGACCCAGAAATTAGCCAAAATACAGGTACATTTAGTTTTTTTTTTAAAATGGGGAAAAGGGGCTACAGATGAAAGTATTTGTTTTTTTCCCTGCAAATTGTATCAAAAAGGGGTTGTGGTGCTGAAATCACCATTGTCTCAGCCTAACTGTAGATTTTGAACCCTAGCTCTGCCGGCACCCTGGAAAAGCTATCAAACCTATAAATGTTTGAAAACTAGACACCCAGGGGAATCCAGGATGGGGTGACTTGACTGGCTCTCACCATGTTTTGTTACCCAGAATTCACATTTTCCTCAAATTTCTGTGGTGGAAACTTCTGGAATCTGCGTGGATCCACAATATTCCACCCACCCCGCGTTCCCCAAAATCTCACGAGACAAATGGTATCTCAATTGTGTGGGTAGGCCTAGTGCCCGCGACAGGAAACGGCCCAAAACACAACGTGGACACACCACATTTTCACAGTGAAAATGAACCCTTTTATTGCAAATTGCCTAGCTGTAGATTTTGAAACCTAGCTCTGCCGGCACCCTGGAAAAGCTAGCAAACCTATACATTTGTGAAAACTAGACACCCAGGGAAATCCAGGATGGGGTGACTTGACTGGCTCTCACCAGGTTCTGTTACCCAGAATCCCTTACAAACCTAAAAAATTTGTAAACAAAAAACACATTTTCCTCAAATTTCTGTGGTGAAAACTTCTGGAATCTACGTGGATCCACAATATTCCACCCACCCCGCGTGCCCCAAAGTCTTACAAGAAAAATGGTATCTCAATTGTGTGGGTAGGACTAGTGCCCGCGACAGGAAACGGCCCACAACGCAACGTGGACACACCACATTTTCACAGTGAAAACTGAACCTTTTTTTGCAAAATGTCTAGCTGTAGATTTTGAACCCTAGCTCTGTAAGCACCTAGGGAAACCTAGCAAACCTATACATTTCCTAAAACTAGACACCCAGGGGTATCTAGGATGGGGTGACTTGACTGTCTCTTACCAGGTTCTATTGCCCAGAGTCCCTTGCAAACCTAAACATTTATAAAAAGAAAACACATTTTCCTCACATTTTGGTGGGGGAAAGTTCTGGAATCTGTGTGGATCCACAAAATTCCTCCCACCCCGTGTTCCCCAAAGTCTTCTGAGAAAAATAGTACCTCACTTGTGTGGGTAGGCCTAGTGCCCGCGAAAGGAAACGGCCCAAAACGCGACGTGGACACACCACATTTTCACAGTGAAAACTGAATTTTTTTTTGCAAAGGGCCTAGCTGTAGATTTCGAACCCTGGCTCTGCCGGCACCCTGGAAAAGCTAGCAAACCTATAAATTTTTTAAAACTAGACACGCAGGGGAATCCAGGATGGGGTGTCTTGACTGGCTCCCACCAGGTTCTGTTACCCAGAATCCCTTGCAAACCTAAAAATTTGAACAAAAAACACATTTTCCTCAAATTTCTGTGGTGGAAACTTCTGGAATCTGCGTGGATCCACAATATTCCACCCACCCCGCGTTCCCCAAAATCTCACGAGAAAAATGGTATCTCAATTGTGTGGGTAGGCCTAGTGCCCACGACAGGAAACGGCCCAAAATGCAACGTGGACACACCACATTTTCACAGTGAAAAAATACAATTTTTTTGCAAAATGCCTAGCTGTAGATTTTGAACCCTAGTTCTGCCAGCACCTAGGGAAACCTAGCAAACCTATACATTTCCTAAAACTATACACCCAGGGGAATCTAGGATGGGGTGACTTGATTGGCTCTCACCAGGTTCTGTTACCCAGAATCCCTTGCATACCAAAACATTTCTTTAAAAAAAACACATTTTCCTCACATTTCTGTGGTGGAAACTTCTGGAATCTGCGTGGATCCAAAATATTCCACATACCCTGCGTTCCCTAAAGTCTTACGAGAAAAATGGTATCTCAATTGTGTGGGTAGGCCTAGTACCCGCGGCAGGAAACGGCCCAAAACGCAACATGGATACACCACATTTTCACAGTGAAAATGAACCCTTTTATTGCAAAGTGCATAGCTGTAGATTTTGAACCCTAGCTCTGCCGGCACCCTGGAAAAGCTAGCAAACCTATACATTTGTGAAAACTAGACACCCAGGGAAATCCAGAATGGGGTGACTTGACTGGCTCTCACCAGGTTCTGTTACCCAGAATCCCTTGCAAACCTAAAAATTTGTAAACAAAAAACATATTTTCCTCAAATTTCTGTGGTGGAATCTTCTGGAATCTGCGTGGATCCACAATATTCCACCCACCCCGCGTTCCCCAAAGTCTTACAAGAAAAATGGTATCTCAATTGTGTGGGTAGGCCTAGTGCCCGCGACAGGAAACGGCCCAAAACGCAACGTGGACACACCACATTTTCACAGTGAAAACTGACCCTTTTTTTGCAAAATGTCTAGCTGTAGATTTTGAACCCTAGCTCTGTCAGCACTTAGGGAAACCTAGCAAACCTATACATTTCCTGAAACTAGACACCCAAGGGAATCTAGGATGGGGTGACTTGACTGGCTCTTACCAGGTTCTATTGCCCAGAGTCTCTTGCAAACCTAAACATTTATAAAAAGAAAACACATTTTCCTCACATTTCGGTGGGGGAAAGTTCTGGAATCTGTGTGGATCCACAAAATTCCTCCCACCCCGTGTTCCTCAAAGTCTTCTGAGAAAAATAGTACCTCACTTGTGTGGGTAGGCCTAGTGCCCGCAAAAGGAAACGGCCCAAAACGCAACGTGGACACACCACATTTTCACAGTGAAAACTGACCCTTTTTTTGCAAAGTGCCTAGCTGTAGATTTCGAACCCTGGCTCTGCCGGCACCCTGGAAAAGCTAGCAAACCTATACATTTTTTAAAACTAGAAACGCAGGGGAATCCAGGATGGGGTGTCTTGACTGGCTCTCACCAGGTTCTGTTACCCAGAATCCCTTGCAAACCAAAACATTTCTGGAATCTGCGTGGATCCACAATATTCCACCTACCGCTCATTCCCCAAAGTCTTACGAGAAAAATGGTATCTCAATTGTGTGGGTAGGCCTAGTGCCCTTGACAGGAAACGTCTCAAAACGCAACATGCACACACCACATTATTACAGTGATTAGTGGATCAAGGTGGATCAAGTACCCACGACAGGCAAGGGCCCAAAACCTTTTGAGGCGACTTCAAAATTACCTATCACAAAACAACCTGGTTTTGCAAGGGGGTGGTCCCATGAGTTTTTGACCCCTGGCTCGGCGGCCATCTAGGGAAACCTACCAAACCCACACATTTCTGAAAACTAGACACCCTGGGGAGTTCAGCAAGGTATGGCTTGCATGGGTCCCCCAACATTTCCCTTCCGAGAATCCCCTGCAAACCACAAATTTAGCTGAAAAAAAATAAAATTCTCTAATTTCTGTGTTGGAAAGTTCAGGAATCTGCGGGATCCAAAAATGTCCTACCACCCAGTGTTCGCCCAGGTCTCCCGATAAAAATGATACCTCACTTGCGTGGGTGGGTCAAGTACCCATGACAGGCAAGGGCCCAAAACGTATTGAGGAGACATAAAAATGAACTATCACTAAACAACCTGGTTTTGCAAGGGGGGTCACCTGGGTTTTTGGCCCCTGGCTCGGCGGCCATCTTCGAAAACTAACAAACCCACACATTTCTGAAATCTAGACACCCGGGGAGGCCAGCGATGTATGCCTTGTGTGGATCCCCCAACGTTTTCCTACCAAGAATGCCCTGCAAACCTCAAATTTAGCTGAAAAAAATCATTTTTTTCTCAAATTTCTGTGCCCCCCCTCAAAACCAGGTAGTTTTGTTATAGGTAATTTTGAAGTCTCCACAGTACGATTTGGGCCATTTCCTGTTGCAGCCGCTATGCCTACCCACACAAGTGAGGTTCCATTTTTATCAGGAGACGTGGGGAAATGCTGGGTGGTAGGAAATGTGTAAAACACACAAGATGATAGACGGAATGTTGCACATTGGCAAAACATTCACCCCCAGTCCCAGATCTGGGTTTAATCCATCGTGTTTTTGCTCACCACGCCACCCCAGTTCAGACATGGCCATATGCAAATCATTCTTGACCCTGTGCCTCATGGGAACAGTCCAGCCCGAACTGCCAAGCCATGTCTTCCCTGGACTAGAATCAAGCATCCTAGGACTGGTTTCGGGGTTTCACCCCTCTTCAGCCAGGATAGCTTGACTCCAGTGGCGTAGTGAGCACGGGACCCACGTCTGGGCATACCCTTCCCACATAGGGCGAATAGCAAAACACACAAGATGATGGACGGAAGTTGCACATTGTGTGAAATGCAACTTTCCCACACAGAAATGTGAGAAAAAATAGATTTTTACAACAAAATTTGAGGTTTGCAGGGGATTCTGGGTATGGAAATTTTAGGGGCCCCATGTAAGCCATACCTTGCTGGACTTGCATGGGTATCTAGTTTTTAGAAATGTGTGGGTTTGGTAGGTTTCCCTAGATGGCCGCCGAGCCCGGGGCCAAAAACTCATGGGACCCCTCCTTGCAAAACCAGGTTGTTTCGTGATAGGTAATTTTGAAGTCGCCTCAATAGGTTTCGGGCCCTTACCTGTCACGGGTACTTGACCCACCCACACAAGTGAGGTACCATTTTTCTCAGAAAACTTTGGGGAATGCGGGCTGGGTGGAATTTTGTGGATCCACACAGATTTCAGAACTTTCCACCACAGAAATGTGACGAAAATGTGTTTTGTTTTGTTACAAATTTTGAGGTCCGCAAGGGATTCTGGGTAACAGAACCTGGTTAGAGCCAGAAAATTCACCCCATACTGGATTCCCCTGGGTGTTTAGTTTAAAAAAATGTATAGGTTTGCTAGGTTTCACTAGGTGCTGGCAGAGTTAGGGTTCAAAATCCACATGTAAGCACATTGCTAAAAACAAGTCTGTGCCTAGTGGGCTTTCTGCCGCCCTGGGAGGGAATGGGGGTTGCCACGATATGCCCCCAAGGAGGGCAGAAAGACTGTGGCTATGTTTTTGGGGGGTGGGGGCATTGGTATGCCCATTCTGGGCAGCCCCCACCCCCACACATAGAAAAGCCAGCGTAATCGCAGGCGTTTAGTGGAGTTTCTGCCCCCTAGCGGCAGATCAGGGGTCACTGCCCCATCTGCCTCTCGGGGGCAGAAAGACTGTGGCATTTTTCTGGGGAGGTGCGGGCATTGGCATGCCCATTCTGGCTGACCTCAACACTGAATAAAATTTTTAAAAAATCCTGAGGTCCAGAGGGCTTTCTACCCCTCCCCGGGGGGGGGCAGATAAGGGGCTATTGCCCCAATATGCCTCCGGGGAGGGGCAGAAAGACTGTGGTAATTGTTTATGGTGTGGGGGCATTATCATACCCATTCTGGGCAGCCCCCACCCCTACATTATAAAAAGTAAAAAAGTCCCTGTGCCTAGTGGGCTTTCTGCCACCCTGGGGGTGGATCAGTGGCTATTGCCCCCATCTGCCCCTGGGAGGAGCAGAAAGACGATATTGGGCAGCTCCCACCTCTACATCAATAAAAAAAATCCCTGGTTTCTAGTGGGCTTTGCACCCCCAGGGGACAGATTGGGGGCTACTGCTCCCGTCTGCCCACTGGGGGGCAGAAAGACTGACATTTCTCTATAGGGGTGGGGGCATTGCCATGCCCTTTTTGGGCAGCCCTCACCCCAATAAAAAAAATCCCTGGTTTCTAGTGGGCTTTCTGCCCCATCAGCGGGGCAGATTGGGCTACTGCCCCATCTGCCTCCCTGTGGGGGCAGAAAGACTGACATTTCCCTGGGGGGTGGGGGCATTGCCATGCCCTTTTAGGGCAGCCCACACCCCAACATCAATAAAATAAACAATCCCTGGTTTCTAGTTGGTTTCCTGCCTCCCTGGGGGGCAGATTGGGGGCTATTGCCCCCGTCTGCCCCCTGGTGGGGCAGAAAGACTGACATTTCCCTGGGGGGGCATTGCCAAGCCCTGTTTGGGCAGCCCCCACCCCAACGCTAATAAAAAATAAATCCCTGGTTTCTAGTGGGATTTCTGCCCCGACTGTTGCGACCAAACAAATATGGGGGAGCAAAGGCCCTTGCCCAAGGGGCCGCTCCACCTTCCCTGGTGCTAATGGGTGGATCCCTGCTTCGGGATCGCCCTCCTAGGGGGATCCACAAGCAGGGATCCACTAGGGAAGGGAAGATTTTCCCCTTTCCAATGATACCTCACCCATCTTTTTCAGTGCTCGGGGTGCTGAGTTAGCTCCACAAGAACCGAAATTGAGAAACTGAAACTAAGTTTCAGTTCCGGTTTTGTTGCAATGACGATAGCGCGCCATGGGCGGGATTATCATTGCAATGAAATTCAAAAATAGGCCTGGGGAGGTTGGGGAAGCTCTTCCCCATCTCCCCAGGCAAAAAAAAAGAAATGGGAAATCCCTCCCCTCTGCTGTCTGCAGCAGAGGTATTTCCTGAGCATGTGTTCATGATGGAATGGTTCCGTCATGAGCACACTGGAACTTGTGCTCATGACGGAACCATTCCGTCATGAGCATGGAAGGGGTTAAAGTAATGGTAAACATTGAGAAATTAACTTTTTTGAAGAGCATGAATAATAGGAATACCAGAGCACTGGTTAAGGATCAATTGTAAAATGTTCACCTTAAGCACCCATTACCATATTGGGTGCAGGTGACCTGCTTGGTGTGCTGCGAGAAACTTATTCCACAAACCACATCCAGTAATTGTGACTTTGTGTGTATCACTGTAGTGCTGTATGCCTGAGGTGTCTGTTGCTAACAAAATTGCTGGAAATCATACTAGAGTGTATCTGGGTACGCCTCTCGAATAACACATCTGTGCGTCAGTGCTGCAATGCATGTCCAAGATGTTTATATAGATAACAGATTCTTAGAGCTATATGATCTGTGGAAGTATACAAGGTGATTTGAAATCTAAAATGTCAATGCATATCTTTTCTTGTGCTCATCTACTTGTGAGTAAATGATAAAATGAAACTAAAAAAAGCATTTGCAGACTATCCTAGGGTGTGTGGAATATCACTAAGTGCAGATATAAACACATTGCTATTGTTAAACTGCTTTAGACTAGAAGAACAGCAAGTGTTTGGTTATCTTCCATAGCTTTTTGCATTGATGTCAATCATTTCAATAAGTAGGACATTTGTATAACTAAGCAAGATTTTAATTATTTACTAAAGATGAGCACAATCTTGGGAAGGATCTACCTTGGTAAGGGAATGAAAAAATAAATTATCAATGGAAGAATGTGTATCTCACTTAAGAAAATTGTATTCAACCTCCAAATCTGGTCATAGTCTGTTAGGAAAAATAAGGATTCAGTTTGGCTTGTCACGTAACAGACAAAACTAGAGATGAGTTTTAGAAAAAAAGATAAACTGACTCTAAGTGATGGCAAATCAACTATGAGACAAATGGCCAAAAACAAGGACTGTCCTGCTTGGAGAGCTGTATGTAAACAGTGTGAACATGCGTTCACTAAGCAAAAAAAAATCTAGATGTATGAACTAGTGATGAACAGATAGCGTTATAAGTGGTGTCTGAAATAGAGAATGGTATATTGGATGATTTGACCATTGAGGGAACAAGAGTGAAAAAGTTATTTCATTCTGGAACAAAGTTACAATTAACAGCTAAGGAGATTTATGAAAATATATTACAAAATTGTGGTTACTCAAACGTGATATGAAACCCAATGGGATATTGTGGTAAATGAATACAACTCTGAGGACATTGTATGAGAGGTAAAGAATATGAAATTAGATATACTTAAGAAACAGTCACCAGATCTATTATATGTTGCTCTGCTTTACGCCGGTTTAACCAAAAGAATTTAAAACCTGAATGCCAGTCCACCCATACTATTGAGAGAGAGTGGAGGTCAGTGAAGTATCAAGAGATCTGGGGATGGAAATTAAAGTTTTAGATTAATTTATGGAAGTGTTCCAAAACCAATTTAATTAAAAATGCTATCTACACAGGGTTAAAATGAGAAAAGGTGCATAGCCAAAGTGGCTAAAGTAAAGAATAGATCAATAGTGATTAGAAAAGCCACGAAGTAAGAATTAAAAGGGATCACTGATGAGCGATTTATAGAAAAGGTGGAAGCAATTAAATGGCTGGCCCCAGTACTAGTGGCATAGAAACTGGGAGAAGTTATAAGACTATGAATCGTCATTCATGAATTGAACAAAGTGGTAGTTGACAAATATATTATTCACAACATTACGGAAACGTTGACAATCTGACAGGCAAAAATGTTCCATCTAGATATGGCATCAGCATAAAATTATCTGCGATTTAGTAGCATTTGTTACTTCCTTTGGGACTTTCGTGCAGTTTGATGTAATCTCTGCAGTTTCAGTATTTTAAAGAACAATGTAGAGAATTCTGAAGGACATTCATGTTGCAAAGATGTAAGAGAATGATTGTTGGACTTGGCCCTTCTGGCCGGTTCACCCCGAAACTTTTTGCTTAATATTGTGACTTGGTTTCGTGATTCTATTGACTTCTGCGCACTTTACCGCTGTGTCCCAGGGTAAAGTGCGTGCGTGTTGTGAGGTTGGCCTGCCCTCCCATAGGAATGCATGGGGGAATGTATGTGTCCTGGTAGTTCCTGATGCGTGGGGTGTGCAGGCCCGTGTTTGGTATGTGCGGACTCGTGTGAGTGAATGCTGCGCGTTGATGTGTGCGGCGTGCATGTACCTAGTGTGGAAGTGCCACTTCTAGAAGTGGGCACTTCAGTGTGCAGTATGAAATGTGTGGCTTGTCTGGCGTTTGGCTGGTGGAGGTCATGTGACGGACTAGGGAAATCCCCAGAGTCAGGAGGAGTCACCCAGTGGTGAATGGGGAGTTAGCATGTTGATGGCTGGGGAGGAGTGTACCTGGGTCCTGAATAGGACAGGGCTTTCCCCACACAATGCTGGCGCCGGCCCCTTTGGTGCGTCTAATGACCCTAGCCCTGCCAGTGAATAGGGAGAGGGGCTGAGCAAAACAAAGTGCTCAGGAACCTGTTGGAACTGGTTCGCCCCTTCCCTGCACCTTAGACAAAGCCTTGTACTGTATAAAAAGGGGCTGTGTCCCCTTACATGGGGTGTTCTCTTGCAGGATCATCTGAGGGGGGGCCTGCTGCTGCTGGGCGCCAGGAGAGACCGCCACTAGGGACTGCCTCCCTGCTGGAGGGCCCTGTGAGCTGGCTCTGGGCCCAGCCTTTGCCCCCCTGCTCTTTGAAGGACCTTTTGGTTGCTGGACGTTGCTTATAGCGCCTGGGAGCGCTTTCTGGACTTTGTAGCGCTGTGCGCGCTGTTTTCCTGGACTTTGCTATCTTTATAGCGCTGGGAGCGCTGTTTTGCTTTATAGCGCTGTGTGCGCTTTGATTTCGTTGGCTTGACAAGTTCGGCGGGTGCCCACCCCGCCGTTGTGCTCGTTGCGAGGGAGCCTACCCCTCTGACGGACAAGATTCACCGCTGCAGCCCGGACCGGAAGTCAGGCGGGTTGAGGGCGGGCCTCCGGGACAACCGGAACTGAGTGTAGGAGGGCGGGAGCCTACCCCGCCTCCTACGAAGCATCGCGGCTGGTCCGGACCTCGAGGGTGTCGATCCAGGCGGGAGCCCACCCCGCAACAGCAAAGAAATGTACATTTAATATGTTTTAGATAGAACTCATATGTGAGTTCCTGTATTGTTCTAAAAGAAACTTTTTATTTGGATTTTGCATGAAACATCAACACATTTTGTTTGCAAAATGTCTGTAATAGACTCTCGCAGAATAAAAATAAATGATAAGAAAACAAATGCAATTTGCAGCATTCTGTTTAAAAATTATTCAAAGTCATCAGGTCAAGACTCTCTGCAGAACATTGCTGGCTCTATGAGGGGGGCCCCCTGAAAGGCTGGGGCCCTGGGCCAGAGCCCACTTTGCCCATGCCTCAAAACGCCTCTGAGATTCAGTAGCCAGTAGGATTTGAAGATAGTAGCATTACAATAATTTATTTTTGAACTAGATTATATTTAATGGATTAAGAATCACATTGCTTACTGTCCTTCCAGATTAATACCAGGGATGGTAGGGGAAGAAGGGAAGATAAGCAATGTTGAAGAGAATGCGGTTGAAAATGATTAGCTAAAAATACGTGATTGAAAATGGAATAAACCGCGGGGAGGAGCAAAGCGCCGGAGCAAGATGGCTGCTTGAACTCCGAGCTCCGCCGCCACCATCCCCGGGACCATATATCCTGCCTGCTATCCTGCCCTGAATGGCCCGCGATAGCAAATAGCACGAAGAGCGGTGCCGATAGCTGAAAAGCGGACGTCTGTGCCCCACTCAGAAACAGAGGTACAAGCTCCGTTCATCTGGATCTGCTTGCGAGGCTTGCGCCGGGGACCGAAGTGCTGGGGAAGCGGCTGAGGCGCGGGGCGGAGTCAGCGGCGCGGACCGGAAGTCGCCGGTCGGAGCAACGCCATCAATAGTGGTGAGAGGCGCCTTTCCTCCCCCCTCCGATGCAAGAAAATACCAAAACGGTTCCTGTGAACATGAACTTCACCTGATGTTGAGGGTACTAAGGCACCTGGGACACCGGATTATAACGACGATCAACGTTAAATGCACAGTGAGCTTCAGACAACTGCACCTCTCTGGCAGGAGTGTGCCTGTGGCTTTGAACATTGATATCAGCATGGCGCATGGGTTCTTATGAGGGATGTCGAAAATAGTATCAAACACTTCATTACCAAGAGGGAGCAGCTAACCAGTCACATTCTGCCACCAACAGCTGTTCGTCGGGGCCTGCCTACGAGGCTCGTGCCGGGGACCGAAGTGCTGGGACTGGAAATCGCCGGTCGGAGCAACGCCATCAACAGCGGGGGCGCAGGAGTACAATAGCAGTGGTGAGAGGTGTCAGTTCCCCCCCTCGCTCCTCTGGGCCGCTGCTACCTCGGAAGCATAGTGCTGAAGTGACAGTGACATAGCAGCGGTAACGGGGGCCATAGCGGACATTGGGCAGCATTGGGACCCGCGGGGGTCGGCGGCTGGAGGCGCGCGGGGTGCTTCGGCTCCTCTTTTCCCCAGTGTGTGAGAGTGTGGAGCGGGGCCAACACTGGTATCGGGCGGCCTCAGCTGTCGGCGTGAATCAGCAGGGGCATATAGGAGGTGATTTCACTCGGCCAGGGGCACAGCCCAAAAGATGAAGCTGCAACATTTGCCTCCACAATTACGTGGGAGTGCGTACGTAGAGGGAACCCAGCCCACACAGACACCGAATCTCCTGCCACGGAAAAGCGGAAACAAGCACCGCTGGAAAATCCAGAGGCCCGGTGGAGAAATGGCGAGTAAGGCAGAGGCCGAGAAGTCCCAGCCTAGAGTTAACAAGGGGAACAGGCAGGTCCAGACCAATAAATTAGACCGCTACACGCTGCCCAAGGACTCGCCAATGGATCAGCAACATACACTGAAAGCGGGGAGGGACTCCATGAGCCCCGCTTCGGAGCTGACTCTACAGGATGTAATGGCCGCCATAGACGGGGTCAAGTCCTCCCTGGAGCATAAAATGGAATCCCTGGAACATAAGCTGGACACCGTCTCCATAGAAGTGAACCTAATATGGACAGATCTCACCAAGGTAAATGAGAAAGTCAAGTCCTTGGATATTAAGACGGCCAGCCTGACAGACGACGTGTCGCAACTCCAGCAGGAAGTCCGTGACCTTAAGTGTTTCTGCGAGACGGCTGACGCAAGTTGGATGATTATAAAGGGAGGTCTGGACGGAATAACGTCCACATTTTGGGAGTGCCCGAAAAATCATAAGGACCCGCGCCTGACCTCTTTGTGGAAGACCTGATTCTGAATCACCTGAAGCCTAAGGGCCTAGGAAAATTCTTCACCATAGAGCGGGCGCACAGGGTCCCGGGTGGGCGACCCAAACTCGGAGCACCCCCATGCCCACTGATTGCACGAGTCCTCAACTTCAGGGACAGGGACGCCATCCTGCAGTCTGCCCGAACGACATCCCCTTTGTGCTACGAGAATGCCACCCTCTCCTTCTTCCCTGACTTCACTCAGTTGGTGCAGAAACAAAGGAGGACCTTCCTCGCAGTCAAGAAAAGCTCAGAGACAAAGGGATTAGGTACACCATGATGTTCCCGGCGTGTTTGCGTGTGGAGATCGGGGGGAGAGCGTAGTTTTTTGATAACCCCGAAGTGACGGCCGACTGGCTAGACAGTAGACTCGCCCACAGATCTGTGGGGTGCAATAGAAGCGAGGAAGAAGCACTGCAGGAGCAGGATTGTAGCCGGCGAGCGGATTTGTGGAGAACGTAAACATGGTCAGGTATGGGGGTCATGGACCCCAGGAAGGGACATAATCTATTGGCATATTGCATCGCAGCAGTGGACTAATAAATGACATTCAGGGGACAATTAGCTTTTGAAATAAGGGTCCTGGGGGCGGGGGGGTGGAGGGTTGGCTACCTCCTCGTTCCTACCTTTAGGTATTTCTTAGGGTTAGGGTATAGGGCGACAGGCACTCTGCCAGTTTGTGATGGGCGGGTCCAGTCAGCAGGGATGCAGGTTGGGGGGGATGTGTAATGTGTTTTAAAGTTGAGTTTGTTATTTCGACACCGTCAAATTGGTCAGCAGAGCTAGAGCGACTTCCGCAAAGACATAACGGTGAGCAGTGAACGGGGTTCAGGGTTCAGAGTCCTTGGTTGGAACGTAAACGGGCTGGGGGATAAACTTATGCGGGGAATGGGCAGCCAATTTGTTAGGAGACACGCCCCAGATGTAGTCCTCTAACAGGAAACACACCTAGTCGGCAATAAATGCATGGCCTTACATAGAGGAGGGTACAAACTGGTGGCACACGCGGGATTCACCTCTGAGTCCCGAGGGGTGGGCATACTAATCAAGAACTCATTCCCTTTCACAATACAGGCCTCATGGACTGACGTACGAGGCAGATATGTCGGGGTTTCGGGCCAATGGGAAGGGAAGACATCTACATTTGTCTCTATATATGTTCTACCTGCTTTACAAACAGACACCTTCAAGGATCTGGGCTCCATCTTTTTAACATTTCCACTGGATATACTGCTAATGGGGGGGACTTCAACGCGGTGATGGCCGGTGAGATTGACAGGTACCCGCCACGTGAACTTCGACCCACCCAGAGGTGGCTGCCAGACTTTCTAGAAACGGTGGGGATGGTGGATAGGTGGCGGACGCACAACCCTGACAGGGCACACTACACACACGTATCGCGTGCACAGCACAGTCTGTCGTGCATAGACTACATCCTTGTCCCAGCGGCACAGGCCCATACTATCCAAGAGATTCGTCATCTGGGTATCTCCGATCACTCCCCTGTGTGGCTTCGAATGGAAATGGATCGCACAACTGTAGGCAGAGTAGCCCCAATAAACCCATGGTATCTGAAAGATCCGATTATCCGTAAGAATACTATCAAGGCTTCTGATAACTACTTTCAAGAAAACGTGGGCACGGTTGATTTCGCACAGACCCTGTGGGAGGCGTACAAAATATTAATTAGGGGAGAAGTTATCTCCCTGATTGCGGGGAAAAAGAGGGACAGGCAGGCAGAATTGACGAGAGCAGAAGAGGACGTGTTGAAATCAGAGGAGGAGATAGCCCAGGGAGTGACCCCTGAAAACCTTCACCTGCTGAATTTGAGGCAACACAAGTTTAATAGCATTGCCAAGGATAGAGCAAAGGCGCAGAGTAGAGAGGTCCAGGGCAGAGTATATGAACTGGGGGACAAGGCAGGAAACCTGATAGCGTAGCTAGACAGAAGAGAGTGGGTGTCGCGACTAGTGCCTGAGATACAGGGGGACGGCTCAAATCCTATTACCGAGCCGCAGGCCATCGCAGATACGTTTGCAGATTATTACCGCTCGGTAAATAGTACGACTGGCAGGTACACAGAAGAAGAAAATAGCGAGATGATTAAAGACATAAGATTTCCCACACTCTTGGACGAAAATAGGGCCTACTTGGAGTCCCCGCTGACAGATGAGGAGGTGGCGCAGGTGATCAGAGGAGTGAGTTCCGGGAAAGCCACGGGGCCCAACAGTATTCCCGTTGAATTGTATAAGCTGAAACCTAATAAACCCGCCCCCCACATCCGTGCTAGGCTGATAGAGAGCAGAGAGAGAGGAATGCTTCCGTATGACCAACATTGTCGTCATACATAAAGAAGGCAAACATAGAACGAGCTGCACGTCCTACAGGCCAATATCGCTTCTCAATGTGGAACCCAAGATCCTTGCAAAACTGCTAGCTACGCGTCTGATTAAAGTAATCAATACGCTGGTCCACCCAGACCAGTCAGGCTTTATGCTACATCGCAATACAGCCCTCAACCTGCGCCGCCTGCATGGAGTACGGAGTAGAACGCCTACCATACTGGAACCGGCGGCTCTGGTTTCATTAGATGCTACTATGGCATTGGAAATGGTTCAGTGGCCCTATTTATTTGCGGTGCTGGGCAAATTCTGACTTTGTCCAGAATTCGTTAGTTGGATTTGTCTCCTATACTCCGACCCGATGGCCTGAGTAGTGGTGAATAACCGGAAATCCAAGGACTTCCGGCTGAGCTGGGGCACTCGCCAGGGTTGCCCCCTGTCGCCGATTCTCTTTACGCTGGCTCTTGAACCGCTGGCAGCCTGGATTAGGCAAGACCGATCTATCCGAGGAATGAGGTGGACTCAGGATTGGGAGGACAAGATCTCCCTATATGCAGATGATATCCTGCTCTACGTCACTGATCCGGGGGCATCCCTGATCTGTCTCTTGGATGTGCTAGCTATTTTCGGAAGATATTCTGGTTTCACTGTCAATTGGTCCAAGTCGGTAATCTATGTCCTAACGGGTGACCCGCCTGTGATACCGCCGAGTTGCCCAATACAGATTGTGCCGGATGGCTTCCGATATCTCGGAATCTATGTGACGCTGGATTCGAGACTATGCTTCGCCCGTAATCTGGACCCACCCATGCAGCGACTTAAAACTGATGTCGCACACTGGAGGTCCCTTCCACTTTCCATGCTGAGAAGGACAGTCCTCTTTAAGATGATGGCCCTCCCTCGTTTCCTGTATGCTCTCCAAAATACGATGGACTTGGTCCTAGGAAATTGAGAGTCTCCAGAGGAAACTTCTCTGGGATGGCAGGCCCGCATAGCATTTTCAAAGCTGACCCTCAACTGGTACGATGGGGGTATCAGTCTTCCCGACCTTAAAAAATACTATTGGGCGTCCCAGCTAGCGGTGATCAATCACAGGATATATGGCAGCCCAGATGATCCCGGATATGCCATGGATAGGTGGCTGCTCCCGGGTTTGAGTATACCAGGGCTTTGTACGCCAAACCTGTTAGGTACCCACTGATTGGCCCTACAGCACACGCCATCCAGACATGGCATGCTGTCAATGGGCACCTGAAATGGGATGGTAAACTTACGCTGGCCACGCCAATGTGGAATTCAGAGAAACTGGGGAGCCTCTGGAAATCCAAGGGTTTTGATAAGTGGGATCTTATCGGGATCATGCGAATCAAGGACATTTGGGGGAAGGGCACGGTTCTGCCATTTGCATCCCTTAAAACACAATACAGCTTGATGGATACTGAATATTACTGTTATCTCCAAATCCGCCATGCGTTACTTGCTCAGATCCCTAGAGACGCGAAGCTCCCAGAGGCCTCCCCACTGGAGGCTAGAGTGCTGGACGGACACATCCCAGAGAAGACAATTTCCCTCATTTATAGGAAATTAATTAACAACATGGACGATCCACAACAGAGTCTGAGGGGAAAGTGGAACAGTGAAGGCCTAGAGCTGGATGACGAGGACTGGCAGGAGGCAGTCTCATCCCCAAGGGTGGTGGCAATCTAGGCAAGGCTGAGATTAGTGTAGCTTAAAATACTGCATAGGACCTATGTGACGGGACCCGGATTGGTTCGCATGGGACGGGCAGAAAGTGGAGAGTGTAGACGGAGGTGTGGAGTATCAGGGACATTCATCCACATACTGTGGAACTGTCAACGGATAGAAGCGTATTGGAGAGATATCCACCACACAATGCGGACAGTAGTAGGGGTTGACATGCAGCCAGAGGCACGGAGATGCATACTAAACGTCTGGGAGCCTACAGACCTCAACACGTACACTAAGCAGTGGGCAACATTGGCGTTTATAGTTGCAAAAAGGAACATCGCACAGCTGTGGGGCGCTGGTCGGCCACCCCTATTGGGGAGGTGGAAGGAAGATCTAGACTGGTGCATGTTTAGGGAAAAGTCCATTTTTGTGGCCAGGGGATGCCCCGGGAAGTGGAGCAAGATATGGGGAGCCTGGAACCAATATAGAGGGGATATTTGTCCCGCACCTTGTCAGCAAGTCGATGAAGAGACGCTTGATACCCCTTAACCGCATAGATATGATAATTGTAACATATTTTGAAATGTATAAGATATTACAGAGGAATGCTGAAGTCGCCTGCTTGTACGTAATTGATGTGATTCAGTCTAAATTGTTTAATAAAAAGAAATTTAAAAAAAAGAAAATGAAATAAACCAAAGGAAGAATAATTGCAAGAAGAAGAACCAAATTTGTCTTCACGCTCACTGTTCTCCCAGTGTAGCTAGCACAGAGATACACACCCTCAGTACTCATATAACCACCCTGTCTATACCCTTGACCTACAACCACACTACCACTGATACTACCAATGTACCGAAGACTCTCCCAACCGGATACTGAACTTTCAAATCCGGCTAATAATCTGACCCTTATGACTCCAGAGCTCCCATGTAGCCATTTGCTTAGTCCCCCACTGCTGTCCGTTAAAACTCGCTCCACTCATAACCCTACCTCGCCTGGGATGGCCAGCATTTTTCTTGCACTATCCTCCTGAACACACACCCCCACCCAACCCCTCAGACACAAGTCTCAGATCCCCGCACCTACGCCTCACATGGACCCAAGCTTGATGAGATCACCCTAACCATTCATCAACTTAAGGCAGGTGTTTAAAGTATTTTACTCCTCATCTCCAAGTTGGCGAATAATGGGTGACTAAGAAATCATGCCCATCCCATTAACTACTGCATTAGGCCTCCAGCTGTCACCCATTCACTGTGCCCTTGCCAATCCTGACCTCTCTTCACTCTAGATGGAAAACCTCACCCCTCCCTAATGACCCTACTCGACTCATTAGACTAAATGATCCACTGTATGACAAGGACATTTACTCGCTCCTATGCTCCTATGACCCAACATACGCCAAAAACACACAAGTGTCAAATCGAGACAATCCAAGCTGACCCACACAGAAAACCTAGGTCTATTCCAAGAGCCTTAAACAAGAACAAACTCACATGAGTCACCAACTCACATACAACTCTAGCCGACACCATTTCGACACTAGCCGACACTACAGATCTGCAGTAAGGCATGCAGCATATATTGCTGCCCTCATCCTCGAACATGATCTTGATTTCTTAATGCAGACTGAAACCTAGCTAAATGACTCCACTGCACCTATCCTTAACCACCTAATCCCTCCTAGTTATGACATTATCAGATTAAACAAATCTAGTGGTCAAGGGGGAGGTATCCCCTGCATGTACCATAACAATCTTGTAACCAAACAACTTCATTACACTGCATTGAGTTTGCTTTTTAGGCAAGTTTGCAAATTCCACATTTTCTACCATCCTCCAGAAGACAACATTTCCTTCATTGAACAGAATATGGAAATTATCTCAAATAACGCGAATCATCACAGCACCCATATCTTCCATTGAGATTTTAACCTCCACTATAATGACATGGCTTACCCTTCTGTAAGAATCCTCAAAACTTTCCTCATGGACTTCAATCTAACTCAAATATGCAATAGCCCTATGCACGTCAAGAGAGCAACCTTAGATTTAATTATTCGTAAACCCCACTCCATGCAACTTAAATATATCATCCTTTGCGACTTGACAGACTTGACAGACTGCCACTGCATCACCTTCCTCATCACAGAATCTGTAAGTACTAATAAAATGCAACCAAAAAAACCCAAACACTAACAAACAAGACTGTGTAAAATTAACCTGGATGATCTGACAACCCTCAGTAATAATATTACCCCCGAGGATATATCCTAGTCAATGATCTCACTGAACACTACAACCAATCCATGACAAACATTCTAGACACAATCGCTCCCTTACAGCTAAAAAGAATACCTTTCAGCCTCTCCAAACTCCGGCACAAAGGTAGTCTAAATGCTGACAGAAGAAACCTGAGACTACCAGAAAGATTGTGGTGATCCTCACTGTCCCTTGAACATGTCAAACTTCTGAGATAATTAGGGAACATCTATAACAAATGCATATTGTTGGACCTGGCATCATTTGCGTGGGTCTCCCTTGGCGTGGGTCTCCCTCCCTCTTTTCCCTTCCTATCTTTTATGTTGCCCTGGGCGCCGTGCCACTGCTAATCAGTGCCACAGCGCGAATGCTCCCCGTGTTAAGATGACTGCATGAATTAGGATAGCCATAATGCCTAATTCTGTGTTGCATGTTCTAATAGTGAGTTACCCTACATTTCACTGTTACTATTGTGAAGCTATCCATTCACATAGGCCAGAATGGGCAGGTTGAGGATTACCTTCTATAATCCTATCTGACCCACAGAACCTGATTGGAACTTTTAGTTTGATATGTTTATGCTCAGGACATTGAGATACACCTTTTAGTAAGAACCATTTATATATCCCATGTTCGAAAATGCCTCTTCTGGAAACGCTTTATTTTTTTACCTGAGCTTTCCTGTAGGCTTTGCAAGTATATGTATTGGCCGTCGGGTTTTGGAGCAGCAGGGCCAGCAGGGTCTGACATGGCTGGAGAGAGAGATCGGTATTCAGAGCATGGGGAGGGGTGACTCTTATCTGAGCAAGGCCGTGCCTTGCAAAGTGAATGATGGCTCCACCCCCCCACTGGGAGTCTGATAGCAGACCCCTGCATTCTGAAAGGACAGGATGTCGCCTCATAAACCAAGTGCTCCCCGACTCCACCAAACTGGTTCTGACTGGATTTAGTGATTTGGGGCTATAGAGAACAAAGACTTTTTAGGTATAAAACGCTGCGCTGGAACCTTGTCCAAGTGTGTTCCTTCTGGATGTCATGACGAAACTCTGTCCGAGTGAACAGAGGAAAGGACTTTTGAAACTTTCACCAAGCTTGCTGAAGAAACTACCTGAGGGCCTGAATCGAGAGCGCCTCCTGCCGAAGTCTTAGGGAAATAAGACTTCACCCCGTCAGCCGTCGGAATTCCTGTGCGAGGAATTCTGCTTGCAGGTGAGGCCTCCGTCGAGCAATCCGGAGCCTCTAGTTCTACTGTGAGGAACACAGACTGGGAACCTTCGCTGAATCTGTGAGGGCCGCTGCAGCTACGAGAGAGCTGCCGCCGCTGAGAACCGGCCTAAATTTGAACCTCCGGAACCTTCGCTGAATCTATGTGGGCTGCTGGAGCTAAGAGTGAGCTGTCGCCGCTGTGAGCCTGCCTGAATTTGATCCTTCGGAACCTTCGCTGAATCTGTGTGGGCCGCTGCAGCTAAGAGAGAGCTGTAGCCGCTGAGTGCCCACCGTTGTGTCAGCCTGGTCAAGACCATCCTTCGTCCTGTGGGCTGCCGCAGCTAACAGAGAGCTGCTGCCGCTGAGTGGCTGCACCTTTGCCAACTTTGCATGATTGTGATTCGTGCTTCTTCGAGAAGCTGCGTGCTGTGTCCCCTTTCAACAGCAGGTATCTGGTGTGCAACGGTCGCGTAGGCCCCGGCCTTGAACTCAGTCAGTGTCACGTTCTGGTGAATACGTTATTGCCTTTTTGAGTCCCCACTGGTTTATGCGCATTGTAGCTTGTTAAAACGCTTTGAGAGTCTTGAGTTAAACCTTAGATAAAGATATTATTTTTCTATACCTACGTGAGTGGTGTCCTTTTGTGGTGTCTTTACTGCCTTATTGTGCATGGTCATAAATGCTTCACAGACTGCCTCTGAGATAGGCCTAACTGCTTGTGCTACGTTACCACAGGGTTGAGCAGGGGTTGTCAAAGGGGGTAGCCCACTTGCCCTGACTTAGGAAGAAGGGTCCCTATTTGGACATTGGCACCTGCCAGTGCCAACTAGAGACCCCCATTTCTAACACATAAGAAACTGCAAAGCTAACTATTTCACAAACCAACTTGAGCAAGCTTAAAATTGACCAAAAAAACTGTTTGAAATTGTTAAGCTTAAATCAAAGGGAAAACTCAATATCTCCCCTTTGGGACCAGGTCCACAGCGAAACTGCAAAGATTTTTCCACTTTCTTCATTGAAAAGACAACAAAGATAATATAATCTGTGGACTGCTATGGAGCTCCTGCCGATCTCACCACCTATTAGCCCCCACCCCTCCCAGTCTTTGATGTCTTCGCTCGCTCCAGTTCCTACCCCCAAGAAGAATGCCTCTTGGAGCTTATTCGATATCTTGGAAGAAAATATTATACTTAAAACTCTTACAACATTGAGACCATCCAACCACTTCAGTGACCCTTTGCCATCGACTTTCTTCAATGAGATTAAACTATCCTTACTTCCACTATGGGTCAGCATAGTCAATACTTCACTGCTCCAAGGTTCTATCACAGACTTTCTTAGGATAGACAGGTTACCCCTATTCTAAAAAAAAGACACAGCAGATCAAACTGACCATCCGACCCTGGTGAAGCTCATAGAGAAATGCGTCCAACTATGTAACCACATATTAAACAATTCCAACTACTTTACCAATTTCAACCTGGCTTCCACCACAGTAATAGTACCAAGACTGCTCTTACCCACATTGTGAATGATGCGCTCAAAATGCTGGATCAGAAAGATTCCTGCCTTCTGATCTTCCTTGGCATATCATCAGCTTTCGATACAGTTAAACATAACTGCTTACTCGACATACTGGAACACAGGATTGGGCTCTCAGGGTCCATCCTAAACTGGTTTGCCTCTTTTCTCCAGAATTTAGCTCAAAGATTCAAGGTTAATCAGTCCCTATCTAATCCTTCTTCAGTTAATCTAGGGTTACCACAAGGGTCTATACTCTCCCCAACTCTCTTCAACTTGTACATAGAAACTTTAACTGAAATTTTGAAACTATCCAGCATACATTATCACATGTGTGCCGATGACACCCAACTGAACCTAAAATGCTCTTCCCCAGATGATATCAGGTCCCTTAACATCACTCTACTGAAAGACCAAAACTGGCTGACTCTAAATCACCTTAAATTAAACGCTCTTAAAATTGAATTACTTTTAATCACCCCACCTAACCAGTCATAAATCATCAAAGAATGGATTCATCTGCTGACAGTTCTTAACTGCATACCACACATCATTGACTCCATGAGCTCACTTGGAATAATGCTAGACAAGAGCCTGAACATGCAGAAGCACATTAGTGTTCTCACCAGAGCGAACCTCCAAATGAGCATCTTAAGGAAAATAAAATCTTTTCTCTCCCCACAATGACTTAAAATCTGCTGTGCAAACTACTATGAGAATGCAACCCTCTATGGCCTCACTAGATCTAAGATGGCTCCGCTAAAGGCCTTTCTTAACTCTGCTGCAAGACTCATCACAGGCTCTAAAAGGAACCACCATATCACCCAGGAGCTTAAATGCCTAAACTGGCTCCCATATGATGCAAGGAAACATCTAATAATTGCTTGCATGACCTATTAAAGCTTACACTTTAACACCCCTCTATACCTTGCACAAAAACGTGTGCTATCTGTTTGTTACAAATCATCTAGAAGTTCCAGCTCCCTACTGCTGAAACCGCAGAAATTCCATAAAAAGGTATCACCCCGAGAATTTGGAACTCCCTGCACCCTGAAATCAGGGTGTACCCCTCAACAACATATTTTAAAAAGGAAGTTAAAGAGCTATTGATGAACAAATTCTTGCCTTAGAACCCCCACGCCCAACAAGCGCTCTAAGACTTGCTTGCCTCTCCCTTGTTTTTATAATTTTATTTTGATTTGGGTTTTCAGAGTTAGTTCTTTTAGTACTTTTTCATATTCACTCTGTATTTAGATCCCCTAGCTTTCTTTTCTGTCACCTTTGTAATATGCTTCACTTATTCTTGACCCACTAATCTCCAGGCCTGCTCTGACACATGTCCCTCCCCCTTAGTCCATGCTTGACTGCTTATGGTTATGACTTGTTCTGCTGGCCTAAAATATTCTCCCCCGTTGCTTTTTGACTACACTGTTGTCTGATATATATGACTCCTTTCTATCGTTCAATTGTAAAGCACTCTGATAGCCTCATGAGTCTTGTTCATGCTATTTAAAACTTTTAAAATAAATAAATCCCTACTGGGGAAGCTCGCCACCATCAGACTCAAACATCTGGTTACAACAGCAACCCACTCAGCAGGACACACGCTTGACCCCATCTTCTCTGCAAGCAACAACATCTCCATCAGTCACACCTCCGAGTCACACTGGACCGACCACCACTGCATCAACTTCTCCTTCACCAAACAGATCGTATGCCACCATGCCTACTGCGATCCTCGCAGAAGGTGGAACAAGGTCACCAAAGACCTGCTCACCACCTCCCTCTGAAATACCCCGCCACAGACATCAACTGTTGCCATCACCACAGCGCACAATCCCCACCGCTAGATCTCTGACTGCGCCAATACACTGGCCCCTCTCAAGAAACCCTCAAGCAAGCAGCCCTCCAAGAAAGCCAGCTGGTTCTCCTCTGCCCTCCAAGAGTCTAGGCGCACATGCAGACTTCTCAAGAAAAGATGAAGGAGCAGCAAAATCACAGCAGACCACGCAGCCTTCAAATTCGCCTTCACCGCCTCATCAGAACAATAAAGAAAGCAGCCATCAAGGAACTCATCAATGGCAACACACACAAAATAAAGAACTCTTCTCCGTAGTCAAAGAATTTGCCAAACCCACCACAGAAAAAGCAGGCATCCCCTTGTTCCAAGACCTCTGTGACAACCTCGCCACCTTCTTCCACCGCAAGATCAAGGTGATCTATGACAGCTTTGCAACCCAAGACCCGCCCACCCGCAACCATGGCACCCAAAGGCTTCAGCCCCCAGCATACCTTGACCATCTGGACTACCCTCACCTCTGACGACACCTCTACGATCATGAAGGGCATCCACTCCAGAGCCCCTCAGATCCCTGCCCTTACCATATCTTCAACATAACCAACATCTCCATCGCACCCAATCTCTGCCACACTATCAACTGCTCTATTGAGTCTGCAACTTTCCTGGAAGACTGGAAGCACGCAGAGATCTGCCCCTGTTGAATAAACATTCTGCCAAACTGATGGGCCTCAAGACTACAGACCCAAGTCTCTGCCCCCCTTCCCATCCAAAGTCACTGAGAAAACCATCAAAGCCCAACTTTCTGAGTTCATCGAAACAAACAACATCCTGGACCTCTCCCAGTCGAGTTTCAGAAGCAACCACAGCACTGAGACAGCTCTCCTCACCGCTACAGACAACATCTGTACCCTCCTTGACCGAGGCGAGACTGCAGCCCTAATCCTCCTGGACCTCTCACCAGCTTTCGATACCATCTCCCACCACACCCTCTGTGCAAGACTCCACGACCCCAGCATCCACAACAAAGCCCTTGAATGGATCCGCTCCTTCCTCACCAGCCGAATGCAGAGAGTCAGATTTCCACTGTTTAAATCATAACCCACAGAGATCAGCTGCTGAGTGCCTCGGGGATTCTCCCTGAGCCCAACTCTCTTCAACATCTACATGGCCCCACTTGCAGCCATTGTCAGAAGCCACGGACTAAACATTGTCTCTTACACCAGCAACAGCCAGCTAATTCTCTCCCTCACAGACGAACCCGCAGCCACCAAGAGTAACTTCCACGAAGGTAATAACACAGTCTCCACCTGGGTGAAGGACAGCTGCCTCAAGCTTAATTCAGACAAGACCGAAGTCCTCATCCTGGGCTCCTCTCCCTCTGCCTAGGATGTCTCTTCATGGCACATGGTGCTCAGAATACCCCCACTCCCAATGACCATGCACAAAACCTTGTCATCATGCTGGATTTCTCGCTCACAATGAACTATGAAATTAACGCTGTCTTGTCCTCCTGCTTCCACACGCTCCACCTCCTTCAAAAGATATTCAAGTGGATCCCCCCGAGTCCAGGAAAATAGTCATGCATGCACTTATCAGCTGCATGCTCGACTATAGCAATGTACACCAGCACCACCCAGAAACTCCAAACAACGCTGTAGACTGTCCAGAACGCCTCCGCCAGACTCATCCTGAAAATCCCACGCCTGAACCACTTCACTGGCCACCTGAGAGACCTTCACTGGCTACCTGTCAACAAGAGGAGCACCTTCAAGCTTCTTACGCATGCCTACAAAGCCCTCCACAACGCCAGACCTGTTAACCTCAACCATAGCATCTCCTTCTATACTCCCACGAGACATCTCCGCTCTGCACACCTGGCCCTAGCCACCATCCCATGGATCCACAAGACCAGAGCTTGAGAAAGATCCTTCTCCTTCCTCCCGGCAAAGACCTGGAACTCTTTGCCTCTGCACCTCAGGCAATCACTATTGCTGCTGCAATTCAGGAAGGACCTCAAGACCTGGCTCTTTGAGTGAACTGCAGACCCAGTCCCTCCCACCACCCAGCGCTTAAGACACTCATGGTGAGTAGTCACACTTTATAAGACTCTGATTGATTGATTTATTGATTGATGGCATTAGTCTGTGCCCCAAAGACTAAAAGCAGTTTGTTTACCATTTATTCATTAGAAGGGGTCGGCGCACTAAGCTTAGTCAACCGTCTTTATCAATAATATCAGTGATATTGGGTTCCTTCATTGTATAAATCATGTCCATGAGTGTTTTGGGTACCACAAACATATTCCTATCTACTGATACAAATCCTTCTATATGCTGGTTCAGTGATTTATTGAATTGTTTTGCATCCAAGACAGCTCTTGCTCCTCCGTTTTCTTCACATGCACTAGGTTGTAACCTTGTACCTGAGGTGTTACAGGAAGAAGGGAGAAATCGCTTTTATCATAATATAATACCCAAATCTCCTGACTCCAGTGAAAGACCCTTAAGTAGGTTTTACAGGCTATATTCTTGTCCTTTTTAAGATCTGGTGTTAGCCAAGACCTTTTGATTTTACTAGAATATGTAAAATGTACTTACCTATAAGGGTTTCAGTCACCTTTCTTCATCCATTGGTCGGTTGTGGTGTTATTCACATTTTTCTTTCGCCCATGACAGCATTTAGCATGGGGCAGTGGGTCAGCCTACTTAAGCCACTGGCTAACTTCGCTTTAAGTGACTGCATTTTGCTCTTTCACATGGAGCACATCCGTGCGCAAGCTAGTTACCTTCAGGTCTAGTGTTTTTGTTTTTATTTTATAATTAAGTGCTGTCTTTGTGTTTTGCAGTGTGTTAGACTTGTCAGCCGTAGGGTGTTCTTCCCCCCAACTTTTGCGTTCCTTCTCTATTTTCTCTTATCTCTTTTTTGCTGGCATTAGGTCTCTGCAACTTTGCCACTGCAAACCAGTGCAAAGTGCTTGTGCTCTCACCTCAAAACATGGTAATATTAGTGAATCCCCATTTGTCATATTTAATTTACTCAAGTTAAAAGTCCCTAGTAAAGTGTTACTACATGTACCCTGGGCCCGTAAAATAAATGCTACTAGTGGGCTGCAGCACTGGTGGTTCCACCCACTTAAGTAGCACTTTAAACAAGGCTAAGGCCTGCCATTGCAGAGCCTGTATGTGCAGTTCTAAATTGCCATTTTGACTTGGCAAAATAAACCTATAGCCAGGCCCAAACCTTCCTTTATAATACATGTAAGTCACCCCTAGGTTAGGCCCTGGTCAGCCCAGAGAGTAGGGTGCAATGTACTTAAAAAGTAGGACATGCCGTGTTAACTTTTACGTGTCCTGGTAGTAAAAAAACTCTTAAATGTGTTTTTCACTACTGCAAGGCCCATCCCTCCTAATGGGAAGAGAAAACTGGTGCATGTTTGGTGCCTCTGGAATCCTAATTTAAAATCCTAACTTGTGGTGAAGCCAGATCCTAAACTACAATTCTGAAAATGCCAGTTTTAGAAAGTTGCTATTTTATTGTCTTATCATTTGGTACCTGTAGCTTGTCTCTGGTCATATGACTGGGTGTAGTTGGCAGTTGGGCTTTGTGTATTCCCTAGAAACAGCAACACACAAGGGGAGCTTAGGTGTGACTGGATGGGCAATCACTGGTGATGGGAGGAAGGAGCTGGCCCAGCCTGATTTTTACCTGAATAAGCTGGGTTCTGTCTTCACACAAAGGGCCTAATGACCCTACATTGTCATTTTAGCCAGCAAACAGCCAGGAAGAATTGGTGCAGTGCTTCTAAAAGGACTGCCACTCTACTGGGCTCCTACTCTGAAGGATCTGCTGCCTTTCTGTGCTGACCTGCTACCTGCAGCCCTCATGCCCGGGGAAGAAGAACTGGACCTGAAAACGTCATCTTGAACCCAGGATCCCTGGGTTACTCAAAGAGTTAGTCTGCTGACCTCCTGATCTGAGCCTCAGGGACATAAAAGTCTCCCCCACAGCTCCTGGACCAGTCCTCAGAAAGATCCTGACTCCCAAGAGGCACCTCTCAGGCTCTAATCCCTTAGAGTGGCTAATGAGCTCTTAAATTTAAGCTCCAGAACCACGAATCTCACATGTAAAATCAGTGCAAGCAGCCTCAAGGCTGCCTCTTTGCACATCAAGCATCGAACGCCCATTTGGACCGCCAGTGCAAGGTTCCAACTCGCCCAACTGTGAAACCGGGCCAGCTCCTCTTTCTTTCTTTCTTTCTTTCTTTCTTTCTTTCTTTCTTTCTTTCTTTCTTTCTTTCTTTCTTTCTTTCTTTCTTTCTTCCTTTCTTTCTCTTTCATTTTTTCTTTCTGTCCTTTCTGTAAGAAATTGGGATGTTGGTTCTCAAGCAACAGCTACAATCCCAGTCAGACTAAGCCACTTAAGTTAATAAATTAACCTGTCCCTAACCTTCTGGTAGCTTGCCATAAAAGCTGTCAGGGTTAACTCGAGGCAATATGAAAAGTAGCTATGCAACAAACAAACACTAACAAAGTGAAAACACAACTCAAGAAAAATCCCACACCATTTTAGAAAAATTGAGGAAATTAAATGAAGAAAAGAAGAATAAATGTTAATACATTAAATTATATCAAAATTGCAAAAATCCAATTAGTAGAACCTGAGACATGACATTTTTAAGATTTGGGTAAAAATAGTGTTTAAAAAGACAAAGCGCCAACTGTAGTTATCTGGTCGTGCCGGACCGGCACAAAGTCACATGTTCAGATTGACTGCAATGGAGCATGGGCCTGATACAGGGACGAGGTTAGCCCCGCTGAGAATTGTACATTATGTCCTTTATGTAACTTGTTGAGACACGCAGAGGTGGTTCTGAGGAGTGAAGTGGAATACTGCTTCAAGTTACATCATGCGTTGTTGGTTCCGATGAGGAGGTACACATGCTGCAATAAGAGGTTTGCATCCACTTGCATTGTGCTGCCTCGGTTATGATGAGATGTGAGGGCTGTGTTAGTTTGTGTTGCACTGCGTCAGTTCTGATGGGGACCACAGTTAGGCTGGCAGAGCACCTTAATATTCACTTTCAATGATCCAGGGCTAGAGATTCACCACTTGGGGGGGATAGGACTCACAGCAGGCACAGCCCAGGTGCAGGGTTCAAGATGGTTTCTGTCCCTGGGACTCTGATCAGGAGGCCAGCCAACTAACCTTCAGAGTCACTGTGGTGGTCCTGGGTTCAAGGTGTAGGTTCAGTACTTCTTACTCAGGCAGCAGGGCAGCCGGGCAGAAGGGCAACAGGGCAGAAGAATAGCAGGGCAGAAGAACAGCAGGGCATCAGGGGAAACAGTCAGAACACCAGGTTCTGAACCACTCATGTTACGACTACACAAGCTCAACCACGCTTGTCTTAACCTCGCATATGTTGTAACCATGCATACACGTGGTTAAGGCAGTGCACGGTCTAGCTGCTGGAAGACAGAAGGAGAAATATGCTATGGTGATGTAAGTGGGGCTGGGGTATCTTTTAGGGCTGGGAGGGGGTTGGAGTAGGTTTTAGGGAAGTGGAAGGAGATGGGTCGGTTTAAGGGACAGCACAGGGAGGGTGGGTTGCGGAGTAGTGTAAGTTAAGGCACAGAGTTTTAGGCCTTAAGGAAGTGGGAGGGGAACGGGCAGTTGGGTTCATTTTTAGAGCGCGGTATGTTTTAGGGCAGTTGAAGGGGTTGGGGTTGTATAACGGACTGCACACAAGCACGGTAGTGTTGGGTTTCAGGCCTTAGGGGAGTGGTAGGAGAGTGGGTAGTTGGTGTAGTTTTTAGGGCTGGGGGTTGGGGTAGGTTTAGTGCTGGGAGGGGTTTGAGGTAGGTTTTAGGGCAGTGGAAGGGGGTGGGGTAGTTTAAGGGACTGCACAAGAGGGGCGGGGGTCTGTGTAGTGTAAGTTAGGATGCAGGTTTTTAGGCCTTGGGGCAATGTAAGGGGAATGTGTAGTTGGGTTAGTATTTAGGGTGGGGCTGGGTTAGGTTTTAGGTCAGTGGAAGGGGTTGGAGTAGTTTAAGAGACAGCATGGGTGGGGTATTGTAGGGTTTTAGGCCCTAGGGCAGTGGGAGGGGAATGAGTAGATCGGGTAGTTTTTAGTGCTGGGGTTGGGGTAGGTTTAGGGCAGTGGAAGGAGTTGGGGTAGTTTAAGGGGCAGGGGGGGTCAGGGTAGTGTATGTTAGGGTGGAGGGATTTAGGCCTTAGGGCAGTGAGAGGGGAATAGAAAGATGGGTTCGTTTTTAGGGCGGGAAGGGGTTGGGGTAGTTTAGGGGACAGCACAGGGTGGGGTAGTGTAAGGTTTTAGGCTTTAGGGCAGTGGGAGCGGAATGGGTACTTAGGGTAGTTTTTAGTGTTGGGGAGTCGTGGTAGGTTTTAGGGCAGTGGAAGGGGGTAGGTAGTTTAAGGGAAAACGCAGTGGGGGCAGGAATGGGCTGGTCAGGGGGAGGCAGCGTAGTGGTGACTTTGGCCACACATCCCCCTTTACCATTCATTCCTATACCGCAACATTTCATGATAATAGCATGCGTGGTAAAGGACTGTGTGGTTAAGATGCATTCATGTTTGGGCTGCATAGTAGAGGCACACGTGGTAAAACCATTTGTGCTTCTATCATAGAACCGGGCAGCAGGGCAACAGAGCTGTAGTGCAGGCTTTCTTTCAGCAGAACAGTCCTTCTTCTGAGTCTTCCTCAGGTCCAGAAGTGATCTGAAGAGGAGGTCTGAAGGTCCAATATGTGTAACTGGTGCCCACCTTGAAGTGAAAAAAGCTTTAGAAGCTTTCCCTAACAAAGGGTTCTGGAATTTCCTGCCTCTCTGCACTGGTCCCAGTCTATCTGGGGGCACAATAGTTAGTGTGAATTCCTTTCTGTCTGAACTGAGCCAGTGCCTTTGAAGTGCAAGTGTGATAGGTGACAATTGTGTCCCCTATAAGGCCAGAGAAGGTCCTTTCTGCCAACACCCAGACCCTCTATTTTGATGCTTTCTGGGGGGAAAACACAAAGGCCAACTGCCAATCACACCCAGTCATGTGACCTGGACCTGGCTGCAGGCACCAAATGGTTAGGACAAGAAAACAACAACTTTCTAATAGTGGCATTTTCAGAATTGTGACATAAGATCTGACTTTAACCTCAAAGAGGATTTTAAATTACAATTTTTAGGCACCAAACTTGATTTTGCTACATGCTTCCAATCAAAGGTTAGCACTTATTAAATATAATAATGTAACCCATTGCATCCTGGTGGAGAGGTAGGTCACACAGTAGTGAAAATTACATTTTCAGTTTGTCACTACCAAGACATATAAAACTTGAAATTACATGTCCCACTTTTTAAATACAATGCACTGTGCCCAATAGGCTATTTAGGGCAAGCCTTGAAGGTGACTTGTATGTATTAAAAAGGGAGTTTTTGGCTTGGCACAGGGATTATTTTTGTTTAAGCCGAATCACAAGTTTAAAGCTGCCAACAGGCTGCAATGGCAGGCCTGGGACATGTTCCAGGGAGCTACTTAAGGGGGTGGCACCATAGGTGCTGCAGGCTCGCTAGCGGTACAAAAGGGGGTGGTGATGGACAGAGCATCAGAACCAATCAAACACTCACACCCAGTCAAGAGATCTGGGTTTAATCCATCACCGTTCTTTAGCCCACTCTGCCACCCCAGTTCAGACATGGCCGTATGCAAATAAGTCTGACCCTGTGCCTCATGGGAACAGTCCAGCCCAAACTGCCAGGCCATGCCTTCCCTGGACCGGAAACAAGCTTCCTAGGACCGGTTTCTGGCATTTCAGCCGTCTTCAGCCAGGCTTGCTTGAAACCAGTGGCAAAGTGAGCAAGGGACTCAACGTCTGAGCATACCCTGCCAACTTATGGCGAACAAAGCGGTACAAAAGGGGGTGGTGATGGACAGAGCATCAGAACCAATCAAACACTCACACCCAGTCAAGAGATCTGGGTTTAATCCATCACCGTTCTTTAGCCCACTCTGCCACCCCAGTTCAGACATGGCCGTATGCAAATAAGTCTGACCCTGTGCCTCATGGGAACAGTCCAGCCCAAACTGCCAGGCCATGCCTTCCCTGGACCGGAAACAAGCTTCCTAGGACCGGTTTCTGGCATTTCAGCCGTCTTCAGCCAGGCTTGCTTGAATCCAGTGGCAAAGTGAGCAAGGGACTCAACGTCTGAGCATACCCTGCCAACTTATGGCGAACAAAGCGGTACAAAAGGGGGTGGTGATGGACAGAGCATCAGAACCAATCAAACACTCACACCCAGTCAAGAGATCTGGGTTTAATCCATCACCGTTCTTTAGCCCACTCTGCCACCCCAGTTCAGACATGGCCGTATGCAAATAAGTCTGACCCTGTGCCTCATGGGAACAGTCCAGCCCAAACTGCCAGGCCATGCCTTCCCTGGACCGGAAACAAGCTTCCTAGGACCGGTTTCTGGCATTTCAGCCGTCTTCAGCCAGGCTTGCTTGAATCCAGTGGCAAAGTGAGCAAGGGACTCAACGTCTGAGCATACCCTGCCAACTTATGGCGAACAAAGCGGTACAAAAGGGGGTGGTGATGGACAGAGCATCAGAACCAATCAAACACTCACACCCAGTCAAGAGATCTGGGTTTAATCCATCACCGTTCTTTAGCCCACTCTGCCACCCCAGTTCAGACATGGCCGTATGCAAATAAGTCTGACCCTGTGCCTCATGGGAACAGTCCAGCCCAAACTGCCAGGCCATGCCTTCCCTGGACCGGAAACAAGCTTCCTAGGACCGGTTTCTGGCATTTCAGCCGTCTTCAGCCAGGCTTGCTTGAATCCAGTGGCAAAGTGAGCAAGGGACTCAACGTCTGAGCATACCCTGCCAACTTATGGCGAACAAAGCGGTACAAAAGGGGGTGGTGATGGACAGAGCATCAGAACCAATCAAACACTCACACCCAGTCAAGAGATCTGGGTTTAATCCATCACCGTTCTTTAGCCCACTCTGCCACCCCAGTTCAGACATGGCCGTATGCAAATAAGTCTGACCCTCCGCCTCATGGGAACAGTCCAGCCCAAACTGCCAGGCCATGCCTTCCCTGGACCGGAAACAAGCTTCCTAGGACCGGTTTCTGGCATTTCAGCCGTCTTCAGCCAGGCTTGCTTGAATCCAGTGGCAAAGTGAGCAAGGGACTCAACGTCTGAGCATACCCTGCCAACTTATGGCGAACAAAGCGGTACAAAAGGGGGTGGTGATGGACAGAGCATCAGAACCAATCAAACACTCACACCCAGTCAAGAGATCTGGGTTTAATCCATCACCGTTCTTTAGCCCACTCTGCCACCCCAGTTCAGACATGGCCGTATGCAAATAAGTCTGACCCTGTGCCTCATGGGAACAGTCCAGCCCAAACTGCCAGGCCATGCCTTCCCTGGACCGGAAACAAGCTTCCTAGGACCGGTTTCTGGCATTTCAGCCGTCTTCAGCCAGGCTTGCTTGAATCCAGTGGCAAAGTGAGCAAGGGACTCAACGTCTGAGCATACCCTGCCAACTTATGGCGAACAAAGCGGTACAAAAGGGGGTGGTGATGGACAGAGCATCAGAACCAATCAAACACTCACACCCAGTCAAGAGATCTGGGTTTAATCCATCACCGTTCTTTAGCCCACTCTGCCACCCCAGTTCAGACATGGCCGTATGCAAATAAGTCTGACCCTGTGCCTCATGGGAACAGTCCAGCCCAAACTGCCAGGCCATGCCTTCCCTGGACCGGAAACAAGCTTCCTAGGACCGGTTTCTGGCATTTCAGCCGTCTTCAGCCAGGCTTGCTTGAATCCAGTGGCAAAGTGAGCAAGGGACTCAACGTCTGAGCATACCCTGCCAACTTATGGCGAACAAAGCGGTACAAAAGGGGGTGGTGATGGACAGAGCATCAGAACCAATCAAACACTCACATCCAGTCAAGAGATCTGGGTTTAATCCATCACCGTTCTTTAGCCCACTCTGCCACCCCAGTTCAGACATGGCCGTATGCAAATAAGTCTGACCCTGTGCCTCATGGAAACAGTCCAGCCCAAACTGCCAGGCCATGCCTTCCCTGGACCGGAAACAAGCTTCCTAGGACCGGTTTCTGGCATTTCAGCCGTCTTCAGCCAGGCTTGCTTGAATCCAGTGGCAAAGTGAGCAAGGGACTCAACGTCTGAGCATACCCTGCCAACTTATGGCGAACAAAGCGGTACAAAAGGGGGTGGTGATGGACAGAGCATCAGAACCAATCAAACACTCACACCCAGTCAAGAGATCTGGGTTTAATCCATCACCGTTCTTTAGCCCACTCTGCCACCCCAGTTCAGACATAGCCGTATGCAAATAAGTCTGACCCTGTGCCTCATGGGAACAGTCCAGCCCAAACTCCCTGGACCGGAAACAAGCTTCCTAGGACCGGTTTCTGGCATTTCAGCCGTCTTCAGCCAGGCTTGCTTGAATCCAGTGGCAAAGTGAGCAAGGGACTCAACGTCTGAGCATACCCTGCCAACTTATGGCGAACAAAGCGGTACAAAAGGGGGTGGTGATGGACAGAGCATCAGAACCAATCAAACACTCACACCCAGTCAAGAGATCTGGGTTTAATCCATCACCGTTCTTTAGCCCACTCTGCCACCCCAGTTCAGACATGGCCGTATGCAAATAAGTCTGACCCTGTGCCTCATGGGAACAGTCCAGCCCAAACTGCCAGGCCATGCCTTCCCTGGACCGGAAACAAGCTTCCTAGGACCGGTTTCTGGCATTTCAGCCGTCTTCAGCCAGGCTTGCTTGAATCCAGTGGCAAAGTGAGCAAGGGACTCAACGTCTGAGCATACCCTGCCAACTTATGGCGAACAAAGCGGTACAAAAGGGGGTGGTGATGGACAGAGCATCAGAACCAATCAAACACTCACACCCAGTCAAGAGATCTGGGTTTAATCCATCACCGTTCTTTAGCCCACTCTGCCACCCCAGTTCAGACATGGCCGTATGCAAATAAGTCTGACCCTGTGCCTCATGGGAACAGTCCAGCCCAAACTGCCAGGCCATGCCTTCCCTGGACCGGAAACAAGCTTCCTAGGACCGGTTTCTGGCATTTCAGCCGTCTTCAGCCAGGCTTGCTTGAATCCAGTGGCAAAGTGAGCAAGGGACTCAACGTCTGAGCATACCCTGCCAACTTATGGCGAACAAAGCGGTACAAAAGGGGGTGGTGATGGACAGAGCATCAGAACCAATCAAACACTCACACCCAGTCAAGAGATCTGGGTTTAATCCATCACCGTTCTTTAGCCCACTCTGCCACCCCAGTTCAGACATGGCCGTATGCAAATAAGTCTGACCCTGTGCCTCATGGGAACAGTCCAGCCCAAACTGCCAGGCCATGCCTTCCCTGGACCGGAAACAAGCTTCCTAGGACCGGTTTCTGGCATTTCAGCCGTCTTCAGCCAGGCTTGCTTGAATCCAGTGGCAAAGTGAGCAAGGGACTCAACGTCTGAGCATACCCTGCCAACTTATGGCGAACAAAGCGGTACAAAAGGGGGTGGTGATGGACAGAGCATCAGAACCAATCAAACACTCACACCCAGTCAAGAGATCTGGGTTTAATCCATCACCGTTCTTTAGCCCACTCTGCCACCCCAGTTCAGACATGGCCGTATGCAAATAAGTCTGACCCTGTGCCTCATGGGAACAGTCCAGCCCAAACTGCCAGGCCATGCCTTCCCTGGACCGGAAACAAGCTTCCTAGGACTGGTTTCTGGCATTTCAGCCGTCTTCAGCCAGGCTTGCTTGAATCCAGTGGCAAAGTGAGCAAGGGACTCAACGTCTGAGCATACCCTGCCAACTTATGGCGAACAAAGCGGTACAAAAGGGGGTGGTGATGGACAGAGCATCAGAACCAATCAAACACTCACACCCAGTCAAGTAGCATTTAATTTGTCAGCTCTGGGTATATCGTACACCACATTACTAGCGACTTAGAAATATTAACTATACCAATTAGGAGTAAGCCATTTTTTTACCATGTTTCAGGGAGTGAGAACAAGCACTTTGGCATTGCTTAGCAGTGGTAAAGGTCACAGAGTCCTAAGCCCAACAAAAATGAATTCAGCAAAGATATGAGATGTGAAGGCATAAGGTTTAGGGGTGACCTTGCAGAGAGGGCCAAGTTCAATACTTTCCTTCTCTCTTTTTCTCTTGCCTAATTTCATGTTTGCCTTCATCTTTCCTTCTTTCTTTCTCTCTTCTTTATTTCTTTTTCCTTCTTTCTTTTTTAATTCTTTCCTTGTGTTGGTCTCTCTTTCTTTCCTTCTCTCATTTTTTCCTTCTCTTCCCATGTCTTTCTTTCCCTCTCTCTTTCTTTCTTTCTCTTTCCATTTCTTCAGTTTTGTTCATTTTTGCCATTTTACTTTTGCTTTCCTTCTTACCTTTTTGTGGCATCTTTCTTTCTTGCCTTAATTCTTTCCTCTCTTCTTTTCTTTTGCTTGCCCTCCTTTTTCCTTTCACTGTCCTTCTTTCTTGCTTCATTAAGTTTTGCTTTTTTTCTTTCCTTCCTTCTTTCCTGCTTTCTTTTTTATGCCTTCTTTCCTGCTTTTTTCTTCATGCCGTCTTTCTTTCTTGCCATTTTTTCTTGCCTTCTTTCTTTCTTGCCATCTTTCTTTCTTGTCTTCTTTCTTGCCTCCCCTCTTTTTTGCCTTTTGTTCTATCTTTCTTTCTTATCTTTCTTTATTTTGTTCTTTCTTTCTTTCTCCTTTTTCCCTTTTTTCTTTCACTTCCATGATTCTTGCCATTTTTCTTTTGTTTTCCTTCCTTCTTTCTTTCTTGCATTTTCTCTTTCCTTCTTTCTTGTCTGTGTCTTTCTTTCTTATTTGTGTCACATAGGGCCATATGTACAAAAGGATTTAGCATTTCTTAACGAACCGAATTGCAATTTCGGCTAAGAAATGATAAATTGCCTTTCCATATGTACAAAAGCAGACAGGAAATCGCAAAATGCGATCTCTACCCAATAGAATTCGCATTTTGCGATCACCTAAATAGTAAATCGCAAATAGTGATTTCATAATTGTGATTTCCTAAGCACATGTACAAAGCATTTACTAAATGTGTAATGGTCATTTAAGAAATGCTATTAACATAGACTCCAAGTCAATAGTAACCCTGTGCAATTTAAACAAATGCAAAAAAAATGCATTTTTTAAACTGCCACTGTTAAACCTGGCTTTTTCAGCGGGTTTATCCCCAGACTTTTTGCTATTGGGCCTCCTGTTTTTGACCGTGTTTTTGTTGGTTTTATGGCTCAGGGCACTATACCACTACAGATCAGTGCTAAAGTACATATGCTCTCTGTGTAAATTGTAAATATGGATTGGTTTTTCCATGATTGGCTTGTCTGACTAACTGCTAAGACCCTAGTACAGTGCACTGTGTGTGTCCAGGTCCTGTAACTGAAATGCTGCGAGTGGGCCGGCAGCACTGATTGTGCCACCCACACAGGCATCCTTTCAAAGTGTTCTCAGACCTGCCACTGCAGGGTCTTTGTGCAGTCTCTACTGCCATGTCGACCTGGCAAGTGCACCCACTTGCCAGGCCCTAACCTTCCCATTTATTGCATGTGAGTCACCCCTAAGGTAAGCCCAAGGTACCCCTGTTGGCAGGGTGCAGTGTATGTGAAAGGTTGGACATGTTCTGATGTGAATGACATGTCCTAATAGTGAAATTCATTGCATTTCGTTTTTCACAATTGAAAGGCTATCTGTCCTATAGGATAGAATGGGAGTGTATTTATAACTTCTTATACATATAGTTTTCCATTGGGACAAGAAGGAAAGATGGAGTTTAGTATGCTTGAACTCAGAATATAAAAATGCATCGTTTAGTAAAGATGATTTTTATATTGTGTGTTTGAAAATACCACTTTTAGAACGTAGGTATTTTCTTGCTTAGCCATCTTGCTTGCCTCTGCTGGTTTGTGGATTGACTGTCTGGCTTTGGAGTGAAAGGGGCTTTGGCGTGACAGGGCCTTGGGATGTGCATTCACTGTAGACAGCCACCTGGGGGTTGAGGTGTGTCCTGCCTCTCCTGGATGAATCAGGGCTGGGCTGAATAGACCTGGGCTGCATTTAGAGTAGGGGAAGGAGATTTCCTTGCACCTGAAAGGCCTGGTCTGCCTTACACAATGCTGTCTCCTCCTCCTGCCGGGAAGCTGGACCAGAGAGGACAGAACTGGTTTGGACTGAGCACAGGGATTCTCTATCACAAGAGAACAAAGGAAAATGCTTTATAAATATTGAGGCCCCGATCCCAGAACTTTAGATTACTTCTGGACCAAAGAGGAACCTCTGCCAAGGAGAAGAGCTGGGAAAGCTGAAGGAGAAGTATTGCCCCTTTGCTGTGTGCTGTTTGGGGCTGGCCTGCAGTAGCTGTTTCTGCAAAATAGAGATTGCTCCTTTTCTGAAGTCTCAGGGACACAAATACTTCATCCCCTCTGTCTTCCTGCATCTGGAACTTCTGTTTCAGCTGCAACAGAGGTAAATTGCACTCTGAAGCAGGCGAGTGACGCCGTAACCTGCAACAAAGCCGTTGCCACTGCTCGTAAAGTGCATGACACAGCACTCCTAGTTGCACCATAATGCCCTAATGCATGCCGACGGTGCACCATATCGACTCTGAAGCCGTCACCAAGACTGCTGCCTGCACCGGAGCTGAGGGCACCGCTCGTGATGCTCATGATGTACCACCCCAATTCGCACCGCAGCCTTGACTTTACCAATGCTGGGGCTTCATTATCGCGGAGCCGAAACCTGACGTGGGTGACCTTCCAAATCCATCAACACCGCCCTGTGTCAAGGAACTGACACCTTGCTGCCACCACAACATCACCTCCCCGGCAACAGTAAGGAACCAACGCCTCACCTCCCCTGCATCGCAGCAAGGAACCAATGCCTCACTTCCCCTTGGGTCGTAAGGATAACTAAAATTACAAAAATATTTTAAAAGGCGTTTTCACCAATATAGTTGTCTAAAATACAGATTTTTTAATATATCTATACATTTAAATAATAAACATTTATTAAATTAAATATTAATACTAATATAATCAAAATAAGATAAGTATGTAATAATGTTTTTGAAAAATACTACTACTAAACATATTTGTATTTGCATACATCTAATTGAAAAATATTATTAAATTAATATTTTTTGTTTATTTTATTTTAAAAGCATTTTTAAATGTAATAATATAAACAATAAATATGTATGCACTTATCCAATAATATTAAGGTGCCGATTCCGATCCTGTAAAACCCGGGTACGAATGGTCGTACGGAGCGTTTTCTCCGTATGACTCGTACCCGGGAATTCCACCTTACAAACCAGCAAGTACGATTTGTACAGAAATACCATTTCCGTACGAATCGTAAAAAACACCATACTGCTAAAAAATACATACAATTCTGATCCTGGACAGCGCGTACGCGACGTCCGCACGGAGTCAGGCAGCGTTTTACGGACCAGCAAGTACGATTCGTACCTACAGCACTCCGCACGGCTATATTTTTACGGGAGCCAAAAAGTGCCGGAAAAGCTAAGTACGCTGCGATGCACGACGAAAAGGGGGCCCGCTACGCGACGTACACGCCATCACCCACATCGTACGTGTCATCATGTACGGTGCATACCCCAACATTGCACATGTACGGACCGTACCCCCACCCCCCGTATGTACGGACCGTACCCCCCACCCCCATATATACGGACTGTACCCCCCACCCGCGTATGTCCGCACCGTACCACAGGCGTACCCCCCACCCGCGAATGTCCGCACCGTACCCCAGGCATACCCCCATCCTCGCGTATGTACGGACCGTACATACGCTAGGATTGGGGTATGCCTGGGGTACGGTGCGGACATACGCGGGTGGGGGGTACGGTCTGTACATACGTGGGTGGGGGTACGGTCTGTACATACGGGGGGGTACGGTGCAGACGTACGCGGGAGAGGTGGGAGGCTGGGGGGGCTGTACGACTCATACCCCAGGCACAAGTGTACTCGGGGTAGGGGTCGTACAAAGTTCGCTCTGTACGGGGCCTTTTCCATGCGCTTGTGTTTTTGGACGGGCGGTACGGATCGTACTTGCGCGCTCGGACTGCAGTTTTACGATTTGTATGTAAAACTGTCCAGGGACGTCTCGTAGACTTTTCCCGAGGCAATTCGCATGTATTTTTCACGTACGAATCGTACTTCGCCGTTTGTACGGGACTTGTACGATTCGTACGTAAAAAAATACGGATACGAGTCGTACGGGGGAAAAAAATCCAGGATCGGAATCGACCCCTAAATATTTAGAAAATAAATCATTGCAATTACAAATAAAAACCTCAAACAAAATATACCATTTTCATTTACTAAAGGTAAAAAGAATATTACAAACATTAATAATTATAATTATTATAATTTTAAATAACCAAAAACATATTGATGTAAATATAAACAATAGAAAGTAAACTACAACATTTTATAAATTAATGAATATTCTATTTCCAGCACAACTTAGAAATAGTAGACAAAGCAGCCGATTACGATGTCATTCGTAAAGGCTTCAAATGGGATTCAGTATTGCGGAATCCGATTCGGAATCCTTGTTTCCGAACGAATCATGCACATTTCCCAACGACCGATTACGATGCCCGGAAACCGTTCGGGCAGTCCGAATCGGTTTCGAAAGGCGTTTGGACAGCCCGAGTCTTTTGGAGCTGAATCGTACAGCTCTATGGACACGGTTTCCGAACAAGCGATTACGATGACCTATTCAGACAGCTGTTCCGATTCAGTCTGCCTGACATGAAACAGCTGTCGGCATCTGTCTTTGGGGGCCCATTGCAGGCCCCCCTTAACCTGGAGTTGTCTGATTGGGACCAATGGGGGTACCCAAAGGACCCCTCTTACTAACCATGCACAATGAGACTGGCACCATGGGGTGCCCGCCACAGGGTGCAAGGTTTTCCCCAACCACCCCTTTTTTCAATGGGGGCCTGTGTTCTCATTTAGGACACGGGCTCCCATTGAAGTCAATGCGAGTCCAACCGAACGGTGTTGGGAAGCATTGTAATCGGTCATTCAGACTCGCAGGACCAGATTCGTTCGGAAACGATTCCGAGACTGATTAGTTCGGAACATTTTCTGAACTACATCGTAATCGTCCCAAAGTGTCTAACTCAAGAGGTATAAAATGTACAAGTTCCACTACAGTCAATTAAACAGTCGGGAAAGTGTTGGATGTTGGAGATGTAACATTTACTGTTCCCACTCCGCTCAGTACTACAGTAGGCAAAGTGTTAGATTGAGGAGGGGTAAAATATACTATTCTCACTCCAATGAGTGCAGCAGAAGGGAAAGTGTTGGATTGTGGAGGGGTACACTTTACTTTACCCACTCCAGTCAGTGCAATAGTAGGGAAAGTGTTGTATTACAGAGGGGTAAAATTTACTATTCCCACTCCAGTCAATGCATCAGTGGGAAAGTGTTGGTTTTGGAGGGGTAACTTCTACTGTTTCCACTCCATTCAGTGCAATAGTAGGGAAAGTGTTAGATTGCAAAGGGGTAAAGTTTGCTGGTCTCACTCCAATAAGTGCAACAGTAGGGAAAGTGTTGGATTGTGGAGGGGTAACATTTGCTATTCCCACTCACGTCAGAGCATCAGTAGGGAAAGTGTTGTATTGTGGAGGGGTAAAATGTACTATTCCCACTCCAGCCACTGTAACAGTAGGGAAAGTGTTGGTTTTGGAGGGGTAACATGTACTATTCCCACTCCGTTCAGTGCAACAGTAGGTAAACTGATGGATTGCAGAGGGATAAAATGTATTCATCCCCCTCCACTTAGTTCAACAGTAGGGAAATCGTTGGATTGCGGATGGGCAAAATGCACTATTGCCACTGTACTCTAGGTGGCATTAGAAACAGACGGTTTCACTTGAGGTAAAATAAATAATTTCAAAACTATAGTAAATACCAACAAATAAAAATATTTAAATGTAAAAAATCTATATTTTTTTTAAATTAACACATTTTGTACTTATTACAATATTTATTATGTTATAAATTAATACAAATATTATTTTGATCAAATTACCAAAATCTATCGTCAAAATAATGTTAACCAATAAATACAATATTATTTACAATTAAAAATCATAATGCTATTAACATATACAATAATAAATTACAATTACAAAAAAAGTTACTCTTTTTAATTTTTGGATTACTTACATAACTTTCTACCCTATGCCTCCACAAGCTACCACACCACACATCTAAAATTTACAATATTTACACATTTTACATAATTAAATATCTACTAAAATAGGAATACTAATGAACTACTAATTAAACAATTAAATTTAATTACCGTTCCACCCTTTATCGGTACAAAACTAACAACCCACACCTCATATATAACTTTTAAAAATAATTATTTAAAGAATGTTCATAAATAATCATCAAGTCAACAATTAATATTACTAATTAACTAAGAATAAATTAATTATATGTAATTAACTTTTCACCCTTTGCGCCTTCAACTCCAACTCACACACATAACCTGAACAATATTTTAATTCCATATCTATAAAATTAATTATTAATTGAACAATTATTAACAAATATCATATTGATTATTTATTGTAATTTCTTCACATCCTTCACTCATAAAAAACACAAAACCCTCACATAAATATATATTACACAAATTGCATAATTAATTATCAATGAAATAATTCACAATAATAATTTTTTTTTAAATAATTATTCTTAATTTACTTGACACCCTATACACATACAAAACTCACAACCTGCATGTTAAATGTATACGTATCAAATTAACATAAGTAATCAATTAAATAATGATGATAAAATAAAAAATGAATTATTAATACATTATAATTAATTAGCTTCCCACTCTATACCCCTACAAAACACATAACTTACACCTCAAACTTGAAAAAAACATTAATTAGGCTATTTACAAAAATAATTATCATTTCAATATTTGTATATATACAAATTATTATAAATTAATATTAAATCAATTACAACTAATTTACTTCCCACCCTATATGCCTACAAAACCCACAACTTTCACCTATAACTTAAAAACAAACAAATATTAATTATACAGTTAACATAAATAATTATCAATTAAATAATTGATATTAATTAAAAAAAATTATTAATTATTTTTAAATCATTTACCTCCCACCCTATTCCCCTATAATCCCCACAACCCGCATCAGTACTAAAAATAACAAAAAACTATTACATTAAGATTAAAAACTACCATTAATTTATAAACTATATTAACCCATTCCATGCTCATGACGAGCCCAGCTCGTCATGAGTCACAGTGGAGCTGTGGTCCTGACGAGCTGAGCTCGTCATAACGGCCGTGGCCCTCCCACGCACTATTGATTCCCCGCCTGTGTGGGAGAATTAATCAGTGGGTGGGGTCGTGACGAGCCCAGCTCGTCATGAGCACAGCTCCACTGTGACTCATGACGAGTTGGGCTCGTCACGAGCACCGTGGCGCCGCAGCCCCCCCTCCCCCCTCGCCGTGGGGGAATTATCCCCGCGGCGAGGGGTTTAAAAAACGAGCAATATTCAAACAAACATTTTAAAACATTATCGATTACATATATATTAAAATACACGCAAATAATAAAAAATCGATATTATTAACAATTTTTTTGACATTGATATTACTTCAAATCAATATTCTAGTCCACGATATTCTTGCTCACGATATTTCTGTGTCACGATGTTTCCAACTCAATATTTGTGTCAGTGGAAATTATTGACTCAATATTTTGTCTGGACACCAGCAGGAGCAACGGCTGCTGCTACTCCTACCTGGCCGCCAAGACCTGGAACGGTCATTCCGGCTGGCTTCCGACAAGCTCGAAGAGCTCGTCCACCAGTCGGAAGCCGGCTTGTAATCTCAAAGGCGGGCCTTTCCACCCTTGAGATTACGATGCACGGTTTCCGACATGGTTTCCATGCCGGCCTGTCCGACAGAGAAACCATGACGGAAAGCGTGTTTGGGGGTCCCCAGCAGGGCCCCTTTTGGTGCTCTGTCTCCGGTTGGTAGCCGAGTGCCCCCCTGTTGATCCCTGCACCTTGTGGCAGCACCTTGTGGCGCTTGCCGCAGGGCTCAGGGATGAAGTGCACCTCCTCAATGGTAGCTTGTGTTACGGATGGTTTACGGCCATAACACGAGCTCCCATAGAGGAAAGGAAGCATGCGACCAAAATGTGTTTGGTCGCATCGAAATGAGTTGGTCAGGACCGCCGACTGGGTGTCTGTTGGTCCCAGGTTTCCAGGTTCCGCCCAACATCAAAATAAGCCCCATAATCTGTGTGTTTATGTATACACAAATATACCCAGTGCAGGTGGCCAATGGAGTGCTTACGTGTAACCTATCTAAATAAACACACTTAAAGGTCTACCTGCCATCGAAGGTATAGGCAAAATGACCAACACAGTAAACAACTATCCAAATCGTGCCAGCGCAATTCACTGATAGTGCAGGAAAAACTGGCAGGCCAATTTGTACATTCCGTATATTTGGTGGAAAGCAATGAAGAGTTTCTCAGTAGCACAAAATGGCTACTGAAAACATCACACGGTTTGATTCAGCACAATTGTCCACAGGCAATTGGGCAAAATGCAATATTGTTTCCAAAGTCCCAAGATGGCAACTAAAAATTTCACTTGCGCCGCAATGTAATTTTGGTAGGTCATGTGGTTTATTCCAGAGCCAATAGATCATTTTCCACAGCAGTTTAGGCACATGAAAGGATTGGGCGCTTGAGGCCTAAAATACAAAATGAAGCTCTCATGCCACAAAAGAAGGTGGAGTTCGATCACTCAGATGGCAGCACCAACACAGGGATGACCAGGAACCAGTGGTGGATAGTTGCCACTGAAAAGATGACAAAATGTAAGGTGGTAGGTGTTGTTTATTCATACACAACCAATGGTCCCAGAGTCAAAGCAGCAACAGCCGCCACCAGTACCAGAAGCTACCCAGGGTTCTATGCCTGATGATAAACCTGATAGTTCCAGCACAGCAGTCTAAACTTTACGTTCTGCAAATATATATGACTTGTCCAATTCTTAATTTGAGCCAATTTTTGCCTGGGGAGCTTACTGGCCCTCATTTTTGGGGACCGCCACTTCAGTTTACTCAATAGACATTGTCCACGAGCAGGAGAGGGAAAAACACATAAAGGGAAAAGAAGTAGGAAGAGAATGATGGAAAAAACATTACAATAGGAGAAATCATGAATCTTTATGAGTGAAACAAGGAACAAGGAGTGTCTGATAGGGGTTGGAAGAGCCATGAGTTTAATTCAAGACCATGCAGCTTGATATTTAGCATGCTTTCATTTAAAATCACTGGTCATGGCTTTATGAGCAGACCTTGGTCAACTGCTTTCATTCTATTATAAATTAAGAAATGGACAAGTAGGTAGAGTGCATGTCACCACCCCCGTACATGAAGATGTGCTTACATGCACAACTAAAATTAAATCTCCAAATTGACTGCTTGTAACTTTATTGGTGTATTTTGTTTTGATAAGAGTATTTTAGGTGTAAATCCACTAAGGGGCCGATTCCGATTCCGGCCGCAAAACGAACCGACCGACACGGACCCGGACCGAATACCGACTGACACGGACCAGCGCCGTACGACCCGTGCAGTACGATGCAACACGAGTGAATTACAACCGACACGTACGGAATACAAGCCGTACGACCGAGCCATAGGGAAAATATTGATCCGGCCGGAAAACCGACGCGATTTTCACCAACCGACACGAACCCGGAATGAAACCGACCAACCCGTACCCGCGATGTCTGATCCGCGCAGTACGATGCAATGAGTGTAAAACCAGACCGACTCGCACGGAGACCAAGCTGCACGACCGACACGCACAGACAACCGGGCACACAAGCAATAGAGACCGGCGCGACCAACGAGTACCAAACACAGAAGATAGGCAGCGTGAACGAGGCGGAGAAGCCTGCACGAGACAACAGCAGCGTCTGCTTCCGTCACATGAACGTCTCCCTCATGCCTACAAAACCCAAAGGAAAAAAGACAAAAAAAGGACCAAACAAGCAATGACAAAGCCAATAAATACCAAAGAAAAAAAAATGGAACAAAGACACACCCACAACTCCAACTAAATAAAGGACTACAATCACTACCATCATCCCTTGCAAACAGTAGACACAGCCAGCAGCAAACACCATTACCCAGCAACCACAGACACACTCACAACTCACCCATCACACAACTCACACACCATCAGCACCTCATACAAAATCACACACACATACACCCAGCAAAACCAACACCAAACCACCCTCACTTGCACCCTCACACACACATCCCTCACCACAACCAACCATCACCATGCCCCCAAAGAAGAATCCAAAGTTCACAGATAGTGAGTTAGAAGTGCTGGTAGACAAGATCAACAGTGTAGAGCCACATTTGTTTGGTGCATTGGTTCAAAGGACCCCCATCTCACAGAAAACCAAGATGTGGGCGAGGATTATGGACAAGGTGAACGCTCAAGCACCAGCAAGGTGCACAAAGGAAGATATCCAGAACAGGTGGTCTGACGTGCGCAGGAGAGTCAAGAAACTCATCGAAAAAGATCACACCCTGAGTCAGTGCACCTACGGTGTCCCTCCTGCCAAACCAGTCTACTTCAGGACCTGGGAGGAGAAGGTGCGGGACATCCTACCACCAGAGAGCGTCCATGGCCTAACAGACATCCCAGAGCCTGGTGAGTATACAAACAACATACCCAAGATTGTGTGGCAAGGGGACAGTGAAACCATGCACTGCAAGCAAAGCTACACTAACCAATAGATTATCATCCCAAGATGTGTATGCCAATCAGACAAACACAATACCTGCCATCTCATAGTGACTGGGAACTGTGTCATGACATGCACCAACCTACAAACAAATAGAGCAAGCCAGTGGCACAAAGCCAAATAGACCCTGCCAGACAGTTTGCCACCACAAACAAACCACCTCACAGTGCAGCTGACTATCAGGAAGGAATAGTGGGGATGCAGACGAAGTGAGTGTATCCAAAAGCATGATGGGGGCTGTAGTCACAGATAATGCTCCCCCTCCTGATTGGCCCATCCAGACCTCTCTGAAACATGCCCACATCACAGGGAGTGGAAAATGACTGACAAGATGGCTGACACTGGGTCCTGCTGTGGGGAGCACAAGGCCCTGCTCGGGTTTGTGTGCAAATCAGAAGCAGGACACCACTGACTGACATCCTGAAAGACAACTTGCACGCCCTACAATGGAAGCACGTTTCATGATGGGAAGGAGGACTAACAGCCCTGACCATACTTACCAGCATGTGGAGACACCCCCCCTCAACACAAACTCCACACAACTCACCGGGTAGAATGGATTGACGCACACCTCATTGAAATATCAGCAAAAGATACTCCGTACTGGGTGCTGCTGTGTGAAGCACAGGGGCTCACTTTGGACTTGCAGCCAAACAAACACCAGGATTTCACAGTCAGCCATCTTGCCATTGCTGTCACACCCCCTCACAGGGAGGCAGAGTCAAGAGGGGGGAAGTATGGGCATCCTGGGAAGGGGGGTGTAGCCAAGAGTATGGTGGGACTCGCAGTCACAGACAATCTACACCCACCCACATGGCCCAGCAAGATCAAACTGAACCATACTCGCCTCACAGGGAGTGGGAAGGGACTGACAAGATGTCTGACAATGGGCTCAGTTGTGGGGAGCACAAGGCCATGCTGGGAAATGGCCAACAACAAACATCAGGACTTCACAGTCAGCCATCTTGCCATTGCTGTCACACCCCCTCACAGGGAAGCAGAGTCAAGAGGGAGGAAGTATGTGCAGTATGTGAAAATTGCCAACAACAATATCAAACTCTGTCCGTGACAAGCTGGGAAAAAGCAGTGTACAGGCAGGCATCTGTTCGAAAAGTAGAAAATGTCATGTTTGTGAGCCATCGATGCATGTAGAAACATAACTCACATTGTGTGTCTCTTCCAAACACAGGTGGTGCTGGGCACCCAGCACCAAATGATAAGGATACCCAGTCCCAAACTCTGGCGGACACTGAGCTCTCTGGTCTGACTCTCTCACTGTCCTCTTTGGATGACGACGACCAACCTGGCCCCTCCTGTGTGAGCCATCATGCAGCACCAGCAGCATCAACATCTGCACCCCCTGTACCCACGCCTCCAGCATCTGGACACCGACAGGGCACCCCCTGGGAGGGGTGGGAGGCAGAGGGCGCGCCTTGCAGAGGGGTCTGGACTGCATGATGACCCCCACCTGGCACGCATCTTAGATGCATACCAGGATAGCACCGGAAGATTTGGCCAGGTAGTGGGGATCCTCAAGGACATGCAACACGAGCAGGCCGCCCACTATGCCCGCATGGAGGCCTAGTGGGATGCCATTACTGCGGTGCATCGGGACATACTCCAATGCCTCCGCCAGATCAACACCAACCTGTCCACACCTCCCTGTGTGGCCACAACATCTGTCGCAACACCATCTGCCAGTACCACAGGGAGAGAGGAGGACTTTGGCAGAGAGTCCCCTGCACTGCAGAGGCCTGCACCTGAGGAACCCCCCCGGAACAAGAGGGGTCAGTCGAAGAAGGACATGTGAGATGCAGATGTCTCAGCACATCCCCAAGGGCCTCTAAACCTGTTCTGGACAATGTTCTTTGTGCGCAACCCGTTCACCTTGTCCAATCGCACACAACTCGCCCACATGACATGGAGGGTTCAAGTTGGGCCAATGTAGCAGATGACTGTGGACTTTACTCTGGACATTTCATCTACCAGCACTTCCAACTCTAATGTGAACTTTGGATTCCCAAACCAATGTACAGCACCCACCATCCTGTGCACTTCCCGCACACATGTTTGAAAATAAACTCACCAGTACACCATACTTGCCTCTGTTGTGATTCCAACTTGTTATGTTCAGGGAGATGTCGATTTGCTACACAACACAGTGCATGCCAAATACTGCAACAATGTGACCAACGTAAGGTGAGTCATGGTGATCTGACACATGTGAGGGAGACACACCACTATGGCACCACAACGCATACTCACCATGGCCATGTTATTCATCACACACAATGATGGTGACCTGAAACACATTGGCATGCACAGACACAACACCAACCCCAGTCAGTGGTAACAAGTCCACAGGTGAGGTAAGCAGATGTCACTCAGATGTGGGAATACAGACAACGCACATAATTAAGTGTAGCACAGGTTCATTACACATCAGCAACACGTTTATTCCACAATAGTTGCACGGTAATTCTACGTAACAGTGGACACACACTCACAGTGTGTAGGAGAATGGAAGTCCAGGGATGTGTGATACATCAGTTGATGGGAGTTGTCAACTTCCACACTGGTGTTGGCTTCTGGGTGGTGGGGGTCAGTGTTGACCAAACAACAGGCAAAGTACCCTGGGAAGGACAGACACAAGACACAGTCAAAAGCACAGAAGAACAGGAGAGAACTGCAATACATATGCACAAAACATGTTGCAAGACACCTTCACAAAAACTAGTTAGCAGTACTACCCTATTGTGGAGTACACACCACCTGAATGGATACATCACTGCACGCATCCAGTCAAGTGGCACACAGACACACTCAGACAGCAACAGAGCTGCCACAACACATTCCAGGCTACCTCCATACATTCAGATAACATCCCTTGAAACTCACATTCAGGTGAAGAAGTTGTTGATGAACTGTGAGCGGACGTCACCCTCATCCTCATCATCACTGGCATCTTGGCCCAGGCCGGGATCCTCCACAGGTGCCAGAGGTTGGTCATCGTCATCGTCATCCTGGATGAGAGGCACCTCCTTCCGCACTGCCATGTTGTGTAGCATGCAGCATACAAGGATTATTTTGCACACCTTTGCTGGCTCATATGGGAGGGCCCCTCCGGTCTTGTCCAGGTAACGAATGCGGCTTTTCAGGAGGCCGAATGTCCACTCAATCACCCTCATGCTCCGACCATGTGCCTCATTGTAGCGCAGCTCGGCTGGTGTCAAAGGGTTCCTGAGGGGTGTCAGCAACCACGGCATGTTGGGGTATCCGGAGTCACCCACACACACAAAAATGAACAAGTAGCTGAGTTTTGTAGGAGTGCGGAACACAACATTGACAAACACACACAATGATAAACAGTCAGTATACACCAACAAGCCAGGCATTCTGAGCATCAGTGTTGCAATGCGACTACTCCTCATAATGTAGGGATCGTGCTCAGAACCAGGGAACCGTGCACACACATGTGTGATCGACATGTCAGCAAGACATACCACCAGAGCATTGATGGAGTGGTAGTGCTTCCTGTTACGGTATGCCTGCTCATGCGCCTGTGGTGGTATCAGGGCCACATGTGTCCCATCAATAGATCCGATGACGTTCGGCATCCTCCCCAGTGTATAAAAGGCATCCTTTATTTCAGGAAGTTCAGCTGGGCTCGGGAACTTGATATACAGGTCTAGGAAATGCAACATCCCCTCCAAGACATCGCGTAGCACGCGACTAAACATTGTTTGCGACATCCCACCAGCAGTAGCCACATAGTACTGGAAGGTACCAGTAGCAAAGAAGTGCAGGACTGCCATCACCTTCCCCTCTGAGGTCAGTGCTGTAGAGTATGTCCGGCCAGGTAGCAGATGTGGCGCCAACTACTCCGCCAACTCCTCAATCAGTGGCCTGGTGAAGCGGTACCGTCTGATGCAGTTGCATTCCTGCATGGTTGCAAGGTCTAGGAATGGTCAATGGACAGCTGGTGCCCTGCAGTATAGAGATGCACAAAGGAAGATTGTCAGTCCATCCACCCATGTGGCCATGACCAGGATCAATATCACATGCTAGATCATGACATTACACAATGTACTGATGTGTGTGCTGTTGGGCATGGACACATATGTCACCTACATGACCACCACCTCACATCTCAGTTCCACATGTCCACATGAGTCCCATGTAGTGCAATGGCCAATCATCTGGCTGTGTCACCCAACCTATGTACTGCTGCAATGTTCCAAACACACAACACAGTGACAAGTGAGGCCTGATGTCTCCCAGGCATCACAGATCTTTGCCATGCAGAAACCTAGGGTCCCTGTATTTTCCCATCGACACAGCAATGGACATGGCGTAGCACGTACACACCACAAGGCAAGCGTAAGTCCCACAGGTAGTGGCCACTGTTGTTCCTGCCGGCCCTACATGTACGTCTCTTAGACACACACCCCATCAAGGTTGATGCATATACCACATGGATGTGGAGACTGTCACCCATTGGGCACATTTGATCAGACACATCTGAGACACAACATGCACACAGACTGTGGGTGCACATCAGTATTGTGGCTACAGGTCTCACTGTGACGTACATGCCATTACCCCCAGGACTCTGGGTGTATGTGACATGTCCTAAACATATCCAACCTGAAACTGTGTCCGTGACTCATGCCCATTACTGTACAATTGCACATCACAGTGGTAATGACAATGAGGTCCGACGCGGGTGACAATGCGTACGCATTGCACGGTTCATGACCGAGCCGTGCGTACGCTCTGTCATTGAATGCAATGAGGTCCGACGCGGGTGACATTGCGTAGGCATTGCACGGTTCATGACCGAGCCGTGCGTACGCTTTGCCATTGCCTGCAATGAGGTCCGATGAGGGTGACTATCATGCATACGCGTTGGACAGGCATGGTCCGAGACAGGCGTACGCCTTGGCCATTGAATCGTATGGAGACGGGAGCATGTGTATATTCAAAATACGCGTTGTACAGTCAGTTGAACGAGCCGGGCGCACCCATTGGCTCCGGACTGTCATGGAGATGGATGCGGATTCAAAACTTGTACGAGTTGTGCACTGGAAATTCAGTTGGATGCCTACAACAATGTTGCAATTTCAAGTGTTCCATGAAGGTGAAGATTTGAACGATGCGGAAGGCGTGTACGAGTCGTACATTTAAATGGATTGGCCAGATTCATAGAATGCAACCGTGTTGGCCCTATCACTTGGGACACATGGCACATAGTCTGCCTCTGCAGCACAGATATAAGGCTGGCTGGCCCCCAGGGAGCTCACTTGCCTGCACTACATGCTACTGGACCACATCCCTGCTACCACTGCTGCTGTCTCTGCATCCTCTGGCTCCTGCTATGGCATGTACTCTGGAGCTCTGGAGAGGGCCCCAGCCTTCACTGAGGAGGAGAACTAGGCCCTGCTGGATGGGCTCCTTCCACAGTACAGCAAGCTCTATGGGAAACCAGGGGAGCAGGTGAGTGTGCAGTCCACTGCCTTCCTTTTTATGCATGTTGTATGACTAGCAGTACAAGCAGTGTGTACACCAGTAGCAAACATTCTCACTGACTACTTTCTTCCCCCAGAGTGTGTAGGTACATGTAATGAATAGGTTTCCTGCTGCTAAAGTGCATTATTGCAAGCTTAAACTATCCAGGCATTGTTAACATGTCAGACATGCAGGTGATTTTTCCTTCCCCATGGTTGCACTACCTGTGTAATTCATTTCCCTTTGTGATGATGACATGTATATCCAAATGTGTGCTGCACAAATCTGGGGCATGTATGTTAATGCACTTTTCACTTTGTCATCCTCACAGGTTGATGCCCACCAGAAGCAGGAGATCTGGCTGACCATCGCCCGGGCTTTTCGTTTGGTGGGGGTCTACAAGCGACAGATCCGCAACTGCCAGAAGAGGTGGCAGGACCTTCGGGGCTGGACCCAGAGGATAGTTAGAGTCCAGCTAAAGCTGTCACCTCCACGCAGGAGGGGCGGACACCAGACCCTGACTCCCCACATGCTCTGGATACTGGCGGTCGTCTTCCCGGACCTGGATAGGCAGCTGAAAGCCAGACAGCAGCAGGAAGGGGGTAAGTCCATGCCTGATCTGTGTACTATGTCTGACATGTTAGTAGCAGTCTTTTGGCCTGGTCACACTTCCACATTATGTAGGTCTTGTAATCCAATAATACTCATGTCCCTCAATTGTGTGATGCACCCTCCTCATCTGTTCCACAGGTGTGGCTCCTACAGTCTGTTGCTTACGTCGCTAGCTTGGGCACTGTGTCCCTGCAGTCAGCTATGCTTCAGCTACCGGTCACCATCTGTTCCCGTGACTCTGTTGTGTGTTTCATGGGTGGGTCAATTGTTTACACAATGCCTGAGATCTGACATGTGATCTCTGTGTGCCCTTGAGATGTGTACCATTTGCTGGTCTGACTCGTAACATGTGGCTGGGGTATTCCAAACAAACCCATGCAGCAGGGGTCTCCAATGTTTGGGCCTCAGGAGTATGTATATCAAGTATGTCACACTTGCTTAGCCACCTGACTACTGTCCAGGGCCAAACACTGTTTCACGTAGACCTGGCCAGTCATGCCTCCTCAAGGGCATTTAGAAACACTCTGTAATCCCACTCCTGTGTATGAAATTGCAGGTTGTGCTTAGTGACATGTGCCCTCAGGTGTCTGCCTCTGTGTCATTAGGGTGTGGCTTGTTGTTACGTACAACTGGGGTGTCCATGATTCAGAGGGTCAGCATGACATCTGAGATGTGACTGTGAGAGACAAGACCTGTGTGACATATAGGTGTGTGATCATCTGACAGCGCACAATGGTGTATGCAACTGTGTCCTTCATGCAGCTGGGTTACATACATGGCAGACTGCGATGTGTTAATGTACAGGGATTTGTGTTTGCAGAGACTCATATGTATGATTTGCATGATATGGGGTCTTCTGGGTCCTAGATATGTTGTTTGCATGGGATGGGCAAGTGCGCCGGTCATCTACAGAGTTAGCTTTACCCCTGAGCTAGGATTGTCAGTGCATATTGTTGTTGTCTGGATGCCCTGCCCCTGTGACAGGAGACAGTGTTGACTGACCTTCAGGGCATCCCAGTGCCATGGCATTTAACTTGCTATGAGTGATCCTGCATTGTGTTCAAGTGTGCACCATGCACCCCATTGTGGCATTGCCCATCAGGACATGAGTACATCATAGTGTGTGTTGCTGGCATGCATCACAAGCAGGTGAAATGAGTCTCTGCCCATCCCTTCATCCGGACACCTGTACTGAGTCAGTCAATCAATCAATCATAGGCATTTGTATAGCGCACTGCTCACCCGGAGGGTCTCAAGGCGCTGGGGGTGGGGGGGAACGCTACTGCTCGAACAGCCAGGTCTTGAGTTGCTTCCTGAAGGCGAGATGGTCTTGCGTTGTCCGGAGGTGGATGGGGAGGGAGTTCCATGTCTTGGCTGCCAGGTAGGAGAAGGATCTTCCTCCGGCGGTGGCTCTGCGGATGCGGGGGACGGTGGCGAGAATGAGGCTGGCGGAGCGGAGCTGGCGGGTGGGCTTGTGGAAGGTCATGCGGCTGTTGAAGAACTTGGGGCCCAGGTCGTGGAGGGCCTTGTGTGCGTGGGTGAGGAGTCGGAACGTGATTCTTTTGTTGACGGGGAGCCAGTGCAGGTCTCTCAGGTGTCCGGAGATGTGGCTGTGTCAGGGGATGTCCAGGATGAGTCGTGCTGAGGCGTTCTGGATCTGTTGGAGTTTCTTCTGGAGTTTGGCGGCGGTGCCGGCGTAGAGGGCGTTCCCGTAGTCCAGCCGACTGGTGACGAGGGCCTGGGTGACCGTCTTCCTGGTCTCGGTGGGGATCCACCGGAAGATCTTTCGAAGCATGCGCAGGGTGTTGAAGCATGAAGACGAGATGGCGTTGACTTGTCTGGTCATCGAGAGGGAGGAGTCCAGGATGAAGCCTAGGTTGCATGCGTGGTCCGTTGGCTTGGGGGTGGCTCCCAGGGCGGGGGGCCACCAGGAGTCGTGCCAGGCGGAGGGTGATGATCCTAGGATGAGGACCTCCGTCTTGTCTGAGTTCAGTTTCAGGCAGCTGTTCTTCATCCATTTGGCGACGTCTTTCATCCCTTCGTGTAGGCTGGCTCTGGCGGCGTCCGGGTCGCTGGTGAGGGAGAGGATCAGCTGGGTGTCGTCGGCGTAGGTGATGATCTTGAGGTTGTGTTGACGTGCGATGGATGCCAGGGGGCTCATGTAGACGTTGAAGAGGGTGGGGCTGAGCGATGACCCTTGTGGAACGCCGCAGATGACTTCGGTGGCCGCTGACGGGGGGAGGCGGACTCTCTGGGTTCTTCCGGCGAGGAATGAGGTGATCCACTCCAGGGCCTTCTCCTGGATGCCGGTGTTGTTCAGGTGCTGTACCAGTATGTGGTGGCAGACAGTGTCGAACGCTGCGAAGAGGTCCGGGAGGATGAGGGCGGCAGTTTCCCCGTTGTCCATTAGGGATCTGATGTCGTCTGTGGCTGCGATGAGGGCGATCTCCGTGCTGTGGTTGGCTCGGAAGCCGGATTGCGAGTGGTCGAGGGATCCGTTGGTCTCGAGGAAGGCGGCTAGCTGTCTGTTGACGGTCTTCTCGATGACTTTGGCAGGAAACGGGAGGAGCGAGATGGGGCGGTAGTTCTTGAGGTCGGAGGGGTCTGCAGTTGGTTTCTTCAGCAGGGCACTGATCTCGGCGTGTTTCCAGCACTCCGGGAAGGTGGCAGTGTTGAAGGAGGCGTTGATGATGTCGCGGAGGTGGGGTGCGATGATGTGGTCGGCCTTGTTGAAGATGTGGTGTGGGCAGGGGTCCGTAGGGGATCCAGAGTGGATGGTGTTCATTGTGCGTGTTGTGTCTTCGGTGCTGACTGGGGTCCAGGTGCGGAGGGTGGCGGTGGGGGGCATCGGTTCGGTGCGGGGGTTCGTGGTTGGTGGGCCGAAGCTGTTGTGAATGTTGGTGATCTTGTCGTGGAAGAAGGCTGCGAGGGAGTCGCAGAGGTCTTGCGAGGGAGTGATGTTATTGTTTCCGGCGTCGGGATTGGAGAGCTCTTTGACGATGCTGAAGAGTTCCTTGCTGTTGTGGGTGTTGTTGTCCAGTCGTTCCTTGAAGGCTGTCTTCTTTGTGGCGCGGATCAGTTGGTGGTGTTTGCGGGTGGCGTGTTTGAGGGCCGTCATGTTGTCTGTGGTCTGGTTGGTGCGCCAGGTGTTCTCCAGGGAGCGGCAGTTCTTCTTGGAGGTGATGAACTCGTCGGTGAACCAGTAGGCTTTCTTGCTGCCGCGTCTGCTGGGGGGGTTCTTCTTCAGTGGTGCGAGGGCGTCTGCGCAGTTGGTGATCCACTGTGTGAGGTTGTTGGCGGCTTTGTTGGGGACCGTTGAGCTGGTGGGGGGGTTCTGGCTGAGGAAGGTGGTGAGCTGGTCGCCGGTGATCTTGTTCCAGCTCCTGCGGGGGGCTTGTTGAGGGTGGTGGTGGGTCGTCATTTTACTGAAGCTGAAGTGGACGCAGCTGTGGTCAGTCCACTGGAGATTGGTGGAGTGGCTGAAGGTGACGTATTTGCTGGATGAGAAGACTGGGTCAAGCGTGTGGCCGGCGTAGTGGGTGGGGGTGGTTACCAGTTGCTTGAGTCCGAGGTTGGCCAGGTTGTCCAGCAGAGCAGTGGTGTTGCCGTCCTTGTTGTCCTCCAGGTGGAAGTTGAGGTCCCCCAGGAGGATGTAGTCGGTGGAATTGATGGCGTGCGGGCTGACGAAGTCTGTGATGTCTTCGCTGAACTGTGTGCGTGGTCCCGGTGGTCTGTAGACGAGGGTGCCTCTGAGCGTGGTCTTGGGGTCGGTGTGTATCTGGAAGTGGAGGTGTTCGGCGGAGGTGAAGGTGTCATCGGAGTTGGTCGTGATGCGGATGGTGTTCTTGTGGATGATGGCGATGCCTCCTCCTGTCTGGTTGACGCGGTCCTTCCTGGTGATTTTGTAGCCTTCTGGGACGGCGATGGCGACGTCGGGCGCTGAGGAGGCGTTCATACAGGTTTCCGTCAGGAAAGCGATGTCTGGTGCTGTCGAGTCGAGGAAGTTCCAGAGTTCGACGGCATGCCTGTGAACGGAGCGGGTGTTGAGCAGGATGCACATCAGGTGTTTGTTGCTGGGGCTCGGTTTAGCAGGTGCGGTGTTGGGTCGGAGGCCGGTGAAGCGGCAGGTCAGGCAGGTGAAGGGTCCGTGGGTGCGTCTCGGGGTGGCTCGGTAGCAGGCGGTGTTTTGGCCGGCGTTGAGTGCGTGGAGGGTTTTGGCGTCGTAGATGTGCAGGGTGTGCTGGCGAGGGCGAGGACCAGGGGGTCTGGCGCTGGGCGCGGTCCAGGCGCGGACGGGCGCAGACGGGCTTACCTTTGGCGCAACTTCGGCGCTCAATTGGCGCTCCCGCTGCACGCGTCCGCTGCGCGGTCGCTCTGGGGGCGTCATAAGTAAGGAGCCGGGAGGGAGGAGCAGCGAATGGAATCACAGGGGGGGCGGGGCCGCAGGGAGGCAGCGGCAGGAAATTCCAAAAAGCAGCGGGCAGCGGGAAATTCCCAGGAGCAGCGGGAAATTCCCAGGAGCAGCGGGCAGCGAGCGAAGGAATCTGCAGGCAGGAGGCGGCAAAGGCAGGCAGGAGCGGCAGCAGTGAGTGGGGCGACCAAGCCCTGTGGAGGGCTGAGCGGTCACACTCTGTGGTCCCCTACGGTCCCCTTAAGTAAGGAGCCGGGAGGGAGGAGCAGCTGGGTGGCGGGAGCGGGGCAGCGAATGGAATCACAGGGGGGCGGGCCGCAGGGAGGCAGCGGCGGGAAATTCCAAGAAGCAGCGGGCAGCGGGAAATTCCCAGGAGCAGCGGGAAATTCCCAGGAGCAGCGGGCAGCGAGCGAAGGAATCTGCAGGCAGGAGGCGGCAAAGGCAGGCAGGAGCGGCAGCAGTGAGTGGGGCGACCAAGCCCTGTGGAGGGCTAATCGGTCACCTGATTCAGTAGCAAGAGATGTGCTGTGTGTATAGTGACATTCTCCTACATGTTCACTTGCATGTACAACAAATGTGTGGGTTGTGCATGTTGGCACATTGGGGTGTTAGCATCCAACATGCAACAGACATATGTGTGAAAGTCAAGGAGGGATATGTGTGCCATGGTTGATGTTGAGAATGACAATTGTCTTATTCTAAACAGTGTTAGCACTTTGAGCTGTGTTCAGCTGATGATGCCAGGGCTTGCCCTGTGATGTGATGGACTCACTGTGGTCTGTGCAGTCGGTGCAGGTGACTGATGTTGTTCTCTTACTTCCTATCCAGATACATCCACGGCCACAGGAGGGTACAGCTCCACGGACCAGGAGGAGCCACAGAGCCTTACAGGGACAGAAGGAGAGGAGTCGGGTGGACCCAGTGGCATGGAGGGCGAGTGGAGCCACACAGAGGAGTCGTCAGCACCATCCCCCCAGCTGAGGGCCACAGCAGCTCTGAGGATGACTCCCTTATGGAGACGGGTGTCAGCAGCCACCAAACCCCAGCTAGTGAGGCTGTCCCTGCAACCAACACCACCACCACCACCACCACCACCACCCTCCCATCGGCTCCCATCCCAGAGGTCCCTGTGGGCTCCTGTGTTTGTGAGCATGTCTCCTTTGTGCCAGGCACCACATCCCCTGCCCCTGTGTCCCCTGCTACCCTGAGTGAGGAGTCTGTGGACTTACTTAGACAGATGCATGTAGGGCAGACGTCGATGTTGAAGGTTCTCCATGCACACACAGGTCTGTTGACACAACTGGTGTCATTCATGAAGGGCATTTCCTCGGGCATGTCTGCCCTACAGAGGACCAATCAGTCTGTGACCTCCTCACTGACGGCAGCAGTGTCCCTCCTCAAACAGTCCCGCACCCCTCCTACCCCTGCACCACCCACGATTCCTATCAGCCTACCTGTCCCAAGCACAGACACCCCCAAACCAAGGTCTAGACATGCACACAAGCAAGCGCAGGGGACTGATACCACACTCACAGGGGCTGGTTTGCAGACACACACACAGTCATCCACAACCACTCTGCAGTCCTCTGAGACCTCTCCCTCCCAGCCCCCTTCCCTATCATCAGATGCAACCCCATCTCCCCAGAAGTTCTTCCTCTGTTGCCTTGGCCTCTTCCCCACCGACCAAGCAGATCCTGATTACAAGGGGAAGAGGAAGTCCCCACAGGCAGAGGGGAGTGCCCCTCACACCTGGACACCCTCCTCCAGGCGCAGTCAGACAGAGACCCCCACCCGCAAGTCCCCCCAGCGCCAGAAGAGCAAGACCCCCCCGCCACCACGCAGCTCCAAGGCAAAGTCTCTGTCCTCCATCCCTCAGGCCACCACTCCAGGGGTTCCCCCGCCACTCCCTGCCCCGGGTTCCCCCACCCACAGATACACCATCCCCAAAATGCTAAGGCCATCCCCCCTAGCACTTGCTCCCCCACACCTGGTCAGACGGTTAGTGCCACTGATGTGGGGACCGTGTCCCCCCCTGACCTGCCGACCTCACCTGCCCCCATTCCGCTCCCATGGATGTAGGCACTGCAGTGGAGTCCACGACCACCCCGTCTGACTTGGGCACTGCAGTGGTGACCCAATCCACTCCATCTGACCTGCCCACTAGAGTTCTGCTGGCACCCACCTCATCTGACTTGTGCCCCACAGTTGTGACAGCACCCACCGCTTCAGTCAGCTCCACTGCAGTTGCAAGTGTCTCGCCTGCATTCACCACCTCTTCACTGCCTCCTTCTGCTGCGCCCTGATCCTGTCCCTGCGGTGCCTGGCCTGCCCCCATGTATGCCCCTCTGAGGGGATAACCCCGGTCCTTAGCAGTGCAGGCAAGCAAGGTGTGACAGTTGTCACTCTACTTCACTCCTTGGCATTTGGACATGGACTGGCCATTGGCCTTTTGTTTGAACAGACGTTTAACTTTTAATATGCTGAATAAAGCTTTTTTCTTTATCCCTGTGAACTAGATTTAGCTGTATATTATGTTGATGATGTTTAACATGCCCTTGCACCTGTGATGCTTTGTTTACAATGTTAAATACTGATGTGTTGCTGTGAGGTACTCCCTGTGGTCCATGAGATATGTATCCTATTCTGGTGGGTATCCATGTCATCCTTTGCAGCTACCTAGGTGTGTCAGGATCAACTATTTGTGGACATCTCTCTGTGAGCATTTCATTTGCATGGTCACATCTCTGGCTTGCACCCCTGCACATATGATGTGCTTTCCATTGTCCAATTTGTCACTTCCACAGACTTTGTGCTTATCAACACTGGACCTACAGGTGTGGACATCATTGGTAAAGGAGCAACTGGGTCCTCTGTGTAACTTGCTAGACATATGTTTTGGGTATGTGCAGATGACTTAGGGGAGACTCACGTACCCAGGCTGTTGTGACCAGAGCCTTCATTGTGTGGTAACTGATGGCTCACTGACCAAGTGTTCTGCAGACATGAGTGAGACGTGCGGTGAATATGTTTGGCACAGCTGGGCTTCCACAGGAGTTGGGCCCCCTCAAGTAAGTGTGTTGTCCAGTGACATGGCCTGGGCCCATGGTGTGTGTTGTATGAGCATGTGTGTGTGTCCACATCCCTGTCCATACACAGACAGTGTTCCCTTGATATGTTCCTGTTGTTGATGCTTGCTGAGTGGTACTGGGTTCATCCCACTACTTTTCCAATGGGCTACCAGATGTGTGGGTGCATGACACACTACTGTTAATTGGTGTATCATCATTGGGATTTGTCAGTTCTGAGTGGTGATGATGTTGTCAGACACAGATGGGACACAGTCAGGGTTCCTCAAGGCACCTGTTTATTTTCTGAATCATATAGTTGTCCCTAGGTGGTACTTTTCAATGATTGAGACATTTGTATGTGTGTGTGACTGCTCCCACTTGTCGGGTTCATGGCTGCGATGCTGGCAGGTGTCAGCATGTGTGCCTTGTGGTTCTCCTTGGCCTCTGCATTGTCCTGGGACTGTGTCAGGGATTCTGAAGGTTACGTGAGCTTTGAGGTCATGGCCATTTACCGCATACTGTGCAGTATGTCTGTCATTCCCAGGGTTGTAAACTGTCCTTGTGTGATGTGTCTGTGCACCTTAGTTCCTCCCACCATTCCTGTGTTTGTCATGGGTGCATGTGCAATGTCACCTGTCCATGTGGGTTTCACAGATACACATTGTTGCAGTTCAGGGTGTGCGGTGTTGAGGGTGAACTGATGTAAATGTTTGCATGGATGGTCCCCTAGCTCCTGTTTGTCCATGGATGAGGGGCCATGCTGAGTGATTTGTGTTTGTGTATGTGTGATGTACGTTTGCGGCACAGGGCACATGTACGACATCTGCCTTTGTCATCACAGTAGAGGTGTCATGCGTGCTTGTGTCACCCCAATGACTGGTCCCTGGGGGTAGTGCTGTTGTGTGTCAGTCTCTTGCTGTGTTAGTTGGTTTACATTCCGGCTTGTATCACGTTTGTCTGTTGTGCTCCCTCTCATCTCCCAATGCCTGATTGCCCACTGAGCGTGTCCCAATGATGGTTTGCTTTTGTATGGCACTGTGTCCACATCTGTGTCACTGTGGTTCAGGCCCCCTCATGTGTTGTGTAGTTGCCTGGGGATACTGTGACACACACAAACACATGATGTGTCAGATGTGCTGTGTGAGTTTGCCTGTTTGGGTTTGTGCATCTGCTGTTTCTGTGATTTTCCCTGCTGTCCCTGTGAGTCATATCACATGATTGTACACATTCATCCTGGTTGTTAGGTGCCATTGCTGGCATGGAATGTGAGTTTGTGAGCTGACACCTACAGTCTACACAAGTTGTTTTGATTAGTGTGTCTATTTCCGAGATGTGTGTATGCTTTGTGATGGTCACTTCTGCTCTTGTGTCATTGTACACGGTATGCATTGTCAGCCCCCATGTGTGGTGCTTGTCTGCACATGGCTGAGAGTGTGTTATGTTTTCACAGCACTGTTAGCCTCACCACATCTCTGTGTGTATGGGACAAAACCACTAGTTTGCCCCAGAAGTGTTTAATGTGTTGGGAGCAGGGATCATACATGCTTTTTGTTATGTGCAGCTTTGACCATGATGACACTTACCTTTTGGTCACTGTGATGAGGGGGGGTTTAGTCCCCATCACAACAATGCTCAACATCTGCTGCATTTTGGAAGCCCCCACTTAACTTCTGTTCTACACAGTGAGGGGGTGTTCTTTTACATTGCCACAGTGCTATAGTGATGCTTGCGTTGTGTATGTCACACTCATGTGTTGGTCACACATGGCTGGGGGTGGCAGGGGTGATGGGCAACATAAGCCCTATGGCTGGGGGTGGCAGGGGTGTTGGGCAACATAAGCCCTATGGCTGGGGGTGGCAGGGGTGATGGGCAACAGGAGCCCTATGGCTGGGGGTGGCAGTAGTGATGGGCAACAGGTCCCCTATGGGTGGGGGTGGCACGAGTGATGGGCAACAGGTCCCCTATGGGTGGGGGTGTTAGTGGTGCTGGCCATGCAACCCCTATGGTGGGCTGTTTTTAGTGGCCAGGATGTGGATCCCCTGTGTGTGTGCGTCATTTTGCGGGTGTGTGTCGTTTTGTTTATGTGGTAGGTGTCTGACTTACCGCCTGCGCCGTCGGCATTGGTTCCTGAGCCGATCATAGATGTAGAGTACTGGTATGACCTGCGCGATGGGATTCATGATGTTTTTGTGCTGTACACGCAGCTTGTTGCTCTGTCTCGTACCCGCTGCAAGCTGATCCGTCTCGTAGCCGTGTATTGAGTTGTGGCACGAATTGTAGCTGATTTGCTTGTTTTCCGGATGCTGTGACGTCCCGTACGTGGCGAGCCGTCCGGCATGTAGGAAGTACGCATCATACTTGTCATGCCGGAAACTGCTATAGTTACTGCTTCCGGGCGACTCAGTTCAGCGTTAGGAGTTACGGCTCAGATGGAGAATGAAGCTTGAATCACAGCCTACGTGTCGTGTTTTTCGCAGTTATACGCATCGTACTTACTCTACAGGACGGACCGGCTACGGGTACATGTAGGTCGCACGGTAAGGCTACGGACAGCTGTCCGACCCGGTATCGGAATCGGCCCCTAAATATTGGGCCTGGTGGAGAAATATTTGTGGCCAATATTTTTGCAATCAACATAAAAGGTTGATTCTTAAAAATCTGAAATGTAATGGGTCACAATCTACCCTACCTCATAAATAGTAAGGAGCTAGTCCGCAAATTGTGACTCAACTATGATTGGATGCCATCATAGGGTTGGTGACCTGCTTGGATCAGCATACTACTATGTCTATGATCACATTGCAATGAAGTGAACCTTTTTTTTTTTTTTAAATCCAACCCATTTTTCTTAAGGGAAGCCAAAAGAAATCTTTACATTTTTACAGTTTCAGTGGGCCTCTAGACCACTGCCTACTCCTAAACAAACTTTTTTAACATTCACAAAAGGGAAGTGGTCCCACAGGGGCCCCTTCTTATTTGCAAATGGGTTACCAACTCAACTTGGGAGTCAGTAGGGTTCCAATGTTTTATGAGCAGTATTTCTATTCCAAACATTTTATATATAGGGATAGATGTCGTATGTTCAAAGGATGTCTACAACAAGCGTCCTCCAAATAGCGATTCCTAATCAATTTCTAAACCCATTTTAGGAGTCAGCTAAATTTTACCCTAAAATGGGTTAAATAGGCTGCCAAAGGGGGTATGGTCCAGCAAGATGTCTGATAGAATGCAGATCTCTGTAGCTCCCTGCTGGCCAGTCTAACATACTGTAACATCCTGACTCTCACACAGTTTAGGATCCCTGCAACTACAGATAAACTCCTGCTTTGCCACGGGGCATGCTTTGAGGTGTCTCTTTGGTCGCAGGAAGCCTTAGGCTGTGTCTTTGTGGCCTTGCGATGTCTGGGATGCTTTAGAGGAAGAGTCTGTACTTCTGAGGCCTGGGACTGATTGGTGTACATGGCCCAGGTGGTGGGGCTGGAAGGATGAGCGGACCCTGCAGAGGACTGAATGGGGACAGATGAGGCCCTTGGGTAAACCGGATGAGGCTTATGGGCCCACTCACCTTGGCTGGCAGGAGAGACGGTGGCTGGGAGCGGGCTACAATGGTGCTTGGAGTTCTGAGCCAGGCTTAGCCAGGACAGAGAGAGATTGGGCACAAGTGGGCTGCTAGGGAGAGCTGCTGGCCCCCCTTGGTGCTGGAGGGGAAGCCGAGGACCCAGTACTGATCCCTATCTGCAGTCGTAGATTGAATGGAGCTGGCGGCTTGTGCTGTCGAGCTGCCTCATGTGAAGTGTGTCCGCCCTGATCCCAGGGGCAAATTCATCTTTGCAGTGACGGTGGGGAGAATTATTGGGAGATGGAGACCAACCTGTCCAGTCAATCTGACAAGGGTTCATCGCCACTGTGCGTAACTTTACTACATCTACATTCTTCTCTCAATGCCAGAATCCTTTGACACAGATCCCTCTTCAGCTCCAGCATGCAACCATGCTGATGGCGCAAGCTTCACCAGCTCCGCTGTTAAAAAGAATCCATCAATGGTGAAGATTTCTTGAGAAGGACATTTTTACTTTTCCCCCTTGGAGCTTTTCCTGTTTAAACCAGCACCCCAGTGCAAGAATCTTTGGAAGTCAAGCCCCTTCTCTCACCTCCATCCTACTGCCTGGTTCCGCTGAAGGCTTTTGACGCCCATTTTAAGTGCGAAGGTAACTATTTGACCAGGACGATTCTGGTCTTTGTATCCAAAGTTCACTCCATCATGGTTGACCGTGAAATTTACCATTGTACCGCTCTCGCACAACCACATGACCACAGTTGACTTAACACTTTTTGACACTATTTTGACTTCAACGTTTAAAACTCATAACTCTGGTTCTACTGATTGGATTTTTGTAGTTTATGTGTCATTTTATTTTAGAAAATATTGTCCATTTTTCAGAATTGGTTTGGGATTTTTTTGTGTGCTGTGTTTTACATTTATTACTGTTCACGTACTGCATACATACTTTACAAATTGACTCTAAAGTTAAACCTGTCTGCTCTGTGCCACAACTACCTGAGGTTGAGATCTAATTCATTTAATGATGTTTGTGGTTGTTCCTGAGAAAAATTGTGGTTGTTTCTTGAGTTGGGTTCTTGCCCCTCGCAATTTATAACCCAGTTTCTTACAGTCACAAAATCTCTTCAGAGTGAATTTACCTTGCTTCGCAAATGGAACCCCTTGCATCCTGGTTTAATATGTAACAAAAAGCTGACATCCAAGAAACCAGCTCATCAGCATGTAATTACAAGCTTTGACAGAGCCAAAAGAGCTCATCTCTAAAAGTCAAGAAATTGGATTTGCCAATGTTTTTTGACAATAGCATGCAGGTGTATACTTCAAGGTGCATGGACATGCATGAGCAGCAATCCAGTGGTGGCTGCTACCAAATGGGTGTTGGGGGCGGGGGAGGAATATATAGCACTTACTTGAGTACTGCTGCCACCTCTCCTCCATCATCTTTTCTTCTGACTCCTGGTAACACGGAAGCATTTCCGACCGAACCGTCAAGCGCACTTAGAGAGTGCCCACTACTCCTCCCCCTGCTCTGGCAAGCCCAAACCTGCCCCATCCCACACCTAAGGCAATATAGAAAAATAAAATGATAATAACACTGCATTACTATAATTTTAGTTTTCCTTTTTGAACTGCTCAGAGAGCAATGGGGGGACGTTCCTCCACCATAGCAGATGAGCCGCCGCTGCAGCATCTTGAAATGGGGTTTCATTTAAAGAAAATCTAATCTAGGATCAACCACTATACAATGTGATGTGTGCCTATGCATGTGTTGTGAACCATGCATGCTGTATATCGTGACTCAGAGATGCGAAAACATCATAATGCATGGTGGACATTGTTAATTTATCATGGCAGACAGCTATGTTAAAACGATAACTCAAAATACAAATAAAAGTGAAAAGGTGAAACCAAAGTATATAAAAGAAGCAGAAAGAAACAACAAGGCCTTCATAAAAATAATGATATTAAGACAACTAAAGCAGGGGGGTCAGTGTGGGAAGACAGGGTGTGAACATCTGGGAATTTGAGATTGAAAACAGAGCGCATGGCTGCAGAAAGAGGAAAAGGAAGAGGAGTGAACAAGGAAACATGCATTTTCATGGGCTGCTTAAAACAAAATAAAAAAGAGGCCCTTCAGGAATACAACTAATCCACTCAAAACACTGAGAGACTGAAATGCTCCTTTGTGGTACCAACACAGAAATAAGCCACCAATTCAGGAGCAGAGTACTGAGACAGACAACAAAGTCACACAATCATGAGCCATGGGCTGACCCAAAACCAATTCCCAGTAAATATTATGTTTTGTAAACAATACATCTGCCTTAGAGACATCCAAAGCTGTCTGTTGGCATAACCTAAAATGTTATTCAAAATTTCTTCCACCACTCGTGATTCCACAGCACTCATTCCTTTGTTAGGGTCAGGATCTGCTTCATTCTCCAGCACTGCATCAGCTTCATCAAATTCAGACTCAAATTCAGATTTATCGTGACCCCCTTATGATTGCTCCAGTGCTGTCTCAGGCTCCATTTCATTTGGTCCCCTACAGCTTGGCTTACCTCTTCGAATGGCTTTTCGAATACAACTGGCGTCTCTTCTGGGAGAGGTGCTGCTTCTTGTTCAAGGGGACACATGACTCTTATGTGTGGGACCCATGCACCCAATTTGGAAGGCCACCACAATTCATGGCTGTCCAAAATCACCAGGCACAGTTCACACCAAGGAGGCTCAAGGCAGCACTTCCTCACATGTTTCTTTACTATGACCCAGCCTCCCAGACTAAGGTTGTGGCACTGTTCCTAATGTGGTAGTGCGGTAGTTACTGAAACCTGATGAGACTTAAAATGTACTGTGTCAGCCTATCCTTTACAGTAATTGAGGACTAAATCATCTGTGATGTTTACTAATATATATGCGGGCACAGCAGGCAGTCTCATAGCTCTCCCTATGATGATCTTATGGGGCGAGAGACCTGTTCTCCAATCTGGGATGCTGCTAAGTCTCATCAGAACAAGAGGCCAAGCATCAGGCCATTCCAAAGATGTTGAAGCACACACTTTAGCAAAGTCTTTAAAGTGACGTTGACTCGCTCCACGATACCTGAAGCTCCTGGCCTAACTCTGCAATGCAATCTCTGCTCCACTTGTAACGCTGCACATAACATTCTCAAGACCTCATTATTAAAAAGGGTTCCTTGGTCTGACTTGAAAGAGGTTGGAAATCTGAATCTTGGAATAAGTTCCAGCAACAACAATTTACCTAAAGCGAGGCTATTACATCTCCTAGTCGGACAGGTTTTCACCCAACGTGAAAAGATTCACACCACCACTATAATGTACCTTAAACCATTGCATACTGGCATCTCAACAAAGTCCAAATGCATCCTGTGAAGGGACCTCCAGATGTCCCTACTATGACTCAGTGTGACAGCAGTTTGCTTTCCCACATCCATTTGCTGACAAATCACACACCGATAACACAGCGCCTTAGCCAAAGTTTGAAACGTTGGGTTAAACCAAGAATGCCTAAACAACCTCACCATGGCATCCCTTCCTATATGCATCGAACCATGATAATGCCTCATCATTTGTGGCAGCAAACTATTAGGCAATACTGGTCTTCCATCTCCTGATGCCCAAATGTCATCATCTGATTTCACACAACCTGTTCTTATCCAACTTTGTTTTTCTTCCTCAGTAACCTCCTCTTGCAATCTCTTCATTTTTCATGTATCAACAATTGTCATCAAAAGGTTGAAACTGGTTTTGACTGTTCCCTCATTAGTTTCATCACCATTAAAAGTACAGACATTCAGTGCACAATAATGTGCAACCTCATTGGCAAATCTTTTGCCAACTGTCACAAAATCATTCCCTTTTCAATGAGCAGGACACTTAACAATGGCAATTTGTTGCAGGCATTTGGAGGGCCTCTAACAGTTTTCTCACATCTTCTACTTTGCAGATGGTCGATCCTGGCGAGGCCATGAAACCCCTCAGAGACCATAACTGTCCAAAGTTGTGAATCACAATGAACCCATACTGGCAATCGGCGAACATGGTGACTTTTAGCTGGTCTGAAAAACAGCATGCTCTGATAAGGGCAATCAAGTCTGCCACCTTTGAAGAGAACACCTAGTGAGTCTTCTATTCATTACGTTTTGAGTATGGGTTCTGGTTAGCAAAATCTCCACTGAGTGGGGAACATAGACAGTGAAAAGATGACCCATCATGATGTATTTTGCCTCTCTAGGCTGACACCTGTTGCAGCAACAGATTTGAGACACCCGGGCTTTGCTGACACTAGTGGATCTAAAATAGCTGAAAAATAAGCCACTAGTCTACGGGCACTTTCATTAAACTGGGTCAATACTGAGAGTGCACAACCTCCCCAGTCATCACAAAAGAGTGAAATCGCTATGTTGTAATCTGGCATTCTGAGTGCAGGAGCACGACAGAGACATTCTCTCTGCTCTAGGAAGGCATTTAAGCAATCGTCCTCCCAAGGCACTGGATCATACACATCTTTGTGTGTTAGTCTCTGCAAAGGCTTGGCCATCAAGGAAAAGTTGGGTATCCACTGGCAACATTATTCCCAGGAACATCCTGACCTCCTTCTGTGAGGAGGGAAATTCATTTGCTTGATCGCTGAGATTATTTCCTGTGACACCTTTCTCACACCCTTCACAATATGATATCCCAAATAAAGGACTGTTGTCATACAGTACTGCAACTTACTTGGGGAAACTTTGTCTCCATTCTCAGCCAGATGGTATCAGTTTTGCAAGCCTCTTAAGTATTCAATGTGACCAGCAGGTCATCGATATACTGGACTAGGACAAAATTAAAAGGCATGATCAGAGACTCCAGATTCCTTTTCAGGATTTAATTGAATACAGAAGGACTCTCCGAATACCGTGGTGGGACACAGCACCATGTTAAAACATGGTTCCACAGCCAGAAAGTGAACAAGAAATGGCTCTCCTCGTGTGGGGGGGGGGGTAATGGAAAAGAAAGCCTGGGAAAGATCACTGACAGTAAACCTTTCATCCTCACATGGAGTCAATATCACAGATAGATTAGGTCCTTGAGACAACAAGTAACCACTATTTTATTAACCTTGTGGAGATCCTGCATGATGCCGTACTTGCCGCTAGGCTTCTGTAAGCCCATAAGGGGTGAGTTACATAGACTCCCCAAGATCTCCTTCAAAATACCTTGCTCAATCATTGTTTCAATCACAGGTGTAATTCCAGAGCTGTTTTGGGCATCAGATGATATTGTGGTGTTTGCATACATTCTACATTTGGTTTAACTTGGATACAGACTGCCTTAACCCCTCGGATGAGTCTGATGTATTTTCCAGAAAAAAAGAAACTAAGGGGCTCATTATGATAGCGGGCGGACATCAGTCCGCCCGACATCATAGCAGTGCGAGGACCACCCGCAAAACGTGCGGTGGTCCCACTAGCCCAATTAGGATGCACCTGCCAGTATGGCGGGCACATCCTGGCCTTTTAACATTGCGGACAGTACTGCTGGCTGCAGTACCGTTCGCAATGCTAATATGCCACAATGTGCTTTTCCATGCACAACGTGGCAGGCACCGTGCTGTGCCTGCCACCTTGTGCATGGAAATTACTCCCCAGGGCACAACGGGCACCCCCACCACAGGGCGGGCCCATAACGGGCCCCCGACAGCCTGCCTCCTCCAGCCATTCCATGGCGGTTCCACCGCCATGGAAAAGCTGGCTGACACCTACATTGTGATTGGGCGGGCAGTGCCCGCTAGGCACTGCCATTATATCCCCGGTCTGAACTGCTCTGCCAGGCAATCGCAACGATTGCCTGTGGCAGAAGCATGGCGGGCGCTCTTTGCACACCCGCCACGCTTGTGGAACAATTCCCCCTGCCATCCAAATGTGGCAGGGGGAAATGGGAGCCAGATGGTGGAGTGACCGCCCCTGTCGGGCCGGCGGTGGCAGTCCCTCTGCCATCATAATAAGCCCCTTAGTCTTTTACTGTATCTATGAGATCCAAAGGTAAGTCTGCTACTGTCAACATGGGCAAGAATGAGACATTCAAGTTCTGATTTGCTAGCTTAAAGGCAATGTCTTCATCATTTGTTAGGAGTTCTATTCCCTTTGGAGTACAGTAGATGGTGCAATTTAACTTGCACAGCAAATCACATCCCAAGGGACAAACAGGACTAGAATCACACACATCACACACCACAAACTGTTGATAATCTTCAAATGTCCCTATCTTTACAGGTATTTCTTCAGTAAGAGGATTCAACAATCATCTATTTGCAACTACTACAACTTGGATTGTTTTTTTCCGAGAGGGGTAGGTTTGGAACCTCTGCTGTTCTCACAGTAGAGTGTGTAGCACCAGTGTCAATCAAGAAAGTGACATTGTGGCCATCTACATCAGCATCAACATATGGTCCACTCTGGTACATCTCTAAGAGTTCGCCAAGTGTATAGTCTTCCTTCCCCCTCAGGCACCGTCATAAAGATGGATCTATATTATAAGTCTCCAACATTGTGTAATTCTGACATGCATTCTGATGTGCATTCACCTCCATATTCAAATGAAATCTATCTCCAGCTTGCTGTGACATCAGAGGTTGCAGTACCTGTATCACTGGACACTCTAAACCAGAATAATGTTGAGACTATTGGCCTGGGCACATTTTGAGGCTGCACGGCATTTCTCTGAGAATGAACCATACCCCCATTCTTTTCCCGATTAGCGGGATTTAAATAACGTTCTCGCTCCAGTGACCCACACTATCAAAATAGTGATATGGGTTAGTCTTTTTTCAAGTGGCAATATCAACTCCAGTCTTATCTTTAGGAACATCTCTTCCTTGTTGCACCAGAGGTTCAGTGTGCAGGAATCCCTGCAAAAAGTTAGTATTCCGCACATAAGGTTGTACTTGACCCATTTGAGCCACCTTCATCTGTTCTACCATCAACTTCTCTTTTAACCTTTCATGCTTCATTTCAATGTTATCACATTTGTACTTTGCATATCGCAGAATCTTGTTGAAAGACTTGTTCTGCCAATAGATTAGATGCTACTGTATCATCATACTAATCTCAGGTCTCAATCCAGTTACAAATCTAAGCACAAATCGCCCCATATTCTTCGGCTCAAGAGTATCCATTCCACTATACTGCTTAAATGCATGTAATAATCTTTAATAAAAAGCACAAACCATCTCTTTAGGTTTCTAGGTCGTCCTGTCAATTTCTACCCATCCTGTTGTGGTACCTTTGGCTTCAACCAAGTTCATACTTCTTCATTACTACAGGGGCCGGACCATATATCACTGGATCTCTGTCAGCCTCACCTTCAGGCCAATCTATAGCTATCTTACATGCTGACCATACATCACTAGGGACCCCAATTTCAAGCAATGTGTTCAGGTCAATCCACAACATCTTTGACATTTTCACAAATTGATGAACCTGCTTTTAACACTTTACGGGAAATCATTTGTAAATGCCGTAAGATCACCTCTACTCTAAGGAACAAGAACATACCCTCCAATCAATATTTCTCGTAAAGGGAAAGCTTAGACACCCACTCCCTTTTCCCCTCCAGGTGGAAATTCTCCCATTATTCTCTTAGAACCTTCCTCTTAGCTAATCTCTCTTCCTATCTGTCCAATGTACTCCAAACTTGAATACATATTATGAGCTCTTGAATTTGTTTTCAGGCCTGGTATCCTAAGATTCTCTATATCCTGATCACTAAATGCAAGTCTGTGGTTTTTCTGAAATGCCTTAGTTTGTTCCATATCAACATCATATCATGTGCCTGTCTTGCTCATCTAGTGACATCCTTACTCATGAACAATAATTCACCTGGATGATAAGAGTCTATTCGATAGAGTTCTAAACTTACCTTTATCAACTTATCCAATTCAATCTTCAAATTGAGCACATCAATCAAATCCACCTTTACGGCTGATTTAATAGTTCCAAGACTAGTTTCAGTACTTTGGATTCCTATTGATCCTCATTATGCTCTTTCAACCACTTCTCTAAGTATTTGGCATCGAATATATGTTGATCCCCGGAAGTTACCTTCTCTGGAGTAGTATTCTCTTGAGGTGTACAGTTCCGTGCATTTGGGAGTGTTTCCCATCCAGGCAAGTCAAGGCTTACACATCCCGGAGAGGATCTTACAGGTCTGCACCCATTTACCAAAACAGATGCATCTGTACCTGCTGCACAAGGTGTATTAGCATTTATCAGGACTAATGGCACAAATTGCATTCTCTGCCTCTCTCCTAACTTTAGTTCTATAGAAGCATGCATTCCCTGACCTCTATTTCCAGGAGAGTTAGGATCAAATATAGGAACAATTGGGCCAATGGTGACTGTTACTGTGAGAGCATCCGGAAGCTGCAGAGCCAAATTAGCGTTACAGTTTCCGGAGCTTATATTTTGTGTTTCCCCCAGTCGATATGACCCCTACAACACCAGAACTAGGAGCAGCCAGTGCCGAAGCACTTCCAGAGCTATCAGGAATATTCCTGTTTCCTCCACTTTCTATTTGCGTCTGGGTAAATGGAGGTGGACGTTCAGCTTGCAACACATCCAATAAGCTATTACTTGCATTGCTATCACTGTCTGCATTTCCCTCCTTTTTCTTTTCCCTTCTCTTTCTCTCAGCCTCATTTCCCCTGCTTATCATGGCAGTGTACAACCTTGCTCCCTCCATAATATCCATGCTCTGTCTCTTTTGTTGGTCATCCCATGTCGCATTCACATATGCAGGCATCACATTTGTCATTCTTCCTTGGTATTTGTCTTTCTGCTTTACATGCGCTGCATGCTCCCATGCATTAATCACTTCAAATTGTGTGGGTCAATGTAATGGTTTAATTGCAAACAATATCCCCTTTAAATGATCATTTGTTCTCAAATTGAAAGTACCTTTGCAGTGAAACATCAATGCACCTTCTTTTTCTGTTATCTTGTGCCAATTTTTAAGCTAAATAATAGTATGTAGCCCTACTTTTGGCACCATATAATGTGCCAGCGTATCTTCCGGTGGCACTTACTCGCCAATTCTAGTAGGAGCACACCATATCTCTTATTGCTTTGAAACATCTCATTTTTAAATTTCTTATTTCAACAAATTTAACCCAAATCCAAATTCCAATTCCAAAATTTCAGTTATACAACAATACGATCATTAATAACAGCACAACATCAAAGGAACAAATTAAACTAATCCCAGATTGGCGTTACACCAACCAACCCATACCAGCGCGGCACACCTTGACCTCACCCTCACTCCTCGCAGCAGTTCACCCTCCTTCACAATATTTCCAACACTCTCTCTCTCATTGACTTCTATTTATACTGAAATAATTAACAATTGTTTGCTTGATTAAAGGAATTGATAGAATCACTCACCCAAAGAACACACATTAACCACTGAAACCTGGACCAGTAGGGAATCACCCAAATCAGTATAGCTTACCTTCTGCACAAAAGGTCTACCCCACTAATTATAGCTCTATCTTGCATATGAAAGTTACCTGTCTCAATCTGAGCCATCGACGACGTCTCACAACAAATCCCACAAAGCCTTAGCAGACAATCACAACTTTGAGGTCCATTAGGATGGCACACCCTAGCGGTGCTGAGACCGGCCGCCAGTGGTGTGGCGGTCCTGCACTGGCAATTAGGATGCCATCTCCACCGTGGCGGTGGCATCCTCCATTTCCAGCATGGTGGCGGGCGGTGCTCACAGCACCGCCCGCCACAATGCTGGGAATGCGCTGTGTGCATTGTCATGCACAAGGTGACAGGCACCGTGTGGTGCCTGCCACCATGTCCATGACAATGCAGGGGGGTACCATAGGTACCCCCATGTGCTCCCTCCAACCCCCAATACCCAGTGGGCCCGCAACGGGTCCCCGGAAGAGAATTCTGCATGCCTTTCTGTGGTGGCAACACCACCACAGAAAGGCATGTTTCCGCCCCATGCTAATATGGATGGCGGTCTCTTACAGACACCGCCACCATATTAAACCCTTTTCTGCCCGGTCGACTTGTCGACCAGACAGAAAAGCGGCAGACGGTCTTCCCGTCCACCGCGGTACCCTCGCCATACTAATATGGTGGGGGTAAATAGGTGGCGGGCGGGGAAGGATGTAGGGCGGATCGCCTCCGCCATGTGGGCAGTGGCGATCCGCCCTACATCCTAATGGGCCCCATAGTGTCTTCTGCACCTTCTTTTCAAATATCCCTGGATCTTAGGTCACTTCAGACACGATAAGAACTTCAACTTCAAAAAGTCAACCTAATATCACATTCACACGACTGCTCCGCGAGACATCACACAATCAATACTGTGCTGCAGATTAAGCATAATTTAAAAAATAACATCCCTACCAATACTCACTCCTCCTTCACTGCTGTTTCAAAACATGCCACTGGAATTCCGTCTGTACTCCAATCTAATTTTGGGATCCAGATTTCCCTTCACTTCACTAACTAACTATCTGATAATGCTTGTTAAAGTCTAGGCCCATTTACAAAATTATCTCCAGAGGGGACAGGCCTTTCTAGTAGAGTGAGTGGTGAAAGGAATCAAATCAATGGCTCTCGTGGCAATACAGTGCACCCAATATGGCTGCACAATCATCCACTTGACTGTTTGATCTGAGTTTAGTTGGTTTATTTACAAGTTCAGAAACAAATCAATGTAGCTCAATCTCAGAAAAATGGTATAAAATTACAAAAGATCAAAGAAGGCCAAATTTCCTTAAGAGATGTACCCTAAATGGTACAAAGCAAAGGACTAACTGTAGAATAATGATGCGGGTAATCTGAAAGAAGAATTATGGTTGATGTGCAAAAGATGATTCTCTTTATTTAGCATGAGTAACCTAACTTTCCCTACATTACCTTGACAAGGGCAACCCTAAACTAAAGCATTTGAGTAAGGAAGCAATCAAATAAGAAGAGACGAAAGGTGTCAGCCATCAGAGTCTTCAGTTGAAACTCTCCAACAATGGGTCAAGCATCTTAAAGCCACACAGGCAGTAATATAGGTCTGATCCCTAAGGAGACCCAAGATGGACTCTCTTCCTAGCTAAACACAGCACATATCTGATTTTCACATGGCTCCTCCTTAGGAAATTCCCATAGCTCTGGTACAACTGGATACTTTCAGCATCTTTCCAAGCCAGATAGCACATTATCTCTTCTCGTCCTTGGCCATTCCTTTGCGATGAGAACTCCTCTCTTGGCTCTTGGCTCATTACCGCAATTCCCTTGTCTGACTCCTCCTTCTCATGCTCTGCTATCTATTTTCACAAAACTCCTTTATTCTTAATAATGTGGTTCACCCACACCTGTGATAGAAAAAACTCAGCAGCATACATTCCATAATGAAGATTAAATGTGAATTACATTTCAAATCTTGTGAGCAGCAACTGAACTAATATCTTCTTGAGGCCTAGTTTTGCTATGTTACCATGTGCACAGGGTCACAGAATATATGCACCTTTCTAAACACAGAAATATAAATGCAACTGCTTAAAGCACAAATAGATGCAATGAATTATAAACGTCTCAGTGTAAATGTATCTACACATGATCAATTGAAATTATGCATATAAACATTAAACATTAGCTGCACCCATCTTAATTAATTATCTCATAATACAACATTTCAGGTTATTTTCTTCTGCCATGTTAATACATAAATTTCATTTAACTTCATTAATCACATTTTAAATACATTTATTTCAAACAAAATACCGTTTAGCATATAATACTCTATTCCTTTTAGTACATCAGTCACTATATAATATATTTGAGTGCTGTCTATGCGTGAGTATGATGCATTCCTACATTATCTCCAAATGGGATCAACATTACACTTCTTCATCCCTCTTCAATTTTTTACCGGTGCTGGCACACTTGCAGGTGCCTAGTGTCAACACAGACACCCTGGTGCCATGCTGCAAGGGTGCCTTTGTTACAGACAGGATTGGTTTTGTGCAGGAAAGGGCAGAATATCTTCTTTCTATGTGAGAAACAGAATGCATCATGCATAGAAATAGAAAGTAATGTGGAGAAATAAACAAATTTCTCCTAGTTACGCCTATCTGTGGCAGGCCCACCATTTTAGCTCAATAATAGGTTTACTACCTTTGGTAAATATGGGATTGTGTGAAATGTCATGGTTGGATGCATGGGAATGCCAATGCCCCACCCATGGAACAACTACCACAATTAAATGTAATGCAGCGTAAGCAGCCACATTGTGTTACATTTCTTTACAAACTCATGCAGCCACTTGGTTGACTTTGTAAATCCCATTTAAGGACTTGCATTGCCTTGCAGCAACTTGCATCATCCAAATACAATGCAAGTTCTCAAAAAGTTTGGGCCCTAGTTTATAAGGAAATGCAATGTAATTGAAAACATTTCCCTTTATCTGAATGTCTATGTTAACCATTAACTGGATTTTAGGTTTGGTGTTAGTCAAGACCTTTCATTTTTTAGTACAAATTGCATATCTAGAATATTCTTACTTATAGGACAGTTTGGACAGTTCTTTTCATCCACTGGTCTCTTCAAATGTTATTCACATTTTGCTTCCATCCACCACAGCGTTCATAATGGGAAGTGGGTCAGCCCACTTGAGCCTTTGGTTCCTTCTCAGCATTGTGCCAAACCACAATATCTTCACTGTAGGACATTGGGTTTTGGCGGAAAGGGGGTGTGAATCCTTCTTAAGCAACAACTACAGTCTTTGTTAGGGTAAACTACAAAAAGTCACTACATTAGCATGTACTTAACCCTCTGGGAGCTAGGCACAAAAGTAGTCAGCTTAACTGAGAGGCAATGCATTAAGTATTTATGGAGCACCCAAACAGTAATAAAGTGAAAAAACAACACAAGAAAAATCCCACACCAATCTTTGGTAGAATAAAGAAAATGTTGGTTGTCTATGTCTATTCCCAACACTGAAAAACATTGACTACGCAGATGATCTGGACTTGCTCTTTCACATACACCAGCCTATGGTGCAAACAATGTCTTGCCTCAATATCTATGCTCAACAAGTGAGCCTGAAAATTAACATGAAGAAATCAGAAGTCATGCCACTCAACGTCTCAAACCCGAGGTTGAAGTGGGCAGGATCGTTGATGCACAATGTGGCTATACTTTTATAATTTATGAAAAAACTTTCACCTACTTTTTGTGAAAAGACAACTGTACGGTTAATTCTGATACATTCCCATGGTTTAAATACTTCAGTTGAAGCGTCATTCATAGAGTCTTGACTGCTGTGAAACCAGGGGAGGGGCAGACAGCTAAATAAGCCTTCTCTCCAGGTTCCTTGCTGACTGAAACTAATGCAAATGTGGGCAACTGTTTAATCTGCAAATGTGAAGAGTGCTTGGGAGTCATACTGTTTTTAATTGATGGAATCACTTGACGCTTTGTGATCACAAAGATTTCTTCTTTTTGAGTGGTAGTGCAAGGGAGCTACCAGCTGACCTGTGAAGTGCATGCTTTTAATTTTTTTTTTTTTAAAAGCATTATGTTCAGTCTGGACATTACTAAAATCTAAATTTTGGAAGCACCATTTTATCTGAAAAAGCTTATCATAACTTTCATCTGCTTCTGTCTATTGATTATTGCAGCACATATATTCTATACAAGAATCATTCTGATTCAGTACATTTTGAAAACATTCCTTTGAGTATTCTTTGTGTATTTTCTCTGAGCAAACAAGAGCACAAGTGTATAAGCGAAAGGTTCTATCTCTGTCACCTCGGTTTCTGAGGGAACAGAGTAGTCATGTTCAGTTGTTGCCAAAACTGTTTCTCCCTGTCTAGGTTTTAGGGGGGATTATAGTGGCTCTGTGAAAAACAGGGCAGCCCTTTACTGGTCTATGAGCTGATCAGCTCCACACATGCTTCCAGGCTTTGTCTCCTGAGGCGAAAAGCCGGGAGTAGACGCTGCTTGGGAGTTTACTGTGATTCTATGTGTTTTTAACTGTGCTTAGACACTTTACTCTGCACTTTGCACTTTGGGTATCACGGAGCGGATCTAGCGCTCACGTGACCCCTTGCACCGGCGTCCCTCGCCGTTGGCCACGCCCACCTTCTGGCCACGCCCTCTTCCCGCCCCTCATAAGCGCCGATTTCCTCGCGCTCGGCTGGGTTTGTCTCCTGAGGTGAAAAGCCGGGAGTAGACGCTGCTTGGGAGTTTACTGTGATTCTATGTGTTTTTAACTGTGCTTAGACACTTTACTCTGCACTTTGCACTTTGGGTATCACGGAGCGGATCTAGCGCTCACGTGACCCCTTGCACCGGCGTCCCTCGCCGTTGGCCACGCCCACCTTCTGGCCACGCCCTCGTCCCGCCCCTCATAAGCGCCGATTTCCTCGCGCTCGGCTGGGTTTGTCTCCTGAGGCGAAAAGCCGGGAGTAGACGCTGCTTGGGAGTTTACTGTGATTCTATGTGTTTTTAACTGTGCTTAGACACTTTACTCTGCACTTTGCACTTTGGGTATCACGGAGCGGATCTAGCGCTCACGTGACCCCTTGCACCGGTGTCCCTCGCCGTTGGCCACGCCCACCTTCTGGCCACGCCCTCTTCCCGCCCCTCATAAGCGCCGATTTCCTCGCGCTCGGCTGGGTTTGTCTCCTGAGGCGAAAAGCCGGGAGTAGACGCTGCTTGGGAGTTTACTGTGATTCTATGTGTTTTTAACTGTGCTTAGACACTTTACTCTGCACTTTGCACTTTGGGTATCACGGAGCGGATCTAGCGCTCACGTGACCCCTTGCACCGGCGTCCCTCGCCGTTGGCCACGCCCACCTTCTGGCCACGCCCTCTTCCCGCCCCTGAGGTCGTCTATTTCAAATGTGCATCTACAGAACGCGCAGCGGACGTGCGCAGCGGGCGCGCCGTTGGCGCGCCGAAGGCGCGCCTAGGGCAAGCCCGTCTGTGCCCGTCCGCGGCCGGACGGGGCTAGGGGCACGACTCCATGCCAATTTTATTTCATATTCTTCTGATGAGCTTACCGCCCTCCAAGGTCACTGGCCACTCTCAGAATCCGTCCGCAGGCATATTGTCTCACTAGGGCTTGTCCCTTCCCCTATTCCCACTTCACAGTCCTCCCTGCCCGCCCCTCCGCCACAATGCCCTTCCCCGACGGACCCCCTTCCTTCTACTCCATCATTATCTGTTCTCTTACTCAACACCAGGTCAGCGGTCAAGCACCATCATGAGCTCTTTGTCCTGCTCGATTCTGAGAGGCCTGACTTACTGCTCTTGACCGAGACCTGGTTCTGTGATTCCTCCCTTCCCATTCTCTTGGCTACTCTTCCCCCTCCCTACGTCGCCTTACGCGCCGACCGCCCGGCGGGTAGGGTAGGCGGTGGAGTGGCGTTAATTGCCCGGTCGGAACTGAATTTTCAAACCCTTCCCTCTTCCCCCATTCCCTCCACTGAATTCCTTCTAGTCCGTTTCCCCGTCTTCTCCCCCCCTATTACTTGTCTTCTTATGTACCGCCCTCCCCAGTCTTCTCCTCTGTTTTTGCCGGCATTTCAAGACATGCTGGCCAATATGGTGGTTAATTACGCTTCGGTCTTGGTGTTAGGGGATTTCAACTACTGGCCCTTGGACCCTTCTGAGTGCACTGCCTCGAAAGAATTCACGGAGTCTCTTCTATCTCTGAATTTTGTGTCACATATCTCTGTTCCCACTCACTCTCACGGTCACATACTTGACCAGGTTTGGTCCCTCAACCTTCCTGTTTCCCCGGTGTCGGTCTCCCCCTGTCTCTGGTCCGATCATGCCCTTATTTCTTTCTCCATCTCTCTCAACCCGGTATCCAAAGTCCAACACGCCAAAAATACCTGGGCGCGGAATTGGAACAGAGTTGACTTTCCCACTTTGACCTCTCACCTTCGAAATTCTATCCCGACCCTTTCTGGTCTTCTGTCTGACTCTCAAGCCAACACTATTAATACTTGGTTAGCTAGAGGTTGTGACTCAGTGGCTCCCCTGCGTCGCATTTCCGTCCGGCGACCCAAGGATTCGAACAGGTGGTTCAATGACCATCTAAAAGAGCTAAAACTACCTGTTTGACAGGCAGAGAGGCACTGGAGAAAAAATTACTGCCCTTTATCCAAAACCCTCTACCTTACATCTCTTGCCGAATACAAGACTGCAATTCTCGCTGCCAAAACCTCCTATTTTTCATTAAAAATAATGTCAGCTGAGAATAAACCCAGGGAAATCTTCGGTATAGTGAATGACCTGGCCTATTCCGACAGAGTTTCACCTCAAATCCCCCCATCCCAGCCTCTCTGCAACCAAATCAACACTTATTTTCTTGACAAGATCGCTACCATCAAGGCCAACATCCCCCCCCCCTCGTCTGCCTTTGTTGATTCTTCTCCCCCTATCGTCCAAAATCATCTTACCTCTATCCCTCCTCTCACTGAGGAAGTATTTTTGGAGATACTCCCCAAAGTTAAGTCTGGTTCGCCGGCAGACATCTGTCCGGCGCGAATCCTGCAACAAATTTACTCCTCCTGCCCTGAACCCCCCATCACCTTCCTCAATAGTTCTCTGGCGCAGGGAGTAGTGACCCCCGCGCTCAAATCAGCTACCATACTACCCATCTTAAAGAAGCCTGGCGCTGACCCGTCCATCTCAGCCAATTATCGCCCCATTTCCCTGCTGCCCTATCTGGGCAAGGTGCTGGAGCGCCATGTCACCGCGGTATTCAGCGCCCACGTAGAGGCTAAAGGGGGTCTGGCCTCCCACCAGGCTGGCTTCCGACCCAGGCATTCGACTGAATCAGTCGTGGTATCAGTCCTTGACAACCTCAGGAAGGGTATGGATCACAACAAACACCAGGCGCTGGTACTCCTCGATCTCTCCGCCGCATTTGACACGGTGGACCATACCATCTTACTGTCCCGTGCCAAGGCGGCTGGAATTGAAGGATCAGCCCTGGTGTGGCTCTCCTCCTTCCTGAGGGACCGCACCCAGGCGGTCCAGCTGGGTGACTTCACAACCACCCCACTCCCCGTCACTTGTGGTGTCCCCCAGGGTTCCTCTTTGTCTCCCTTACTATTCAATCTCTATATCTCTTCCCTCATTTTTGCCCTCCAGCAGCTGGAGGTTACCGTGTACAATTACGCGGATGACCTCCAGCTCATCTTTGACTTATCCTCCTCTCCCGCCTCTGTTTCTAGCTTCCAGTCCACCATGACATTCATCAGGGACTGGATGAACCACAACCATCTCAAGTTGAACCCGGATAAAACCGAGTTGGTTCTCACCGGGGGTCTTCCAGTCCCTGGAACTCTATTTTCTGGCCCTCCTCTCTTGGTCCCGCCCCCACTCCCTCTACCACGGTCAAAACATTGGGGGTCAAAATGAACAATCAGCTCACCCTCCACTCTCAAATCAGCTCTGTAGTCTCCTCCTGCTTCCTCACCCTCCGAACTATCTGCACTGTCTCTCGTTTCTTTTCCCCCCAGGCACTCAAAATGATCATGGCCGCTTTGGTAATATCTCGGCTGGACTACGCCAATGCCCTTTACAACGGCATACCAGCATACAGCCTGAGGAGGCTTCAGATGGTCCAAAACCAGGCTGCTCGGTTGGTTTTTGGTCTCCCACGCTATCACCACTCCACACCCCTTCTCAGGGAGCTCCACTGGCTCCCTGTCAAGGAACGCTCTCTTTTTAAAACCGCATGCACGGTTTTCCAAGCCCGCCAAGGCACTGCCCACGCCTTTATTTCTTCTTTAATAAAAGAATACGTTCCCACCAGAGAACTTCGCTCTTCTTCCAAGTCCCTCCTTCAAATCCCACGCTTCAGACGTAAAAAGTGGGGAGGGACCAACTTCTCTACCTTGGCCCCCACTCTCTGGAATTCCCTCCCTGACCATCTCCGAGCGGCTACCCATTATGTGCCCTTCCGCAAGGAACTAAAAACGTTCCTGTTTAAACAGGCCTTTCCGGTTTAACCTCCCCCCCTGCTCTCCCATAGGCTCCTATTTTGCATCGGTTGCCAATACCTTCCACTAGCGCCAAGAAACCGTTCGGTGTACGCTGCGCTCTATAAATGTTTTAAATTAGAAATTAGAAATTAGTGAGCTCCTGGTCATTCCTAGAAAACAGTCCAGGGACATGAAAGCGCTCAGAGCTACTTTAACAAGACCTGAGACCCCCCACCTCCCGTTAAAACGGAACCAGAGTCACATGGTAGTAGCTCTCCCAGTTGTCTGCAACTACACCTGGTGGTATAGATTAGGTATTACTTGCGCTGAGGAAACTAGATGATACCTGGAAGTAGTCATACTGGCTCCTGTATCTCTCAGAGCCTCCACCCTCTGCCTATACCTGGAAGTATTAGAAGGCATGTGAGTTTTGAGCATCATCTCTCTGTCACCCAGGGACACTAGGGTAACATGAGCTGTCTCCCCCACATTAACTGGTACCATCTCCTCCTCAAGCATTACAATGGTCAGCCCAGGGATCTGCCCACCACTGTGGGCTGCGTCCTCTTGAGACACTTGGTATCACCCCATATTGCGCCCATATTGGTAACTCTCATAATACTCGGGGACAAACGTGCTAGTGTTCTTATCAACAAAAACGTTCTTCTTGTGGCCAGATTTTGATTGAAACCCTTTCCCCTGTTAACTATTTTGGAGGGCGTGGGAGAATTTGTTCTTGTTTTTATCCCCCTCTCTTTCTTCTGGTGGGAACCCTGATCAGCCTTTATGAAGTCCGCCCCAGATACCTTCTTGTGGGCCATGGTGCTGATCCAGCATTCCGCCTCCTTAGCAAGGGGTCAGTGAGCTTACTATCCACAAGGTGTTGGCACCGATCTGTAAAACAAAGAGAAAATAAGTTCTCTCTAGCAATAAAGTTACACAGCCCTTTGTAATCATTTCAATTTAGTGACATTCACCCAACAATCCAGTGAATTGCAAAAATGATCCTGTTCGGGCAGTTTTTGATGGTCTTTAAACTTTTGCCTATACATCTCTGGGGTGAGCCCATATTTCCAGGTCAGGGCCTTTTACATGAGAGAATACTTAATCCAGTTATGTTTTCCTAGGGCTAGCAGGGCATCTCTCGGTTTAATGGGAATATGCCTCTAGAGACTTGCCATTCAACCTTTTTCAGGGCAACCTCATAGGTCCAAAACCAGTCATCTATGTCATCCCCCATAACAATGGTAGGCACCAGATCCTTGGGGATGGGGACCCTCCATTCTCCAGTGAACGCTCTGATAATGCTGCCACCATTGTTGCTGGACTCTGGAATCTGTCTGGTTTTGAGCTCCAGTTCCTTCAAAGCCATCACATGTGTCAGTAAATGTCTCTTTCAGCCAAGGTCCTCTCTGTCTCAGCTTTCCTCTCCTCTCCTCTCCTCTCCTCTCCTCTCCTCTCCTCTCCTTCAGGACTCAGGTCTCGGTCCTCAATCTCCTCATCACTAAAGTTGTCCCCCTTTTCGTTTGGGGCATCCTCCTCTAGGGTGGCCTGCCACCACTGTAACACCTCACAGGCTCTGAGAGCTACGTGGATATCTAGTTTGGTAACCTACTTGCCTGACTTCAGCTCCTTCTGTTTACACACCTTCAGCAGCTCAGCTCTGTTGAGGGTTCCAGAGTTGATCAGATCCATCTCCATGGTACAAAATGAAGGTAAGGCACTTAAATTTAGAAACTGTGAAAACAGCCAATAGAAAACTAGAAGAATTGTATAAAGAGGTGAACTCTGGTGTGAAGTTATTTACATAGAATTCTTCTGTTTACACAAATCACTGCATGGTAATGCGCTGATCTCATTATTGCCACCCCATGTGAGACATTGGGTTGTAGGTTGAAAGGAGGGGATGGGTACACAAACCCCAAAGGCAAAGCCATTCACAGTCATGAGACCCAGAACACTGTCAGAAGGCACAAATGGTTGGGACAAGAAAATGCCAATTTTATAAAAGAACAATTTTCAGAATTGCAACTTAAAATCTGACTTTACCATTAAAGAGGCTTTAAAATTATAATCCATTTGAGTGTAAACAGCATATCTCTATCAATGTTGGCACTTATTAGATGTAATATGGTAACACAGTGTTAGTCAATGGGAGAGATAAGCCTTACAACAATGAAAAACTACTTTAGGAGTTTTTCACTGCCAGAACCTGTAAAACTAAAGTGCACATATTGTACTTTTTAAATGTCATGCACCCTGCCCTATCAGCCTTTAGGGCCTATGTTAGGTGTGACTTTTAAGTATTAAGATGGAAGATCTAGGACCAGCAGCACTTCTAGACGAACATTGCAAAAACAAATTGTTTTAAAGAAGCTTAAAACGTACTTTAAAACCATTGGTCTTTGCACTTTTTATTTAGAATTGGTGCAAGTAGGAACGTGGCCAGCAGGATCAGCAGAAAAACCTGTCTCCATTGGCAGTGAAAGCTGCCTCCACCTTGCCAGCCCACTGAAACGCCTGGATCCGGTAAGGAAACATGGTATTCTCTCTCTGCAGAGCATAGTTCAAAACCCTTACTAAACTAGACAACTCAGCTAACCTCATATCTAAAACAAATTTCAAGCCATTGTACAAATATGTCAGCTACTCCAAGGCCTTTAGCACTTTACACCACCTTTCTACCTACAGACCAATTACCCACTAACACATAAAAACGACTGTTACCATTCACCAAACCTAGCAGATCAAACATGTAGAAAGACCCCTACAGACATCCCTCACACTCAGTCACTCATGGTTATGGGGCAGACGTCCACATCCACTCATCCTTCCACAGAAGCCTACGCCCTTATCTCGTGTGTGCATGGTAATAGACCAGGTATGCAATATAGGACAGCCTTATAAAATAACATTACATAATAGTTTATGTGCTTACCTGAGAGTCATGCTGTCCCTCGCGTAAGAGGAGATTTGAAAGTGAAGGGTGTTTACAGCATATTTGAGTAAATGTATCTGTTTTGTTGCAGAGTTTAGATCAAGGGTCGACCAACCTTTTCTGTACTGAGAGCTACTTATGTTCAATGAAATGCATAAATACAGACATCATGTCACAAGTGAGGAGCATAGAAACAGTAGTAGAAGAAAGAAGAGCCAGATCAGGAATACAATTTAAAATCATACATTTGAATGTTTATGAACTAGGAAATGTATTCAATCTGGCTTAAACACCACTATACTTTCAAATACTGAATTTTAGAGTTTTAAGTGTTTTAGAAAAGTGGCATTTCTCTTGGGGTTTTCCACAGTATGTAATAAATATGTGCGCCCCTAACATCCAAGTAGTTAGTACATTATCTCAGTTTGTGATAACGATGTTAATGCCCTAAAATATATATTGTCTGTCGTCATATCATCCCATTCTCAACTTCAGATTTTCTCTGAGATCCCAGTTACTGTTTGCTTAGCTCTTGTCTATTTATCAGGATTTTGGTAAATAGGGACAGGCCAATTCCTACAATGAAAAATACAGAGCCCTGCCACTTTTCCTCTGCAACTAGTTTTCTACTCTATTTATATGACTTCTCATTTGGACGTCAAACGTAGGGGTATGCAGCAAGGACGGTGGCAAGGAGGAAACACTATGGAGAGGAGAAGGTCAGCCCGGAAACGCCAGAGAAGAGCTAAGTGTTTTTTTTTAATTTTGGACCATGGTGCAGGGGCTAAGGGGCCAACTCCGCTCCACCGCGGAGTCAGAGTTTTGCCTGAACTCCGCGTTCTCAATTGGAGTGCGGCAAAACTTTGCAAACTCCACTGGTGTCCCTTCCTGCACATAAACAATCCTTAAATTCCATTTTGTAACTTTCATGTGTGCTGCTTCATGCAGCACACATGAAAGTTACAAAATGGCATTTTTAAAAAGGTTTGTTTATGTACGGGAAAGGACACCTTCCTGTATATGAACAATCCATGGCATTTTGCTTTTTCCATGTGTGCTGCAGAAGGCAGCACACATGCAAAAAGCAAAAACGAGGAGAAATAATGCATTTCTCTTTGTCTCACCAACTTACGACCAGGATTTTCCTGGTCTTAATTTTGGTGCTTCCCTTGTACATAGGGGACAGCGTCAAATATAATGGGTGTTGTGGTGGAATGCCCACCGCAACACCCACTGCACGGCCCTTTCACGCTAAATAGTGTGAAAGGGTGCCTTATGAACAAGGCAGCACTAAGCCACGTTAAGTGGCTTAACGTTGCCTTGTACATAAGGCAAGGCCCCTATCACCACGGGAACATCACAAAACGTTCCCGTGGCAATAGGAGCTTGTACATTTTCCCCTCTGTTTCTCTCCACGCTGCTCCTCTATTCATCAGATAATGGGGCATATTATCAAGACAGGCGATAAAATTATCGCCGCTTTAGCGGCAGAAAACTGCCGCTAAAACGGCGATAATGGGCTTGATAATATGCTCTATGGAATTCCAATTGAAGCTCCGGTTAGATGTCCTTCACATCTAACATGGGCTTCAATTGGAATTCCATAGAGCATATTATCAAGTCCATTATCGCTGTTTTAGCGGCGGTTTTCTGCCGCTAATGCAGCGATAATTTTATCACCTGTCTTGATAATATGCCCCAATATATTTTCTAGTTTGCTAATTACCATTTTTACTACTAACTGTAGAATGTAGGATGCTATATTATTGTTTTCATCTTGTGTCAGGTCTCGCCATTTATTCTGTTCCCCAATGCTGATGTATGCATGTTTCCCATAACTTCATTAAAATGACATTTAAAAAAAATGAAAAACACAGACCTCTGTCGCCTTTCCACACTATTTGTCTGACTCCTCATTTGGAGGTTATCTGCCTGGCTCTCATCTCCTAATTTTTTTTTTGACAACACAGACCTGGTCCCTCCTGATGGAGGAGGGGGCCATCAAGCTAAGAACTACACTGAGGCACAAACAAGTAGTTATGTGAAGCAACATCCTGCAGGGACTTGTGCAGGAACGGCCTGTCCATCTCTTTTTTGCGTCTTCAGCACATACATGAACTACAAAAATGTCTGTGTTCCTGCATGGGCTGCAGGCAGCAGAGTTCAGAATCCAGGTCAGGAGCTACTTGTTTGTGTTCCCGAGCTCTACTGTCAGTCAGGTAAGCGTGCACTAAATAGGAGTTGTTTACAGGTAATGTATGCGCTGCGCTGAAGAACCAAGAAGACCCCTTCTGCACCGAGCAGCGCAGAAAACAGGATTGACACATCCCCCGCTGTCACCCTGCTTGAAATTGTGGCTTTATATCTGTGACTATGGTGGACAGTCTCATCAAGAGTTCGATACACTGAGGCTCACAAGCAGCCATTGTTAACCAATGTCAACAATTTTAACCACAAAATCTGCAAAAACAAATCAATTTGAAAGAAAAACTGACTGCTTGTGATACAGACTCATTTGTGACAAAACATAGCACTTGTTGCAAAAATCATGAACTTTGTGACTGAAATGAGAGCTCTAATACAACAATGGAATGAATTTGAAATTGACAAATATCAGTCCTATGACAATTTCCCCTCCAATTCGCAGTATGATGAATCATTAGATTTAACGAGTTAGGGCCCAGGTAGAAAGCTAGGCTAGGTGCAGGAGTCCAAGCATGCACTATGAAAGGCAGATGATGATTCCAGTGCCTCCTAATCCTACTGTTCGGATTTCTCCATAATACAGAACTGTGCACATGGGTCCCCTCTGCAATGCCCTTTTGTTTCTCTGCGGGTAAAATATTTTCCCTGTGGAGAAAGCCCTTCCACTACAACTAAAGGAATCTGGAGGGGATCTTTTTTCCTTTCGAAGATGGAGAGAGAGGTACTCCGAAGATGTGCTGGAGTAAACCTCTGACAATTTCTAGGATGGTAAAGGGTCAGATCGAAATTTGGGCACACCCACAGACATGTATGTTTGTTGGTTTTGCCAAATAGCAAGCTTTGGAATACCATCTCCTACTCCTCGAGTATAATTTGCTTCTGCGAATATCTTTGCACTCGTGTAGGAAATCTCCACCCTTGTTATTAGGTTCACACTTGCCAGGAATCCCTTTGCCAATTCCTTGTAGGCCCCAATAAAGGTCAGTTCGGGTATAAACATAAGATTATGGCCGAATGTAACTTTGAGAATATGGCCCATAATGAACATGAGCCCACATCATCCTCAATTAGTAAATAAAAGTGGTTTAGAAATGCAATGAAGTTAAGGGATTTTGGTATAGGAAATTCCAACCTAAAATTGTTACATACCAGGTAAAGTAGAACAGATGGCAATTACACTCTGCATTTTAGAAGAATCATGCAAAGCTTCATGTGAAATCTGTAAGCTAAACAAACATTAACGTGAGCTTTAATATACCGCCTTGTGCTGTGAAAATACCCTCCACCTTCACCCCAGCACCAGTTCGAAATAAATGGCTTTTGAACACCAAGGATAGGATTAGTTAAAACACCAGATCTCTTTATATCTATTATACACGAAAAATGGCGTTGTTAAATGATTATCCGTCTTTTTGTGAAAGCAGATTTTGCAGCTTAGAGTAAGTAGTAAACCAGAGAAATGACTGTCATTTCACAAAAGGCATTTAATCAATATCCCAGCAGGAAGGCAAATAGACGAAGGGATTGTTTAGACAGTAGCTACATTTTACAGCTAAAGTACAAATTGCCTGCTTAAGCCATCTGTTACTAAAAGTTCATTCATCAATGTATGTTTGTTTGCCAGTGTGATGGGTGATACCTTAATTTAAGCTATGTTTTTGTTATAATTCCTGGAGCTTCAATGGAACAAAACTATCATCACTCATTTGGGACTTGCAAACTTACATAACTATATTTGTGCAAATACAAAATGAACAGGTTTCCTTATCATTCAATTTTCTTTGCAATGTTTAGGGGGTCAAGTGCTAAATAGTAATAAAGTAGAATTTCGTTCTTAAAAATGCGCCTACAAAAAGCATCTGGCTTTATCGTGATTCTGAATTTTAACCATTTCTCAGTGTCATACTTAAGATCAATTTAAACAAATAATGACTATGTGAATTTTGGTAAACTACCATGCCATATGTGAAATGGTCTTGGAATTACTAGCCTATATCAAAGTTTGCAACTAAGGGCCTCATTTATAAAAAGTGTTGCATTGCTGGGGGAAACCAGCGATGAGATGAGACGCTTTTCATTGCGCCATCCTTACGACACCATGATGCGCTGTATTTACTGCATGGAGCTCCATGTCGCAAGGATTGACAGACACGTCAGGAATCCTGACGTTTCTGCTTGCGCAAAAATGATGCATTGCTGGAGTGTGTCTGGAAACAGATGCAACTCCAGCAATGTGTAATTTTAGATGGGGCAAGCCCCATGTGAAAGAGCCTGTGTCACCCTTTACGCCTGCTCCAAACAGGCATAAGGATTTGATGCATTGAGCCCGTAGAACTGTCACAGTGAAATCTCATAGATTTTACTGCAACACTTCTATTAGCCATTTCTGTGCTGGAATGCCCACCCAGCATTCATTATACCTGGTGCAGGTATAACGTAGTGCAGGGGTTTACAAACTGACGCATCTGGCTAGATGTGTCACTTTGTAAATATGAACTATTACAATCAATGGGGTAACCCAGTATCCCTCAGAACCTAGGAATTATTAAAAAGAACTACAAGTGGTTCTGTCGGGGAAGAAAAACAAATTCTTCTGATAAAAGTAAGACAATAGTCAACAAGGTAGAAGTCTAGTAAATGCTTTTAAGACTTTTAAAAAATGGAACACAAAAGCGAGAGTTATATCAGTGTGTAATATTTACTAATTCAATTGCTGGCTGTCAGTTATAAACAGTTAAAATTCTCAAAATCGTGAGATGTAATTAAGGTGAAGTGCGATAAAAAAGTGGCATCAGTGACCATGTGATATGTTACATAAAGTGTACAAATAATACACAGAATGCGAGACTTAAAATGGAAGCTCTACCCCTGAACAATTTTTTACAAATTAGCCCCAGTCCTTCTCTTTCATATTTCTTAAGGCTGATATGTTTATAGGGCATGAGTGGGGATAACTGTTGACGTTTCGACCCTATGGTGTGCGCAGATGAAATGCGTCTTGACAGGTCTTCCTCAGGACACAGCCTAGTTGGAAAAGGATCTGAATACCAAGCTTGTGCATTCCATGAATGCTACTAAAAAATAGTGGTATTCACAATAGTAAGACTTACCAAGTCAAAAATGTTCGTGATATTCCGACTTCATATGAGTAGAAGGGAACTAGGACCTTGTCCAGAACCTGTGGAGTTAAAAATAAACTAAGGTGAGAATGATGTTCACCTAGTATACTAAATTGGGGGACATGTGGGGGGGGTTTAAAATGAAATCAGCACTTACCATTCATCAGGTAAACTGGCCTGAAATGATGTGAGTCGTGGTAATGCCCATCGAATTGGAGGTTGGGAGCTCTCCCCTTGATTAAATGCAAAGTAGAGAGCAGTGGTGGAATAATCAGCCACTCTCTCGGTTGTACTGTGGAAAGCGTTATGAGAAAATGCCAGCCGGTCTGAGTGGAGTCGAGAGGGTTAGCTTAATCAGGGGAAAAAAGGGAGGGTGTTGGGTTTGATGCAGGGTAGGGTGTTAATCACATACCTTTTGTCTTTGACACAATGAATGTGTATCGATTCGAAAATGGAAAGAAGTCCATGAGCTTGCGAAGCTACTTATAACCGCGAACAGGACAAGAAATGAATCAAGCATGCTTCCTGCTTTCGAGTTCAGGATACGTGCACATTAGCTTGTGCCATGATCACGGTCAGCGTCACTTAATTTTGAAGCCACGTTGTGAAGCTGAGCATTGTGTGTACTGGTTACAAGGATGCGTGAGTCATGGTGTGCTCAAGTATCAAGTTGGGAAACATTTGAATCACCAGTTCGTGTTGAAAAACTATGAGACCAAAGCGTAACTCATGTGGTAACAATATGCCAAGGCATGACACCCCCGCCTGGGGGCAGGCATATGGGTCATAATTGTGCATGGGACAAGGGACCACTAATTTGAGGCTGACCAGGGGCAACTGCTATATGAGGATGTATGTTGTACTCTAAGCAGATGATGGTGATACTGAACATGTGATCATTAAAACATTAGATTGTAAACAATGTGAGTAAAAACAGGCATGAATGTCTACGAATTATCTGATTATATGTCCACAATCTGAAATAGTTTAAGACAACAGTGAGTCATGTATGGTCATGGTATTTTGAGATAGTTACTAATGGTGCTCTTTCCTTCAAGTGTTTTGTGTAATAAAGCCAGCTGTTGTAACATGATGCCACAAGGGGACAGAAAGCACATGCTCTAGTTGGTAGTGTAGTATTAAATAAAACCTTCCCATCAAATATAATTATATTCATACACATATTCATATTAATACTCATTGCATGCAAGTTGACATGTGGCAACATTTGTTTTAGCCATTGAATCATGTTAACCCTGGAAAACAAATAGGGGGCAACAGAACAAAACAAAACAAATGAGGGCAGCCATATTCACGGATAGAGTTCATGAAATCCAGTGGTTAGGGCTCATGTGAGAGATTTCTATCAGTTTACGTTGCAAGCAGGGGCCTGAATCTACTCAGTGTGTGGTAATGGGGAAGTAACCAAATAGATGTGACTCATCATTGCAGCTGACCCAATTGTCTATAGGTTTCCTCCAGGGCCGGACTGGGAACCAAAACCGGCCCTGGCAAAGTGCTTGGCCAGCCCACCCTAGGTGGGTGGGGAGGGGTAGGGTGTGCAGCCGAGCTGTTTGCCAGGGCCGGTTTCGGATGATTTTCTTACAGGGAGCTATACTGCAAAAATGGCCTGTAACAAAAAAGGCGCCACAGGGGCCCAAAACTGGCCCCCACCCTGGCGGCCCACCGGGGAAATGCCCAGTGCCCGCTACAGCCCTGGCAATTGTATCTAATGTGAGTATCCATTAGCATTCCTTGTAATTCAAGGAACACACAATGTTACCTCCCCTGGGGTGGGGAAAAACTTTTTCTATGACCCACCATCTCAAATCTTCTGCTTGATGGTCCAGTTCCAAATAATCCTTTACCAGTGGAACACCATGTACCTTGCAAGGTATTCTACTACAGTGTTGCAGGATTCGCATTTTCACTTTCTGAGTGGTTTGTCCAACGTACAGTTTACCACAGGGGCATTTTATTGCATATATCACATTTGAGCTGTTGCAATTGGAACGATGTGATGTTGTGTATGTTCGATCCAGGTGTCTAAATGTGGCGCCCTCAACAGTGAGTGTGCAGGCTTTTACAATGGCCACATTTGAAATGACCTTGAATTGGCAGTAGGGAAAGTTGTGCTCTAATTTGTGGTCCTTTGAAAGTAAAGATGGGATCATCTATTGAGTTTATTTCACTGGCCTCTAGATTCCAGTACTTTTTCAAGACCTTTTTTATTTCATGGCTCCTGGTATTGTATGTGGTCATGCATACCAGTTTCTACACATGTGGTTCTTTGGGTTTGACCACAAGTAGTGAGTCTCTTGGGCAATACCACACTCTTTTCCCTGCTCTATTGAGTAATCCCTTGGAGTGACCCCTGTCTCTTAGTTTCGGAGTAATGTGTCAGTCTCTTTGAAGTAGTTGGCTCCACGTGAACAAATCCACCTCAATCATAGGAACTGACCATAGGGCAAGTTGTCTGTGAAGCTCCTAGGGTGATGTGAGTTGTACTTTATTAATGTGTTTCTTCCTGTGGGTTTTCTAAAAAGTGTTTTATAGATCAGCCCTCTTCTGTTTTCAAGGTTAGGTCCAGGAAGCAGATGGGGTCTTTGTTGTAGTCCATAGTAAATTTGATGTCACGTTATCTGTCATTGAGCCAATTTTTAAAGTCAATCAAACATCTCTCATACATCATAAGTACATCGTCTATGCAACTTTTCATATTGTTATGTTCCCCAAGAAAGGGTTAAGGGTGAATAGATGTTTGTCCTCATATGTATCCATGTATAGATTTGCTATTTTTGGAAAAAATCCTTCTCCCATGGCAACACCCTTGCGTTGGTAGTAGAACTGTTTCTGGAATATGAAATAATTCTTAGTCATAGCTATTTCAAATAGCGTTACAAGAAACTTCGTGGGAATCCAATCTGGTTTAGGGTGTTTCTCCAAAGTATCCCGTATCATATCCAAAGCTTGGTTTTGCGGAATACTGGTGTGAAGGGACGTGAAATCGAGTGTGACCATGAATTGGGTACCCAGGTCAAATGGTTGGTTTTCTATCATCCTTATTATGTGCATGGTATCCCGGACGTAGGACCTTGTTTCAGTAACCTAGGGTTACAAGAAACTGTCTATATATTTATTTAATGGTTCTAGGACTGAACCACACACCAAGAGAATAGGTTTTCCTGGTGGCTGGTGCTTGTTTTTGTGCACCTTCGGCAAGGTTTAGATGGTAGGTATGCATGAGTCGAGTCCTTTTTGTTCAGGTAGTTGTATTTCAGGCTCACTTAGGTAGCCCTCACCCAGTCCTTTTGTGGTGAGTTAATAGATGAGAATCCTTATCTCTTGAATAGGGTCCTTAGGAATGTGGTAATAGCTCTCTCTATTGGCGAGTTGTCGGCCAATTTCGGTAATGTAATTACTGGTATTCTGGACTACCACTGATCCTCCCTTGTCCGCCACTTTAATGACTGTCGCGTGATTCTCCTTTAGTGAAGTCAAAGCTTGTTTTTCTTCTTTTGTTAGGCTATTGTTGATGAACTTCCTTTGGCACAGTAGATCCATGACTTCCTTCATAACGATTTGTTCATAGGCCAGAATTTTTTGGCTCATAAGGTAGGAGGCAGGTGTGCATGTGGATACTGGTTTAAAGGAGGTTTCTGCCATCTGAGGTGGAACAGATTCCCTGTTGGTGAAGTAGCATTTCAGCCTTATTTTTCTAAAGAACTGTTGTAGTTCCATTTTTATGCTGAGGGAATCAGGAGGCGAGGTGGGAATTAAAAAAAGGCCTTTGGATAATATTTCTTTTTCGGTAGCGGAGAGAGTATAAACAGATATGTTGATGATAGGATCTAATGGGGAACAGACTTGTGGTGTTGCTACCACCCCGTTGTTCTCTGCACTACTGTTTTCAGAGTTGACAATTGGCACATTGTTGTTGGTCTGTGATAACTCTCTAGTATTAACTGACTCAGCATCGGTAATTAAATCATTTGTCACTACCATCTGTATGTCTGGCATCTGGTTTGTATCTCCCCATGGCTTTTCTGTGGGTAAAACTTGTCTCTAGTGTTTCTTCTCTGGGTATTTATTCCACTGTTCTAGCCTCTTGGTCTGTCCCAGTTCTGTTCCTGTCCACCCCCTCTGTTGTTGTGCATCCATGTTGTATCCCCTAAAAAAGATGAAGGACCATGTGCGTCTTGGTATCTAGGTCCCTGATGTTGTGGCTGACTGGTGGTGGGTCTAACCGAGTCACTGTCTGTTCCACTGCCAAAAGAGGAGTCAGAAAATGTGGCAAATATCCTTGGGCCTTGTCTGCCTCTGTTCATGTAGTACCCTTGGCTATCTCGTTGGTAATACTCTTCAGCTAAGTAGCGGTAGGGGACATTTTTTTATCATAGGCAGGGTGTCTCTGCCTAGTTTATTAAGTTTCCTGTTGAGGGTGGTAGCATTTAATTCACTGATAACCTTCTCCGCACATTCCAGTGCCTTGTTCGCAATGCTTACAGCCCTGTCTTCCAAAATCTCCTTTTTTTAGTCCAATATTTCTTGTGCTAGTTTCTTGACTTATTCAAGTGTGGTCTCTATGCCTAGGACCATCCAGTGTCTGCTACAATTTTTGGCTACAAAGCTAAAGCCCTCCATGAATTTTGGGATATCTATAAATGGCAGGTTCATTCTTGACCTGTAGGCCCTTGGGAATGATGTTTGGTTGTAAGTACTTTGTGAGCAAGTAACCGTGTAATCTGGACTGTATTAACTTTTTCTCCAACCTTTCTAGTTTGGCAACTTTTTCCTTGAGGGAAGAGTCTATCAGTATCGAGCCTAGTCCTAGAATGTTCAACTCTCCCTGTTCTTGTATCAATTTATTGATATATTCTTCACTATACGAAAGAGTGTCCCTTTCTGGCATAGCTCAAGAGCGAAGGATCTATCAAATCAAAGAATGACACAATCTTGGAAAAATAAAATAAAACCCTGGCAGGTATCACAGCTTTCCCTACCTCCAATTCAGGGTCATTTCAAATGTGGCCATTGTAAAACCTGCACACTCTCTGTTGAGGGTGCCACATTCAGCCACCTGGATCGAACATACATAACATCACATAATTCCAATTGCAACAGCTCGAATGTGATATATGCAACAAAATACCCATGTGGCAAACTGTACGTTGGACAAACCACTCAGAAAGTGAAAATGCGAATCCTGCAACACTGTGGTAGAATACCTTGCAAAGTACATGGTGTCCCACTGGTAAAGGATTATTTGGAACTGGACCATCATGCAGAAGATTTGAGATGGTGGGTCATGGAAAAAGTTTGTCCCCGCCCAAAGGGAGGTAACATTGTGTGTTCCTTGAATTACAAGGGATGCAAATGGATACACACATTAGATACGGGGGCCAGGGGATGAAATGAAATGGAGGAAACCTATAGGCAATTGGGTCAGCTGCAACGATCAGTCACATCTATTGGGTTGATCACCCCATTACCACACACTGAGTAGATCCAGGCCCCTGCTTGCAACATGAACTGATAGATATCTCTCAAATGAGCTATAACCACTGCGTTGGTCTGGATGTCACGAACCGTATCCGTGAACATGGTTGCCCTCATTTGATTTGTCTCATTCTGTTTTCCCCTTTTTTCTTTCCAGGGTTAACATGATTCAATGGCTAAAACAAATGTTGCCACATGTCAACGTGCTTGTAATGAGTATTAATATGAATATGTGTATGAATATGATTATACTTGATGGGAAGGTTTTATTTAATACTACACTACCAACTAGAGCATATGCTTTCCGTCCCCTTCCGTCTCCTTTCGTCCCATTCTGGAGATAGTGAATCCTACTTTTAATCATATAGTTAACTCCTCCCTAAAGACAGGCATTGTACCAGACGAGTGGAAGCTCGTGCTGGTAAAACCATTAAAAAAGAAACAAAATATTGACCCACTGGTCTTGTCAAATCTTCGTTGGATCTCTCTCCTTCCATTGTTAGGAAAAATAACAGAGAAATTTGTCCATAAGGAATTAACTAAGTTTATTGAAGAGCAACAAATCCTCCATCCACAACAATCTGGATTTCGCCCAAAACACTCTACTGAATCGGCTCTCATGGAAATATCGGATATTCTTAAAATGATTGCCAATAAAGGTAAGAAAGCGGTCCTGATTCTCTTAGACTTATCGGCCGCATTCGATACCATTTCCCACAATATCCTCTTGAAGCGCCTCGAATGTAGCAGCATTTCTGGTATGGTATTGGAATGGATTAAGTCGTTCCTCTCTAACCGGAGACAAGCAGTTACTTTAGGTATGTTCCTCTCTATCGAACGCAACCTTACGGCAGGGGTCCCTCAAGGGTCTTCTTTAAGTCCCTTATTATTTAACATATATATGACCCCACTTATCTCTTTGATTGGATCTTTTGGGATAGAGGTCACCTCATATGCTGATGACACCCAGATGATCCTCTCAATAGATAATGGTTCCGTTGATGCTGAGACCAATTTTAAAAGTTGTTTGACTGCTGTTCTTGGGTGGATGAGGAATAATCAGTTAAAATGTAATACGGACAAAACCGAAATTCTCCCAATAGGGAAAAATGTTCTCTTCCAACCTTCTAAATGGTGGCCTGAAGGTTCTACTCCCCCGCCAGATGTGGTAGAAGTTGCCAAGAACTTGGGGGTTCAATTTGATACCTCACTCTCTTTTTTACCCCATGCCAAGGCAGTGGCAGGAACCTGCTTTGGACTGATTAAATCCTTAAAACATTTTTTTTAATTCCTCGCTTTGGCAGCAAGGAAATCAGTGGCTGTGGCCCTGATACTTTCGTGCCTAGATTATTGTAATGGTCTCCTGGTAGGAGTCAATAAAGCTATCTTAAAGAAACTACAGGTCGTGCAGCATGCTGCAGCACGGCTAGTGCTTAAACTTCCAAGACGATCTTCAGCCTCTGCTGCTTTGAATAGTTTGCACTGGCTTCCGGTGCATAAGAGAATTCTTTTTAAGATTCTTCTGATCACTTTTAGAGCTAAGCTTAAGGTGGGACCCAAATACCTGACGGCACGTGTTGTCCCATTCACTACAATAAGACCCCTCAGAGGTCTTCTTCAGCAAATTTGCTTAAACTCCCTAATTTTAGATACAAATTGATAGGAGGTAAGACTGTGACTTATCTGTGTGCCAAGGCCTGGAATCTGCTCCCTTCCCATCTTAGGCTATGCAATACTGAATCTGTCTTTAGGAAGGCTTTGAAGACCTGGGTTTTCAGTGCCTCTGACAAATTCTGCCTAGCTTTGATTTAATTTCATATAGGGCTCATGCTCACCGCCTATCTAGCGCCAGGATACTCCTCACGGAGTGATAGTTGTGCTTCACAAGTACCCTTTCAATTCAATTCAATTGTGGAATTATGATCCAACGGATGAACAAGGTAAAATGTTACAACAGCTGGCTTTATTAGACAAAACGCATGAAGGAAATAGCACCATTAGTAACTATCTCAAAATACCATGAACATACATGACTCACTGTTGTCTTAAACTATTTCAGATTGTGGAAGTATAATCAGATCATTTGTAGACATTCATGTCTGTTTTTACTCACATTGTTTATGATCTAATGTTTTAATGCTCACATGTTCTGTATCACCATCATCTGCTTAGAGTACACCATATATCCTCATATAGCAGTTGCCCCTGGTCAGCCTCAAATTAGTGGTCCCGTGGCCCATGCACAATTATGACCCACACGCCTGCCCCCAGGTGCGAGTGTCATGCCTGGGCATATTGTTACCACATGAGTGGTGCTTTGGTCTCATGGTTTTTCAACATAAACTGGTGATTCAAAGATTTCCCAACCTGACTCATGCATTCTTGTAACCAGTATATGCAATGCTCAGCTTAACTACATGGATTTGAAATTAAGTGATGCTGACCATGATCATGGCACAAGCTAACGTGCACGTTTCCTGAACTCGAACGCGGGAAACTTGCTTGATTAATTTCTTGTCCTGTTCGCAGTTATAAGCGGCTTCGCATGCGCAAGGACCTCTTTCCATTTTTAAAACAATACACATTCATTGTGACAAGGACCAAAGGTATGTGATTGACCCCCTTTCCTGCACCAAAGCCAACACCCCCCTTTTTTCCCCCTGATTAAGCTAACCCGTTTGGGTCCCCCAAGACGGGCTGACATTTTCTCATATCTCTTTCCACAGTACAACCGAGAGAGTGGATGATTATTCCACCACTGCTCTCTACTTTGCATTGAATCAATTCCATGGGCATTACGATGGCTCACACCATATCAGGCATGTTTACCTGATGAATGGGAACTACTGATTTCGTTTAAACCCCCCCCCCATGTCCCTATTTTAGTATACTAGGTGAACATCATTCTCGCCTTAGTTTATTTTTAACTCCACAGTTTCTGGACAAGAAGAGCCTAATTCCCTTCTACTCATATGAGGTCGGAAAATCATGAACATTTTTGACTTGGTGAGTCTTACAATTATGATGACCACTCTTTTTTCGTAGCATTACTCATGGAACGCACAAGCCTGATATTGAAATCCTTCACCCACTAGGCTGTCCACTCCACTGTGTCCTGAGAAAGACCTGTCGAAACGCATTTCATCTGCGCATCCCATAGGGTCAAAACACCAACAGTTATCCCCGCTAATGCCCCGTAAACAACTCAGCCTTAAGAAAAAATTAAATAGAAGGACTGAGCTAATTTGTAAAAAATGTTCAGGGGTAGAGCTTACATTTTAAGTCTTGCATTCTGGATATTGTTTGTACACTTTATGTAATATATCACATAGCCACAGATGACAGTTTTTTCATGCACTTCACCTTAATTGTATGTCACCATTTTGAACTGTATAGAACTGACAGCCAGCAAACGAATTAGTAAATATGAGGGGCGTGGCCAGGCAGCCGACCGGAATGGCCACGCGGCACTGAAGCTCCGCCAGGCTGACCCGGAATCCTACCTCATCTGATTGCCCACTAGCTTAAAAAATCGTGGCCCAGCTGCCCCATACCTTGCACTGGCCTGCGGTGACATCCGGAGCGTCCAGACGGCCTCGCAGTGGCTGAATTAACCAAGATCGGGCATTGATGTGATCATCACGTTCTGCCAGCATTACGCCGGAGGGGCCTACGCTCAACCGGCGGCATTGTGAACCTCCCGTGCCTTCGACTGCTCCTCTGACTGCAGGGCGCCCGCTGCACTTGCGGATCCCAGAGGTGAGTGGGTCCCGATAATAGTGCCCCCCTTATCTGTACCCTTTACTTTGGGCTCCGGCACTGCTCCTTTGACCTGCCTAGCGAGCTTGGGGCCAGCTACCCGGCTGAGCGGGTTGGCTTCAGAGGGGTGTCCGTTGGTGACCTGCCTTCATGCAGCCGTGCTGAATGTGGTGACTGCACGGCTGCCATAACAGCATTGGTGCCCTTCTGTGGGGGATGTTATGTTATTGTCATTTATATAGCACCAAATCACCAACTAAGTGCTTGTGAGAAACGTAAACCCCTACCAGAGCTACACGGCCCAAAACTCAGTCAATCTAAGTAAGGCTTAACCAAAAGCCTGAATAACCAAAAGCGTCTTTAGTTTCCTCCTGAAGGGGAGAAGGTAAACTTCCCTAAGCAAGCTTTCCGGAAGCTTGTTCCAAAGCTGAGGTATCATCACGGAAAAAGCTCGACCCCCCAAGATGGCTTTATCAAACCAAGGACAGGACAACAGATTTGCCTCGGATGAATGGAGACATCACCCTAGCACATAGCTCTTCAGTCGTTCCTTGATGTAGTCAGGTGCCGTTCCATGCAGGGCTTTATGTGCAATACACAGGCCTTTGAACCTAGCCCTGTGCTTGATTGGAAGCCAGTAAAGTTGTTGCAGTAGTGGTGTAACATGTGCTCTCCTAGGGAGTTTGAAGATTAATCTCACTGCATCGTTCATACCACCTGAAGCTTCCCTGATAGTTCATCAGATAGCCCAATATAAAGCCTGTTACTGTAGTCCAATTGTGACACAATTAGTGCTGATAGTACGGTGTGCATGGTGGAAAAGAACAGGAGGGGTACAAGTTTCCGGAGTTGCCTCATAAGGCCCACACAATTCCCAACCACAGCGGTCACCTGATTATTCAGTGTTAGCTTGTTGTCCAACCTGATGCCCAAGCTCTTCACAACTAGCATAGGTATCAGAGTAGTACCTAGCTTTTGTGGCCAGAAGGAGTTGGACCAGGGGTCGCCCCCTATGGTAATAGCTAATACCTCTGTCTTGTCCGGATTTACTTTTAGTGAATTAGTGGCCATCCAGTTCATAGTGAACCGGAGGATATTCTGTACATTAGACTGTGCCTGTGTAGAGGTGTTGATATGTAATATTAGTTGGGTATCGTTGGCGTAGTTGAACACCAGACATTCTAATTTTGCCAGCACTTCCACGAGTGGCTGTACATAAATGTTAAAAAGCAGGGGGGACAACGCCGAGCCCTGTGGGACCCCACACGGTAGAGCGCCTTTCTTGGACACACAATCCCCTACTTGGACCGTTTGCGACCGATCCTTCAGAAAGGAGGCAATCCACTAGTATTCAACGCCAGTAATTCCAAGTGCCCAAACACGGGTCAGCAACTGAGCATGGTTCACCATCTCAAACGTGGCTGAAAGATCCAAAAGGATCAATGCCGATGACTTCTTCTTGCCGGCTGCGAGCCTCAGTGCATCCTGCACTGAGAGCATCACCAGCTCTTTACTGTTGTGGGCCTTGAAGCCCGCTTACCGCGCATGGAGCAGCTGATGTTCCTCCAGAAAGAAGGAGAGTGTTCTAAGTACATGTTGCTTCACTACCTTAGCCAGAAAGGGAAGTCTGGATATGGGGCGGTAGTTCTTCAAGTTATTAACATCTGCCCCTGCTTTCTTCAGCAGCGGAGGTCACCATAGCTTCCTTAAAACTGAGAGGAACCCTCCCCGTTACCAGGGACAGATTTAGTAAGGACAATGTTTCTGGCCCCATCACAGGGAAGATCATTTAAAACACCCTAGGAGGGCAGGGGTCCTCTGGAGAGCTTGATTTCACTTTGGCCATAATGTGTGCTAGGCAGTCTAGGTCTAGTGTTGGAAGGACTAAGAGGTAGTCTCCCTGGAAATCTGGTGGATCCACCACTGAAAAAGGGCACGAGCTTATGCAGGTGTTACCTATTTCTATTAAGATATCCTTGACTTTTGCCAGGAAAAAGTCCTGTATCTTATTGCAATCCGCTAGACTGGCAACGCCCTCTGTTCCTTCTTTTGACTCAATTCTCTCAGCACCTTGAAGGTCTCTTTCTGAGTGTCCTTGGCCTCCTTGATCTGCCGCTCATAGTACTAGGATTTCTTTGCGATGATTGAGATTTTTTTTAGTTTTGCTTTATATTCCTCCCGGACCTTCAGGTTGTATTTTTTCCACCATTGCCTTTCACACTGGCATAGGGCCTGTTTTGTCCCTCTTAGTTCCTCCGTATACCAAGGGGCGCCCTTCACTCTACCGCTTACCCTTTCCCTCCGTGCGGGGGCCACCTTATCAATAGCATTCCTCAAACAGTCTGCAAGCTTCTCATACTCCAGATCCAGGTCACCCGACTGTCTCCCTAGGTGCGTTCTCTCCCCCAGTGCCTCCCTCAAATCAGCTTCCTCTATTTTGTGCAAAATCCATACCACCCTCCACATTGGGAGTTGATATTTCAGTGGACTGGGCACAGGAATCCCAAAGCTGATCAGATGGTGATCTGACCAGCTGCACTGTCTGCACTCCGATACTTGAATGTCAGGCACTGAGGTCCAGATAAGGTCTAGAGTATGGCTCTTCTCATGGGTATGGATCTCCACAATTTGTTTCAGCCCTAGCATGGTCAATGCCTCTTCTAACCTGCTGGTCACTGGCTCTCTAGGAGCCTTATCCCAGTGGTAGTTAAAGTCCCCCATCACTAGAATCTATTGATACCTAGAGCAGAGATCGCTGACCACTTCGGTGAACAGGGGGGTTTACAGGGGGGTTGACCGAGGAGGAGGATATACTACCACTATTATTAGGCAGGACAATTTTAGCCCTATTTTTATCCCCAGGACCTCCACTCCATCTAAGCTCTCTATTACTATCCTCTCTGTGGGCAGGGACCTGCGGCAGAATACTGCTACTCCCCCCCCCTCTTTTTCTGTTCTGTCGATTGTATGTCAGGACATCATAATCTAGAGAAAGGGAGACCACTATGTCAGGGCCTGAGACATCCTCTAACCATGTTTCCATGAGTGCAAGAATGTCTAGTTCTTTGTCTTGAAGTAGCGTACAAATTTCCAGGTTATGCTTCTGGAGCGATCGAGTATTTAACAATACGGCCCACCAGACCCGCACCATTCACTCTGTGAACCTGTGTACAGCTACTCTCTAGCCCCCCCTTATCAACCAGCAGCTTTGCCATCCAAAGCTTCTCTTTTAATGCTGAACGCAGAGCAGCCCTATGGAGCTTACCATTCAAATTTCGAAGTTCCTCAATGGACTAGACCAGCCTTTGACGAGGGGTCCTGGACCCTGGACCCAGTTGGACGCGGACGGGCACGGATGGGCTTTGGCGCGCCCGCTGCGCGTGCCTGCTGTGCATCCTCTCCAGCCTGTTTTTAAGCCCATGCCACCCTCAGCCCTTCCAGCATCCCTGCTGTGCAGTAGCTGACAGCAAAAAAACTAAACCGCTCACCGGCAAACACTCTGAGCCGGGAGCAGAAGGCAGAAGAAGCCTACGCGCGTGAAAAGACAATTGCAAATAATAAAAAAGACCAATTTGCAAAGTAGTGGCCCTGGAACACATAAAACACAGCAATACAGTTAAAAAAGGCAAAGTAAATGAGCTCTCGCAACTCCTTAAGTTTTACCATTCTAAAGATGCCTGTTCTCTCGCTGAAGCATGGCTTAGATAATTCTCACTGAAACTCACTCACAATTGGTGCCTCGCGAATGCCGAAGTGTCAGCATTTGGCGATCCTATAGCTGGGCACATTCTCACGGCATGCTGCGCTGTGTTGCAGTGAGACTGTGGCGCCTTTCTGTAGCAGCATTCCCATGATGTGAGGCCTGACTGGTGTGAGATTGAAGCGGCGCTTGTGAGCACGTGGAGACCCAAGGATCACTGTTTGAACTTTTCACCTGGAGCGCATGCGACAGCGAGTGTCGGCCCAACAATCCATTGCGCCGCTACCTGAGGGATCGATCGGAGGGACCTAAAACAAAGGCTGTTGCACTTCCCCAAACCTGCTTAGTAGTCCTCGAATCCGGATAGTGACATGGCGGAGGGTTGAATGGAGTCAGCTGTCCCTAGTGACGTTCCTGCTGGTTCTGGTGCGCTTCTGCAGAAACTACGAGTTGGCTTCAAAGCGTTGGACAGCCACTTTAACGCCCTTAAAAAAAGGTTGGACACAATGGGGGCCAAATTAGATGTCCACGATAGGCGCCTGGACAACGCTGAGGGCAGGGTTTCAGATTTGGAGGATGGGGCTGCCCAGTCAACTAAGCGCCTAGACACAATGGAAAGGATCCTTAAGGAAATACCTCTTAAGACTGATTTGGAGGCGTGTAGTAGGTGCAACAATATACGAATCATTGGAGTACCTGAGTCCACCAATACCAGTCGTATGGATGTGTTTGTAGAGTCCCTACTTTCGGACGTTTTTGGCAGGGAGGCCTTCACCACTACCTTTCTGATAGAACGTGCCCACTGCTCCCTGGGCCCGAGACCTAACCTAGGCTGTCTGCCTATATCCATCATAGCCCTCCTACTAAATTTTTGGGACAGGGACACTGCCTTGCGGCTGGCTAGAGAACTTGGCATCTTAACGTGGTAGGGCTGTACTCTGCCTCTCTTTCCTGATTTCATGGCCATGATGCAGGATGCTAGGCGTAAATACTCCGGTTTCAAAGCTACGCTAAGGAATCTGGGCCTTAGATATGGCATGATCTACCCGGCTTGGCTCCGCGTGGACATAAAGGGTCGGTCGCGCATATTTGACTCGCCACAAGTGGTACAAGATGTCTGCAAAGGCTATAAAAGAAGTGATGGATGCAGAATCACTGATAAATCGGGTAGCTCCCAACCACACAATGGATCAGCGACCAGTGTGGAACTTTTCTCCAATGAGTAGTGTTGGTCCATTTGAAGTTGAAATACTGCGGATGAGGTTCAATAATTACAGCAGGTAGAGGTGCTAGAGTCACCTTCAGAAACTTTGCACCTTTTGGGTTATGGCATGGCGTTGCCACACCCCCAGTGTATAGCACGTTTTGATTGTTATTGAGTTGGGAATGTATCTTGTCCAATCATGTAGATTACATGAGGCAATTTGTAGAGTTTTCAATAAGGGATTTCCCTGGAGAGGGCTATGCAGGGATGGGTGGGGGTGGGGGAGGGGTCCAGTTTCTTGGGGTCATTTCAATTGTTTCTGGCACAGTTTATTCTCTGCTACTCATCGTGTCCTAAGATATTTCTATGCTTACAGTCTGCAGATTATGTTGCTAGGTATGATGGCGGCTAGGTTGTCTACTATTTCAGATATGAATCTCATCACTTGGAATGTTAGGGGTTTAAACAACACCAGGAAGGGAAAGCACATGTTAAAATATTTACAGCGGCACAAAGCTGATATTGCATTTTTTCAAGAAACCCACCTGTCTCCTGCCTCGCCTACCTCCTTTGTGTCAAGCTGGGGGGGTGCACTGTTATTTTGCAAACTGTAGTACATACTCTAGAGGTACTGCTATATTAACACACAAGCACCTGCCCTTTCAACTACATAAAGTGCACAATAGAGAGGGTTGTTATCCCCTGGGAGACTAATGGGTTACGGTATTGCCCTACAGTGTATAGATGCACCCAATGTTGATGATCCTGAATTCTTCTACAGTATACATGCATTACTCCTCTTGTCAGGTGCAGACTATATCTGCGTGGGTGGAGATTTCAATCTTCCCCTGCTCCCGGAGAAAGACAGCACAGCAAACTCCCCTTACACTAAACCCCAGGCCAGAAGTGCCCTGCTGGATCTTTGTAGCTCACTTGGCTTGATAGATATATGGCACAAGCACAGCCCGAACGAGCTAGCATACACTCATTACTCTGCTCCACATGATACCTGGACACAGCTGGACTTCTGTCTTGTGTCTCCTAATATGGCGCCCTGGTTCAAGTCTACTATGCACCTTCCTAGAACATACTCAGACCACTTCCCCGTTGTATTGCAAGTACGAGTTCCCAGACTCGAAGGTAATGAACAACAATGGAGATTTCCGGGACAGGCTTTAAATGATGCTGTGTTCTCTGCAGAACTGCGAAAGGCTATTGTGACATATTTTGAGCTTAATGAGGGCTCTGTCAGCACATGGGCCACCTTGTGGGAAGCCTTTAAGGCCTATGCTAGAGGGGTATGCATTTTGCCAAACACTCCGGGATATTGAAAACACTTAGAGATTCTATTACCTGTATAGAGCAACAACTGGCGGCACTCGACACTGAACAACTCCAGTCCCCTACTCCATCTGGACTCTGCTGGTTGCTGCTGCTGACTGAGTTCAGGGAAGCAGCAGAGAGCATAACTAACTTCCTTGGGAAGTATGCCCCTGTCAGGCGGTATGGTGAGGGCGACAGACTGGGGAGCGCCTTAGGGCAGTTTCTGAACCCTAATGTAGGAGAAGACTGCATAACATCCATTCGCTCTGAGACTGGCCAAATACACACCAGCACTCCCGAGATCAGAGATGTATTTCTGAGGTACTACTCTAACCTATACTCCACACGCACAATAAACAATGATGATGATCATAAGGCTTACCTGGACAAGATAGCCATGGTATGGTTGGAGGACTTTATGTAGAAATTCTCAGCAGAGCCATTTTCCAAGGAAGAAATAATTAGTGCCATAGATGCCTTGAATGGCTCCACTGCCCCTGGCTTCGATGGCTTCACGGGGATTTTTTATAAAACATATAAAGACATGTTGGCCCGTATCTTCTTGAGATGTACAATGAAGTCCTAGAAAAAAAGCAACTTCCCCCAACGCTACACAAAGCGGTAATGGTCCTTCTTCCGATACCAGGCAAAGACCCTATGAGCTGTGGCTCTTATCGTCCACTGTCGCTCCTTAATGTGGATTATAAAATCCTTGCAAAAACATTTGCTCTTCGGCTGGCTTTGCTGCATGATTGCATCATAACCCCAGTGCAAACTGGATTTATTCCCATAGATCCACGGCGCTGAATCTGCGTATATTGTTTATAGTATTGCACAGAATTATGCCGGAGGTGCCTGCCGCAGCAGTCCTTTTGGACACAGAAAAGGCTTTCGACTCCCTCGAGTGGCCTTTCATTTGGGCAGTCATGGGTAAACTGGGTATCCGCAAGGGTTTTATTGACCTTACCATGTTACTTTAGTCTGCTCCCTCGGCCAGAATCTGTTTAAATGGCATGTTGTCCCCCTTGTTTGCTCTCATGCGCGGCACCATGCAGGGGTGTCTACTGTCCCTACTGCTTTTCATTTTGGCGCCCTTGATCCGCTGGTGTGGCACTTTCAGGAAAGACACCTGCATAGATGCATACAGTTTAACACAGACCGGCTCCTGATCTCAATATAAGCGGATGATATTGTATTATATGTAGGACACCCCCAGACAAATTTGGGACCCACTGATCCGAGAGATAATCCGATATGCGAGCTACTCAGGTCTGGGTATAAATTGGGGCAAGTCCGAGATTCTCCCTCTGATGACTGGCACTGAAAGATGGGATTGGGATTTCCCATTGACTTGGTGTGAAGAATCAGTTAGATATTTGGGAATCCGCATTCATCGGGACACCGGACAGATCACTCTGCGTAATTATGGGTCTACTTTACATAACCTGGAGCTCCAGATCAAGTGTTGGTTGAAACTCCCGTTATCGCTTGCAGGCAGAATTGCTTTAATGAAAATGATTGTGCTCCCAAAATTCTTGTTCCTCTCATAACATCCCCATTCCCTTGCCAGATAGGTTCTTTACCACTCTCAAATCACATCTTATCATTCTTGCATGGGGTGGTAAGAGACCGAGAGTGCGCTGGGAGACCATGACCCTGCCGTATGAGAGGGGAGGGTTTGGCGCACCGGATTTTAAAATGTATTATCTAGTTGCACAGGACAGCTTTGCTTATTCCTGGTATCATCCAGACGCTTGCATCCCCTATGGTAGACCAGAAGCTAATCTTGTATTCCCGACCCCTCTATATGATCTCCTGTCGCAGGGTTACCCTCCGGACCCCGGCGATATGTCAACAACGAGTTGGGCATGGCGTAAACTGTTACGAGCTACGGGGGGCACCATCCTCTAGTCCTCTGTAATTCCTATTGCAAAGAAAACATGGCTCCCTATCACAGAGGAGAAACTAGTCCTGCGCACACCGACAGCCCACTCTATGGCTACATTTGGTGACTTGTTCCCAGAAGGGCATGTATTCTCTAGTACAGAGGGGGGGAAATTTAGCGATGCAACGTTCATGGACCAATTTGTGTTTACAAGAGTCCATAGAGCACTCAGTGCCAAAATCCTGGAATATCCACTTGAGGCTTCTTCCTTTACCCCTCTGACACTTTTAATATCTAGCCCAAGTGGGGAACAGTTAATCTCGAAGCTGTACAAAGCTAGAGTAGCTCATTCTCCTCTGTCATGATACCAAGATTAGGGAGGCTTGGGAGCGTGACTTAGGGCATCCAATTTTAGACGATCAATGGGCATTCTGTTGTACTTAAACTATAGAAGTATCCCTTAATAGCAGGCATAAACTGATTCACTTTAAGTATTTATGGAGAGCCTACATGACACCTGCAAAGCTCCATGCCATTGTTCCCAATCTCCCTCACAGCTGTTTAAAATGCAGTGACGCTTATGCCGACTTTGTCCACCTGGCGTGGAATTGTCCCAAGATCGGAGACTTTTGGAGGGCTGTATTTAGATTAATTTCCCAGATGACACATTTAGTGATAGAATCCACACCTGAGGTTTCACTACTGGGCTATGTATTCAACATGCCAAAGAGCCTACAAAAATTCATTGCTCCGACGCTCCTGCTTTCCAAACGTGAGATTGCCCTCAAGAGGGGCAGTAGAATTTCCCCTACGACAAAAGCCTGGCTATTCAGTCCTACCTCCTGAAACATAAATTGCGAACTCTATGCTGCGTTGCAGCCACCCACCCCCGGCCAAAAGATATATGGGGACCCGTTAAAGAATATCTTTTGGATTTGGATTCACCTTCTCCCACATTGCAACCCTCCGGGATAGTCCCGGTTGGGGTGGGCTGAGCAGAGCTTATGTGGGCAGTTTATTGTATAGTCTGCTGGTGACACTCTTTGGGCGCTGATATGACTGCTGTAAGACAAGGCTGCTCGGGGGGAAGGGGGGGGGGGGAGAATCGTTATTCGCAAACAGGAATGTATATATTCCAGATTTGTAAATTTCCAATCCTTAATTGTACATGTGCACGATGTCATAATGCTGATATGTTTGTAATGATTGATTCGTTATTGCAGTGAATTTGTTAAAGCCAGATTGTATATATTTCAGAAAAAGATAAATAAAGGTGTTTTTTAAAAAACAAATTAGTAAATATTACACCCTGAAATAACTCTTTGTAAATATGGTGCAGTGTTGCGGAAGTTTTACGCTGCCACAGCATTACAAAAAGTGATGCAAGTGCGGCCTAAGATCCTCATAAATAATGCCTTCAGGGCCTAATTTACGAGACACCTTGCGCCACCAGGACATCACTTTTTATGACATTCCGTGGTTAAGGAGTCTACTCCATATTTATGAGGCAGCACAGAGCCACTTTTTGTTTAGCTTAATGCTGCCTCGTAAATATTGATCCCTTTAATGCAGTTTTCTGCGTTAAAGGGGCGTGCACTGGGTGTGGCTGGGGGCCTTCCCAACAACATCCATGGCTTTTTGACACTGCCTCAGACTTACCATAGATCCTAAATCTGAGGCAGCACCAAAAACGTACGCCTCAAGGGAGGCACAATGAGGAAAAATATCTTTATTTCTCCTCGTTTTTCCTTTTTCTATGTGTGCTGCATTTTGCAGCACACATAGAAATAGATAAAAGCCTCTTGTAATTGTTTTTGTACAGAAAATAAATCATCCCCGCAACGCAGGCACCCTTGCACCATGGTGCAAAGGTGCCTGCATTGGCGTAGGGCAGCCTATTGTGAGCCGCGCAGGGGAAAAGGACAGGAATGCGCCATATCTGGTTGATACTACGCATTTCTGCACTTTTCTTTTGCCATAGGGCAGCACAGCAGGAAGGTCTAAGATGATGCCCTACAGCAACACCTCATAAATGAGGCCTTAAGAGACGTGCACATAAACAGAGTCAGCAGGAAACTGCTTAAAGATGTGACCTTACAATGCAGGACAAAAGTGAATAGGTCTTAACCAAACTACTCCCTTTCTATAATTCATAAATAACAAAGGGCCCTTTGGGCAATGTTAATTTATCAAAACGTTATTTAATCGGCTCAAGATGTTGTACTTGTAACTCCTCGTTCAAAGATTCTAAATGGCTTAAGGATTTCACTAGAGACTTCAGCACAAAGAGGCCGAGACGCAAGACTGATTAGACCGTAATTCAGAAACATCTCTTCCAGGTGTAAACCCATTTAGGACGAGATGTCTGCCACTAATGCTGCATGACTCACTTTCCTGAATGTTACTGAAGGAGTGGGAAGTGGAGATTTCAAGGCTGGGTTGATTTGGAGGTTTGGAAATACCTACAAATATGTGTGTTTGTAGATATTACTTAATTCAGATCTGACCCCATCCGACACAGAAATGGACGGAGGTTTACTCATTGCTGGAGTAATTCACTAATATGTTTTAACAGGCCTACCTGTAAATATTGTACAGTACATTCTCCTTGGCACTTAGGCAACCACAGGAATGAATCAACCTACCAACTTGAGAAGGAGAAACAGTGTGCCACGCATCTCAAATCACTTATCTGGAAATAATGCATATCAGGTAACATTCAATTCTGCCGGAGGGTTGTTAATGGTACAACCCATGTCTAAACCACGCATGCCTGTACCATGCGGTCTCTACCAAGACCGCGTCTTTAGCTCGCATGCCTTTACCACGCCTGCCCTAATCACGCAATTTTGTGGCAAATACATGATGGGCAAAGGGGCATGCGGTCCCTCCCCTGCCCCCTAAAACTTAAGCCCATGCTCCAACAACTACCCTGACCCAGCCCCACTGCCCTGAGCCCTACAAACTATCCCCTACATTTCTAAACCACCCGAACCTGCTCTCTGCCCTGTAAACTGTCCCTTTTCTGCTTGCCCTGAGCCCTAAAAAATAAACCCACAGCGCAAAGACAACCAGACCCCAACCACCCTGGCCTGAGCCCTAAACTATCACTACAACCCTGAACTACCGCGACTTAGCCCTGTAAACTGTCTCTTCTCCCCCTTCCCTAGGCCCTAAAAAGTAGGCCTACCCCCCAAAAACTACCCTAACCCCAGACCCCCTGCCCTGAGCCCTAAAAACTATCCCCTACAGCCCTAAACTACCCTGACACTGCTCCCTACCCTGTAAACTGTTCCTTTTTCTGCCTGCCCTGAGCCCTAAAAAATAAACTCACACCCCAAAAACTAACCTGACCCCAGCCCCCTTGCCTTGAGTCCTAAAAACTATACCCTCATCCCTAAGCTAAAAACTACCCTGACCCTGCTCCCTGCTCTGTAAACTGTCCCTTTTTCCCCTGCCCTTAGCCCAAAAAACTGTCCCCACCCTAAGAAGTACCCCAACCCTTTCTTTAGTCCTAGTATCTACCCCACCCCAAACAACGACCCCCTCAATCCCCCAAGACCAAGCCCCAGTCCCCCTTACCTCATAGCGTCCTCTGAGTCTTCTTCTTCCTGTCTTGCCCTTCCACTCGGCAACTAGACAGCACATTGCCTTAACCACGCATATGCGAATTAAGGCACATGCATGGTTAAGGCAAGCATGGTATGGCTTGCGGGGAAATGACAAGCGTGGCTCAGCCCGCATTGTTAAGTCCGTTTCCTTTGCCAGAGACCATAAGGGGCACATTTTATTTAGGTGTTGGTAATTGGAAAAGCCTTTTCATGAATGAAGCATTCACAAACAAAATCATACTGTTATTGTAAAAGGCTTTTTTTTAAAGCGTATAGGCCGCCGTAGCTGGCTATACCGGCCATTAAAGACAAACTCCGGCGTTAAAGGCCCTTGTCTTCGGTTCGGCCCTTTTCTCTGGAGCGGTACTTTAATGGCCGGTATAGCGCAGCTACGAAGGGCTATAAGGCTATTAGAACATTCTGCCACACGAGGGCAGAATGTTCTAACAAATAAAACAACGGCCTCTCGTAGTCCGAGGGGGTTTAAATCCCTTCAAGCTCCGAGCGGCCTTTGTTCACAGCAACAGCTGTGAACAAAAGCAACATTGGAATGCTTTTACTGGCCCGTAGAAGCCTGGAGCACTCCATTGTATTCAATGGAGCGCTCCACATTCCAATGCTCAAATAATATTTTATGGCCCTGTTTTGGAGCAGAGTACATGAATAAGTGCAATTACAGATATAAACATTATAGTCAAGAAAATCAATGGAATATATATAAATAAATACAAAGACAACTGACAACATATTAGTATAATAGATGGGCTATTTGAATGGAATTAATCATTGATGGAATGATGGAATCCCTTCTTCACCAGCCCTAGTTAATGTCGGCATTAGCAACAAAATCTTGGAAAAAATGTGAGCATCCTCAATGGCCTATGGCACCCTCATTTGCTCACAAGTCAGTGTTTTTTACCAGTCTGCAGCCTGCTCGAAGAAACAAGGTCAATCATTTTTACCTACTCTGCAGTTTGGCCTTTTTAGATCTTAACATTGAAGCCAAAGAGGGATCTCTGCAGACCACAACATTCTACAAGCCCACGGCTATGAACTCCCTCCTGAATTTCGAGAGTTTCCACCCTTGCCTGTTCAGGGAAAATTACCCCTACGGCCAGTTCCACTGTATAAGAAGAAACTGCAGCAAAACTCAGGACTACCAGCTACAGTCAGCTGACCTGGCCACCAAACTCAGCCAACGAGGATACCCGGATAGGATTATCCGAACCACGAAAAAGCGAGCACGGAACCAAAATAGAGAAGCCCTACTCCAGGATAACAAAAGAGAGGACAACACCACCCCCCTCACATGTGTGACTACATATAATTCAGCCGTGCTCAGATTCAGCCTAAAGGATCGATTGATGTCCACCCGCCCTAGAAAACCTCAGACCTATGAAGACAACACTGTCCTTAATGCATGAGGCCTACCCAACGGAGTGGGTCAATACCCATGTGAGAATTGCTGCATCTGCCACCTCACCAGAGCTACAATGACACTTTATCTAGAGGAGGGCAAAACATGGCACCAAAGAAAGCATACAAATTGCAACTCAACACATGTGGTATATCTTATCAAATGCCTCTGTAAACTCTGTTACATCGGGATGACAGGCAGAAAAATCAAGACCAGGATTGGCGAACACTGCAGCAACATACGCTGCAAGAGGAATACAACAAGAATGACAGACCACTTCATCCAAAGAGGACACACACCCAATGACCTCAGATAGACTGTGATCGACCAAATCTGTGTTAACAACATGACAGATGACAGCGTCATACTCCAGAAAGAACAACGCTGGATCTATCCCTTGTCCACACACATGTCAGGACTCAACAATAATATCCCGTGGAACACTTTCAGCAATCGCTGATATCATGACACATTCTTGTCACACTCATTTGTGGCATGACCTGAGAACCCTTAAGCATTCATGCTGTCCAAAAAAATGAGATATGGCACTACTATCTCAAAGGGAATTCATGTATCCTGACAAAAGGATCACAAGTATCACCACCTCTGGGACACCTCCGGAACCCTTACAGCGATAATACCTCACCAGGACCAAATATTTGGTCCATATGCACAAACGCAGGCTTATGGATTACACATCGCAACGCCCTAATGTGCACGACACAAACCTTCAATACCTGATTGATTATTTTCACTGCTATCTATCGATAGAATATCCCAACCTCAGCCTCCATCTTGGAAGACCTCATAGTGGAGTACATACATCGCTCCTCCACCACACTGCCGGCCCTGTTCTGACCGCAATATTGTACAACTTGCTCGTAAACATTGGGACATGCACTATGCGGACACTAAAAAGTTAATGTATACACATTCCTCCAGAAACGACATGGAGGCCAAATAGTCTCTCTTCACTTCCGGTTGGCAGGCGCCCTGTCTCGGTTCATTAAATTCCGTTAGGCATATATATATACTTTTTTTGTCCTGTACCTTACAGACATGCTCTCAATATATTTTGACATCTTTGACACATAACTCCATTCAACACAACTTTATTGATACGGAGCCCACCACGCGCTACCTGAAACCTATGTAGTCCCTTTTCAGTGTCTACTCAACAAGGGCACTTTTCACTGATACACCTGACCTCAATGATTGGCACACCCGCACAGATACGCGGCACCTGATGAAAAACAAAAGGTATTTAAACTGCCTCCTAGCTACCGGTCCTCATCGACGGAATCCAGGCAGCAGGTTGCAGTAGGTATGGAGCATGGGCCAGAGATCTTGACGAAGTAAGTGGGGCTTTGGGGGTCTCGTTTCCCAACTCGTGGATACAAGTCCACACACTGCTTGGGAACTTCGCTGTAAACTTTCTTGTTTCTCTCTCCTCTCACACGCATAGTGTGTTGTATGTCTACAGGTCCATCCCCTCACAAGATTCATGTTGCTCATTCAGAAAATATCAGTGTAAGCCACTTTTTTACCTTCTCCACTCAAACTTTGAGTAGACCTGACGCTTTTGTACTTAGAACACAGTAGCACATAAATAACGGCAATAATGAACAGCCACTTTTTCACAAGTGTCACTATCCGTTTCCTTTTCGCTTATTATCCCGCATAGTGTACGGACACGACGTCCATTCAGTCACATTTCCATGTGAAAAAGGGAAGCTTTTACCCTCTAAATGTTCATGTCTGTGTGTTTTTGTTTGTCCTTTCCTTCCCAACAGGAATTGAGCAAACGAAAGCCAGAATACTTAGAAACCTGGCTGAAACATGTAGACCTCACAGGATACTAGAGATATAACCCAATCTCCACATATATCTGCCCTCTCACTTTTAACACTGCCAGGGGCCCACCATTAAATTTCTCTAACTTCTCGGGACCCACTGGACAGTTTTTAACCTACACTCATTCACTTCACTGCACTCTCACTTTACAAAACCCGCTCCGCTGTAGTCAGGTGTCAAAGCACACCCGAGGTGCACTCGGTATCTTGGGTGTGACCAGATGATGAAACATGCCACCAACTAGGTCGGTGGGTGAGGGTCTTCATACAAAAACAAAGTGTTTTTCACCCAGACATGGATATCTAGCTTCTATCTAATAGCTAGTTCTCATTAATATTTACCTATATTATCAGGGGAAGTGAACTAGTCCACAGTTTTTCCCCTCTCTCTCCCTTGATTGTATCATTATTGAAAAGATAAGCAATTCCTTGAGAGGTACAAGAGTGTTTTTTATCCATGATGCCCGTGAGTGGAACTGAGTTCAAATAAAAGTTTTGCTAATGGCCCTTCTTGTTGTTCTGCAGGTCTTTTCATCTATTTGAAAAAGGTAGCTGTGAGTGCTAGCCTCGGCCACGAGCATGATGGCCAACTTTTAAGAAGTAGGTCTGTGGTGATTCCTGTCTCTAAAATGCTCTCATGATCTTGCACAAAGCATTTAACCTAGGTGAAATCACATAATTTTCAGTATTTTTGCGTCACAAAAGTAACACAAAATTACCAAAATTAATCCCGTGACTCTGCAATAATTCAGAATTCACTCAGGCCTACACGTGTTCAGGGCACACATTTTAAGTTTCCAGAAAGAAAAGACATTCACTGAATATTATAAGTGCCTGTTGAATAGTTTTCAATAAATACCGTGCTCAGATTCACTAAGACTTGCGTCAGTACAAACCCAATGCAAAGCAGTCCACAGTGGCTCCTCTGAGTTACTATCCAGCTCACTGAAAAAAGTGTTCTTTTCTCGGTGCTTTATTCAGTTTCAGTCACTTTCCAGCGCAAACATCCATAGGCCTTGATGTAAAGCCCGGATAAATAAGATAGATTGACTGGACTTTCAGTCAAAACTAACGCCTGGGAAATATGGTGCAAAGGATCAGGAATGTATTCATGTCCCCCAGAAAGCAAAGCGGTTGCATGGGTGCTGCCATTCACAGTACGCACCACTCTGACCAGGGCCGACTTTAGCACTGGTGGCTCCCGGTGCTACAATACTTTTTGGCGCCTTCACACCTCATGACCGCCTCTTCGTATTCTCTCACTACCACCTGGCAAAAGTGCCCCTCATCTCTCCAATCAGAAGTTATTGCTAAACACAGCCTTTCCCCCCCTGAAGTCAGCACCCCCTCCACAGGTTAGCGCCCAGTGCGACCGCACCGTTCGCACTGCCCTAAAACCAGCTCTGCGTCTGACCGCTCTGCAGTTGTCTACGTGGAAGAATAGGTACTGGAAGGGTATGCTTCCGTACAAACATACACAAGACTGTACATACTCTCTCCCCTCTGCCCTATGGCATGTCTGCGTATCGTGCAAGGCAGACCTTATCTGCAAGTGCACAGCAGGTGACACCAGCATCAGGACAATCTTGATAGATAGGGTGCAATGTTTTTCCTTCATCCGGCACAGCAGGGCGAATTTGCTGTGCTACATCGCATGGAAACTTGGTAAATTTGCACCCATGTATCACCGACTCCCAATATAAACCTGGAAGACAAAACCGGCTCAAATCCCTGACTGGAGAAGTCACAGCTCAAACTCGTTAGAAGAGAGTATTCATCCTACATAATTTACTTTTGTAAAAGTTCAGTATTTCATCAGTGTTAAGGTCTCAACTATATAAAAAAAAACATGGATTAAAGTAAAATCTACTCTTCCTTGGAAGAAATAGCTTATTCTGGATGATTAACGATTTACTTGCCCTCATTAAAGGGCCAGGATGACCCCAATTTCAATATTTTTATTTAACATAAAATGATTAACAGGGTAATTGTGAAGAGCTGGGTTTCTCCGGAGATCTTGTGTTCCACTGGTGTGTTTACTTGCGATACTTTGGAGTTTTAAACTAATTACCTCAGCTCTGACCTTTTTATGCTGCTAACAAACAATCCTTTGTCCCTGTAGATCCCGCAAGCCTATTATGTTTTCCTCTCACTGCTCTAAATGCATTGATTGCCAATTACCAGTTTATAAAGCTGCCAAGTCAACTATATCAAATTACTTTTTTGTGGGTTTTACTGTTTGCCTTAATATATTTATATGAATGTCCCTACCCGAGCTTTCAATATGAAACTAAAGTTGTTAAAACCGGTATTTAATTACAAAAGTAGCTTCCGACCTTCATGAGTAAATACACGAAGAATTCTTCGGCCTGTTCGAGCACATACTGCTGCGGCGTGTATGAGTAGTACTTTTATGTACGTGCTGGAGCTGGCAGTAACCACACCTGATTATCCCTTCTCATTTTAGTGGCACTGTGCATTACACCCAGGCCCCCCTTGTCCTCGGCCGATTCATTACTAATGAGGTGATTCCACCTCGCAAGACAGAAAAAAGAACGAGAACACAAGAAATATACAGGGACATCTTAAGGATTTTGTGGTCCCGGGGCCGATTGTATTTTGGGGGCCCCTGTTCGGAACAGTTTGGAATTTATGATCCAGTTTCAGACAAGTCCCTGACACACTGACAGGCACACTCGTCCAAATTCTAATATTCAGGGATACTGATATGTGTTTTCAATATTGTAACACAGCAGCAGCTCACCAGTATTACTGCAAATAACCTCTGTGACACCCTCACATTTCTCATATATGAGGTCCCATTTTGATCCAAAATAAACTTTATTTAAGGATATTGCATGAAACATAAACACATTCCTCTGTAAAAAGTCTGTAATAGACTTTCACATAGCAATAAATAAAGAGAAACAGTATTCAAAACAATCTGTTGAAGAATTATTCAAGGTCATCAGGGCAAGACTGGCTCTAGTGGGGTGCCCTTTGAAAGGCTGGGGCCCTGGCCCATAGCCCACTCTGCCCATGTCTTAAAACGTCTCTGGAAGTATATGCCTCTCCCATAAAGGTAGAGCCTTCATAGGCAATACTTACCCACCATTACTCCTGTCCCTTTTTTGATGTGAATGAATGAATCAGCATTTGTATAGCGTGCAGCTACTCCAAAGAGATTCCAGGCACTAGCAGGGCACCTCCACACTTAACAGTTAGGGACACTTTAGTTGCAGAATAGCCAGGTTTTTAGTTGCTTCCTGAAAACGGTCATTTCCACCATGGTACGAAGAGCCAGTGGGAGTTGTTTCCAGGCTTGGGTACCCAAGAACGCAAAAGATCTTTATCTGGTTCTAACCCTTCGGACCCTGGGAATAATAGTCAAATGGCTGGAGGATGACCTCAGAGTACTAGACGGGCTCTAGTGCGACATCCTCTTCCTGATGTAGTTGGCGCCATTACTATGTAGGGCTTTACGTACCAAAACCAGTACCTAGAATGTAATCCTCTTTTTCACTGGTAGCCACTGCAGGGCCCTGAGATATGGGGACATATGAGTTTGAGGGGCCAGATTAAGGTTTAGTCTAGCCGCCACATTTTGAAACAACTTGCAAGTTGTTCAGGAGATAATTAGGCAAACCTAAGTATAGGACATTTCCATAGTCCAGTCTGGAAGTGATTAGGGCCTGAATCACTCTTTTCCTTGTGTCAGTTGACAGAAGAGGTAGAAATTTCTTTAGGGCTCGTAGCAGCCTGAAACAGGTGCCTACCAGGGCTTGAATTGGAGATTTCATAGATAAAGTATTATCAATTTGAGCATCCAAGTTTTTTACGGAATTTTGAAGAGTGGCCAGCGGAGGCATATCATGGGGCCACCATGACCTCCAGATCTTAGAAGGTGGAGTTCCGAAAAAACAATCTCCGATTTATCAGTATTGCATGACATGCAAGATGAGGAAAAGCCCTCGAAATTGGCCAACATCCAAACACAATATCTGCAACTGCTGTTGAAGAATTATTCAAGGTCATCAGGGCAAGACTGGATCTAGTGGGGTGCCCCTTGAAAGGCTGGGGCCCTGGCCCAGAGCCCACTTTGCCCATATCTTAAAACGTCTCTGGAAGTATATGCCTCTCCCATAAAGGTAGAGCCTTCATAGGCAATACTTACCCACCATTACTCCTGTCCCTTTTTTGATGTGAATGAATGAATCAGCATTTGTTTAGCGTGCGGCTACTCCAAAGAGATTCCCGGCACTAGCAGGGCACCTCCACACTTAACAGTTAGGAACACTTTAGTTGCAGAATAGCCAGGATTTTAGTTGCTTCCTGAAAGAGGTCAGTTCCACCGTGGCACGAAGAGCCAGTGGGAGTTGGTTCCTGCGGACCCTGGGAATATTAGCCAAATGGCTGGAGGATGACCTCAGAGTACTAGATGGGCTATAGTGCGATATCCTCCTCCTGATGTAGTTGGCGCCATTACTATGTAGTGCTTTCTGTACCAAAACTAGTACCTTGAATTTAATCCTCTTTTTCACTGGTTGCCACTGCAGGGCCCTGAGATATGGGGACATATGAGGTTGAGGGGTCAGATTAAGGATTAGTCTAACCGCCACATTTAGAAACAACTTGCAAGTTGTTCAGCAGATAATTAGGCAAACCTAAGGATAGGGCATTTCCATAGTCCAGTCTAGAAGTGATTAGGGCCTGGATCACTGTTTCATTTGTGTCAGTTGACAGAGGAGGTAGAGATTTCCTCAGGGCTCATAGCAGCCTGAAACAGGTGCCTACCAGAGCTTGAATTTGGGATTTCATAGATAAAGTATTATCAATTTGAGCACCCAAGTTTTTTACAGAATTTTGAAGAGTGGCCAGCGGAGGCAATTCCTGGGGCCACCATGACCTCCAGATCTCAGAAGGTGGAGTTCCGATAAAAACAATCTCCGATTTATCAGTATTGCATGTCATGCAAGACAAGGTGAAGGCAGACCCTGCAGGGCTATGCTTGCAGCTGGGAGCAGTCCTTTCCTCTCTAGCAGGGTGGGAGACGATTAGTATCGGGCACCTCTTTCTATTCGCTGGGCTTAGGGTGCTTAGGGAGAGTGGTGCAGGAGCACTGCGTTTGGGGAGAAGCCAGCAGCAGTGTCTTACTCTTCCTTCCAGGTGCCAGTGTGTGGCATGCATAGTGAAAGGGTGGACTGCGCATGTGCAGTATGGGGCTGTTTTCTCCCTTGGAAAGCAAAAGGGAAGTTAGATTGTAATTGTAATTGTATTTATATAGCACTTACTACCCCTGATGAGGCGTCAAGGCGCTTTTTGGCAAGTAGCACACTACTTTGGAACCCAAAGGATTAGTGGTGGATTAGTAACGGGAAATATGATTAGAGTATTATTATTATTAGTATAGGGAGGTACAATGTGTAATTTGAGCGGAGGAAATGCCAGTCTTGGAAATAGATTGAATGGAGTAATGTAGGGATAGAATAGGGAAGAAAACCAGAAGTTTTAATTTGGAAATTATAGTAGTAGGTTGGGGTCTGGGATGAGTAAAGGAGCGATGGAGAATGGAAGGGCCTGTAGAGAGGGAGAGAGAACATCTCATTAGAAAAATTAGGTTTGGGTAGAGTCAAGGGAAAGATAACAAGATGGAAGAATTTAGAAGGGTTGTTTGGGAGATCATAGAAGTAAACTGGTGTTTGGGGTGATCTAGGAGGAGTCTAAGAAGGGTTATTTTGGAGACCATAGTTGTAGAAAGGGTTTGGGATCAGAGTGAAGATAGAGGATACATTGATAGAGGTGTAGGGTGATGGTAGGAGTAAAGCTTTCGAGAGAGCAATTTTCTTTTTCTTGTTCAATAGGACTAAAATAAATATACAGATGCATGATTAGATAGTAAGGGAATATATGTGTCAGGAATGTTTTATATTGAGATTTTTTGTGTGGAGTCGTGAGAGGAGATATTGATGTAGTGGTTTTCTGTGAAAAATGTGTATGTGCAGTACTGCTGGTGAGAGGTATTTGCATAGTACAACAGTGGTGATGTGTTTTGGAGAAGGGTATGTTTTGTGTAAGAGGGGATGAAAAAGAGTTATGAGTGCTTGTTTTAGATCTGATCACTGCAATAGGTAATGTGTGTGATGGAATGGTGTATAAGGATTGTATGTTTGTGAGTAAGAGTTAAAACAAGGAGGTGGAAATTTTGGGATGGAGTACCGGAAGGCTAAGTATAGATTTTGTCATGATAAAAAGAGATCTGTTAGGAGGCTGTATAGGATAGATCTGTATTTTGTTTGAGCAGGGAGTGTGTGTATGGATGCATTAAAGCTATGTATAATGTGGGTTTGTGTTGTGCTGGTTATGTGTGTATGTGTTAGTGGTATAGGACAGTTGTGTTTTTGTGAGAATGCAGGTACCATAGTATTATAGTTGGGGTAGAATTATATGTAGGTGTGGTTTGTGGGGTTTTGTAGTGGTTGTGTAGTGGTTCAATATACATTGAAATCTGTATGAGGTTTGTTTGCGGTGCATCAGTAGAATGCTGTTAGATCTGGGGGTCTCTAGTTGGCAGGGTAGGTACCACTGTCCAAGTAGGGAACCTTGCTTCTAGTCAGGGAAAGGGGGATACACTGTTAAGATAACCCCTGCTCACCCTCTAGGTAGCTTGGCCTGAGCAGTCTAGGCTATCAAAGGCAATGTGTAAAGTATTTGTACCAACACTCACAGTAACACAGTGAAAACACCACAGATTTACTCCACACCAGTTTTAGAAAAATAATGTATCTTTACTTAAAACTTCACAAGACCAAATACTACAGACAAACCAACATATAATTCAAAAAGGTTACTTTAAAGATAGTTCAAGAGTTTGCAGAAAGTACTCCAGGATGTAAAAGTCAGTGTCCTGCACAATGCGACTCTCAATGCACAAAATGCGACACTTTCGTGCCCAACAGTACCTGTAGTTGCGATAAGGTTCCCAAAAGCTATAACAAGGAAGATGGCAAAGGCGATGCGATGCTCCTGAGATCCTGGGGAGGCTTTGCAGCAGCCCTGCTTCACGCAGCAGAGGTGGATGCGCCGGCTCCGATCTGTAGGGGGAGGATGCGATACCTTTGGCTTTCGTTGCGTAGGTTTCTTAGGGGGAAGCTTCACGCACAGGTTCGATGCGACACTCTTCGATGTGGTGCGATGCGTGGCGCAGCGTTGCCTTCCGGCGCCGCAACTCTCGATGCGCCACGGAACGGGACTCTGCGTCGACGCACGCAGCGATTGGAGACTTTTCACGCACCGGCAGTGGTGCGGCCCGCAAACTGGTTCTGCGACGACCCTCGCAATGGCAGGAAGCTTCACGCTTCGGGACGATGCTCGACGCACTCGGCGATGCGGAGACCCTGCGTGTTGCGATGGTGCCGCGATGAAATTTTCCACGCACTCTCGTCTTGCGACACGCAATCGGATGATGCGCTGGGTACCAGTCACTCTTGTTCACGCTTCTGCTTCCCAGCTCCCTCAACACAGCAAAACGACCTCCTGAAGCCCCAAGACTGGGCAAGCACTCCAAGGCAGGTCAGAACTCTCTCAGCAGAGTTCCAGGGGAGCTGGTGGTGAAGTCCTTTTGTTCCTGGGACTTCTTAACAGGGAGCCAGCTCTTCTCAGGCCCTTGGAGATCAGAATCAAAAGAAGGGGACACAGCAAAGTCCTTCCCCTCTCCTTGGCAGCAAAGCAAAACAGCAAGCAGGCAGTCTTCTCCTCTTCAGTTTCTTCCAGCTTTCTCCTTGGCAGAGGTTTCTTCTTAGTTCCAAAGTGATCTAAAGTTTAGGTGTCTGGGGTCCTCTTCTTATACCCCTCCAAGCCTTTGTCTCTCTTTGTTCCAGTGGGGGGATTCCCCTGCTCAAACCGGTTCCTGGGTGTGCTCTGCTCTGGAGCACCTGGTTCCTTTCAGAGTGAGGGGCAGGGTCGTTAGACGCTCAGCAGGAGGTGGAGCCTTCTTTGTGCCAGCAGAGGCAGAGTCCTCAGCCTGGCCAGCAGGGGGTGGAGCCAACTTTGTGTTTGGCAGGGACAGCCCTATTCAAACCCAGGGACTACTCCTCCCACCCATCTAAAGCAGATCTCCCTATTCACCCTGCTGCTGACTCATCCAGGCTCCTGGAGCCACCTGGCCCATCACATGACACCCTTCAGCCAACCAGCACACAGGCAGGTTAAACCGGAGAATAGCTACTTTCTAAAAAGTGCTATTCTCACACAGTGAATTTAAAAACCATCTTGCTAAAAAGATGTATAATTAAATTCTGAACACAGAGATACCAAACTTGGATTTTCTATCTTGCCCTTATGGGAAGATAGGCATGTAAACAGCCTTCCCCATTCTATCCTATGGGCAAGATAGCCTCTCAGCAGTGAAAAACGAAAATGGCTGTAATTCACTACCAGGGCATGTTACACACCTCAGTACATGCCCTACCTTTCAGATACACTGCACCCAGCCCAGGGGGGTACCTAGGGCCACCATAGGGATGCCTTACATGTACAGAAAGGGAAGGATAAGGCCTGGTCAGTGGGTGCACTGGCCAGGTCGACATGGCAGTCCTGGACTGCACATAGGCACTGCAAGCAGGCCTAAGACATCATTTTTAGCGCTACTCCTGTGGTTGGCACAATCAGTGCTGCAGCCCACTAGTAGCATTTGGATCACCAGCCCTGGCACACGCAGTGCACTTTACTAGGGGCTAACAGGTGAAACAAATATACCAATCCTGGATAACCAATCAATATAACAATTTATACAGAGAGCATATGCACTTTAGCACTGATCAGCAGTGGTAAAGTGCTCAGAGTCCTATTGCCAACAACCACAGGTCAGAAAAAATAAAGGAGGAAGAAGCAAAAAGTTTGGGGATAACCCTGCAAAAAGGGCCGTTTCCAACACAACCCCCTTCCAGCCTAAAGCCAGGGTAGACCAAGCGATACCTCGATGGGATTCCCTGCTTAGGGCGATAGAACACGGAAACTGGCCCAAACAGCAGGGTACTATTCCTGTTCTACGCCTTCCTGAACCCGGTTGGATCTCTCCATCCATACTCTCAGGGTTCACCAAGCCAACCCATGTGGAACCCTTCTCTTCACCTGTGGACACCACCTGTGTAGCACCTAGCCTTAACTTGCTCACAGGTGTGTCCCAACAGACAGACAGCAAGCCGCAGTGACCAGTGACAGTGGTCAGGGATGAGACCCAGGCCTTATGCCTCTCAGGGCCCTCAAACACCTGTGGCATCAGAAGGTGGGGGGCAGTAGCCCCAGGTGCTGGGCACCCTTTGTCCACTTCCTTTCCTGTCAGGTCTGGTCTGACAACCTGGCACTGACCCACCAGCCCCGGGCCTGTATCCGGTGGCTGGACAGGAGTCTGGAGTAGGCTTTTCCATACCCAGTCCTCCTCTTCCTTGGGGCTCTGTACCCTCCCACCTGGAGCGGTACCCCCTTCTAGAATAGTCAGGGCACCTGTGGCAGGTGTCCTGCACCATTCGCCCACCCGTTCAGGGGTTCTATCCTGCAACTGGGATCCCAGGTCAGGGGGGACACCCCGGACCTGGCCCTCCAACCTAGGGTCTACACCCACCAGGTGAACTGGGGTCAGAGGCGAGGACTCCCTCCCTCTGCACCCCCTTCCAGAGTGCTGCACCCTCCTACTCGGAGTGGTACACCTCAAAGACAAACTGGTAGAGACACTGGTTACAGATGTCCCTCCCTCCAGTTTAGGACCTCTCTCCAGCAACTGGTCTCCCAACCTAGGGTCTAAACCCTCAGGTTGCACACCGGCCTGGCATGCCAGGACTTCCGGGGACTCACACAGTATCTCCCCGAGGGTGACACATGACTCATGTGTCTCGTGACAGTCTGCCTGGCGCAGATCTCCCGGCCCCTGTCCACCTGACAGTGCACGAAGATCCCCCAGGACAGAAGTGGTGTCACCATGGTCACTCCTAGGGGACTCAGCCCTTCTGGCTGGTCCCTGACCCACTGGTTCTCCCACTGGGGAACACATCCCCCTCTCACCCCTCAGTCTGGACTTCTGCACCCTCCCAACTGGAGCGGTACCGCCAGACACCAGAACCACTGCAGCTCTGTTTACAGAGGCTCCAGGTTCTCCTGACACTAGGAGATCCTCCTCAAATGGCCTACTAGCACGGTCTAGGCCCCCAACCTGGTGTTCCCTTAAGGAACCCTCCAGGCCCTGAGACTGGGTTTCGGGCACCTTGGGATCTACAGTCCCACACTCACCCCTTCTCCACTGAGACAGGATGTGAGCCCCTACACCCCTCCCACTACACTGGGACCTAACCGGGCTACACTGAACCTCTTCCACCTCACAGGTCTGGAAGATATCTGGGCCACTCCTTTTGGGATCACTCCCCAATGCCTCTCCAGACCTTCTGGTATCCAACCAAAGGTCTGCCTCCAACGCAAGCTCTCTGGAACCAGAGAACTCACACTCCACCGGGTGTTGGCATAGCTCTGGAAAACAGGGACTTAAAATATGCTCTCCAACAGATGAATCACACAGCCCCCCACAGTTGTTAACCCAGCTACCGTTTGCCTCACCCTCCAGTGCCTCACACAAGTACCCCACACCACTCTCCTGAGATTGGCAAGACAGTACCTGACTGTCTCTGTCACACAACTCACACTCTTCTGGGCGGTCTTCACACTCACACACCAAGGTTTCTACCATGGGGGAACCCCTCTCCCTGTACCTCTCATCTAGGGTCAGTAGAGTGTCCCTCCCACCACTAGGAATATGGTCCCCTGTGCCAGTTCCCCAATCCACTTCAGGGACACTGCACTCCACTGGAACTACATCATAAACCTGAACCCCCTGGTGTATGTCAACCCCCTCCTTCAAGTCAGGTGCCACATCTCTGGGTGTTTGTACCTTTCTTTCAGCACTAGAAACTACAATCTTGCTGCCACCATCTGAGCTGGACTCCACCTCCAACTCAGCAAAGCTCACTTCTTGAGCTAACCATTCTCCTTCAGCTGAGACACTCATGGCCTCAAGCCTCTCGAGCTCCAAATCAATCTCCCTCATCCTCAACTCACGAGCCAGAAGCAATTTCTTCTCCTCCAAGGCACGGGCATTCCTGCTCTCCTCCGCCGCCTTGTCTACTTCCGATTGCTTCATTTTCATTTTCATTATTTCCAATTCATGGTTTCTCACACTTTGATTCTCCTCCAACTCCTCTGGAGTGAGACTCCTACTGGAATGGGAGCTGCCAGCCCTTGAGACTGGTCCGACCACGGGCAGATCTTGGGGAACAAAACCATCCTCTTCATTTGCATCATCTTCCTCTTGGGCCTCCCAACAGGCCTTCAAGAATCTTTGTAGCACATCCTTTTTAGATCCGCTTTTCACAGGGCAACCAAGGTCTTTGCAGAATTGCTTGAGCTCCTCAACTTTGTACGAATACAAATCCTCAATGGAAAACTCCAAATCTGCCCTCTCACTTGTTGCCACCTGAGACATGATGCTCTTGAAGAGTTACTCAAAAATAGAATCAAAAATAATACAGTATGTGGTTGTCTATTGGTCTGCACTCCTAGTGATGTACACCAATTACTGTGGGTCAAGTACAAATACAAGTTCAATCCTCACCGCTGACCACCAATGTTAGATCTGGGGGTCTCTAGTTGGCAGGGTAGGTACCACTGTCCAAGTAGGGAACCTTGCTTCTAGTCAGGGAAAGGGGGATACACTGTTAAGATAACCCCTGCTCACCCTCTAGGTAGCTTGGCCTGAGCAGTCTAGGCTATCAAAGGCAATGTGTAAAGTATTTGTACCAACACTCACAGTAACACAGTGAAAACACCACAGATTTACTCCACACCAGTTTTAGAAAAATAATGTATCTTTACTTAAAACTTCACAAGACCAAATACTACAGACAAACCAACATATAATTCAAAAAGGTTACTTTAAAGATAGTTCAAGAGTTTGCAGAAAGTACTCCAGGATGTAAAAGTCAGTGTCCTGCACAATGCGACTCTCAATGCACAAAATGCGACACTTTCGTGCCCAACAGTACCTGTAGTTGCGATAAGGTTCCCAAAAGCTATAACAAGGAAGATGGCAAAGGCGATGCGATGCTCCTGAGATCCTGGGGAGGCTTTGCAGCAGCCCTGCTTCACGCAGCAGAGGTGGATGCGCCGGCTCCGATCTGTAGGGGGAGGATGCGATACCTTTGGCTTTCGTTGCGTAGGTTTCTTAGGGGGAAGCTCCACGCACAGGTTCGATGCGACACTCTTCGATGTGGTGCGATGCGTGGCGCAGCGTTGCCTTCCGGCGCCGCAACTCTCGATGCGCCACGGAACGGGACTCTGCGTCGACGCACGCAGCGATTGGAGACTTTTCACGCACCGGCAGTGGTGCGGCCCGCAAACTGGTTCTGCGACGACCCTCGCAATGGCAGGAAGCTTCACGCTTCGGGACGATGCTCGACGCACTCGGCGATGCGGAGACCCTGCGTGTTGCGATGGTGCCGCGATGAAATTTTCCACGCACTCTCGTCTTGCGACACGCAATCGGATGATGCGCTGGGTACCAGTCACTCTTGTTCACGCTTCTGCTTCCCAGCTCCCTCAACACAGCAAAACGACCTCCTGAAGCCCCAAGACTGGGCAAGCACTCCAAGGCAGGTCAGAACTCTCTCAGCAGAGTTCCAGGGGAGCTGGTGGTGAAGTCCTTTTGTTCCTGGGACTTCTTAACAGGGAGCCAGCTCTTCTCAGGCCCTTGGAGATCAGAATCAAAAGAAGGGGACACAGCAAAGTCCTTCCCCTCTCCTTGGCAGCAAAGCAAAACAGCAAGCAGGCAGTCTTCTCCTCTTCAGTTTCTTCCAGCTTTCTCCTTGGCAGAGGTTTCTTCTTAGTTCCAAAGTGATCTAAAGTTTAGGTGTCTGGGGTCCTCTTCTTATACCCCTCCAAGCCTTTGTCTCTCTTTGTTCCAGTGGGGGGATTCCCCTGCTCAAACCGGTTCCTGGGTGTGCTCTGCTCTGGAGCACCTGGTTCCTTTCAGAGTGAGGGGCAGGGTCGTTAGACGCTCAGCAGGAGGTGGAGCCTTCTTTGTGCCAGCAGAGGCAGAGTCCTCAGCCTGGCCAGCAGGGGGTGGAGCCAACTTTGTGTTTGGCAGGGACAGCCCTATTCAAACCCAGGGACTACTCCTCCCACCCATCTAAAGCAGATCTCCCTATTCACCCTGCTGCTGACTCATCCAGGCTCCTGGAGCCACCTGGCCCATCACATGACACCCTTCAGCCAACCAGCACACAGGCAGGTTAAACCGGAGAATAGCTACTTTCTAAAAAGTGCTATTCTCACACAGTGAATTTAAAAACCATCTTGCTAAAAAGATGTATAATTAAATTCTGAACACAGAGATACCAAACTTGGATTTTCTATCTTGCCCTTATGGGAAGATAGGCATGTAAACAGCCTTCCCCATTCTATCCTATGGGCAAGATAGCCTCTCAGCAGTGAAAAACGAAAATGGCTGTAATTAACTACCAGGGCATGTTACACACCTCAGTACATGCCCTACCTTTCAGATACACTGCACCCAGCCCAGGGGGGTACCTAGGGCCACCATAGGGATGCCTTACATGTACAGAAAGGGAAGGATAAGGCCTGGTCAGTGGGTGCACTGGCCAGGTCGACATGGCAGTCCTGGACTGCACATAGGCACTGCAAGCAGGCCTAAGACATCATTTTTAGCGCTACTCCTGTGGTTGGCACAATCAGTGCTGCAGCCCACTAGTAGCATTTGGATCACCAGCCCTGGCACACGCAGTGCACTTTACTAGGGGCTAACAGGTGAAACAAATATACCAATCCTGGATAACCAATCAATATAACAATTTATACAGAGAGCATATGCACTTTAGCACTGATCAGCAGTGGTAAAGTGCTCAGAGTCCTATTGCCAACAACCACAGGTCAGAAAAAATAAAGGAGGAAGAAGCAAAAAGTTTGGGGATAACCCTGCAAAAAGGGCCGTTTCCAACAAATGCCATTGCTGATTTTGTGTTTGGATGTTCGCGAATGTCGAGGGCTTAAGGTGGAACCTAATAAGTGAAAATTGGGCAGCATCTCTGGCCGTAGGCCCAGCCCAAATAGGCCCAAACAGGCAACTGCCCTTGTTCTCTCCTCCCAGCCCAAACAGGCAACTACACGTGCCATCTCCGCCCTGCCCAAACAGGCAACTGTCTTTGTCCACTCTGCCCTTAGCCTTGATGTCCGGGCTGAGACGCCCTGAGCCATATGATTAAATTTGCCCTACTGGCCAATGGTACCCTTACCCTAACCCTAAGCCCTGGAGCCAGTGGGAGGCCTGGCCCTATTAACCAATCACAGCTCTAGTCCTAACAGCCAATCAAAGCCAAAACCCTAATGCCTAATTCTAATAGGAAACCCTAGCCATAGTAGCCAACCAGAACCCTAGCCCAAACAGCCTATGCAGCAACACCTCTGACAACAAGAACCACAAACAACAGCACTCAGCACTTGTAGACCACACAGCATCAAGCTTTTAGTTGACATCTTTAAAATTGTTACACCACATCCATGCCATCTGAGCAGACCCATGAGCTCGAAACACATCAGACCGGAAGTTGAATAGTAGTAAAGTAATTGCACTACTAGGACTTTGGGACCTGCCCTGTTAATTACCCAAAAGCATGAAAGATGGTTAAGCAGATGTTGCTCAGTTAAATGGCGGTTGGAAGTACGGTAATCCTGAATAGTGAGTTCTTTTGTGGATTGTTCCTGGCTGATATATTTCTCTCTGCGCATAACATGGGGAAGCATTCTTTGAAGCACATGCATCTGTCTTCCTCCTTTTCTTCGGATTCTTCTTCCTCGTTGCCTCCTGCTAAACACTGCCCAGAGAGCAAGGGGGAGTAGTTAAAGTGCCTGAAAAAGGAAACTCTGTTAGAGCTGGCTCCAATAAAAGATGTGGGAAGAGAAAAACAAAGATCTCGCTCGCCTTCCTCCTCGGATGCAGAAGAGAAGGTGCGGTTTGCATGGGACCATAAAGAAAAATACATTTTGAAGGGTATGCTACCGGAGTTGGTGCCTCATATTAGAAGCAATATGGGATTTAAGGAAGGTGAGTTTCTGGAATCTTCTGCTTATGGACTTCTGCACCAGTTTCAAAGTGCTTCTGAACTGGATTTTCCTATGAATCATTTCATCATAGTTTCCAAAAATGGGAATGGAGGGATCCTGATAAAATAATAATGCTTAATTTTATGGCTAAGTTAACCTGCTTAGAGCAGGGGTCTTCAAACTGTGGGGCGCGACCCCCAGGGGGGCCGTGGAGTGATGCAAAGGGGGTCGCGCCTTCCCAGTCACACTTCTGCCCGGCCCAAGGGCTTCAGCCCCCCCCCACCCCACACTTCCCCCGTCCTGTGTCTCAGCCCGGCTTCTGCAGTGAAACTTGAGCTGCTGGGGGCTCAGCGGGGCAGTGTCTGGATTCCTATCTCCGGCACCCCCGTGTTTTTTCACAGGTCTTTAAAGACCATTTGCATTTTAACATGCCTTTGTAAACTGCTTACCGAGGCTTAGGTTTTTTTGCTGGTTGCAGTACCCCCTGGGTCCCCACTGTGCCTATTCCTTACATTTGGATTTTACATTCACTGCCGTAGTGTGAGAATGCATTTCATGGAAAGGAATACAAAGTTGGCTTCCTGGGGGCGCCGTGTGTGAAAGTTTATTGTGCTTTTGAAGCACCTGCTGCAGCGTTTCTTTCCCCGCAATTACCAGGCCTCACATAAATGTCAAGATAACTCGTGTGATTAATTATCTTCCTGGAGAGAGATCAGTGTTTTGTATAGTTGAGGTTTTGACTTAGGTGAAGTTAGTGCAGAGGGTTAATATGCCTGCTGCAAAGAACGTGTACCAAGTAGATTACAGAGTGCGGATGATGTGAAGAGATCAGCAGGTTACTGCTTTCAAAAGAGACATCCTTTTGCTACTTGCAATTTATAACTTAAAGTCCTGATATAGAATAGTGAGCTATTAAATTTCATCCTAGAACAGCATGCACACTACAAAGAATACCTTATTAGACCATTGATTAATGTTGCAAAAAGGGTTAATTTGGCTAGAAATCAATTCTTATTATTAAAGAAAACTCCCAACTATGCTGTTTCTTTTTCGACTCTGAGTTTGTGCTTCTCCACACCAAGCACTCTTGAACTATACTGCCTACCAGTATGGATGACATGTGACTCCTATACTTTTAGTCCTTTGGCTTATGTAACATTTCCTATACACTGATTTACACACTTATGATTGTCTCTGTGTAATGTGTGTGTGATGCAAAGTGCTCGGACACCCCACACTGGTATGAGTGGCGCTATATAACTAATTCAATGCATCTGAGAGTGTGGGGTTATGGAGACTTGGTCACTGTTAAAGGGTGCTAGTGAGAGAATCCGTGGTGGGGGTGGTCATTGGGGGGGCACCAACAAACATTGTCGCACAGGGCACTACCAGCACTAAAGCCGGCCCTGGGAAGTATGCACAGATAAGCGCTGAAAATACCACTTTAGGTGACTGCTTTTTTTTTTACCGACTGGGCCATCAAAATAATCTGCTGGTAACCCTAACCATAGGACTGGAAGTTTGTTGCAGGATCAGCACATTATTTATTTCCTTCACCCTCGATCCCCGATTAATGCCGCAATAGTTTAACTTAGATCTTAAAGTCTACGCCCCGTCAATAACATGCTGAGTTACTTCATGGGTCTGGGAATGCACCCTGCATTCAGACAACTCATTCCTCATTCTCGCCCTTCATTGTCACGCTCACCCTGCACTCACAGTGATCACAATGCACTCACACTGATCACCATGCACTTGCACCATTCACCCGCTCACCTTGCACTCACAGCGATCACAATGCACTCACACTGATCACCATGCACTTGCACCATTCACCCGCTCACCCTGCACTCACAGTGATCACAATGCACTCACACTGATCACCATGCACTTGCACCATTCACCCGCTCACCTTGCACTCACAGCGATCACAATGCACTCACACTGATCACCATGCACTTGCACCATTCACCCGCTCACCCTGCACTCACAGTGATCACAATGCACTCACACTGATCACCATGCACTTGCACCATTCACCCGCTCACCTTGCACTCACAGCGATCACAATGCACTCACACTGATCACCATGCACTTGCACCATTCACCCGCTCACCTTGCACTCACAGTGATCACTCTGCACTCAAAATGCACTTGTCCTGCTCACACTATACCTCAACCTGCAGTCACACGAGTACACTACTCATCCTGCACTCATGTGACACTTCACTCACCTGTCCCCGTCACTACTCAATATGCAACTCACTCAAACAAGCCCATCAGTAATCATACATTCATTCATACCATTCTGAACTTGCATCCGCACCCAAAATGAGAGAGGACAGCAAGGGAGTGAGAGAATTTGATTGAAGAGGTCAGGGATGAGGAGAAATGTGAATTGCCGAAGAGAAGTGTGGACACGCAAGAAGTGAGTGTGATCCAAAGGTGAGGGCTTCTGTTAGAACAAAGGGGAGATGTGAAAGAGGAATGGGGGGACTGGAGAGGTGTAAGATACAAATAGACAAAAATTTGAATGAAGAGACGAGGTGAATGAGAAGTGCTGAGGGGCACGGGAGGTGACGGGGCCAGAGAGGCCATGAGATAAATGTGAGAGACTGTTAGAGATGAAGGCAGTGAAAGGACAGAATGGCAAGAGGTGATTAAAGGTGAAGTGAGAGGTTGAATGGGGAGAGTTCAGAAGTTGTAAAAAGGGGTGAAAGAAAATGACCTGCAAAGTGACAGAGGGATCCGGGGTTAGGAGAGGAGAGAGGGATGGAAGGGAGGGGGTGAGAGGAAAGCTGCATGGGTAAACAGCTTAACTCTACACAAAACCGCCAGGGTTTTAAGGGACCCCTGCTTCTTCCGGTCAGGGCCAGGTGAGCTTCTAATGTGGCAGCACGTATTGCTGCAGAGTGGAAGGCCCTTCACAAAGGTTGACTTGAAATCTTTCTGATGATAATTGCTGTTTTTTGGTTATAAATGGGTACTGATTGGGTGAAATCTTTCCTCAGCGTTACTTTGTGTAACAAATATCAAAATAATGAAGCAATGCTATCCCAAAATACGCGGCATCACATAACCTCATTTACATTTTCATCCCACGTAATTTAGTCAACCGGTTTAGACATTTTTGTCAGGAGGGGGTCCTTACGCCTCAAAATGTTGACAGGGGGGTCTCGGTATCCAAAAGTTTGAAGACCTCTGGCTTAGAGACATGCTGGAGAGTTTGCCAGAAGTTATTCCAATTTACTCTTTTGTGGCCAGTTTAGTTGGCAGGACCTCCTTGATGGATAATCAAAGATACTACTGATAAGCTGGTGGATTCTGTACTCTGGAAGACTTATTCAGAGGTGCATTTGGCTCTTCAAGCAGGCGTTTAGGAATCATATGTTTCTCAATGCTTGATTTCAGACATCAAAATATTTTTTCGAGCTATAGATGTTTCTTCTGACTTCATCTGTTTTTAGAATAAATTGAACGTCAAGTGAATTACATGTCTGACATTGTCTTTGATTTGGTGAGGGCTCCGGCTCTGCAGAGGGCGCCTGCATAGCAGCCAGGTGTAATCTAGTCCTGAAGGACTGGTGCACAGATTGGGCATAAAAGGCCCCAGTGTTAAGATTGCCTTTTTTATTGAACCCAGCTGTTTGGTTCAAAGCTGGTATTTAAAAAAAGAAGAATTAGTCTTCGTTGAAACAAACCTTTCTGGAGAAGCATGGTGCTTAGGGAAAGCCCTCTTTTCACCAGCACTTCCTGCATCAGCAACAACATCCGCAGGAAAGATTCTGTCCAAAGAAAGGTGGTAATAAGAAAGCCAAGTCACTGACAAAGCTTTGGTTCTGGCTATATGGACTCTCGCAATATTTGCAGGTTGGAGGAAGTCATCAGCATTTTCTACAGGCTTGGGAGTAATCTACTTCCGAGTGGGTGCTTGAGATCCTCAGTAAAGGGTACAGGTTAGAGTTTGTGACTCCCCTAGAGGATTCAGGAGTGAGACCAAATTGTTTGCCAGTGAAGGATATGAAAAGCCTGGATCTGTCTCAAGGCATGGAGTTTCTTCTACCAAAAGATGCCATCTTTTTGGTTCCCCCTTCATAGAGAGAAGGGGTACTGCTCAATTGTCTTTCTGGTGAAGAAATTAACAGGAGGTTTTCGGATGACCCTGGATCTGAAATTCCTCAACAAATTCATTTAGACTCTGCCATTCAAGATGGAGACTGTGTAACAGTTCATTGCCCTGGGAGTGAGGGATAATTTCATGTGCACTCTGGACTTACAGGATGTGTATTATCTCATGCCGTTTCACTCACAGGATCAGAGTTTCCTGAGGTTCTGTGTCAAAGAGAGAGATTTTAAATTCAGGGCGCTGCCATTTGACCTAAAAACAGCCCCCAGGTTATTCATGAAGATGATGGCTCCCTTAATTGCCTCGTTGTGTCTCCAAGGGATTCAAATATATCTACATATGGATGACTGGCTACTTCTCAGAGTCGGTTGCTTCAGGAGAGGGTGCTGGTCTACAAATCCATCCAGAAACATGGCTACCCTCTCAATGTGGGAAAATGCAAATTGATACTGTTATGGTCACACAAGCTTGCCACAGACACAAGCACAAACCCATGCATGATATAAGTCTAGATAGGTCATGCATACGACTATGAACACTATTACATAAATCCTGGGCATCACAAGTACATTTGTGGAGATGCAAAGCATGGCAGGATGTGTGGTAGTAAGTGTCTGTGCGCAATATGTCACAATGCGTGCCTGCCTTGAAGTTAAGTGAGCAAGCAACAAGGCAAACTATTGCCGCAATACACACATCACAAATGACCATGATAAAAGGCATACACATTGCCTCATCTTCAAGAGACAATCTAGGGCTGAAAACACAGATCAGTCTAGAACTGTCTGGGCATGGAATGCCCTCAAGTTAGACGACTGTCTTGTTCCTGTTTCACACGCAGCAAAACAATTTTTCGTGGATCTTCCATTTCTGATCTGTCAATTATTTCCATATTTTTGCAAAGCTTGTGCCATCCCCGTGAATTACAAATGTCACTAATTTGGAAGCAAAAAAGCTATAATATTTTATTTTTTCTACAAACTTAGTTGTTTCTGGAAAAAATCACAAATAAATGTAATTTTAATGGACCATTTTCACTCTGGTCAACAGGAATACCAGCATCGAAAAAACACTCAGAGTACTAAAGTGCATTGAGAACATAGAAATGGTGGGAAGGAGCTATACAAAAGCAAACAACATCACAGAATATAAAAACTGCACAAAAGACATGTTGTTGATGTCCAGTAATGCCCCCTCACGTTTCTGGTGATTTCTGGGCAGAACTTGCACTAAAACATGCTGATACTCTGAGGACTTAGGAGACTGCAAGTGCTATTGCAAGCAGGCTGGAACGGATTTTGAGGACCAGCTAAGACAACACCTCTAGAAACACCAACAAATCCACACTCAGAATGTACTATGCACTGATCAAGGAAGTCAGAAAAGCGTCTCTCGTGATCAGACTCAAATCGTGTACAAACTCCAGCAAAGAACTCTTCAACATCATCAAAGAATACACCAACCCGACAGCCGCTGCCAACACAATATCCCCTCACAGACACTGAGTGATGGACGACCTATCGGAATTTTTCCAAAACAAAATTCTCAAGATCTATTCCAACTCTGCACACAAACCTACCATAGAGAACAAACTGAAGCGCCCTCACCACAGATGATGCCACCAGAATCATGCAGACCATCTACTGAATGTCGCTTTACACCCCTGCCTTCACCATGTAGAAAACCTGGGAAGAACACTGATCAGCGCCAACTTCACGACCATTATCAACTCCTCCATCCTAAGTGGAAACTTCCTGGACAGCTGGAAACACACAAAGGTCACTGCCCTGCTGAAGAAACCCTTGGCAAACCTGAAAGACCTCAGCAACTATAGGCTTATCACTCTGCTACCCTTCCCGACCAAAGTCCTAGAGAAAGAGATCAACAAGCAGCTCTCTGCCCATCTTGAACATCACTACCTCTTGGACTCCACCCAGTCAGGTTTCCACAGCAACTACAGCACAGACACTTCCCTCCTGGTAGCAACAGATGGCATCTGATTAAAAGTGGACAGAGGAGAAACCGCTGCACTTATCCTGCTTGACCTCTTGGTGGTGTTTGACACCGTTTCCTATGCACCCTCATCACCAGACTTCAGGAGTTCAAGGACCTCTCCTAAGTTGGATCATCTCCTTCCTCTCCAACAGGGCACAATGAGTCAGACTCACTGCTTGCCTGCAGAGTCCCCCAGGGTTCCTCCCTCAGTCAAACCCTGTTCAATGTTTACATGGCACATCTCGGCCGCATCAGAAGAACCCAGGACATCAACATCATCTCCTATGCAGATGACACTCAGCTCATCCTCTCCCTTGCTAACATAAACAACAACACCAGGATTTACGTCATCGCTTACATGTCTGATATGGCCACTTGGATGCGAGATAACTGCATCCAACTCAACATGGGCAAAACAGAGATCCTGATCTTCAGAAATCAGAACTCCCCCTGGGGCTCTGCCCGGTGGACAGCTGACCTGAGTCCAATGCCCACGCCTTCAGACCATGCCAGTAACCTCTGCATCATCCTTGACAACAAACTTTTGATGAACAAACAGGTCAACGCCATGATCGCATCATGCTGGCAAATCATCAGAATGCGTTGCAAAATCATCAAATGGCTCCCCTCACACACACGACACACGGTCGCCCAAGTGCTCATCACCAGCAGACTCAACTACGGCAACAAACTCTACATTGGCACTTCTAACCAACTCACGCAAAGACTCCAAACCATACAGAAAACCACCGCCAGACTCTTCCTAGACATTCCTAGAAGTGCGCACATCACTCCCTGCCTCACAGAATTACAATGGATATGTATCCAGAAATGTTGCAAATTCAAGCTTTTCATCCATGCTTATATAGCCCTCCACAATGCAGGATCAGCCATCCTCAATAGCTGACTCCAACTCTACCAACCCTCCAGCCAGCTACGCTACACATTTCTCTTTCTCGCACAAATCTGCTGCAACGGCAGAAGTAAGACAGGAGGAGGTGATTTCTACTTCATTGCTGCTGAAGCTAGAACACTCTCCCTCTACACACGAGGACCGCCACTCCACTCATGTGGCATGGAGTGGGAACAATCAGGATCATTAGAGTGGTGAACATTCTGACAAAAGTGTGACTACAAAGGACACCACTCTCTCCGTTAACATCCTGCTGGTATCCCCTAAAATCTAGGGTCTTTAAAAAAAATAGTTTACAAAGGAACCCAAGTAGGATTCATCTGGGTTAACGTGTTATGTGGTGAAGCACTTGCATTACCAGTTAGGATAAACTAAACTACTTGGTGAATGTTGTACGGATCCTTTAGCCCTGACGCATGCCCCAGACCACATAGGCTAATTAGTGAAGGCAGAGACATGTTGGTGAGTAGTAGATGGGTCTGAGCCATCGTGGCAACCCGCCAAGATAACTGTTTTTAGATATAGCTAGAGTCCTCACGAATAAAGGTGATAACCGGGGAACAATAAGGTATTTTTAGATTGTCTGGATCCCGCATTGTTCAGTAGTTTCACTTAAGTTTTCGCAGAGTGTTCGCTGAGGTTGAGTCCACCCTGGTAGTATTATCTTAGCAGGGTGCGGGAGAGGACGCTGATGATGAAGCATGACACTATTATGTGTGTGAGGCATCCTCTTCAATTAAGGTTGGCCTTCCCGTTTTAAAATTGACCCTCGCTCAGTATTGCGGTTATATGGACTAACCTCTCCTATAATCTAGGCAGTGGTCTCCCTCGTGCATCTCTGATCTTCTCTGCAGGCACCTTCCTGGAGCACCACCGGACTTACGCTCCTGCTCCAGTGCCTGGATTCCCTCACTAGTGATAAGCTGCACCATTCAAATCAAGATAACATAACATATTTATCACCACTTGCCATCCTAGTTTATTATAACATCAGCAGAAGCACGAAATGACATGATTGGGCCAAAATACACAGCAGCTTGTTCGAGCCAAATATGTATTGAATGCCCGGATAGTTCTGTCACACATAGAGCAGTAGTTTCAATACTGTAAAAATCAGAAGGGGTCGATCAGTGAGAAGCCTAGAACTGGCCTGTCATGCGAAATAAACCCCAGATAATAAGTAAGGTGGCTTATCGACCAATAGTGCCAGCTCGGGGTTCTATGACCTTCGGCCTCGTGAACATTCGGGCCCACAATATAGAGCTATCTGTTCTGTATCCGCTCGCTTTATTTCAGTACAACTTCGGCGATGTCACCAGAAGGCTTGGCGATAATATAGCACCTTATTCTCCACTTAACACGGGGCAGAGGAGGCCATGGGTGCAATAATATATCGCCTACGTGGTCAAGGCATTTGGGATGAACTGCAGGTTTGCATCAAAGACCCTTGCAGATGACTCTGCTTGACAATGGCGGCAATAAAATTGAGATATAAAATTGGGGGAGTTTTACTCGGGCTCTCTAATCCTGCTTTTCGCTGTATCTTTAAAGAAATGTGTTCACAACATGTTTATACTGTTATTTACAAGCACTAAAGTCAAGGAACGGTATAGCACGGGGACACGATGTGGTCCGTCGGCTGCGCTGCCGCCTCTGGTGCAGGAAACCAGGGGGCAGATTTATGAGCCCCTTGTGCCACTTTTGCGTCACTTTTCCCATGTTAAAAGTGACGCAAAAGTGGCGCAAGGGGCTCATAAATCTGCCCCCAGGTTTCGAGCCTAGAGGTCGCGTCCACATCCTGTGATTCTGGGCAATTCACTTAATCTCTCCGTGCCTGAATGTATAATGTAAATACGGTGCTATGTAAAGCGCTCCAATACCTTCGGGTCGAGTTCGCGCTATATAAATATACAACAAAAATAAAAAATAATGCGTCAGCACCGTAGACAACCTCACGTGGTATTGAACAATAAGTTCACAAGCTGGATACTTCTAAAAATACAGAAAATGAAGGGGTAGAGGAGGTATGAAACATACTTTGAAAGTGAAGGTAACATTTGAGGTTGCACCATAATGTATGCCAATAGTTTATTTAGAAATAATGTATTTAGAAAGAGTTTTATCCAACACACATTACAAATAAAATATCACCAATAAAGATGGAGCAGAAGAGGTCGAAAGACACATGCTGGGACGCTTCCTCTGTCCATGGTCAGCCCCGCCCCCGCCCTACCCAGATAACTGATGAGAAAGGATACTCCTTCTCATCTTGTGCACCTGTGAACACATGTACCTTTTCTTACTCCCCAACAGTGAAGACAGGCACCTACCCTCCTCAGCTCCTCCGCAAGTCCAACCTCTGACTTCGTACATACCTGGTGAGGATGGGGACACAGCCCTTACCTCTGTGTTATTTTGTTTATCTCCCTTGCTCCGGAGGAGGGTAAAGACCCACTCACGTCCCGTCAAACCGGCCTCGTACCTGATGAGGATTGACGACCCACATCCTCGCAGTTGATGTACACCCTGCTCGATGCCTCTTGACTGAAATGCTTCAAACAGTGCTTAATTTGTCAACAAATGTGTGCATATGACCAAAGCTCTGCTCCAGTGGTACTATTAAAAATAGGCCTGCGTGGTGAACTCTGCTCTGTTAGCTGAGTGCAGAAAACTCCACTCCCTGTAGCGCAGCGGATATTTTTCCCCACTCACCAACAGTAAGTTGGCGAGCGTGAGCTACCGCTCGGGTACAATTTCTACCTGAGCGGCAGAATGATCAGCGTGAATGGCAGTTCGCACCTCACTCCATAGAGTCTTTTTACTTCGCTTTGTTCTGCGAACTCCGCCCAGCCCTAAAAAAGTCAACTCACCAAATAACAAGGCTGCCTAGTGTTGAATTCATGTCAGGCAAGAGCTTCGCATCTTGAATATACGCCTGAAGAGTTCACTATGGTTGGGATGGGCTGGATGCTGGGTGTTGGTAGTGACGGGAACTGCTGGAGTGAGGCCCACAGTCCTTCAGTCTTTCAGTTTAGTTAAGAGGTCAGGGGTTGTAGTTCGAATGGCATTCCACATGCCATCAAACTCGACCGTCTGTGATTCAGCAGTGCCTGGAGCCTGGGGACTCAGCTCACTCTGAAAACAGTGTAACATCAAGACAATCACCATACTTTTCGCTGTTGGAAGTAAAGGGCACTGTTTATTTACACATAGTTCAAACTTTTGCATGCAGGTTCATCTCCATAAATCACAAAGTCATAAATCATTGGCTTGACAATTAGACCATGCAGGAGCTGGAGTTTTTATTGCTGTCTGCAAGGTGGCAACCATTTCTGGTGTTGGTGGGTGAGGCCTGGGGTCCCACCGTCCTGTGAGCCCCAAGCTGCACTCTTTGCCTGCCACTCCTTTGGTCAGCCCCTTTGTGCCCTCTACACGGGAAGACCTCTGCCAATTCCAGTGTATTGTCCAGGGGAAGTAGCCTGTCTGTCTCCTCCTCACCAACACTATTTCCCCTGTTTTAGGAATCTGTCACACTTATCAAAAGCCAAAAAAGGAGAGATAAAACTAACACCCTATCAACAACAGGGTGCTAACATGCAAATTTGCATGTTAGCACCCTTTTACTCTACGCTTCCCCTTGCATCTCTAATGAGATGCAAAGGGGGCGTTCCAGAGTAAAATAATAGGAGAAATGTCGCTAAGCGACATTCCTCCTATTATCAAGAATGTCGCTTACCCTGTTAGAGGCAAAAAAAGCAGCGCTAACCGCGGTTAACGCTGCTTTTTTACGTCTGGTATTTTTGTGACTTAGCCATGATATCCTATGGAAGGAGGATATCATGGCTAAGTTTGCCTGTCCCTATCAACAAGGTAACGTGAGATTATCGCTGGGTTTCCAGCGATAATCTCACGTTAGCCTGGTAGCGTGAGGATTTTTATCGCTATTGAGATAAGCGTTGCTAATAGCACACTATCTCAGCGATAAAAATTCACGCTAGCCGGCGATAATTATCCTAGCGCTAAGTGTGGTTAGAGATAATTATCGCCGGTTGTTGTTGATATGCCCCAATGTGTCTAAAATCACAAAGCACCATCCACGGTCATCAAGTCATGCTAGGCCATGGGAAAGTCACAAGTTCAGCCAACAGCAATAGAGCACAGGTCGGATATAGGGATCAGATCGGTACCACCTTCTCAAAGTCCGGCGCAAATCGGTCTGTTCTCGGTGGAAGAGGACACGAAGAGCAGGGAGAGCATCATGGACCGTCATTGCTGTAGCTCTAAGAGCAGGCCGGGCAGCGCAGGTTGTTATCACTGTACAGCGAAGAGCCAGTCAGGCATCGTGGATGGTCACTGCTGGAGCATCGCATTAGGGGTCACCGAGGGGCTGTCATTGATGTAGATGCGAAGTGCAGATCATGCGATGCTGGTTATCGTCTGCAGTTGCTGTAACGTGAACAGCAGGTTTTCTCCAGAGCTTCACATTAGCATTCATGGCAGGCAGCAGGGTCTCGACATGAAGGCGTCCTTTCACAGTTGTGATTTCACCTTTTCTTCTTGGGAGGAGCTCAGACTGATGCCAGCTAAGGGTCCAGGACCTGGGGAGCACCTCTTGAGGATCAGGAACTCAGCACAGCAGAGGACAGCAGGACTCACGCAGGTCCAAGCAGGTTCTGTTGCAGCAGGTCAGCTGGCCAGTTGTAGGGTGCAATTATGTAGGCACAGGAAAAGAAAAGGCTAACTGGGCACAAGTAAGCATGATCACAGCAAGGCCAGACAGAAAATGAGGGTTAATAGGGCACACAAATATCAGGCAAAGGACACAATATTCAAAGCAACAGTAGCTGGCAAGTCAGGAGGGAGGGCGACTGAGGCTGGACTCACATAGCAGCTCCACAGGCGTATGCGGGGAGACCTAAAGAGACTGGGAGGGGGAGCTGGCACAAGGACCATTTGTGCATAAACGTATTCCTGTCTCTTCCCAATATAAAATTATCACTCTTTATATTTAATAAGTGAACCCAGTGTTATTAAATAGGAGTGACAAGCCTTACAAAAGTGAAATATGACTTTAGGGTTTTTTCGCTGTTAAAACATGTAAAACGTAAGTACACTTGTTCTATTGTTAAATGCAATGCACCCTGTCCTATGAGCCTTTAGGGCCTACCTAAGGGGTGACTGATATGTATTCAACATGAAGGTTTAGACCTGGCAAGCGGTTTATTTTGCCAGATCTGAACGACAGTATAAAATTGCACTACAGGCTGCAGTGGCTGGCTTTAGACATGTTTAAAAGACTACTTTAGTGGGTGGCACAATAAGTGCTGCAGGCCCACTAGTAGCATTTAACATACAGGCCTCTGCACATGAGGTGCCATTCACTAGGAACTTACAAATAAATTAAATGTGCCAATTAGGTGTAAGACAATTTTGTCATGTTTGAAGGAGACGGCACAAGCACTTCAGCACTGGTTAGCTGTGGTGACGTGCACAGAGTCCTAATGCCAACAAAAATAAATTCAGCTAAATAGGAGGATTGAAGGCAAAAGGTTTGGGGAATACTACCCCAAGGATGTAAGGCCTAACACTATCCATTGCTTATGGCTGGACTAATGGGTCCTCATTGATGGGTTCCATGAGAAGAGGAATTCTTGGTTAATGAGTCAGTAGTAGAATTTAACTCTCACAGAAAATTAAACATTTCCCTCTCCCTATCATCCTTCGTAAACTAAGGGTTGTGAAGGATGTAATTTAGGGTTCTCATAAAGTTTTCCACCCGCTGTTCACCTGAGGACATCTGGGTGTGATTTTGCAATGAGAAATGTTGAATGAGAATAGAAAATCTGTAAAATCTGTCGGTTGTGAAAGGACTTTTATTACCTGTACAATTGTCATGTATGATCTACACTTCTGGATACATTTTCTTATCATCAATCACAACCATAAAGTGCCTCCCATATGGCAAATTTGAGAAAACGTCACTTAGGTACAACCAACGCTTAAATGGTGCTTTTTCAGCAATAATCACATCAGTGGTTTAAGGCAAGCGTATGATTTGGCATGGCCAACTGCTGTTGATCGGGCTCTCCACCTGCATGTGTAAATCAGGACTCCAGACATGTTGTTATAGATGTATTTGTGTCTTCACTACCTTTTGATATCCAGAATGGCCAGGTTGAAGCAGGGTCTTGAGGTACTGATTCAAATCAGGCACCCTCTCCTGTTTTATTGGATTTTCTGCCCTTTCTTTTGTTTCTATGCATGAGTGACATGAAAAGTGCCATGCTGCATTACCTTTTTGGGGCTTGTAGATGAAGTGAATTTTCTTGCAACTGCAGTGTACACTTTTTGATTTTTGGAGGAACCTTTAATGTTGCGCCCCCAAACTAAGAAATATAGGTTTGTTTTTTGTGCATATGAGAAAGTGACTGCCATACAGATATACTTGAAAATGTCAGTAACCCCATTGGATTGCATTGGCGTCCTTTTCGATATGTGAATATCATTGCTCTGTGCAGATTAGTGCTCGACTATCACACACTACTGGTGCCCATCGTTTATCCTCCTGTTGTTGAAGAAGATTAGCACCTAACTTGGTCAAGCTTATATCAACTGACAATTCCGTCAGATTGGTGTGAGGTGAAATAGTCTCTTATTCATCAGATCAGAACTACATTGCATCCGATTTTAGGGGGCATATGTACTAGAGAAGTGGCGGAGTGTGGCGTTAGCTTCCTTGGCTGAAGCCTATGCTCCGCCACTTTTGAAACGCAGGGCTGCACCATATTTACAACATGGTGCGGCCCTGCGTTTCCCCCTGCGCTGGCGCTAACTTTAGCAGCCTAGCGCCATCGCAGACACCCTTGCACCATAGTGCAAGGGTGTCTGCATTGAGGGGAATATTGTTTATGTGCAGGAAGGTGTCCCTTCCAGCACATAAACAATCTTTAAATGGTGTTTTGAAACTTGCATGTGTGCTGCTCAATGCAGCACACATAGAAGTTGCAGAACATTATTTTGTTTTATTGATTGTTTATATGCAAGAATGTACACCTTCCTGCACATAAACGATCAAAAGCCTTTTACTGTTTCTATGTGTGCTGCACAACGCCACAGTAACATATCGCCACAGGAACGTTACTAAAAGTGACGTTCCTGTGGCGATAGGGGCTTTCAAATATGTCCCTCGGTCTTGCAGTGGTGATCTATGCCAGGTTCTGGATGAATTGATCGTAGTAAGTCACCATCCCTAGACAACAGCAAATGTGTGAGATTATTTTAAATGATGATGCCGTCTTTATGTTACACACATTTTTGGTTTAGGCCAATTACTTAAGAAGTGAACTTGTACCCAAACCCTCGGTCTCTGATTGTAGCGCTCACACTTGCTTTGATGTGGCGTGAAGAATGCTTTCGAGGATATTGTGGAGTAGGGCTTGCAGGCAGCTCTGGTTTATCTAATCGGGAGAGCATATACTGAGATGCCATTCCTGACATTTAACACTCCCTGAACTCCTGATAGTAATTCTCTAAAGCAGTTTTGGGTAATCTCTGTGGTGCTCAAGATTCCAAAGTTGAAGTTTTGCATCTTCTGAATTTGCTGTGTGCCTTGGCTTAACAACAATTGAGGCCCCCCCTGCAAGGTGCAAGGATGGCCCCCCACCAGACTCAATAAAGAGCTCTCTGGCCAAGGTACTGTGCTGAGGGGGCTCCCTGGAGCAGGGGTGCCCCCTGCCTTGTTGGGGCTGCGGGTGCTTATGCTTCGCCACTGGACGTGTGTGGAAAGAGTGGCAGTGTGCCTGGAGGCTTTGTGTAGTCTTAGCTAATGGCATCCGCCTTTCAGGCCAATTTCAGAGAATCGAGTTGCTTAAATTGCCTCATGGTATAAGATCACCAATTGTTGGTGTAATGTGGCATTCCCTCTATTTATTTGTTTAGCATCCCCATTGTGAACGCAGCTTTGGACTTGGCCCGGCGGTTTTGGTTTGCAGGCAGTTTCTATGGGTGACACCCCTAGGGTAGGTCCTTCAAGCTTCTTGATGACTCCTAGTGAGTCTAATGTATTTTTCTGTTTTTCATCCATTTCTCTCAAGTGGAAAGGGATGCTTTTCAATTGTAGCGCTATGGGTCGTATTGAGGTATCAATCTGCAGCTTAGTGCTTTTCCCTGTCAAGTACCCTATGCCATTAAACACATCACATAAGAACCATGCTGTTCACAGGGCCTTCGTTGTGCACAGGCACTCTGCTCCATTTGATAATCAACGGAGGGTGCTTTTCCATCTCAGTGCTGGCACAGCGTCATGGAGAAGTATGGGCATGGCAAGCACACATGGTGCAGATAGCCTCAGTTGCGGAAAACAGCAACATCATCAGCAAGGTCCCTGGTGACAGGTGACCGTGTATAGGCTCAGGCAGAAGGGCACATTTATAGTTCAAGGTTTAGCCACCCAGTGTTGTAGCATCACCCGCAGTTCAGCCAGTAAATAACAGGCATGGACACCTCCATGTGACTAATCTGTCTGTGCCTGGTCCAATTTTACTTTATAAACTTCTGAACATTACTAGTACACCAACCACTTGTCTACAGGTATGAGGAGTACAGGACTGGATCACATGATGACTGCATCCACTCAGGTCTATGGATATTACATATGAGCCAGTTGTTGACTCTTGGGTGCTTTACATAACAATACATGCCATGCACAGAAGACATGTCTACTAGCAGCCAAGACATTCATTGTTAACACTAGAGAGGGAGGTGAATGTAACAGGATCGAGTCGTATTATGGTGTCAACTCACAGAGCACTGCTTAAAATACTTGAGTTTAAAGAACCCTTCTGAAATGTACAAAGGCCACCAAATATGGCATTCCAGGGTACAGCATTGAATTATTAAAGGGTTCTACCATACACCAATGGTTTGATATCTTTTGGGCAAGTATTCAGAATTTCCCTTTACATTTTCAGAGAATTGGCCACATTCTAAAAGGCGAAAATATTGCTGGTAATGTGGGCTCAAAGCATAAGTGTCTTTTTCTAAACTTTGAAGCAGTGTAGCAGTTTTTGTTTAGTTTAATATAGGGCCTGGGATTGCGACCCAGGATTAGTTGCACCTCCGTAGTTGGCACATGTGCATTATTCCTAGTTGTGCCTTATGGATGCCGTAAAAATGAGATTAGTTCAACCAAGATGAGAAACCACTCCAAATAATGTGCATTTCTTTAGAGGGCAACTAGAAGGTGGTACCAGTTTTGTTTTTTCAGCTATAGTCTGCGGTTGATGGCTTTAGTAGCAATATGCACCAGGGATCAAAAGATATTCCTTTGTCAGATAATACTTCAATATCATAGATCTTATACACTACAGTTGGTTTAGATGTCACAGTGACTGGCTAGCTGAATCGACAAGGAAGAGGGCATTCAAGTGGCACATGGAGCGTCAATAATCATCATCAAATGAATAAATAAATAAACCTCTGGATCTCCCACTCCCAACATTTCAGTTTTGATTGCCTTCCGCTTTTTGATATTTCTCCTAACTCACATTCTTTACATAGTAAAAGAAAATGGTGAAAGGTATGACCCATGTGGCACTCCGAATGCAAAACCAAAAAATGGTTAGTATAGCATCTTCAACTTTAAATTAATTGGATAGTCCATCAGTCAAACTATTCCAATCAACCATTTTTTTTTAAAATACATTTTGTTGGGTTCAGGTCAGACGCAAAGTACAAAAAAGAAAACAAGACATTTATCATATATATTGACACTCAGCATTCAAATACACATCACAGGAGTCCTCTGTCATACATCTTATTCCCACCTAATCATCAAAATATTCAACTCCCGCCTCCCTCTCCCCCTCATGAGTTAGATCTGAAGGCTGGTCAAACTCCACATATCATGCTATGTCCAATAACCACTAAAGAGACAGGTCCCACATACATATAGCATTCTGGTGGTGTATGCAGTGATAAGGTTCATGGTGCCTTTTAGTGCCTGGGCCATGACTTCTGAGGCCCTCAGTACTAAGGAGCAGCTGGAGCAGGTGACCCCATGGGTGAAGCCTTCGGTGACACCAACTCCCGGTCTCTGAGGCTATCCACCAGTTGCCTCCCAAGCTCGGGCCATGTCCAATGTGCCTATCTGTTTTCTAGCATTTTCACAATAGCAATCTTCCCTCACATTCTGCCCATCTTTCTAATTCTCTATGCCATGTTGCCACCCGGGTACCCCTTGGGGTTTTCAAGTTCCTCGTAATCTCTCTCTTTGCCACTATAAAGTCCAGATCCTGAAGACTACTTTTGACCTTGGTTTTGAAGGTGTCCAGAAACCAACTCAGTATACAATGACCAGGAGAGATAGGGACCTCCTTCTCCACCACTGCAGCAACCGTTCTCACAACCTCCTCCCTGTAAGGCTGCAGTGATGGGCATGACCACAGCATGGGGAAGAGTTCTGTACACACCTCTCCACATCTAGGGTATGCTCCTTCGGCCACATGAAACTGATTATTAATGTGACCGGTGTAAGGTAAGCCCTGTGGAGGGCATAGCAATTAATTAATCTGAATCGGGTATTCCTTGATACTTTAGGAGCCCTAGCCGGGAACAATTCCCAGTCCCGCTCTGGTAGAGGCACCACCAAATCTCCTTTCCAGCGCACCCGTAAAGTCTCGAGAGGCCAGGTAACCCCTTCTTGCATCGTCCTGTAACGGCATAGTGTCCTGACCAGGTTGGGTAGTTCAGTTTTGAACTGTCTCACAACACCGTCTGCGGACTGTTGCCCCGCAAACCACTGCGTATACAATTGAAATTGTGCTGCGATGTAATATGCCTCAAAGTCGGGGTCTGCAAGCCCACTTTCTATAGTTGGGAGCTGCATGGATGATAATGCCACTCTGCTACATGCTGACCCGCAAATAAATGCAATTATCAAGTATTCTAGGTCTCAAAACATGGCTTGAGGGATACAAATGGGGAGCGCCCCAAAAAATTATAGGAGCCGCAGAAGGGCCACCATCTTCAACAGAGCGACTCGTCCCACTACCGATAGTGGCAATTGTTCCAAAAATCCACAGTTGTACATAGTAACCTAATGGCCAGCCCTACATTACCCTCTAGCAGGTCAGCTCAGTCATAGAAGACCTCCAAAAAAAAGTCGGGCAGCGGGACTCCCAGGACAGCTGTTCGAGCCCCATCAGCGGAGATCAGCTCTCCTCTGTCAGGAACAGTCTATATTTCTACCAACGAACTTTTATCCCGGACAAAGAGCCAAATTGTTCAAGCACAGCTCTAGCCCCAGCCAAGTCAGTGTCTTTCTTTTGAGGAAATTTTGCAGATTGTCTGCATATAAAGCTTTATGGCGGTAACGATCGCCAACCTGAAACCCCAGATACCTATGACCCATTCTCGCTTGACAAGTGAGGGGCTCCATCACCAGAGCATAGAGCAAGGTAGACAGAGGAAATCCCTGCTGTGTTTAACGATCCGCTCTGTAGCTGTCTGATATAACTCGGCCTGTCAATACCCTCGACGACGGGTCTGTATATAATAGTGTGGTCCATTTTAGGAAACTCACCCCTCAGCCGCATGTGTGCCATTACCACATACAGATAGCTCCATTCCAGGCTGTTGAAGGCCTTTTCTATGTCTACCACAAACACTGCAGCCTCCCTCTACTAGTAATCACCTGCCTCTAACAATGCCAGAAGGAGCCGGATATTAATTGGAGTGTTACGGCCAGGAATAAACCCCACCTGGGTCGAATCTATTAGCTTGGTCATGAACAGGAGGACTTGGTTGCCGGGATTCCGCTCATTATTTTATAGTCTACATCAGGCTTCTCCAGGTACCTGTAAGTAGCTCTCTTGAGTGCAGTCCAGTTCACTAAATTTGAGTGTACCCCATGATTCTGCTGTGCACCCTCCCCTGATTATCACTTTGAATGCACCCCACTCTATTTGGGGAGAGAATATAATTCCATTATTGTCTGTGAAGTACTGTTCTATCCAGCCCCTAATCATCTTCTGGAATAATTAATCTTTGAAAGATTCCGGTTTCAACCTCAAGGTAGGAATACATGGTCTGGGGCGATTCCAGTTCAGCAGTAAGAGGACCACTTTGTGATCCAGTAACTAGCGCGCCAGGTACTCTGTGTGGTGCACTAAGCTATGAACCTCCAGATTGCATAAACATGTATCTCATTGGTTATGAAGCTCATGGAGGCTTGAGAGGAAATAGTAGTCCCTTTTCTTATGGATGTGTTTGTCTCCAGGTGTCTATCAGTCTTCACTGAGTTTGCCAATCTACAACGAGTCAGGCTGTCCTGAGTGTTTCTGAGTCTCTCAATGGGGGGTGTAAGCAATCCATGTGGGGGTCTGCTACACAGTTAAAATCGCCTCCCATGATAGTAGGCTGGACCAGACAGGTAGCCAGAGGGCTCTCAAACACAAGATGAATATTCTTTGATCCACGTTAGGGGCATAGACATTCACCAACACTGTATCTCGTCCCCCCTGGTGTCCCATCACCACCAGTCACTTTGGGCATATCAACACTGGAGTATCCTGAAAAACTGAAGCCATGATCTGAGTCTGATTCCTGTGCGCCTCCCTTGGTATTCGGCGATGCGGGCCCTGTTCTGCTGCTGCTTATCAAATCTACTACTACCATAACGTTCCTCCTGTTTTGCTGAACCTCATCCTGGGGCAGAGCGGCAGAGTTGGGGACCTAGTTCTGTGCCACGATCTGGCCCTGTGTGATCTTCTGGGGATCTTAGCTGTTGTCTGGTTGCAGATGTTGGTTGATCCAGTCCCAGGCCTCCTGTGGGGTCTGGAAGATTTTGGCACCTTCAGATGCCACCACCCTGAGCCAGGCCGGGAACATCATTGCATACTGGATCCCCAGCTGTCAAAGTCTTCTCTTCGCTCCTAAAAAAGTGGATCTCTGTCTTTGCACCTCCTTCAAGAAGTCTGGGAAAATACCCACTCTGCTGTTTTAAACTAAAATTTCTCCCCTTCGCCTTGCCTGAACTAGGATATGGTCCCGGTCTTTATAGTACGACAGACTAGCCACCACAGTAGGCCTCACCGGCACCCTGTGTTCCCTGCATCACCACCTCCTCCCTGATCCATTTCTCCAGGTAGGCCATTTGTTCTTGACTTCTATCCTTTACTTGAGTCCTAACACTGGTATGTTGTTGTGGCGTGACCACTTTTAAGAGTCTTCTGCTCTTAGTTCAAGTGTTCACACTTTTGCATCCAAGGATGTGGTCTGGTCATTCGTCAATGCCACAGCCAGGGACACCTCCGCTAGATCCCTCTCCACTGTGGTGACCCGCTCCACCAGGCAAAGGTGGTCATCTCCCAGAAGTCCCAAGTCTATTCCCAGGGTATCAATCTTGAGTTCCAATGCTGCCTGAAAAGCAATAATAGCCTGCATGATGTCCTGTAGTTTAGGGTCCCCAAGAGTCTCAGAGTGCTACTCTTGGGAAGTCCACGGCATCCCCTGCTGGAGGGGGTCCTGCATTTTGATCCTTCTTCCATGCGACCTTACCCATTGCGGCAGTTAAGGAAGAGAAGTCCGCCTCTTCATGGGATGACCTTCTCGCTCTCGTGGAATCACCCGCACCTCTGACTAATTGGCAACTCTCTGCCAGGGAGTACCTTGTGAAGTGTTGCTGCTAAATGTGTTTGCATCCTTTGTTTCTTTTTCAGCCCCTCAAGACCCAAGCGTCAATCTTTAGAGCCAAGGTATCAACTCACCACAGCGTCTGTCTATACAATATGATAATCCCGAGGGTAATGAGCCTCAGAGTGGGGGGAAGGGGTGAGAAGGTTTGTTCATCCATCTACTATCCCTGAATCCAGTGGTGCTGTTAGTGCATCCGTTAGAGGCTCAAACCGTGGCTAGGCCCAGTGCCTCATAGGCCCCCCCACATACATTTTGATGAGCCTGCACTCTCTTCCTCAGCTCTGCTAAGTATTAAAATAATTCCCTGGAGCAATGAAAGAAAGTCTTGTTCGGACTCCCAGTGGTAATCACAAGGATGAGCGCAATTTCATTAACCGTGTTTATTGCCTCTCTTGGTGCATACTCAGTATCAGTTGCCCGGGTACTATGCTGCACTCAGGGTAAGTCATAGGTTCTGAGGCCTACTAAGGTCCCTCTTTTCACTGCAGGCTAGCTTCCCTCTTCAGGGACCCTCCGCCTCTCAGTCCATGCAATATTTAAGTGCAGGCAGGTCCCAGGTCATGGGTGCAGCCGTCCCTTAGCCCATGCCTTGCTGTACTCTCTGTCCCCACAAGCAAGTGCTGTCCCGGGGTCTACTTCAGCTCACAACTCTGTCCCAGGCTGACCACTCCCCATGGTCCCTTGGAATGATTATAGACCTCTCACTCCTCGGCGCGCTCGCTGAAGCACACCATCTCCCATCTGTTGCGGCTTGATCCTCCACTCCCGTGAGCCCGGGACCCTCTGCAATTCACTCTGCATTTCTGTTTCCTGCATCCTCTGGCCCCACAGCACCTCTCATGGCAACGTCATGCTCTCATTCAGGACAGCAGGGGAGAACAGTCCCCTCCTTCTCAAGGGCCTCCACCGCCAAATGCAGCCCTTTGCATGGCAGGCACAGCTCACTCCACTGTCCATGCCCAGCCACCAACTCCCTCTCACTTCATGAGGAACTCTCCAGCTGCTCCGTGGGCCATTGGCCCCCTCACCTTGGGTGGTTGCAGCCTCAACCCCCACCAGCAGGGTCAGCTCTCGCTCTGCTCGTCACCCCGGCGTCACTACATCAGCTGCCCCATCTCTGATGCTCTGCTATCCGGATCTGCTTAGCCCACACTTAGGGGGTGTAGACAGTCTCTCCCGAATCTGTCAGTGCAAACTGCCTGTAGCCCTACCATGATCCCCATCAGACAGCCTCCGTGGGCAGGCATCTTGGCACTGAACTCTTCACACATTCGGCCTCACTTCTGACCCATGCAGCCATCTTAGAGCCTCCACTGTGTCTCTTCGCCTCGAGTCATCAGCAGCCCTCAGTAGCCCTCTAAGCCCACCAGTCATCACAAAGGTTGGGAAGATCAGGGTGCCAGGTTTTTGTCCAAGCTGATTAATGCCCCTGTGTCTGGTATTTTTAACAGAATGGTGCTGGATGGGGTCTTGCCAGCAGAAGCGGTGCCCTTTGCAGCCTACTCCATCGGGGCAATGCCACGCCCCCCAAGCTATTATAATCAACCATATCAAAGTTTACATCAAGGACAGTGAATCCATTTCTGTAAATTACAGAGTCTGGGCCTAATTTGTAACATGGCAGGTGGCCTGGTGGCCTGCTGACCTGGGAGGTCAGTCAAGGCTATTGTCTCCACTTCCTTGGTGGAACACTGGCTGCCAAATTTAGACATCTATGCCAGGCAGGTAGGATCACACGGCCTGCAGTGGAGCCATGTTACACCTGCCACTCATAGGGTGGTCCACCCCGAAACTTTTTGAGTTCTCCTCTCCTGTTTTTTCTGAACTTTTTTTTGTTGCCCCTAGGACTCTGTGAACTTTACCACTGGTAACTAGCTATAAGTGCTTGTACTCACTCCTTTAAAGCTTGTAGAATTGGTGTACACCCAATTGGCACATTTAATTTACTTATATGTCCAAGTAGAGTTGTACTACATGTACCCAGGGCCTATAAATTAAATGCTGCTAGTGAGCCAGCGGCACTCATTGTACCACCCACTTAAGCAGCCCTTCAAAATATGTTTCAGGTCTGCTATTGCAGCCTGTGTGCAGTTTTAAACTTAATTCAAGTTGGTAAAATAACATCTGTGACAGGCCTACACCTACCTTTTAACACATATAAGTCACTCCTAAGGTAGGCTCTAAACAGCCTTTAGGGCAAGTTGCAGTATTTTTAATAGGTTTGATATGATGTTTTAAGTTTTGCATATCCAACTAGTAGAAAACGCTTAAATTCGTTTTTCAATGCTGCACGGCCCACCTCTTCCATAGGGAATGTGCTTAGTTTGCTATTGGCGAAAGCATACCTGAAAAGAAGCACTTAAATGTTCATAAGATTTTGTTTAATACTTGGTTATTCATATTGTGGTGATTATTAACCATTTCCTTTACAGATCTCCTTCCCAGCTGTTCCCTTCCTAATTTCCCATCCCCCCGCTTGATCACTTCAATACTCTGTTGTATAGAAATCAGAGTTGAAGGTATCGAGAGGTGGGTTCATTGTATCTTCGCATCCAGATCCATTGCGCAGGCCTACACAGACTTTACATCATCATTCCAAGGACACAAGTTGCCATCTCAGCGGGCCGGACTTTGTCCTGTGTCCAACCTGCGCTCCATCACAGTTGTTCTGAATTTGTGACTTTTTATCTCGGTCCAGCCGGACCTGATAACTGTAATTGGCGCTATGTGATTAGGATCCCTATTTTTCCTAATATCATGCATGACTCTGGTTATACTGATTGCATGTTTGTAATTTTGGTGTCATTTTATTTATTAAACTTACGTCTATGTTTCTAAATTAGTGTGGGATTTTTTTTGTGTTGGGTTTTCAATTTATTACTGTTTGTGTGCTGTGTAAATACTTTACACATTACCTCAAATTTAAGCATGGCTGCTTTTGTTTCAAGTTAACAGAGGGTTAAGCAAAGGTTAATTTAGTGACTTTTTTTGTTTCACCCAGAAAAGGTTTACGATTGTTGCTTGAGTAAAGCTTCACCCCCTCAACCCGTAACCCAGTTTCTTACAGTATTTAAAAAGGAGGGACAGGTATTTACATTTTACAGATAGAGAACAGCTTCTTCCACTCAAAAGAATTGAAATTTAAAATCCTTTTTAATGGACATTTGGTCAAAAGAGGCCTAGATTCCACTTCAAAGAACCTAGTATGCAGTCCACACAAAGGAACCTGACACCAGGCCTACCCTTGTCACCCTACACAGTTTGGAGCCCGACCCAGAGGAAGAACTAGCCTGAAGCAGTTTTGGGGGTAGGCCAATAAATTTCGCCTCATCAAGGCTGTCACCAGGTATAAAGATAGCAGCTTCAGAACCTCTCATCAGAATACTCCTGGATCTGTCGATTCAGAGAAGGGCTGCCCATCTGTCTAAAGAAGGAAGACTAGGCCTACTTGCCTTAAACCAAGGCTTCCCAGACGTGACTCCAAGGGTTAGTTGGCTGACCTCCTGTTTGAGCTACTGGGACTCAACAAGCTTCCAGAGGCCTTTCCTGCTTTTCAACTGATCAGAACCACTGAGCTTGACCCCTCTGCTGGCCTCTGTGTGAGTACGTCTTGACCCTCCAAGTGCTACCTCCAGGTCCTGAACTCTTGGCTGGAGTCAGAATCTACTTCTTCCTGCCTTCTATCAGATCCGGTGCAAAGCCCCACAAAGCCACACAGCTCTGAACCAAAGGCTTCACTGGAACCAACACTGAGCGACACAAAGTCTTGCAGGGTCATGCCTCTCCCATCTGAAAGCTGCACCAGTTCCAATTCAGAGAGACACCAAGCCCTAAACATCCATGCAGCTGCTACCTAAAAGCTTAATCAGCTCTGACGCTGAGCAACATAAAGACCCGCAAATTCTCGACATGCAGCTGAATGCTTCATTGGAACCGACACAGAGTGTCGGAAATCCTCACAGACTTTGTATCAAGGCAAAAGCCCCTGTGGCCCAAACTTGGTCCTGTATCAGGATCGTGTTCCATCGCAAATGGCATGAACTTGTGACTTGGACCTGAGTTCAGTGTGACCAGATAACCACAATTGGCAATTTATGCATTTTGCATACTATTTTCCGTAGAAAATTAAAATCTTCATAACTTCAGTTCTACTAATTAGATTTTTGTCATTTTGGTGTTGTTTTATTTAATAGAGTTAACTATATGTTTTGAAATTAACTTGAGTTTTTTCTCGTGTTATGTTTTCACTTTATTACTGTTTGTGTGTTGCATTAATACTGTACAGATTGTTTATAAGTTAAGACTGACTGATTTTGTGCAGAGATACTGGAGGGTTAAGAACAGGTTTCTTGAGTAATTTTTGTGGTTTATTATTTGAGTAGGGTTTCCTTCAGTTATCTTTCTAACAAAAGCTGTGGCGCCACTGAAGGTAGTGAAGTTTTGTCAGGTGGGTGCCCATGTATGTTGTGAACAGTTTGCAAAATGTTTTGCTTTTTAGGAAGCAAACACCCAGTCCAGGAGTTTATTCTTCAAAAGCAAACAATCAGTGTTGAGCAGGGTAATTTCTCCATGCTTCAGCGCCAAGAGGACCCTGGGCATTCGAGCGCTATATAAAACCTAAAATCAAATCAAGGGACGTTGTGTGTTTTTCCTACCCAAGACTTCAATGCAAAACACAGCCTCCCAGGAAGGGAAAACAATTACATAGGTTGGGTGTCTGTCTCTTTGATCTGAAAGTCCTGATGCACACAAGCCATCAAAGTAAAGATTTATGCTGGTGAGGCCAGTGGAGAATGCAACACCATAAACCAAGCATTTCCCCATTTCTAAATAGAGTAGAGGAACTCCAAATTTTGCAACGCGAGAGGTGACACTCTCTAGCAATGCAGGGCAAAACTCTGTCTAGTAATTTAAAAATCATCTTACCAGATGTTTAAAATGACAGGCTGCTCGAATTGTGTGATAAATGCTAGACAAACTGGAAACATATCCAGCTAGCAGGAAGAGGGAGGAGGGTGATGGAGTCAGTCATGACAGATGACCTCTCGGAGTTACGCCAAAGACACTCTTCAACTGTCTTTGTTTCATCCTTCAATGCCGCCACCAGAAGGGGAAGTCTTAATCGGATGTGTCTGTAGGCTCAAAATATCATATAAAATTACAATTTAAAAATAATGAACAAAAGGTCAAAATTAAGCATTTAGATATAATAGAAACTGTAATCAATTCTAATCATGGAAAATGAGGAACAAATTATAAAAGGAAATGTCAGAAAATGGATTTTGAGGTTCTTCTGTAGGTCCTAGGAAATGTATGGTACCAGTTGTTGTCCTCAGGTGGTGATTTATGGCTGGAGCTTCTCTCAGCCCTGCTGTTTCCATTGCCAGTGCCAGTTGCTCTCTTAAATTGCTAACTACATCTTCTCAATCACACAAACTGCAAATTACCATCATGGCATCACACACAGGGAGCCAGTTAAAAAAGCTGTATCCATTGCACACATACACCCATTTCCTGTTCATATTAAAAATTATTAGTAGGGACTTAAGAACTGTTTGTAATGAAAATGTCTCTATTATCTGCCCCTGCTTGACAGCATGTGAATTAAAGAACGGCCTAGAAAACCTCTCACTCTGGGAGCTGTTGATTTGTTGCGGGATTGGGTACATGGCACTGGACTCGATGGTCTAGTAAGCTAAGACCCACTGACATATGGATTAGTTCTGCATGGACTAGCAGGCAAACAAAATGTTTCCTCTGCCACATTAGCAGATTAGTGACCTGACGGGCAATGACTAAATTAGGCCCAACGTGCTATTTAGATTTTTTTGCCCAGTCCATTTTTGGTTAGATTTTTAAAATCCCTATAGGTAGTATCCAGGTTATTTTGTTTATATTCAGATGAAATTAGCCTGGTATTCGTCATACAAATGTATAGTTTGCTATTAGGGTACTTGCATTGCAGACATGCAAGTGGAAGTCTCTGCTATACCACCTGTAGGAAGGTGGATATCTGACTATGGTTACCCCCAAATTTTTGCCTAGTGTCTAGCTGGTTTTTCGACTTAGTTGGCCTGAGATCCTGCTATTCAGGATCTCAGCCTGGCTGTTCTCTCTTTAAAATGGACTCCATGTACCCTAGGTACATACCCAATTGGTTGGATCACCCTGTCAGCCCCTGTACCAGTGTACACTAGGTACCCAGGGCATTGGTGTACCCAAGGCCTGCCAAGGGCTGAAGCATGTATTATGCCACCCCAGGCTTGGCCTAACAATTTGACACAACTGGCTGATCACTCAGCTGGGGTAAGTTGGTGTAATCACCTCTTACTTAGGTGTAGTATACCTATACCTAACCTTAAATGGGACACCTGGTAACCTATAAGTCACTCCTATGGCAGGCCTTAACAATCCTGAAGGCAGAGTGCTTGGTTCCATGTGAGATGGTGCTCTGGCATGAGCTGAGCCTGTCTGCAGTGGTCGGAACAACTTCCTTCTACTGTTTCCAGATATCGTCATACCATATACTCTTAAGTGCATTATGAACCTCGCGGTTAAATGCTATCTTTGGTTTGGCTTTATCAAAACATGTCGAGTAAGGTGTCATACGAATTGGAATACTAACCCCTCGCCAATTCTGGCGACGGGGTTAGCATTCCACCCTTCTAGAGGGACACGACATGTACAGTACCTGAAACCCGGGTAAAATCAGACATAGCCTCAGCTCCACAAAATGGATGCTGCCACCACAGACACAAGTCTGCCCTCCTGCTGCTGGGAGTCCTTCCAGCTTGGGAGGTGTGGACAAAGGGTTTCCTGCCAGGGGAGGTGCGTGCACCACCCCAGACAGGATTTTGTGTATTGGTCAGGTAGGGCTTGAAAGAAACCAGACATGCCTGTGGCTCACAAGGAGCCTCGGTGCATATGCCAGTTCAAACCGGTCCTGGGGCACACCAGTCCCAGGCCTGGGGCGAGCTGGACAAAGGATTGGGGGTGTAACCACCCCCCTTCCTGGTCCCACCCATAGGGAGGGACCTAGCAGGTAGTCCGGCCCCTAGAATCCGCTTAAAGGTAGGAGCTGTGTCCTAAGACTTCAGACATCCTGGAATCAACTTAAAACTAAGAAGAAGACGGCAACTTCGACGCTCTGCTGCACAGAGGACTGAAGCCAATCTCCCCTGTGGTCAGGGAGTGACCACCTTGCTAACGCAAGCACCATCCAGCGAATCAACGTCTGCTTTGCCGCCGCCTCCCGCCGGAGCCCGAGCCCAGAGACTGACAAGACCTGGACCTCCAGACTTTTCACCGCCCGATCCACAGTCCCTGCAAAGAGGAGACCCGTGGAGGCACCGAGACACGTGGAGCCAGCCATCTTGAAACGACTACGACAAGCTGACCAGTGCAACAACCGAGGCTCCCTCCAAGTTGTGCTTTGGGTCCTGAGAAGCCCAACCCTCGAGCAGCATCTGCACCAAAGGTGAGCCCTCCAGCATCTCCACGATCTGCGTGGGGCCCTTCTGCATTTTGCCACTCGACGCGCCTAACCGGTTGCTGGCCCGCTGGCTAGTGGCCATCTTGGCGACGAAATCTACGACAAACACCGCTGGTCTGGTTGCTCCAGACTGGCCCTTGCTCCCCTCCAAAGGAGCAGTTCCTCTGACCTTGCTGGTCAGAGCCATCAGCTTATCTCCTTTCCTACAACAATTGCTTGTGCCAAGGCTTGTTTGCTTCGATCAAGTCGCCGACACCGCCGACAGCGAGAGCCTGCGTGGGACAGCTCGTGACTCGACTCCTGGACGTCGTCGACCTTCAGGGACCACGTGGCTGCAGAGTCAAGCTACACCTTCCTTCCTGTTTGCACCCGACATCGCCTGGTACCCACCTGGTGCCACGCTGGTCACTGGCTAGTGACTGTGAACACTGTCCCCTCTGCTTACAGGTCTTCAACATCTCCGATCCACTCTTGGATCCACTGCATCTCTTCCCGACCGACCGCCTGCAGCACTTTTGTCTACAGGCCCCACGGAACCGATAGAAGAAACCCGACGCACTTCGAGGCCTATGCACCCGCTTCCTGTGGGTGAGGTAAAGCTGGCACTCCGGTGCCCAAGTGTAGTATTACATCTCTAGTGCCTGTGTTCCAAATCTTAAGTTCCTAGGTCATCCGGAAGATTCCTTTTGCAGTAACTTTGTACTTTTTACGCACCCATTGAAACCTATGGGAGCACGCGTGTGACTATTTGCTCTGCACACGCCACCCGTGGACCTCCTGGTCACTAACTGACGTTAGCTCCTTTTAGGCCCAGTGATTCTAGAGGCCCTAGGCCTTTTCCCTTTTCTGTTCGTGGTACTTATACCACTATTTTAGTATATGGTTCGAGTGGCCACCAGGGCCTATCCATATAAAGTGCAACTTCTGTGTATTCTGTGATAATCTTGTTTGACGATTTGTGCTCCTGTGCTCATAAAGAGACTAGGGGTTACTTTGAGAAATAAATACATATATATTTTGAATATATATCTGTGTGGTGTCCTTTCATTGGTATAAAAGGGGGTTACTATTGGTAAAACAGCTTGCTTAACACGCTTCACGAGTTTAGCCTCAAAGACTGCTTAGCCTACGCTACCACTAGGGCAGCTAGTCCGAAAAGGTTGACTTACAACCACACCATAAGGGTTGCTTGGCATGGTACAAGGTGGTCACTAGAACTAGTGAACAGCATATACCAGGCCAACTTCTCACATTGGTGAGCAGCGGTTGGATTTGAGCTTGCTGTGTTTTACCATTGTAATCTCTTGGTTACCAATTGAAAGATCACATAGGTACCTGTAGGTACATATAAAACAAGATTAGATATACTTAAGTTCTACTGAACTTAGTTGTTGTAGAGCAAAGGGAGTAGCACACCCTGACTACAACTACTAGATAGGTTTAGTAGGTAAACCCAAGTGTAGGTAGATTGCAACACATCCACCCACACTTAAGAGCAATGGCTGGGGCAGAGGGGTCCACTATACCCATCTCTGTTGAGAGTGACCCCCCGAGGGCACCATCCATCTTTGCTACCCTTAATCAGAATGAGCTCAGGCAGTTGGCAACTCTTAGAGGCCTTAAACAGCCCAAGAACCCTACCTCTGCTGTGCTCAGAGCACTCTTGCAAGATGATGAGAATCAAAGAGAGCTCAAGAGAGCTTCCCAGTTAGCCCCCTTAGGGACAGGAACAGGAGGCCCCCCTTCTGAAGATGCCACTGAGGTACCCCTTTCCAATAGCCATCCCTTAGATGAAAACCATACTACAGAGGAGGAAAGTGAGGGGGATACAGACAGTGGTGAGGATGAAGGGAGAACTAGCCCAGTGCCAAGTGTTATACTTGGCCCAGCTAAACCAAGGCTATTGGGGACTGACAGTGGGTTCACCCCACTGGATCTCCCCAGTGGACTTAACACAGGGCTTGGAAGGCAAAGGAATCGCTCAGGTGACTCCAATGCTTCCCATGGCTCTAGAGGCTCTCAAGGTCACTCCAGGAGAAGGATGACCACCCCTCAGAGGAGGGAACATGAGGCCAAGATGCAAGAAGCCCAGCTGAGGATCAGGAAGCAGGAGCTAGAAGTAGCCCTGATGGAAGAAAAACTGAGCAAGGCTAGGCAGCATAGAGAGAGTGGGTCTATACCCACTGGTGGCAGCAATGTCCCTAGGGACAAAGATAGGGTCTTTGACAATAGGAACCTGTCCAAGATTGTGCCCCCCTACAAAAGTGGGGATGACATCCACAAATGGATGACTGCTCTTGAGAGAGCCTGCAAAGTGCAGCAGGTTCCTGAAGACCAGTGGGCAGCAATCTTATGGCTCTCCTTTGAGGGGAGAGGCAGAGATAGACTCCTCACTGTTAGAGAAGAGGATGTCAGAAATTACAGAGTCCTGAAGAGTGTCCTAGTTGATGGGTTAGGCTTAACCACTGAACAGTACAGGTTAATGTTCAGAGACACCCAGAAGACACAGACTCAGGACTGGTCTGAATATGTGGAATGTGCCACTAAGGCTTTGGAGGGTTGGTTGCTGGGAAGTAAGGTGTCTGATTATACAGGATTGTACAATTTGATGATGAGAGAGCAGATTTTAAGTAATTGTCAAAACCAGCTTCTCCATCAACACCTGGTAGACTCAGATTTGACCTCTCCCCAAGAATTGGGAAAGAGGGCAGATAAATGGGTCAGGACCAGGATCAGGCCTAAAAACCAGGGTGGTGACCAAAAGAAAGATACCACCAAGCCTCAAGAGAAGGGTGGGGATAAAGAAAAAGAGAAACCTTCCTCAGGGCCCCAAAACTCCACACAGGGTGGTGGGTCCCAAGCTCCCTCCTCTACCACAGCTAAAAAGCCCTACTGCCATGAGTGTAAAACTCCTGGGCATTGGAAAACTGACAGCGGTTGCCCAAGGGCTAAAAACAAAACTGTTCCTCCAATTACTCCTGTCACACCACCTATTACTGTCAGCAGTAATCCCCCAGGTGGTGGGAGTGCCCCCAGAAATCTGGGTGGGTTTACTTGGGGAACACAGGGGGACCCTGGCTTAGCCAATTCCCCTACAGCAACTACTCTTGTCTGTGATGGTGGCATGGGGTTTGCCAACTTCACTGCCTGTCCCAACACTTTGGGTAGGTACAGACAGGAGCCCTACATCAATGGTACCAAAGCTGAGGCCTACAGAGACACTGGAGCTAGCATCACAATGGTGGCCCATTGGCTAGTTCCCTCTGAGCAGCTTTTGCCTGGTTTCTCCTACCAGGTGACTAACATTGATGGCAAACAGAACAGTCATCCCATGGCAGAGGTATGTCTCAGCTGGGGAGGTGTCACTGGCCCTAAAAGGGTGGCAGTGTCCCCAACCTTGCCTGTAGACTGCTTACTGGGGAATGACTTAGAACTCTCAGCTTGGGCTGGAGTTGAACAAGACACCCATTCTAAAATGGTAGGCCTGTCACAAAAGGGTAGGGGGGTTGTGCCATTCACAACCCCTGTCCAAATAAATTTCCTCCCTGAAAAGGTTGGAAGGGCAGTGGTAGCCACAGCCCAGGCACAGACAGACTTCCCTGTAGAGACTGGCAGAGCTGTGACAGTCACAGCTCAAACACAAACTGAGTGCCACCCTGAAAAGGTTGGCAAGGCTGTAATGGTCTCAGCCTATACTCAGACTGACATAGGTGTAGTGAAGCCTGAAACAATGGATCACTCCACACAAACTGAGAGTAGTGGGGAGGAAGAACAGTCTCCCTCTCCCCAGACATTAGGAAAAGGTCAGCCTCCTCAGGGATCTGACCTCACCCCTTGTGAAGGAACTGCCCCAGAGGTAGCCAGGCCTGGCCTGGCAGAGCCTCTGATGTCAGTGGCCCCTTCCAAGGTGGGACCCAGTCTGGTGCAGGTAGCCTGCCTCTCTCTACCCTGCCTCAGTCAGCCCAGGGCTGCAGAGGTCAGGGAGGCCAGTGGACCCCCAGAGGGCCCCTGTCCACAAGAACCCCCCCATCAAAAGAATGAGGATTGCCTGGCTAGTAGCCCTAGTCAGGTGATGGGTAAAAACATTCCTGAGGGATCTCCTTTACAGGTAGTTAGGGACCTCCCCCAGAGGGATTCTGTTGGGTACAGGCAAACATGGGACCTTAGGGCCCCAGACCTGACCTGTCCCTCCAGTAAGCCCACAAAAGGGACCCAGCCTCCAGCTTTAGGTAGCCAGAGGCTGACCCTGAGAGCACAGTGCAACTCAGTTAAGGAAAGAAAGACATCCATGGTGGAGGGGGATTGGAGGAAGGTGAGGCCTCACTTTGAGGACACTCACTTCAGTACTCCATCTCAACACCAGCCTTTTACTTTGCCAAGACACACCAAAGGTAGAGATTCCCTATGGTGGAGACCCTCTGATACCCTTAGGGTGAGGGATTGCTTAGTGGACCATGAGACAGGGGGTAACCATGCCAGTGCTGGTTCCTCCTTATATGGCCACTTGGGCAATATAGGCTTACCTGGTCAAGGTCAGCCTTATCTCCCTTCGTTTGGGGGGGGGTTGTGTAGGAAGGTGGATATCTGACTATGGTTACCCCCAAATTTTTGCCTAGTGTCTAGCTGGTTTTTCGACTTAGTTGGCCTGAGATCCTGCTATTCAGGATCTCAGCCTGGCTGTTCTCTCTTTAAAATGGACTCCATGTACCCTAGGTACATACCCAATTGGTTGGATCACCCTGTCAGCCCCTGTACCAGTGTACACTAGGTACCCAGGGCATTGGTGTACCCAAGGCCTGCCAAGGGCTGAAGCATGTATTATGCCACCCCAGGCTTGGCCTAACAATTTGACACAACTGGCTGATCACTCAGCTGGGGTAAGTTGGTGTAATCACCTCTTACTTAGGTGTAGTATACCTATACCTAACCTTAAATGGGACACCTGGTAACCTATAAGTCACTCCTATGGCAGGCCTTAACAATCCTGAAGGCAGAGTGCTTGGTTCCATGTGAGATGGTGCTCTGGCATGAGCTGAGCCTGTCTGCAGTGGTCGGAACAACTTCCTTCTACTGTTTCCAGATATCGTCATACCATATACTCTTAAGTGCATTATGAACCTCGCGGTTAAATGCTATCTTTGGTTTGGCTTTATCAAAACATGTCGAGTAAGGTGTCATACGAATTGGAATACTAACCCCTCGCCAATTCTGGCGACGGGGTTAGCATTCCACCCTTCTAGAGGGACACGACATGTACAGTACCTGAAACCCGGGTAAAATCAGACATAGCCTCAGCTCCACAAAATGGATGCTGCCACCACAGACACAAGTCTGCCCTCCTGCTGCTGGGAGTCCTTCCAGCTTGGGAGGTGTGGACAAAGGGTTTCCTGCCAGGGGAGGTGCGTGCACCACCCCAGACAGGATTTTGTGTATTGGTCAGGTAGGGCTTGAAAGAAACCAGACATGCCTGTGGCTCACAAGGAGCCTCGGTGCATATGCCAGTTCAAACCGGTCCTGGGGCACACCAGTCCCGGGCCTGGGGCGAGCTGGACAAAGGATTGGGGGTGTAACCACCCCCCTTCCTGGTCCCACCCATAGGGAGGGACCTAGCAGGTAGTCCGGCCCCTAGAATCCGCTTAAAGGTAGGAGCTGTGTCCTAAGACTTCAGACATCCTGGAATCAACTTAAAACTAAGAAGAAGACGGGAACTTCGACGCTCTGCTGCACAGAGGACTGAAGCCAATCTCCCCTATGGTCAGGGAGTGACCACCTTGCTAACGCAAGCACCATCCAGCGAATCAACGTCTGCTTTGCCGCCGCCTCCCGCCGGAGCCCGAGCCCAGAGACTGACAAAACCTGGACCTCCAGACTTCTCACCGCCCGATCCACAGTCCCTGCAAAGAGGAGACCCGTGGAGGCACCGAGACACGTGGAGCCAGCTATCTTGAAACGACTACGACAAGCTGACCAGTGCAACAACCGAGGCTCCCTCCAAGTTGTGCTTTGGGTCCTGAGAAGCCCAACCCTCGAGCAGCATCTGCACCAAAGGTGAGCCCTCCAGCATCTCCACGATCTGCGTGGGGCCCTTCTGCATTTTGCCACTCGACGCGCCTAACCGGTTGCTGGCCCGCTGGCTAGTGGCCATCTTGGCGACGAAATCTACGACAAACACCGCTGGTCTGGTTGCTCCAGACTGGCCCTTGCTCCCCTCCAAAGGAGCAGTTCCTCTGACCTTGCTGGTCAGAGCCATCAGCTTATCTCCTTTCCTACAACAATTGCTTGTGCCAAGGCTTGTTTGCTTCGATCAAGTCGCCGACACCGCCGACAGCGAGAGCCTGCGTGGGACAGCTCGTGACTCGACTCCTGGACGTCGTCGACCTTCAGGGACCACGTGGCTGCAGAGTCAAGCTACACCTTCCTTCCTGTTTGCACCCGACATCGCCTGGTACCCACCTGGTGCCACGCTGGTCACTGGCTAGTGACTGTGAACACTGTCCCCTCTGCTTACAGGTCTTCAACATCTCCGATCCACTCTTGGATCCACTGCATCTCTTCCCGACCGACCGCCTGCAGCACTTTTGTCTACAGGCCCCACGGAACCGATAGAAGAAACCCGACGCACTTCGAGGCCTATGCACCCGCTTCCTGTGGGTGAGGTAAAGCTGGCACTCCGGTGCCCAAGTGTAGTATTACATCTCTAGTGCCTGTGTTCCAAATCTTAAGTTCCTAGGTCATCCGGAAGATTCCTTTTGCAGTAACTTTGTACTTTTTACGCACCCATTGAAACCTATGGGAGCACGCGTGTGACTATTTGCTCTGCACACGCCACCCGTGGACCTCCTGGTCACTAACTGACGTTAGCTCCTTGTAGGCCCAGCGATTCTAGAGGCCCTAGGCCTTTTCCCTTTTCTGTTCGTGGTACTTATACCACTATTTTAGTATATGGTTCGAGTGGCCACCAGGGCCTATCCATATAAAGTGCAACTTCTGTGTATTCTGTGATAATCTTGTTTGACGATTTGTGCTCCTGTGCTCATAAAGAGACTAGGGGTTACTTTGAGAAATAAATACATATATATTTTGAATATATATCTGTGTGGTGTCCTTTCATTGGTATAAAAGGGGGTTACTATTGGTAAAACAGCTTGCTTAACACGCTTCACGAGTTTAGCCTCAAAGACTGCTTAGCCTACGCTACCACTATGGCAGCTAGTCCGAAAAGGTTGACTTACAACCACACCATAAGGGTTGCTTGGCATGGTACAAGGTGGTCACTAGAACTAGTGAACAGCATATACCAGGCCAACTTCTCACATTACCCTTGAGGTTAATGTTCCTTAGAGGGGATAAAGTGTAAATACCTATATTTAGGTATCATTTGTTTAAACAAAAGTGTTAAATTGAGTGGATTATATTTATAGAAGATGGAATGGTGAATCTCCAATTACAATACAGAGAGAATCTTGATTTCATTGAAGACAATGGAGGCGAACATTATACAATAACCTTTTATTGCTGCCCCAAAATGCCTCTATATAAAGAACATAAACGTCACTATGTATCTTCCTCTTGAAGTTGTAACAAACCCAACAATTCCTATTCGACTTGATTCTTTAAAGTATTATCTGAAAAAGAAGAAATCAAGTAATACCACCAAGAAATGTATTCCAAAGTAGATAATAATTTACCTCCGTAAGGAAAAACAGCAAAGTAATGATTAATCACAATAAATCATAGTAGACAACTATTTAAAAGTCCCCAATATAAGATAAACAAAAGGGAGTGGTTAGTGGGATAATGTTAGACTCCGTGGTCTTTAATGAAATCAAGATTCTCTCTGTATGCTAATTGGAGAATCGCCATTCCTTTACAAGACCGGAAGGTACCATTATGCATGTTTAAAGCTCCCTAGCACCACAATGCTCACATGCTCCACTGTTTTAAGATAAAAACTTGTAAAAGTGTTAGCACTTGACTAGTCTGCCGCTTTCAGTATGTCTACAAGTGTACCTCCTGTCCAAAACACCTTCCTGGTCATTGCACCCCTAGAAGAGTGAGCTCTGAACTTGGACGGATCTATTCCTGCCTCAGACATCACTGCCCTCACCCACCATGAAATAGTAGCTGCAAAAAGTGCCCTATATAGTTTAAAATAAGAAATTAACAACTGATCCTCACCATCTGGTCTAAATTACAGCATACTTTCATGCAAATCACACACACAACTTCTTGCAGTCATTGAAAGAGGGGTAAAAGATGTTTTCAGACATTTTCTTGGTTCTCTTCCAGATCTCAAAGTGAACCCCATCCGGGGAATAATGCCTATTACAAACCTTAACCTCCAAGACGCTTCTAAAAGATATCAGACAGGGCAAAATTGCCAACTTCTGTGATATCTGTCTTTTTGAAAGATAGAAATTAGAGGACCAAGAAACAAACAGGTCAAAAATAAAATTAACATCCCATAAGGAATCACACCTCACACCTAGCCCTAGGTGGACGCCTAAGCCTTATTCCCTTAGTCACTCTGTGGATCAAAGAATCGCTACCAATAGCAAAGTCATTCTCCTGTGATTACCCTGCTGAAACACATGATCTGTAACAGTTAACAGTTCAATAAGGCAGGCAAGACTTGAACAACCCTGCGAGGAAATTAGCTACGTCTACTGCAAGAGCCACCACAGGTTCCAAATCCCTTTCCATGCACCAACAACACCACTTTCTCCATACTCCTGTATATCTTTTCCTAGTACCTGGTGCCCATCACTCATCCAATAGGTTCTTAGCCTTTCTTGTAAGGCCAGAGAGGCAATCAGATCTCCTGAAATACTCCAGATTAGAAGTTTCATGTTTCCTTTTTGCACTAAAGGATGCTCTTCCCTTCATGCCCTTCTAAAAGTCCTGGAATCCCTGGCATCAAACAAGGAACTTCTACTGCTAACTCCATTTCTCCAGGAAAGCACACTTCAATGTCAACAAATCTGGATCCAGATTAAGTGTAATTCCTGACTAGTTATTCAGAAAAGGCATGGGACACTCAGCTCTTATTAGATTCTGCATCTCTTATCGAGGGATTTGCAAATCCAATACTTAATAAAGGACGTCACGTGGGCCAGAGGACACCAATCTGACCCTCTGGGGTATGTAATGCGGGTAGGATTTAACATTTCTACCCCAAAGGGTCTTTAATAGACTGTGTACTAAGTTGATCTAAGTCCTCATCAAGGAAATCATTATCCAATGTCTCTAGAGGATTGAATACATATTTCGCTATCTCCATCTCAAATGGGTATTTATCATCAGTATCAAAACTGAGGTCTCTTGTGCCATGAAGGCTACCCATTCTTTTTGTGCAGCGTGGGACACCCATGCTAATTGCGCCAACATGGCTGCTCTTACTAATTGTGTGGCTATGCACACCATGGTCATTTGTAGTGCTCAGGTTACCCAAAGATTGCTCTCTGTGTTTCACAGAGCTCAAGCTGCCCACAGATTGTTCTTCACTTGTTTGATGGTAAATATTTTTAGAGGCCTTACCTCCCTTTCTAATTAAATGGATTTCCTCCTCTAAAAAAGACCAACACTCCTCCTCAGCAGGCAAATCCATGTTCCTTTCATTGAAAACGGCTCCCACTGCCTCTTTTAGAAAAGTTTTAAATTCCCTCTCAAAATACCTTCTAAATGCATCTTCGCTGAGGGGAGGGTCACATGGTCCTTGAATCTCATTGCCAAACAATATCGGACTTTAATAAATCTGATCAAAACGGCTTTTTTATGTCAAAAGTTTAACAAAACCAAAAATCAGTTGACCATTATGCTTCCTACTGTCTCAGCTGTCGATCAGGACTTTTGACAGCTCGCATTGTTCGCATTGCCACACGCGCTGAGCGTCTGAAACAAAAGGCCTATTCCCAAGGGAACATGGCCGCCATTTTACTAGTCCCATTTCTGTTTCTTTGGGCCCCGTAAATGTGCCCAAATTGCACATCTTGTCTTGAAGGCGGAGGCTCACCGCACGAAAGACGAGAAAGTGTCTCCATTGCTTCCCTGTTCGTACATCAGAAAAACTGAGGCCCACTCTTGCCTGCGTGACTTCAAATGAAGCGCAGTAGGAAAGATCAACTGGAGGCCGCTGGTAACATGCAGGGCTCCAGGAACTCTCAGCAGAAAGGCAACACATCTTAAATAAGCCTCCAGAGATGCAGAGCTGGGGGCAGATTTACAAGCCCCTTGAGCCACTTTTCCATCACTTTCCTCATGTTAAAAGTGACGCAAAAGTGGCACAAGGGGCTTGTAAATCTGCCCCCCCCCATATTTAGAGCCACCACTAAGAAAGTAAACAATAAGAAAAATGTCAACAAATTTATAAAAACTAACAATACCCCAACCATAAATTAGAACAGAAGAAACAATACATCACTTACCTGAGTAATTATTATTTGTTACAAAGTTAAAATATTAAGTTATAATTAAACAGTACAAATTAGACTAAATAACAAAGCCAAGTACTTAACAGCGCTGGAGCAGCAAATAATAAGAGGAAGATACATAGTGACATGGAGTTATATGTTGTTTTGACTATTCTAAGATGGAATGTTTTATTTATGATGTAGTTTATGTTCTTTGAAGGGCTGCATGTTGGGGCAGAAATAAAAGGTTATTGCATAATGGTAGCCTCCTTTCTTGTAATGAAATTAACAGAGGTTACCAACTGTGTTCATCTGTGTGATATGATTTACTTTGTGACATGAGAGCATATTCACATGTGACATGGTAGTGGCCTGAAAATTAAATGTTCCACCTAGATCATAAAGGTGTAGTGTTAGCAAACCCCAACACTACCTACAGGAGTTTCCTTCACATGTCATGCTTCCTTCAATTCAAGTAACCATCCATCCTTAAATCCTTCTATTCACCCATCAACCTGTCCATTTATCCATCCATCATGTCATCCATGAATCCATTCATCTAAACTTTCATCCTTACACTTATTAATACTTTCACCATTCTAACCATTCACCCTTTCAATATTCAATTTCTATTTTTACACACGCACCATCCATCCATCCATGGGTTGGGTTGGGTGTGAGCCTTGCTCAAGCAACAGCCACAATCCCTTGCAGGACAAACCACAAAAAGTCACTAGACTAGCCTGTGCCTAGCCCTGGGTAGCTTGGAACAAAAAACAGCCAGGCATAACTTAGAGAAATGTGTAAAGTATTTATGCACGGCATAAAAAGTAATACATTGAAAACACAACACAAAAAAATACCAATTTAAAAAGAGTGCATTTTAATAAAGTATTTGATAACCAAGCAACAAAAATACAATCAGTAGAACCGGTGTTATGAATTTTGAAAAATTCTAGTCAAAGCTAGCACATAAAAGATCAACGCAACAACCGCACACATCTAGTCGGGCACGATCGGGTCAAATTAAAAAAATATGACCAACCACGATGGAACGTGGGTAGGATACAAGAAGTGAATTGGGCCGGGTTGGCGCTCACCATCGGATTTAGAAGAATTTTGAAGAAGACTGTTCTGAGAAGAAAGTTCAGCAGGGCCAAGCTGCAGGAGATGTCCGAAGAAGGGGCGTCATCATCCGGGAAATGATGGACAAAGTCACAAGGAGGATTTCTACATTTGGACTTAGTTACTTTTTTTTTATCTCCAGCAGGACAAGGCAGGAGGCTGTAGCCAAAGACAGTTCCAAGAGGCCGGATACCGCTTTGGCAAAGGACCACTAAAGAGAATTTTCTGCTGCACAGAAGAACATAGTGGGAGCAACCGTGAAGTCAGGCTGACTGGTGTTTCACCATGGGCAGATTGAGGAGCAGCTTGGTCCCTGTCTTCCCCTGGTTCTCAGAGCAATTATTAGCCAAACATTTCCAAGTCTGAGATTTTGGCTATCTGGGCACCTTTACCACAGCAAAGGGTCAAGGACTGGATTGACACCCCTTGGGGGTCCAGGACTCACTCAGGCTGGGTCCAGGTGCATGTTTAAGATGGTGGGAGCTTCTATGTCCCTATTGCTCTGACCAGGAGGGCCACAATCCAGCCTTTTCAGTCAGGCTGGTAGACCTGGGTTCAGATGAAGGTGCATTGCTCAAACATCAGGACTTGCCTCTGAGGGTTCAAAGTACTCTCCAGACAGCAAAGAAGTCCTTCCAGGTGCCGCAAAACAGTTTTGTGGAGTACACAGCAAGCCACAGCAGCAGGCAGTCATCCGAGATTCCTTCCGCAGGTCAGAAAGGGAACTGAAGTATGGGTATGAGGGCCCTATTTTTATACCTGGTACCATCTTTGAAGTATGGAGAAGTTTCTAGAGGTTTTTCTTTGAAGTACTTGGAATTTTCTCACCTCCCTGACCTGACTCTGAGCTGGCTGCAGGAACAATGCAGTGGTTACAAGCCCTTTGTTTGAAGGTAGAGCACAGCCTATTCAATTTCAAGTAGGGCTGTGCCCACCTCTGCTCCACATCCTGCCAGCAGCTGGCCCGTTCAGGCACATATAATCCCTCTATTGTGTGAATGTCTGTGCAGATTTTACGAAGTCTAACTGCCAGTTACACCAAATCATGTGTCCTAAGACAGACTGCAAGCACCAAATGGCTAAGAACAGGAAAATATCAACTTTCTAAAAGTGGCCTTTTCAAAATTGTAATTCAAATTCTGACTTTACCATTAAAGTGTATTTTTCTTTACTATGTCATAGATACCAAAAATGAAATGCTCATCTGACACCAATCAAATGCTGGCACTTAGTAAATGTAATAAGGCAGGCCAATATTATTACATGGGAAAGGTAAGCCTCACAGCAGTGAAAAACAAATTTAGGGGTTTTTCACTACCAGGACATGTAAAAATTAAAGGTACATGTCCAACCATTAATTACAATGCACCCTGCCAAATGGGCTACCTAGGGTCTCCCTTAAGGGTGACTCATATGCAATAAAACAGGAGTTTAAGGCTTCGCAATGGAGTAATATTGCCAAGTTGAATCAGTAGGAATGGCACAATAAGTGACATTTAATTTGCAGGCCCTGGGAAAATAGTCTACCACTCTACAAGAGAATTATCAGTAACTTAAATATGCCAATCATGGCAAAGAAATTGTATCATGTTTAGGGGCATGAGCACAACACCTTTAGCATTGGTTAACAGTGGTAGCCTGCACAGAGTCCTAAAGCCAATAAACACTAACTCAGCAAACAAATAAATTGAGGGAAAAGGGCAAACTCTTTGGGGGGGGGCCTGCAGAGAGGGCCAGGTCCAACAGGGTGCTTCTTGGCATTATGCTTTGGGCCCAGAGCTAAAGTCATGATCAGGCTGAATCCACAAATATTCGTAGGGTAATAACATTTTTAATTTACTAGACCACAAAAAATAAATAACTTTAGTTTGTCTAGGGTCAAAACTCACAATCTTTCCATTCTCCAAATTGATCTAAAGGAAAGTTTCTTTGAAAAAGTCCTTCAAGCATTTCATTCCAATCTGCAGACCAACTCAAATCTAGGGGTGGGCAGTAAACTTCGCTCCACCGGCAGAGTTTGCATAGTTTTGCCAATCCGTGCTCCTGCTTGGTTGGCGGAGTTTGGCAAAAACTCCGCCACCCGCCGCGTGGTGAAGTTTACAGCCCACCGGCACAAAGATGCAACCAGTCAGATGTTATGCATTACATTTTTTTCTGTTTCAGATGTTGCATGCAATGCACGATTTTTTATCCATTTTTAATACTACTTGGTCGTGCTTTTATTTTATGCTATGGCTGTTTTCTAGTGTGAGCACTGCTTTCACTGGCTGTGTTTAGTGCGGACACCATGCATTTTTAGATCAGCTGTTGCAAGCTCAACACTTTTTTGAGGGCATCCATCATTTCACGTACCGGTAGTCTTTGTAGTAGGTCAATACATGGATTTTGCAGAGTCTAGCTTCAGTATTCTAGCCCATGAACCACAAAACAGAAATTTACACCGGTGAGAGGCAATAATGCACGGCCAAACCATGCAAAAGCAGCAGTTCAAGCCAACTAACTATTGGAAGGTTGCTCTGGTCGAACTGCACAAAATTGCCTGATACCCGCACACATTTATGTAACTTAGGAGACAGGCAGATGACTTGTGTAACATTCTTTATTTATGTTTATTTACTTTAACGTAGCGGTTTATTGTCCGCTTTTTATTTCCAATCTCACTGAGGTTTTACATTTGACACCAGGTGAGACAACGCCATAGAAGAAGGACAAATAGGGAAATGTTAAAGATTAAAGTATCCTTAATCGCTATGTTGTAACAGCTTCCATCGCTGTTCTTTTACAAAGACTTTCAATCTAGCTTGCATTGGAACACACTACAGCCTTTGTAGAGTAACAGATAACGTTTCAGGGCGTATCTTTAAAATTGTGTAATTTGTTTGCTCAATAATGTTAAACATAATGTCAAAGCAAAACATTAACAACAACAAAAAATCCACCATATTGTTCACCGTAAAATAATATTTCAAGTACCAATGCTCATCATCAAAAGTTCTGGTAGAGTATAATGGGCATAACTAAGGTGTGAATGTCTTCTCGGTGAGCTGACATCGTACAGCACCTTTACAGGCAAAGCAAAGGGACGCAGTCTACCCAGATGGTCAGGACACACCTCCAGCATACTAACCACTAAGGCCAAGGCCTCCCCTTCCAGCAAACCTGATGGAGGAAGTGAAAGTCATGTCATTCAGAAATTAGCAGTCTGAACACGAACACCGACTCAGCAAAAAGCAGAATATGAAAGGACTCTATCGGCTGATATCACACGGGTGAGGCTTTTACAAATCATGTTTCATAGAAAGCAAAGGTTGCTAAATACTAGGATAAATGTGACTGAATGCTGCAATGCCAAAGGACCAAACCGTTACCTTTGCGGGTGGGCTGAACTCCGCAGACTCACGCATAATTTTTATATAACTCCGAGGAATTCCGTGGAATAAGGCTCCACAAGTTCTGCCCACCCCTACTTGAATCCCATCCGATGTTCCATATCATCAATTTAATCACAGATGCAAAGTATTTGCCTCTCAACTATTGGAGGTAATCTTAAACATCCGGTTGCCTTGATCAGATTGCTTGTATGCATATTAAAATGAAGGTGGTGGACACTCTGAACAGTCTTACGCTGGCATGATTTTTGATTGGTTTACAGTAATGGCCATTAGCTCCTGTGAAATTCAATCTCTCCACACAAGTCACCTAAAAAGAGAAAAAATTGATACCTCCAAGATACCGCAGGGCCAGGTGGGGTTGTCGCTCCTTCTCGGTAGCAGCCACCAAACTTTGGAACTCCCTGCCTTCCCCCATTTCCAATGCGGACTCTCTTCTGGCTTTTAGAAAGCTGCTGAAGACATGGCTTTTCTAATCCTAGTTGGCTGTTTTATGCTCCTCCCCTCACCTCCGCCTGCTTAGTGCCTTGACACCCTTGGGTATAAATGCGCTTTATGAATTTTATCCTATCCTATCCTAAAGAGTTGGCAAGCTAGCTCAGACACCTCATTTGCATTTTAGCTTAAAAGGCTCCTCTAGCCACATGGGCCTTTTCACAAACTTAATTTGTGGTACCCTAGTAGTAACACAATAGTACTACTAATGCTATTCACAAACATACAAGTATAGATCTCCACCTCTTCTTTCTTTTCTGATGAGAGATCCTCACACAGGAAAGTGTACTACTTAGTAGTACATTTGGGAGGGACCAGGGGTAGTGGCTAGAAAAAGTGTAATGCATTTAGAGAGGAGTAAGGAGGCAGTTAGGGGTGACTATGAAGGGGTTTAGGGAGGGATGTACACCTACCCATAAAAAAGTAAACCTATTGCTTTTCAAAAACGAAGCTTTTAAAGTTACTCCCACAAACAAGAGACCCAAAATAGTAGTACATTTCTCCAGCTCCGAGGTGCAATATATCGCCATCACCACACATGGCTACTGCAACACCCTCCCATAGAAAATAATGGAAGTAGGGAATTAAACTAAAACCCCATAGGAAATATTACTAAATGAAAAAAAAACATTTAAAATTGTTAAAAAAATAACTAAATATTATTTTATGTAATATATATACAAATAAAACATATTTATAATATTATTATTAAATATTTTAACAACTTTAAATTTGAAAAATAATGTAACATTAAATTGCAAGAGAATGTAATTAAATTACTAATAACGAATTCTGTACATCACTTAAAATAAACATTATTACATGATATGAAAAATAGTTTTTTACTTCAGGTATGAATTTATTTTTAAATATAAACTTCAGAAAGATAATTTAATGTAACTTTATACCTTTAAACTAATTAAAGATTTGATTTAAATTTAAGTTACAAGTGCTTTAGCATTTTGTCTTGTGTTCTGCATTCAAAATATTTATATAAAATTACTTTAGTTCAAACAAATGCCCTGGAGCTTCGGAAGGGCACTCGGCAGCAATCCAGCCATCCGGCTTTCATTCTTGACTCTCCTCTGCAAAGCAAAAAAGAAAATGTGTAGCCTGACGCGTTTCGATGCAGAAAGCATCTTCCTCATAGGCTTGCAAAAATTACCACAGGAAAGGCTCTCTTTTATGTTTATTTCCGCATCTCTCATCATTTGTTTTCCTTAATAGGCTTTGCATAGTGCAGTTTAGTGGCATGCTGGGACAAGTAGTTCCATGACGAGCAAAAGTCTCCCCTAAGTGGGCTTCTGTCGGTAATTCATATTAAAATGCATGTCTTTTCCTTAGCAGGACTTTGAATGCAGAGAAAAGTTTCATTGTTTTTCGGATCGCTGCGCTGCACAGTAAAGGAATGGTTTCCCATCAAAGCCTCTCTGTTGCCTTTACTTGAGATGATGCACCTCCACACGACTGGACCGCCGTGTGGATAATTTTGTTCAAACAAATGCCCTGGAGCTTCGGGAGGGCACTCGGCAGCAATCTAGCCATCCGGCTTTCATTCTTGACTCTTCTCTGCAAAACAAAAAAGAAAATGTATAGCCTGATGCATTTCGATGCAGAAAGCACCTTCCTCACAGGCTTGCAAAAATTACCACAGGAAAGGCTCTCTTTTATGTTTATTTCCACATGTCTCATCATTTGTTTTCCTTAATAGGCTTTGCATAGTGCAGCTTAGTGGCATGCTGGGACAAGTAGTTCCATGACTTGTAAAATTACTTTACAATAATATTTCATATACACATATATTTACTATTTGTTTTTAAATTATATAAACTTTTTTTTACTTTTCCTTGTGCTTTAAAATAGGGAAACTGAACAGTCAGGACTAGAATCTTAGTTAGAACATTTGTGTAGGTATTTATTTGCAGCAACAGTTGTTAAGGGTTACATCTTGATGAGTATTTATCAGCTGAGAAGAGTCACTTTCAGGGGTACATGCAGTAAAATTGGTAGGATTATCTTTTGTTTGACTTCTTCCTACATGGCTTGTGTATGTTGTGCAAGGAGGTCTCCCTATTCCATAAATCTACGGACAAACCATGAATTTCTGGTGCTTTGCCACAAAACATAGGGGCTCATTGGGATGGCGGGCGGAGGCACAACCGCAGTGCTGGCAGAAAATTTATTTTTCCGCACTCCAGAAGCGGTCCTCGCACCCGCCATATTACAATGGGCAAACATTGCCCATTTTCCGTCTGCCGAGGAGTTACATGAACCGCCAGAAATTTGTGCCTGCCACCGCGGTGGAGGCAGCCAATAAAGACACACCGCTGTGTGGAATGATGTCCTGTCCGCCGTACAAATCACGATGCAGCAAACAGCCCATCACACCGCAGCGGAGAATCCACCCCCCCTGAGACGGCGGAAGCACGACAGCGGAGTGTGAAACCAGACTCCGGGGTCCCTTCTACCAGGTCCTGACTGCAATGGATCCAGCTCTTCAATCATTTCCACTGCTGTACCTCATCCACTACCAGCAAATAATGCACCGTCATGGACAACGCCGCAGGTACACAAATACACAACTCCACACACAGCCACAATACACAACTCCTGTGCTGACATACCATGCCTGTCCACATCAGACACTCTGGTGGGGACAGGAACATATCCCCCAGTGTACCCACACATGTCCTAACTGTCAGAAAATCAGCCCTCTGCATCCGGGTCACCCATTAACCGCGAAACCACTGAAATCTCCCGGGCAACGTCACCGCAGCGGTGAAGACATGGGAAAACCTGTGCACAATGTAGTAGGCAGGGCCTGCGCCAGGCATGGGCAGTCCACCTAGATTCACAGGGCTCCACCTTCACCTTCACCCTTCCCACACTACGCTTCCCACACCCATTTGGGAACATGCTGTGTGCTCCGGTGCCCCCCGCACAATCAATCTGCCAGGTGTAGCCAGACCTTGCACCTCACACATCAAAGGAGAGGAGAAATTGACTGGGAAGGTGGGGGTGAAGAGGAACGCCCTGCACAGAAGCTCAGGAGCTGGACAACCCTTCTCCTCACACCTACCTTCCCCTCATGTGAAGCAAACTGAGTATGATTAAAAAATGGAGACTCACACTGCCTATGAACAACCACTGAATTGTTCACACTGCATGTCAAGTCACTCACAAACACCCAACACTAACACCCAGCAACATACTCATACAATAGCGCAGCAGCAATGGAGGACAATAAATGGGCCATTCAAAAGTGAAGTGGACTGTGCTGGAAAACCATGGAGCAAGCCACATAGCATCTGTACATCACATGCAAGAGAAGGAACATCAATATCACACCACCCTAAGGCCATCAAAGCAGACATGGGTGGCACCTCTGTGCAACAACTCATAGAAGTTATATAGTGACCAGTCACACATCTGTGTCAACTTACTTGACATGTGTATGTCATCATCACAACACACATGGCTCATTGTCACACTCCCTGACTGTCCAACACAAGTCGAACCTTCACACATACTCCTCCTCTACCTACCTCACACCTGCAACACGCAACACCTGTGAGAAACTCACATAATGGTCAAAATGATGTCCTGTGAGTTCAATGATAACCAATCACACTTCCTGTGGTGCATCCACAAACATCACATTCACAACCAGGGATGCCTGAACCAATGCTGACACAAAAAATAGCCAAACACAAAGCTCACAAACAACATCCACAGAAATCCAACAATCCCACACATGTGCAGCCAAACAGTGGAAATGCAATGTGACCCTAGACAGAACTGGAGTACACAACATTGTCACTCTGGGCCAATGCACAGACACCATACCCCAACACGAACAAGAATTGCATCATCAAAAAACAATCATGAACACTATCTGGGATCAATGGGACAATCAGCTAACATAGACAGAGAAACCACACCACTCATCAAGTGAACATGGTGTCATAGTGCACCACAAGCATGCACATGCACAATCCTGACAAGTGACAGGTGCAAAATAGGAGGACAAACCACCAATGTGCACTCAAAACAAGCTGGCTGAGCAGGTTTGCACAGTGAGCACAAACAGTAACAAGACACATGGCTGATCAACAAAACACAACACAGACTTGGCAGTCGCACACTCTGCATACTCACAACTGGCAGCAACAACAAACAGGTGCCCCCCAGAAGTGCAAGGACACACCAACACACTGCACAGTGTCCAACCTACAACTCCTACATGTGCTCACAATCTGAAGCACATGGCTGACAATTGAAACAAACAGGCACTCATTACCTGGATCATACGTGTGTACAGTTGGCATTGCAGGGGCACACACATCAACACTACTGACAATGACAGCCCATTCACATTGTATGACCACTCAAGTTCCCATATTCAAATGTACCCTTGTGAATAGGAAGACAGGCCTACACAAGATGATCACACATCAACACTGCTGTACACACATCAAGAAAGAGCACACCTATATGATGGACCCTGGTCACCCAGCAAGTAATCCTTTGGTTAGAAGTCACCTCTGTTGTGGTATTGAATCATAACATGACATGTGTACAATTTAGCAAACATGACCATAGAATGATTAGGATAACAGTAGACCATCACCAACAACCATTATTGCACCCTCAAGCCTCAGAGTCAAGAAAAACTAAAGTACCTGTCACCTCTGACGGACTCTGAAAAAGTAAAACAAGCCATTGGCAATGTTAAAGTGGCATACAGAGCAGTTGTCACATGCAACCATACCCATACAGAAAACATTTTATTTAGCAAGGACACTGACAAAGCAGACAACAGGAGTAACTGTCTTTATTACATATTACCCAGATAGGCATACAACGTAGAAAACAGCAAGGCCATTAGCCAGCAATAGATTATAGCGCGCTGGCAGGCTTAGAGAAATGCTTTTTGATTAATACTCTGTTGTGATTTTAAAATGTGTTGCTGATTTCTATTTTTAAATTGTGTTGGTTCGTAGTAAATGTTTTTTTTAAAAACCTTACCCCGCATTTGCACTTTACTGTATACCGTTCCCCGGTCCACCGCGGCTTTTGCTGCCGATCGTGTGGAGTGACGCGGCTCCTCCCTATGGCCTGGCACTTCCATCAGGGTATTTAAACTCCATGCTTGCACGGCAGCGCAGTGGACGCGCGCAGTGGGCGTGCCTTTGGAGCACCGAAGGCACGCCAAAGGCAAGCCCACCTGCGCCCGTCCGTGCCAGGACGGCGCCAGGTGCCAGAAACTCTGCCGGTGTGTCAGTCGATATTGCTCTTAGGCTCTCCTTCACATCTACGCAACTTCTTCAGGTGAGACAAGGCTTATCACCCTGCCCCCTTGCTCATAAAGTTACGAATTTGGAAGGTCCTTTCACTTGCCCAAACTGCCTTTTCTCTTGTACTGCTACTCTGTCGGATATAGAAGGCAACATTGCCAGTAGGAAAAATTTGACAGAGAGGGGTTTGACAATCAATAGTTTTGCAGGGCCCTATCCCTTAAAACAGGCTTGCTCCTGGAAAGGGTTTCTGGCAAATGTGCGGTCATTACCTAAACACGCAACCGAACTCTGGGATTTACTGAGTTCGGTTTCTCCTGATCTTGGCTTTGTTACAGAAACATGGCTTAAATCCAGCTCCATGCCTGATATTGCCCTTACCCTCCCACAACACTACTGCATCCTTAGGTTGGATAGAGTAGGAGAAGTGGGGGGAGGGGTTGCAATTATATACAAAGAGGCGACAAAAGTCACAATATTTAACTCCTTCCAAGATAACACAATGGAAATGTACATATTTAAAATTGAGTTCACCCCCCAAGAAACTATAAAAGGCGCTCTTGTCTACCACCCTCCGGGGCCATTAAAAGATTTTAATTTAAAAATAATGGAAAAAATCAGTCGTTACATAATTACATCAACACAACTCCTGCTACTTGGAGATTTTAACGTCCACAGTGATGATAAGGAAAACTTAGAGGCGTCGAGTTTTCTAGCTGATATTGCCACTTTAGGCCTAAATAAAATTAATTCTGGGCCTACATACTCAGCGGGTCATACACAAGATATCATACTCTTCACATCCCCTCATATTGTTGCTGCTTATCCACTAATATGGTCAGATCATTTTATGATTCCATTCAAAATCCGGAGCAATTGCAGAGCCCTATTGATGGAATGTTCTGTGAAAGGTCCTCGAAGACGATGGCACAAGGTTACATTTAAATCTTTCGAAAAAATGTATACTTCCCCTGTTTTTAACGAGTTCATGGATAGCTCCACAAAACTTAACATTTTTAATACATCCTTAAGTGAGGTGCTAGATACACTGGCGCCCATGTCAAACCAGCTCGGCAATACTAGGAAAAAAAAAAGTGAAGAATGGTACACTGATGTATTACGCAGTGAAAAATCCAGTTGCAAAAACTTAGAAAAGTCTTGGCGTAAATCCCAGTTGGAGACAGATAAATTAAGATTCAAACTGGCCCTTACTAGCTATCATAAGAACCTAAAAAAGGCACGTAAAGACCATTTTATAACCAAACTTGACCAGGCAGGCAATACATTAAAAGACCTTTATAAAATTCTTAAAACCCTTACCCATCCTACCTGTCAATTCCGAATTAGTACTGAGATTGGACTCAGGAGATGATCTGAAACAGTTTAAACATATTGATTTTTCACAAGTGGAAGCCATGCTAAAAAAGGCTAAACCTGGATCTCCCTTGGAAATTATGCCTGCACATAAGTTTGCCCTTTTAGCCCCTTCTCTTGCTGCCCCCATTGCTGAGATCTTAAACTCATCACTATATGAAGGCAGTGTGCCTTTAGACTGGAAGGCCGCTCAAGTAATACCCATTAAGAAGAAAGATCAGGTGTCCACCGAAGAGCTCTCCAACTACCGCCCCATTTCACTTCTTCCTTTAATGGGTAAGATGGCGGAGAGCCATGTTAACACGCAGTTAATGGATTACTTTGAGATTAATGGCATCCTTGACCCTTCACAGTCCGGATTTAGATCTAACTAGTCACGGACTATATTAAAATGGCCTTAGATGACAATATAGGAGTGATGCTGGTCCTATTGGACCTAACCGCAGCCTTTGACACGGTCTCTCATCAGAAATTGATACTCTGGCTGAGAGAGACTGGTCTGCAGCAGCTGGCGCTTAAATGGCTTGTTAGTTTTCTGGACCAGCGCACGCAAACTGTCAATCTGGGCCCTCTCCGCTCACGATCTGTGAAGCTTAGTTAGGGGGTGCCCCAGGGCTCTTGCTTGAGCCCGACCTTATTCAATATCTACGTGGCCCTCCTTGCTAAAGTAATCAGAAAGTATGGCTTCATGCCATTCTCTTACGCAGACAACACTCAATTACTCCTATCCTTTGATAAGGATATGGAGTCAGTTGATCAGCGTTATGCTGAGGCATGTCTGCCATAGCTGACTGGATGACTGATAATTTCTTGCAGTTAAATGAGTCCGAAACCGAAATCTTGTTGTTTGGTCCTACACTTACCTCCTGGTTGTCTGCATGGTGGCTGATGGTGCTAGGCCCCACCCCCTCTCCTACCTTGGTGGCAAAAAATCTAGAAGTCCAGTTGGATGCACGGCTATCAATGAAAGACCAAATATTGACCACCGCTGGGACCTGTTATCGCACCCTGAGCCTTTTGCGCAGAGCGTTCATTTGGCTGCCCCTCGCAGTATGTAGAACCCTAGTTCAGGCTCTGATTATAGGTCGCCTCGACTATTGTAATGCCCTACTGGCATCTGCGAATGAGGCCCTTCTTAACAGATTACAGATCGTTCAAAATGTGGCCGCACGCTTAGTCCTTAATAAACCTCCTCGTACCACCTTTGGGCCACTACTGAAGTCTCTTCATTGGCTTCCTATTTGCCAGAGAATAAAGTTTAAGCTCTGCTGCTTTGCCCATAGAGCTGTTTTTGGCAAATGCCCGAGTTATATGGCGGATATCGCCCGAACCGGTGTCTTAGATTCAAAAGCAAAGGGCTGCTGGCGGTCCCGCGTTTTAAGAAAATTCGAACTGAAAGAAAAACAGTTGCCTTCCTGACCCCAAAATATTGGAATTCCCTACCAGAGGAGCTTCGTAAATGTTCTAGCTTTACATGCTTCAGAAAACTCCTGAAGATGGAATTATTCAAGGCCTGAGTTATGGAAATCTATGCCATTCTGCTCTGTTTTCTATGCTAGCGCAGAGATACCCCTGTGGGGGTGATTCCTGCGCTTTACAAATTCCCTACATACATACATAGTTCAAAGTATGTACATGTGTGCATGAGAACCTGCACAGGGAATGGGCATCCAAAGTGAAAAACAGCAAGGCCATTGGCCAGTCCAAAGTTCAAACTATGTACATATGTGCATGAGAACCTGCTCAGGGAATTAGTAACACTCTACACTGCCATGGGAATCACCACAGCTCAGGGATACAAATGGGCAGTCCAGGCACCGCTGTGAGAGAGATGGGTTTGGGAGGGGGACTATGCGTTAGACTTGGCTGTCAGTTGGGAGGTGGCTGATTGTCGGGGCCAGTTGGAGGACTGGACCTAGGAGAGAGAGGCCCAGCTGAGGTAGAGGCATCAGTGGCTTTGGGAGCTGGAGGGCTGCTTGGACCGGGTGGAATGGTGGCACGGTGTGGCGGAGACATGCTGCTGTGAGACACAGTGTGTAAGGGTGAATGTGGAGGGCTGCCTCTCCACTTCTTGGGGATTCGATAGCCAAGAATTGTCTTGGTAGGAGTGGGAAGTGGGGTGGGCACAATATCCTCACACTCCACCAAAGGTGCATCAGGTGCAGGTGGCTCTCCCTGTAGGGATTTGCTGGATCTGGTGGTACGCTTGGGTTGGCCGTGCCTTTTCACCTCCATCCCCTGTTGACCAGGTGAACCCCCCCACATTGCTCTCCTGTCCCAGCTTCACATGTGTGTGGGTGGGAGTTGAGGTTGTGGGTGAATCTGCCTTAGAGAGCTGTTTGTGCTGACTCTTTGCAGGCACCAGCTTCACAGCAGGCAGGGCAACTGTTTGTTTGTCTTTGGGAGCAGGTTTGGGTATGGTAGTATACTTGGATGTCGGTGATTTGGATCCATGTGACCCTGAGGCCTGCTCCTTGGCCTGATGGCCCTGAGTGTCACCTGAAGGGCTTTTGCTTTTGCGCTCCTGTGTGCCAGTTTTTTGTTTTGGGGATGGTGTTTGGAGTGCTGCTGTTATGTGCTGTGTGTTGAGTACTTGGAGCCTGAGGGCTGTAGTGTGTGGTCACTCTCGTCAGATATTGCTACTGGCAGGATGCTTGCTGAAGGGACTGGAGCTTGACTCTGAGCCTGTGACAGCTGAATGGCTGCCGACACTGTGGAGGACAAAGACTAGACAGTTCTGTGTAGCCCACCCACGTCAGAATGAATGCCCTTCGTGAAGGCAAATACCTGTGCCAACTTCTTGTCATGATCATGGAAGGCATTCAGGAGAGAAGTCTGACCCAGAAACAGCTGGCGCAAAAGGTCCACTGCCTCAACACTGAGGGCAGCAGGAGAGACAGGGGCAGCGGTGCCTGGGGGAAGGACACTCTACCCTTCTTACTGCTGCGAGCACGGGCAGCACTAATGGTAGTAGCCGGGAGGGTGGGCACCGGATGATGTGTGGTGGAAGAAGAGGCAGATTTCCTACTCCCTGTGCCCGCCAACATCGAGGAGTCACCGCTGGAGTTAGAGGATGTTGAGGTTGGTGCTTCTGTGCGTGATTCTTCAAGGGCACTCCTGTCCCCCTCTGAGGCACTGGTCACATCAGTGTCAGTGAGCTCATGTGTAGCAGTCGTGCCAGAGGCCTCACCACTGGTGTTCGTCCCCTGTCCTTCCAGGCCCTCGGTAGATGCTGCAATAGACAGAGACTTAGGTTCAGTATACTGCCATACTCACAAACATCATATGCAAGCAAATCACAAAACTGGAATATGATACCCCCATATTGCACACCACCCTGTGCAGTCTGTATGTGCAACCTAAATGCAAAACTCACAAGATGCATGGAAATATGCATAGTTGGCACTAATGACCCATGCGACTTTCACACAGCCAAATAGCTGGCCCGTGCCTCCTTGTAACCTGACATGCTGCTTTCTGTAAGCATACCTACGTGCATGTAGGTGAGATAGATGTACATCTCAACATGTTGTCACAGTCACATACGGGGTCACTTTAAGGGGGCAACACAGATACTGACTCCAGAATGTCCTTATACTATGGCCATGAGCTACTGATGTCCACCATGTTGTGCTTTGAAGCGCAACGACCCTTGCACATTGTAATCAGTTGTGTAGTTCTCACAATTTCAAAGTCAGGCACTGCACACATCGACGAAAGCACACAAAGATGAGGCACACTACTGTTCACTTCCCGGTGATGTCTATGACACCCATAATGCAGCAGATGTCATAAGGCCACATCTCATCTTGTAATGTCAAGGGCCATTATATTAAACACATGAGAAAGTACATGTAGCGAAAATGCATGACAGCTGCACTCAACACAGAGGCCACTTACAAGCCATTGCATCACACTAGAAACATCACAGAGCTCCGCACTGGCTCAGGGTTGGGATACATGCAGTCACTCACACCCAAAGTCGCCCTTTGCAGAATACTCACCCCCAACTTGCTGCTGATGGGTCCTCAAACGTCCACCCAGCTCTGGCTGTGTCACAGCCAAGATCCGGGCCATTAGTGGTGTTATGCTCCTGCGCGCCAACCTTCCAGTCTGAGGGAGCAGCCCCAGCGTCATCTCTGCCACGTTTTTACTCAACTGGCAGATGTCATCCCACCTCTTGTGACAGTGTGTGTGCCATCGGTTGGAGACACCCAGAGCCCGCACCTTGCATGCAATGACCCTCCATAAGTCCTTACCCTGGCAGACTTTAAGCTGCAGGCATGGTAGACAAGAAGATGAAGTTTTAGTGACACTGGGTTATGTACCACTGTGTCTCACTACAGGAGTATGCACACACTTAGTACAGCTATACAGATATGTTTGGCAGAGGCCATACAGCATGGCCCGTAGTACATTAGCATCAGATAATTGTATAGAAATGCATGCAGGTATGAGGTTGGACACAGTACCTGGCCATCTCATACACATTCAGAATGCCAGCACAGAAAGCAAGGTGAAGAAGGCCCTCATCTGTGATGTAATATGTGAGGGAGAAAGACATACTTTACATTGGAAATGATGTGTCGGGGCAGACTCACTGTGACCAACACTACACACCCTTCAATGTCCTTGGCCTGTGAATGGCTCACTGTGTCATGGAGGTCACATTTAGGGACATGATCTTACATTCTCACACCCTTCTCACGAGGTCTGTTTTGTGCAATCCCCAGGCCTAAGATAGCTCAATGATGACTAGGGTGGCAGACAACACATATGTCTCACTCTGTCCATTCATTGATGGGTCCCTGTCAAATTGGGTAGTATCTGTGCAGGCCAGGGGAACTCACACTGAGGTTCAACATGGGCCATCAGATCATTCACATGCATGTACAATATGAGAGGGCAAACAGTGCGTACACATGCGAGCCACTACACTTAATGAAAATAGGGGAAAGAGAAAGTTTCAGAATACATTAATAAGATATGTCATAGGTGCATTTCCACCCAAGTGTCACCCTCAGGCATTTCAATCTTGTGCATAATGCTTACATATCCATGGTGGCAATATAAAAAATGGACACACATCCTTCAGTACCCTCTGGACGAAACACATTTGTAATGTCACAAATGGACATGTGAAAACCTCATGGACTCTGATATCCATTGCACAGGCAATGTTTGTTCTGACTTCCACTTTACAATCCAGCAGTGTTACTGTATGGCTGCAAAACCACTGCATGTCCCTCCCATCCTGAAATGCAGCCATGGATCAGTGGAAATTAGGCTACAACGCCCATTTACCTGAAGTCAGTATGCTAGACAGTGTATCACACAAACTTGCACTCACAGGCACATACTACAGCAGATAAACGTCATGTGTGCACTCTTTGTACTCTCCAACTTCCACTCTGACACACTTACCATTACATCAGGAGCCCCATATAGCCTCCCATACTGTGAAAGCACCTCTTCCACCACACCAGGACCTCTAGCTCCTCTGTGGTGAGGGGACGGGCCCTGATGTTCTCAGTTCTCGCCATTACTAGGTCCAGGAGACAGGAACAGCAGCAGTTGGTGTCGGAGAATGTCAGGCAGCAGTGTCTGGATGAAGTGGAAATGTGTGGCTCTCTCCCAGAAATATATATAGACTCCTGAGGTTGTTTCAGTGGTACTCAGCTGCTGCAACTGGTGTTCCAGGTCAGCTTTATTCAAATGTGACCAATGACCGGCCCACGATAGCGGAGGATGCCTACCGCGATTTTTGAATGTGTATTTCACTACCGTGATTGCAGTTTCCATTGGCTGTAAGGGCATGGGCATTGGCGGTGTCACACTGTGTGGGCCCGGTGGTCGCTACTGTGATTTGGCATCTTTTGATTGCATCCAATGACCGGCCCCGCGGTGGTGGTGCACGACTACCACGATTTTCAAATGTATATTTCACCACCGCGATTGTGGTTCCCATTGGCTGTAAGGGCATGGGCATTGGCGGTGTCACACCGCCGGCCCCATGCAGTCGCTACCGCAATTTGGCATCTTTCTATTGAATCCAATGACCGGCCCCGCAGTGCTAATGCACGCCTACTGCGATTTTCAAAAGTGCATTTCACTACCGAGATTGCAGTTCCCATTGGCTGTAAGGGCATGGGCATTGGCGGTGTCACACCACGGGGCCCATGCGTTTGCTATCCCGATTTGGCATATTTCAACTGCATCCAATGACCGGTCCCGCAGTGTTGGTGCACGCCTACCGCGATGTTCAATTGTGTATTTCACTACTGGGATTGCGGTTCCCATTGGCTGTAAGGGAATGGGCATTGGTGGTATCACATCGCAGGGGCCAGGCAGTTGCTACCGCGAATTGGCATCTTTAAATTGGTGCCAATGGGCGTGATTGCGGTGGTGGTGCACGTTTGCAGCACCTATGGACACAACATGCTGTGGCAATGGCAATGGACAGTTCTCAGCATTGAACAGTATACACTTACTATGAATCATGCCACCAGATAGTGTAATTCAATGCTAGTGTGACAATGAACTCACTGATGACTACACATGCCATGTCAGTGCACAGGATTACATGCATTGGCATGTACTCCCTCACATGTCACTTACGATGTTGTTGTGCATGTACACCGATCTGTTGTGTGATGGACTCTCAAATATGTACACATGTCAATGTGTGAGATGGCTAAGCAACCCACAGTAATGATGGTCTGACTACATAATGTGCCTATTTCACTGTTTATATTGCTGAACTCATGTTTATACTTGATCTTTATGCACACACTGTGCTCATTGTGTTGGTAATGGGTGCCCTGTCCGAATCACGCAAGAAGGTGTTGCAGGTACAGCAGCTATGTTGAAGCCATCAGTGTTGCTGTTTCAGACATGTGCTGTGTCAACTACTCTCAGAGCTGGTGACACAAGATGTTGGAATGTACCATTAGGAATTCACATAGTCAGAATCTGTTTTGGGGTACTCACTATGTACATACTGGACGCGTGTATAACTACTTTAGATCAAGGTGTCTCTGCATGTGACTTGTGCTGTAAGCTGTAGTTTTAGGCCAGTCATTGTTGGTGCTGTATCAGTCAAAATGTAAGATGTTGGACACATCTCATAGGGGAATTGAATTGACATGTGTCCCCTTTAATCTCATCTAGGAGGCGACCAAATGTGCATCGCCCATTCACATTGCTTGCGGACATGGAGGATGAGGACATCATACGTAAATTCTGTTTTGATCGACCTACCCTTCAAGACCTATGTGGTCAGTTGGAGCCCCATCTGAGGCCTCGCAGAACTTATCCGACTGCTTTGACACCAACAGGTAAGGTGGTTGCAGCCCTGCATTTTTTGCAACTGGTTTGTTCCAGTACAGGGTGTCCAGCGCAGGTGGAATGTCTCAACCAATGTTCAGCATGGTGCTACGTGATGTCCCGTCCGTTATGATGACCTACAAGGACAGCTACATCCATTTTCCCAGGAGACATGAATTGTCAGCTGTGAAGGGTGATTTTTATGACCATGCCCACATCTCTAATGTTGTTGGTGCCATTAACTGCACACATGTTGGCCTGGTTCCACCACAGGCACGTGAGCAAATCTACAGGACCAGGAAGCATTTCCATTCCATTAATGAGCAAGTGGTATGCCAAGCGGTTATGATAATCTCCCATGTCTGAGCCAAATTTCCAGGATCTGCACTCCTACATACTGTGTAACAGCATCGTACCATACCTGATGGTAAATCTGTATCCGGAGTGTGTGTGGATTGTGGGTGAGTACGCAGAGTCAAGTAGTGTGCTGCATGTGTGACATGCTGTCCTCAGCCACAGTTAAATTACAAAATTGCTCTGTGTGTCTCACACCTAGGTGACTCTCCATATCCCAACCGACTTTGGTTGCTGAGCCCACTGAGGAATCTCAGGACTCCGGGTGAAGTCCGCTAAAATGATGCCCATGGGAGGACACGTTGTGTGGTGGAGCGTACTTTTGGTCTTTTTAAGTCTAGATTCCGGTGTCTGGACAAGAGCGGAGGTGCACTACTCTACTCTCCCCAAAAGGTGTGTCAGATCGTAGTTGCATGCTGCATGCTCCACAACCTGGCCTTGCGCAAAGAGATCCCCCTGATCCTGGACGATGATGAGCAGCAGATGCCCCCCCTGCAAACCCACACATGTCCAGTAACGAGTATAGTGGCGAGGAGGAAGGTGTCGACCTGCCTCAACAGCTCATCAACCGGTACTTCCTTGAGTGTGAGTGACATTGTACAAAAGTGCCATTGTCTGCTGTCTGTGATGGTAGTCAAAAGGCATAGGGGAGCTTTTTGACTGCTGCCTGCTATTGGCTCTGTGATGATGGCTGATGTTTGAGTAACAGTGTAGTCATGACCAGCTACATGATGGCTATGTTGGTATTGTTTCTCATTGTGATGTGTGCTGGTTTGTGTACCTTGATAACTAGTGTTGTGTACTGGATGTGATGCCATCACCTGACAAGTAAATGTTGTTCTCTTGTGTCTTTCTAGGTCCCTTCAGCCTCTCAATGCCTTGTCACAATCAGAGCTTCTGGTACATTGGAACCAGAGTCAACATTGTACATCCTGTGATAAACCTGGACCTGACACAAATACATTTTTATTGAGTGTTTATTTATAAAGAGGGTATGAGCTAGACAAGTGATGTTTAAGAAAATGGTGCAAAGTGAATCAATGAGTTGTCAGTGATGGTAGACGAGACAATAGAGTAGTCACCACATTGATGAGGTGACACAGTCCAACAGACACTTGCCATCAACATGGCAGTGTGGTAAGGATAGTCAACAAAGTAAATGTCAAGATGAAGAGAGGTGCCATCATGGCTGGCTCTTTGACTTGCGTGTGGCTGGTGCTTCACCACGTGATCCTCCCGTGGTGTTTCTCAGGTGGCCCCTTTTGTGTTTTCCAGGGGGGACCTCTGCTGCTGGCTCAGCTGTGTCTGAGGAGTCATCCTGTTCCAACTCACCCCTCTCGGTGGCTGCAGCTGAGGTGGTGGGAGTGTCAACCTGCGGGCCACTGGAGAGAGGTTGAGCTGTCCTTTGGGCCACATGACTGTCCCTCAGAACACCCACAAGCTGGCCCATGAGGTCCACGATTTGGCCCATACGGGTGTCCATGGACCTCAGCAGCAGGCGGAGCTCATGCAATTCTTCCATTAACTGGCCCATGTGTCCCTGGGTTTGTTCCGCATCCGATAAACTTAGGGAGTATGCATCCGAGAGTCCATGTTGTGGGGCGGGGGTGGAGACTGGCTCTGCAGGTCGGTGTTGTCATCTGCAGCTGTCAATTGCTGATCTCCTGTTGGACAGAGGTGAAATGGTCATTGAAGAGCACCCCACAAGCTTGATGTTAAAGGTTTGGATGTTTTATGTTATACACCACACAGTTTACATTAATATCACTTTGTATGGCTGCAAGATACTGAGCATCATGACATTATGTTAAGGTACATACATTACTTGTCCATGGTGTGCATGACAATAGATACCATGTCACACATACAGATTGTATGATTTCAAGGACATGTCGTCATCTAACGACTAGCAGCACAACAACTTTAAGTGAAGCGTCTTTTTTGTTTACTCTGCATGTAAGACGTTACATTTGTGCATGAATTAGCCATTGTAATCTTATGCATACCTTTGTCATATCATATACTTTGCTTTCTTTTACCAACTGTCCAAGCATGTTTTGTGTTCATATGGGCCTTGATGCCCTGCCCCCATGGCACTTACACATGGCATTCAGTGCTGTGCATGATTGTGCCCTGATTTTATTCTACATATGATTTGGGGAGTCACACTTTAATTTCTGTGGCAGTTACATACGCTTGGCTGTCTGCACACTGGAAGTGGCTAATGGATCTATGTCAAGTTGGATGACATGTGTGGGCTGGTGTGGTCATATGGCTCCATGCTTTTTTAGAGGAATTGAAGGGTGCATGCACTATCTACCTACCTGTTCTGTGACACAGTTGAGGGGAATTGCGGCCACATGGCTGTGGGTTGTGGGGAGTGTTCCATTCTGCTGAGCTGTGGGACAAGGGGGCCTTGTGGGAGTTTTAGTGCTGGCTTCCCACCCACAGACCCCCCTCCTTGTTAGGATTGCTGCCTCCCTGTGAAGTGGAGCAGAGGAAGGGAATAGGCTACACATGGCTCTTGGATGGGGGAGTGTTCCATCCTGCTCAGGGGTAGGACAAGAGAGCATAAGATGGCTACCTACTTATAAGTTTGAAGAGGGCAATGCAATATATGTGACATGGTTGTGGGTGTGGGGAGTGTTCCATCCTGCTGAGCTGGGGGACAAGGGGGCCTTGTGGGAGTTGTAGTGCTGGCTTCCCACCCACAGACCCCCCTCCTTGTTAGGATGGCTTCCTCCCTATGAAGGGGAGCAGAGGAAGGGAATAGGCTACACATGGCTCTTGGAGGGGGGAGTGTTCCATCCAGCTCAAGGGGGGACAAGAGAGCATAAGATGGCTACTTACCTGTAAGTTTGAAGAGGGCAATGCAATGTCTGTCACATGGTTGTGGGTGTGGGGGGTGTTCCATCCTGCTGCGCTGTGGGACAAGGGGGCCCGGTGAGAGTTGTAGTACTGCCTTACCACCCACAATTGCCCCTCCCTGTTAAGATGGCTACCTACCTGTAAGTTTGATGTGAGCAAACACCCCTCCCTGTTAAGATGGCTACCTACCTGTTAGGTGAAGGTGAGCAATGCAATGTCTGCTACATGCTTCTGGGTGGTTGGGGTGCTCCATCCAGCTGAGCTTTTGGACAGGGGGCCTAGTGGGAGTTATAGTGCAGGCTTCTCACCCACAAACACCCCTCCCTGTTAAGATGGCTACCTACCTGTAAGTTTGTTGTGAGCAAACACCCCTCCCTGTTAAGATGGCTACCTACCTGTTAGTTTGATGTGAGCAAACACCCACCCTTGTTAATATGGCTACCTACCTGTTAGGTGAAGGTGAGCAATGCAATGTCTGCCACATGCTTCTGGGTGGGGGGAGTGCTCCATCCTGTTGAGCTTTGGGACAGGGGGCCTGGTGGGATTTGTAGTGCAGGCTTCCCACCCACAAACACCCCTCCCTGTTAAGATGGATACCTACCTGTTAGTATGATGAGTGAAATGCAATGGCTGACACACAGTTGTGGGTGTGGGGGTGGAGTGTTACATTCTGCTCAGCTTTGGGACTGGGGTGCCTGGTGGGAGTAGTAGTGCTGGCTGCCTGTACACATGTCCCCATGGTAATATTGCTAGTTACCTTTGGGATGAATCAGAGGGTCTGAATGTTGGATCTGTGAGACATGTGTTGGGGAGAGTGTGGTGCACATGCATGCATTTGGGCCTAGGAGGTGTCGCTTTGTAGTTGTGCAAGACAGTACATAGCAGTATAATGGTAGACATTTGTTGGTACTTACCAGCCTCTACTCCTATTAGTGTGAGACTCTCTGGATGCAGTGTGGCAAGCACCTTCTCCTCCCATTCGGTGAATGTTTGTGGTGGAATGGGAGGGCCAGCACCAGTCATCTGAGCCAGCTTAAGGTCCTTGTTGTTCCTCTCTTTCACCTTGCTCTTGAGGTCATTCCACCGCCTCCGGATCTCCTACTGGGAGTGCGGGTTGGTCCCTACAGCATTGACCTTGTTGATTATCCTTGCCCACATTTGATTTTTAGTGGCTTGTGGTGTCTGTTGGACCAGGCATCCAAACAAATGTGGTTCTACTCTGATTACCTCATCTACCATCACTGACAACTCATTGTCAGTGAATTTGAGCATTTTCTTCTGGGACATGGTGAGAGATGTGTAAATGGGTTAAAGGTGCAGGTGTGTAAGTGGTGGTTGTGATGTGTGTGGTGTTTGTGTAGTGTTGTGATGGTGTGATGTGCGCATATTTGCTTATCCTTTGTGCTGTGGGGTTGGGCCCTTCAGTAGTGGAGTAGTGCAAAGGATTCTGGTCAGGGAAGGGGCTATGTGGGTGGATCAAAATGGTGTTTTCCTGTCAGGTGTGTTGTGTGGGCTGTCCTGAGATTAGTATTTTTTAGTTGCCATGGAGGTGTGTCATTGGGATGTGTTAGGTGTTTTTTGAGGCTGAGCCAGGTTAATGGCCACACTTGGTAGCCTTGTTGTGTGTTTTTTTGTCGACCTCCATTACTGTTCCGGAGTGACAGTGGTGGTGGGTATACAACCGCCCTTCTGCCGGCTCTCCCATTCATCAATGGTTGCGATCGCTGAGGTCAGAAACAGCGAATTGTTCCGCTGTCACCGCAGTGGTATCCTAATTTCACGTGTGGTCAATCCGCTGACCGTGCAGCAGTTTTGGGTCTTTCCGCAACAAATCCGACCTCCGCGGATGGATTTTGACCTGCTTCGCAAGCTCCAGGCGGTCTTTTGTTGACTCCGTCTGCCGCGGTTGGATTTTCATGGCGCTTCATCATAAGCTTACCGCTGGTTTTCCCACGGTACGTGCGGATGATTATATTCTGCTAGCACGGCGGTCTGAATGGTTTTCCGCCCGCCATACTAATCAACCCCATAGACCATACTGCTTATTTAAGTTGACTACTCTGATTAGTGCCAATAGGGGTTTTCCCTATATTCAATTTCCAGCCATGCTAAAGTGACACTATCCAGGTATTTTCATTCATCACCTTGTGGGAGAGCATGTCGCAATGAGTATAGTTTTTTGTAAAATGTCATAAACTGCAACTATATTCTCAGTCATAGGACCACTTACAATCCTTCCCCTCTATTTCAATAATGTCACCTGCTGCCCATAATTGCTTTATTAAAGCTGCAATTATTTTCCTTCGCTGATCATTTTCTCAACTTTTCTTGCCATGGCAAATTTTCATAACTAATGCACCTCCCATTCTGAAACATTCCTCTGTTTATATGCATTGAACTTAGTTGTGCTATCACCCCTTTAACCTCAGTTGCTTCAAGAGCATATTTTAACCTTTTTATCTTCTCTAGCTGATCAAGATTAGGTCTCAAAGATTTTAGCATCCTGGTCAGCATCCTGGTCTGTTTAGCAATGTATTCCTTCAAACATACACTTATATGCTCCCAAATCTACCCTATTGTTACTGATTCTGGTCCCATACTGCAATAATAAATAATGGCTGCTTACTCTTTAAATACTCCATCTGGCAATGCCAATTGTGGAAACCACCACATAAATTGTTTATGTCATGACTCTGGCAGCTTCTCTAGGATTAACTCTGGATTATGGGCTGACAGCATCCATGGTAAGTTTTCCGCACAGCCAGTTCAACTACTAACATTGCCACTTCACAGACCGTAATCTAAGCATGAAGATGTATGATGGACCATGAAGTGACATCAATCCGCAACCCCATTCCACATTGTGTGTGTGATGCCTCAAGCCTATCAAGGCAGGTTGTGCCAATAGTCACTTCAGCACTCTGACTAATGAACTTGGCTGTCTGTGAACGATCTAGTTAATTATCTATATGGACATCGAAATCTCAGGCCCATATTATCACCAGGAGTAGGGGCATTTTGAACTCCCTGCTTTAGCAGCTAAAGCAGGGTGGAGTACTTGATTGTCTTCTTCCATCTGCAGCTCAGCTGACAAAAGATCTTGAATAATGTGACAGTGGGATGGTTGATTGGTTGGTTGGGTGAGTGAAAGGACTGATGGATAGGTGTGTGAGTGAAAGGATGGATGGGTGAGTGACATTTGGATGGGTGAATGAATGAGTGAAAGATTGAATAGACAAGTGAAAGGGAGGGTGGATGGATGGATAAAAGTGTGGCTAGACAGATAAGTGAAGGAATGGAACGATGAATGAAAGAGAGGGTGGGTGGATAGATGGATGGATTGATAGATGGATGGGTGAAAGGGTGGATGTATGATGAGAAAGGATAGATGGATTAGTGAAAAGGTGGATGAATGACTGGATGGGTTTAGTGAAAGGGTGGATAGATGGACGGAATGAAAGGGTGGATAGCTGGATGAACAAAAAGGAAGATTGATGAGTGAAAGGATGGATGAGTGAAAGGGAGGGTGAATGAATGAAAGGATGGGTAGATGAGTGAAATAATTGAAGGACTAGTGAAAGGGAGATGATGAGGAAAAGCATGGATGGATGAGTGAGTGTATGGATGGATCAGGGAAAGGATGGAGGAATCAGTGGGTGGAAGGATGAGTGAAAGGATGGATGAGTGCAAGGATGGATGAGAGCAAGGATGGTTGGAATGAAAGGATAGATGGATGGATGGCTGGATGACTGGATGGATGGATCGATTAGTGAAAAGTTTAATAGAGAGATGGATGAGAGAAAGGATGGATGGATAGATTTTCAGATGGATGCATGGGTTTAAATATGGATAAGCAGATGGACAGAGCAGTGAAGGACTGAATGATAGATGAAAGAATGAATTAATGAAAATGTAAAGGTGAAACTGTGGATATCAGCAGGTGGAATTAAGGGTGAATGGATAGATGCTTTGAAGTACTCCAATTTTTGAGACCCCAGAGGTGCTAGGGGTAGCACCCTATGCCTTCGAGTACTTCCTGATGTGGTATTATAAAATTCTGCATATCTTGATAATATCACAAAGAACTTGGCAACAGAAGCTGAAATATGAAAAGACATCTTTATTAAACTCAAATGAGTGAGACTACGTCGCACAGAAGCCTTAGCAACTGAATGAGGCAGTCTCCAGAACAAAAAACAGTCTTCCCTTATATACAAATTCTTGTGCTTCAGGCACACATTCTTCAGTTTATGGTATGGTCATTCAAAAGTATATATTACAAACGAAAGAGCAGAGTCATGATGACCATCCCACATTCCAGTTAAGCCAGCCCGCAATTATTTACCCAGCAAGGCTCAGATCCCACATCAGATATCAACAGGCCCTAGTTGAACACGGGCATCTCCTGTTTAGAAAAACAGGCCATAAAGCAGGAACAGTCAGGTGTGAAAGAGATTAGCCGGAGGCTTGTGTGGGATGAAAAAGGTTTTATGGTGTGTCATGCCCTGATGCTAATCACAGGTGGCCGGAGGATGGGGAGCTCGTGAGACCGGACTGACCTGGGGCAGCGGAGACCAGCTGCCCAGGTCATGGAGAAGTCAAGCAGAAAGTACATGTATTGTAAAGGCCCGTACTTGCTTATAATGTGTTTGTCTATGTGAGGGCAACTATTAAGATGGCCACCGCTCCAAGATGGAACCCACGGAGTCAATGTATAATAACGTATACATAGTGCATTTGGCAATGGGACGTTATGCAAAGCGCTTGTAAATACCGCATTGACCAATCGCGGTTTGCTAATACATGAATAAAACAGGGGTAGGGCCCTGTCTCCTACGCGGTCCCAAATATCAAAGTACGACAGACCCTCCTTTTGCCCTTACATAGGCAATCACTATACTCATACTGATCTTAGTCCAGGTCTAAAGACATGAAGTCATGGAGATGTTGCTGTAGCATCATCCTATTACTTAGCGACTCTCACGGGACACATGTAGTAGCACAAAGGCCACATATGGCAGGACAAAATAAGGAATACCTCTATCTAGGTGGCATAAGATCACACCCCCAACAATTAGTGATGTTTACTACTAACTAGTGTCGATGCAGAAGCTGTATAGAAGAATTGCTTACGAATTCTGATCTTTTAACAAGCTCATGTTCAGGAAAAGGGTGAAAAGAGTGCAAAGAAACAGTAGTGGAAAAAAGACATAGGTTGGGAAGCGGGTGCAGAAGTCAATTGGGTAGAGAAAAACAATCCCACCCATAAATGACAACGTCATGTTTAAAACCCACTAGAAAACACGTTATTAAGAATATGTAGACAACGGGAGAAAGTAGCGACCACTATTACAAATGAAATAATAATTTTTATGTTCAGGTGAAACAGTGGTGACCCTCATCAATGCTCTGAGGTGAAAAGGGGGCACCTTTCCACAGAAAATGGATTTTATTCTGCTTATACTAGACAATGCCAGCAAAACAAACAGTCTTCTAACACCTAGTCTATACAATCACACGGAAACCTCTTGTGAAACCACCTATGCCCAGAGTCCGTTCAAAAAGCCTCTCTGGCAGGCTTCTATTGTCCATCAAATCTTCTTCTGTTGTTTTCTTTTGCATGGGCCTCTTCATTCAAGCCTTTCATGAGAAACGAAGGTACTGCTCAGTTGGAGTGCCCTCCTGGCAAACACTCACAGCTCACTCGAGGGTCTCAATGTTTCAAGGCAGTGCACCTGTGTCTTTCCTCTGCTGCAGACACTACAAATAATATGCTCTCCATTGGTCATGGGCACAGATCATCTTGTGCAGACCCGGGACCATTCTCAGGATCCAACACTCGTCACTCAGTGTCAGAGGACGCTCCGGCTGCTCTTCCATGGGCACTGGAATGTAGTGCCTTCTGTCAATCTTGGATCCGCCGGTGCACTGCACTTCCATTGGAGCAAAGGGAAAAGAGGGGGGTGTGTGTGGCCAAAAACTCAGGCCAAGGGGCTCAAGGGACTGCACACTGTCAGAGGTTACCAGCACATGACAGGCGCTCTTTTGTACTGAAATTCTGGTTCTTGTCAAAACCAACTCCTTCTTCCTTTCTGATGTTGAACGCCTTCTGATGAAGCAAGTACGATGCTTTAAACTGTTAGTTGTATAACAAGGGGACTGTAAACAGGTGGCCTGCGGTCCTTCAAAGGAGTGGCCACACGCCATGGGACAATTTTGGTCCAGAATACACTGTCTTTCTCAGGAAGCAATACAAATAAAAAGGCAGTAGGCAAAACAGTGCCTCTAAGCTTTTCAATTGGGTTTCCGTGTGAGAGCCTCCATCATCTAAGGGTAGATAACTACACGAGAATTCTATCTAAAATGGATGTCTTCACATATGGTGGCATTGTCTAATAGGGCAAACACATTTTTTTTTCCTGAATGATTACATATAAGTGTTTCTAAATTCCTTATCTAGGACATTTCAATAGAGAAATCACATGGTACAGATTATCATAGGCATGTAGAAACCTTTCATATCAGGTGCACTAGGCAATACACAGGCTAATAGTCAGATATGAAAACAAAAGACAAGAACTAGAGGGTCCTGAAATTTGCATGATTAGAAACTTCTGATCCCACCGAAAATTAAAGCAGCAGGAACAAAAAGGGTAAAAACCACATTAAAAATAGACATTGAGAATTCGTCATGTTCAAAAGGGTAAACGCAAGATATCTCCTATTGGTATGGAAAACTTGTCTTACTATAATATTGAGTCAGTTAGCCAGTCTATCGCTATCCTGACAGTCAGGCTGGAAAACATTGAAGCAGGCCTAAGGAAAATTCTTGGAAACCAGTCTGGTCATGCAAAAAGGGAATTTGTACATAATATGGGGGTTCCTGGTGCATCACTGCAGTCTGGAAGTATGTACCTGAACAATACACCTACAATAATAAATGGGCTGACTGGTGAAAGGAATTCGGAAAAGGGAATTGGAACTAGGACACAACTGAAATCCCCAATCACTAAGCATAATGCGACATTGGGCAGGGAAGAAACAAAAACAATAAAAAATAAAAATCTATAGGAAGGACAAGAATTTACTTGGGTGGTAGTCAGGCATGTGATACTACACCAAGGGTACGGGTGATACACAAAAGGCCAAAGTCACATACGTTTTAACTCTACCGCTGGCGACTACACCATATACGGTAATCTTAGGTAATGTTCCAGTTCCTTCTGCAGGGAAAAATGAAAACCTAGTTTCCTTTTAAGAAGCAAAGGCCATATGCTACTTAGGAGACAGGACACCATTACCTAATGTAATATAGAAATTAGGCCACCTTGAGTCACAGATCTATAATTTCATCCTTAGGTCCAATCAAGGATACATAAATGTAGGGCTGCCTGTTCCTTTAAGGGAAGGGCAGTATAACGTGACAGGTGACAGGTGACAGGTGACACACTTTGATCCTGTAGATCTCTTTTAGTTTTCTGTAATACCATTACAGCCAATTTAGACATGCACTGGTGAAGTGTTGTCTCTCATGCTCACAGCATGAAAATATCATTAGCTGTGGAATTTAGTAACCAGAACAAGTTCAACCAGCTGTTGCGTAGCGATGGGCATCGTCATGACCATCCCCTTCACAACACAGGTAAACTTGTAATAGTATAAAAAGCAGCAACAAAAACAACGAAAACATGCAAAAAATAATAAAAACGCACAAAACATCAAGCCATCAGATATACTTGCTGTATATCAAGCACAAAAAAGCATAGACAAAACAATAGCATATGTAAAAAGCGGTGACACACAACACCATGTCATGTACTTTATGCGCTGTAAAACTGCAGCCCAAAACCCAATATTTGGGCCTGTTTAATTTGTCATGTTTAAAATACTTACCCTCCTTTTTGACAGTAGATCACCAGGCAATGGAAATCTGCTGTCAAACATAACTCTACTGTTTCTCTTCTAACATACAGGACCAGCAAGAACAATTCATGATAGCAATTCGTTCACATTTAGGCATGTAGCCTTAAAAAACAACATTTTAGAATCTTTTTGTCTGTCTAAGACTTAATGCAACACTTCGTTTTCTGTTAAAGAAGAGCAACTATAGCATGCATCATTCCATTTTATTTTTTAGAGCACCAATGTATCAGCAAAGCATTTAACATGATGTTTGGACTTTCAAAGAAAACCCCTTTGCTATATTTTCCCGGTGGAATTAAGTTCTTTAGTTTTAGTGATGCTATGGAGAAACCAGAAACCCCACCTTTAGAGGCCCGTGTAGCAAGGGCATTCTGCATTCCACAGAGGCAAGGCCCTAATTTAAAAGGTCATAAATGTCAACTCCATTGTTTACGGGAAAGATAGAATCTCAGCAGCGTGACCGAGCCAGCCTCTGCAGCTCTCCCAACCCCCAGCTCTGACACTCTGAATTCGTCAAAGCCAGAAGGCCTTCCTAACTCCTCCTAACTTGCAATAATTCGCTCTATTTTGAAAAATAATTTCTCCTTGTTAGGCGCTAAAAAATTATCCCTATTCCCAGATTGTTAAACTACATATACTGTGAAAAATTCACAGAACTTAATAACACACATACCGGTTTTTAGAATAAATGCTTGTTGCAATCCTATGCAATGGTATACATTTCATCAACCTTAAATGAATGAACGTCTCAGTAGGCCCAGCTAAAGTTAGACTGAACTCCAGCAAGTGAGACCGCTTTCTGCCCCAGTCCCCTGGCACTGTGAATTGTATTCGCAATGAGTTTTGATATTTTCTTCATCATTTAGTCATTTGCCTTTATTCAAGCTCTGTTTGTCGCTTTCATATTAGCATATGAAACTCAGTGCCTCCCGCCAGGTAATTACAATATTTTCACCCCTACTGCTAGGACCTGCAATCTCATCTTTCCCCTCCTACTTACTCAAACCGGTACCACATTCCTCTTTATTCCCTTCGTCAATACAACCTTCCTCACGCTACTCTTCATGTCTTTATTACTCCCCTTCATCATCTCTCTTCCCTCCACGGCATTCCATTTTCCCAATTGTTCTTCTCCTTCCTATGTATTACCTAGTTCCTATAACCGTAATTCTACATTTCTCCACCCCTCTATCATTACTGACTTCATCACGTACCTGCTCACAAACATCCTCTATTTCCTTCATCAAAAAACAATTCTCCATTTCTCTTTCTCTGTGTGGGTGCTAACTTCATTAAGGCCGTTTTTTATTAACATCAAATAGTTGCGGGTTGCTACACCTTATTTTATTTAATTTCCCCAAGTTTTTAAAAAGGTCTTGTTCAGTAGTATCGTGACAGACACAGCTAAAGTTAGAACCTTCAACCCTGATATTAAAACAAGCCTTTGTACTGGCACATTGACTCATTGAATCATAAGAAGGCACAACCTGTAAATATATATCAAAACCTAAACGTATGCATTTACTGAAGCCTGAGACACTTTAAACAGTACTCTGAATGAAAGAATATGCAATTGAAACAGTTTTTTTTACCCAAATTCGACTTTGATATTTTAAGCATTAAAAAATGAATATCCTACAATTTTCTTGCATAATATGCATTACCAGAATGTCTATTACATAACCCATGAGTCAGGCATTGGAAATAATAACTTATACTTTATAAAAATGAGCTTGTTTGCGCCTGCGCCAAGGGAAAATTGTACGCGCGAATGCTTGTCATTTTAGTGATGCAACACAACTTAAATCAAATTTTAATGCTAGGAGGTCATAGTATGAGTATTAAGCTTTATAAATATCAAAAAACGATTTTGAAAAGCACTTATTTTTTTAAAATAATTTTTCCCATGATTAATAATTTTCTTTTAAAAAAAATCCCAATTATTCGTTTTTGTGATAATTCCATGTATAAAAAACAAGCTGCATCCCTTGCCTATCATTTTGGACACATTAACTCACAAGCCTAAGTGCATAAGCCCAATTTGAAACGCGTCACATTTTTGCGCCACTTTCATTTAAAAGGACGGTTCTGCCAAATTCCACCCATGTTTAACTGGGAAAGTGCTGGCTGAAGGAGCATTCCTATCAAATATACTGCAGCTGAAAAGTTTGCCTGTGAACATCTAATACAATGCATCTAAGGAAAATGATGTAAATTTATTTACTTTTGCAAAAATAGATAATTTCGTTTTTGGGGGCCTGATTTATATCTATTGAATGTGTTTCTAATTTTATCCTTTAAGCATTTAACGGCAGATTTGTATATGTGCACAATTGCTCATTCTATAAATTAAAAAGCACCATATAGCTATTTTAGCACATCACATGGTTCATTTCTGGATTCCTTTTCTAAGTTTGTACTTGATATTAATTAACCAACAATTTACTTAACAGACTGGAAACATCAGAAGACCCACAAACACATATTGAGCTCATTTCAGACATAAACAGAAAGGGGTTAAACAGACAATACAGCGCGCTTTAGCCATTTTTCATAAATAGCGCCGTCGCAATTTACTTACAGAAGTTGCACTAATGATAAAAAAAACCACAGACATTTAAACACACAGTTGACTTACAAATCAATACGCATGACAGAAAGAAAGAACAGCTCACAGACTATACTTGAAACAAACCATTTGCAAATACTGGTTGTAGGTCATATTTACAAGCAACGCTTTTCAATAGTGTTCCAAAAGGCTGCATGAACAGCCCCACAGACAGATGCATGTCCAAGAAGTAGTGAATGCGCTCAATTCACTAGCTCTGCCTGGCAGAACACCACACAAAATCGTTGTGCATATCTTCATTCATGAAACTGCGCAGAACGAAGGATCCTTGTTTTGTATTATGTCATATTTTAATTCCCTGGGGATACGAAATCACCAAGGAAGAAATATGTTTTTAAATCTAACCTATTTAGATATTTCCCACACTACGGTACCTTTCAAAACAAAAAGCAACACATTTTTCCATGTGAGCTTACAAACAGGCATGCCAAAAATACTGCGGAAAACGCAAGTATTATAATCAAAACCAAATGGAGAAATATCTCCTCATTACCTGCCTACACAAATTGCAATTCGCATATCCAAACCTATACAAACCAAACGCTACATTTCCAAATTTGCTGAGATCAGGCATCTTATAGCTCACTAATCTAGCTTCAAACTTCAAGGGTTTATCTCTACCAATAAACTCGCAAATATGCGAGACCCTCGGTTTTGGTAATTGCAATGACCAAATCAGAAACCAAGAAACCAACCCCTCGGCTTTGGTAATTGCGATAACCAAATTAAAGACCCAAAGAACCAAAGGACTGGGAGCGACCCACTTATACTTAATTCTTATTCTTAATAATCAAAAGGTTATCCAAATTCTAATTGTCAAGTTCTACATGCCCAAACGTCTTTTATAATACTCACGCCAAAAGGGTTCTTTTTCTCACCTTTTGAGTGACATCATGTGGAGGATCAAAACCAGGAAGAGCAGAAATATACCGGACTACATAATCAAAGAATCTCCAGAATCCCTGTGCACAGAGTACCTTCTTGGTAGAATCCCGTTCTGTCCTTCCAGTAGATTTCAGTCTCCCGACAAGATCACTCCCACAGAAAGTCACTTCTCTGATGAGGCCCAGCTGGTGGGCGCCAAACTGAAGTACTCCAATTTTTGAGACCCCAGAGGTGCTAGGGGTAGCACCCTATGACTTCGAGTACTTCCTGATGTGGTATTATAAAATTCTGCATATCTTGATAATATCACAAAGAACTTGGCAACAGAAGCTGAAATATGAAAAGACATCTTTATTAAACTCAAATGAGTGAGACTACGTCGCACAGAAGCCTTAGCAACTGAATGAGGCAGTCTCCAGAACAAAAAACAGTCTTCCCTTATATACAAATTCTTGTGCTTCAGGCACACATTCTTCAGTTTATGGTATGGTCATTCAAAAGTATATATTACAAACGAAAGAGCAGAGTCATGATGACCATCCCACATTCCAGTTAAGCCAGCCCGCAATTATTTACCCAGCAAGGCTCAGATCCCACATCAGATATCAACAGGCCCTAGTTGAACACGGGCATCTCCTGTTTAGAAAAACAGGCCATAAAGCAGGAACAGTCAGGTGTGAAAGAGATTAGCCGGAGGCTTGTGTGGGATGAAAAAGGTTTTATGGTGTGTCATGCCCTGATGCTAATCACAGGTGGCCGGAGGATGGGGAGCTCGTGAGACCGGACTGACCTGGGGCAGCGGAGACCAGCTGCCCAGGTCATGGAGAAGTCAAGCAGAAAGTACATGTATTCTAAAGGCCCGTACTTGCTTATAATGTGTTTGTCTATGTGAGGGCAACTATTAAGATGGCCACCGCTCCAAGATGGAACCCACGGAGTCAATGTATAATAACGTATACATAGTGCATTTGGCAATGGGACGTTATGCAAAGCGCTTGTAAATACCGCATTGACCAATCGCGGTTTGCTAATACATGAATAAAACAGGGGTAGGGCCCTGTCTCCTACGCGGTCCCAAATATCAAAGTACAACAGCTTGGATAGAAGAGATAAAAGAGCTCTACTAGGGAATGCCATGATGAATTGCTTTGTTTGCTTGTGCCAGAAGAGCATACGTTCGAAGTGGGGGGCATTTTAATTTTCTGGCTACTCCCTTGACCAGGAGGGACATTTGATAACATTTCTTAAACAGTCCTTGATAGAAATCAGGTGACTCCATATTTGACCAGATAACATTGACTATAGTGATATTCATCCGGTCCAGCTGTCCTAGGACAAAGTAGAAACATACACCTTCAACCCCAACTACCTGTTGTAGTCAAAAACAAAGAATTGTTCTTGTCAGTTATTGCTATCACTCCAGCGTACTCATATAGTCTTAATACTTTTTCCCAAACACTTCTCTGCAGGTGTAATGTGCATGTGTTGCAGATATAGTGCCAGACAGCAGATGTGTGTGTACCACTACATAATCTGGGATTCATTGGATATTTTAATCTGCTAAATTATGTCTTGCACATACGAACAGGTGACCTATTGGCCTAGCAGCGTTTTTTTTTTTTGTTTTTTTTTAAACACTTTATTAAGTTTTCATGATAAGGAGCAACGGGTTACAAAGTGCATGCATCACATTAAACATGTATATGGCAGAGGAGACAATGCAGGCGACAAGTGTCAACTCGTAAACAACTGTAGTAAGTGCGAGATTGCGGTCATATAGCGCCTCTGGAGAATCTGAAGTCTACCAACCAGGTACATTGCATTGTATTATAAACCCATCGTTCAATATATTATACTCATGGGGGGGGGGCAGTGCCCGTCTAATATTCCCACAACTCCTGAAACTCCCAGACCCACTCTAAACCCACCCACCATACCAAACCATGCCATAACTAAAATCAGTCTGAGCGCCGCAAAGCACTCCCTTGGGGGGAGGGGGAGGGGAAGAAGAGGGCGGGAGGGGGAAGAGGAGAGGGGAAGGAAAACACATCCCACGCCCGCGGCAGGGGAAGGAAGTCGTCTGCACAGAGCCGAGTATTAGAGGGAGTATTAGATAAATGAAAAGCCTAGAGGGCACCGGGGGGAGGGGGGCGGGAGACACGACCACTCCACACCTGCATACGGCCTCCATCAATTGGGATATGTCCTCATTTAATGCCAGGGGACTGGTTGCATCAAACATCAAGCCCAATCGCCTACATACCTCCCGGGGAGGCCCCCTCAGACCCCTCCGCCCCCCCATCTCACCCCTAAACAGCTCAGTTAGGTGCCCCCATTCCAAGGATATAGGACGTTTGCGCAGCCCCCGGCTCTCCTCACGGGATAGGGCCTCGCGCTCTGCCACCGCCCATCTCAACACCTCCTCCCCCCAGGCCTCCACCCGTGGCGGAGCCCGTGATTTCCAACGCTGCGTTACTAGGCGCCTTGCCAGCGCTAATGACAGATTGGCAAAACGACGCAATAGTTTTGCTTTAAGGGGGAGTGGCAAAAGACCCAATAAACAAGCCTCCGCTACGTCCCAGGAAGGGCGCTCTGTGACTGCACTTAAGATTCGTGTTCTCCCTCCCCAGTATCCCCGCAACCCCGGGCACAGCCACAGCATGTGCATCAGGTCAGCATCCGGCGCCGGGCAACGCGGACAGGCCGTAACTGCCGTGTTGTACATCTTACCCAGCGCATGGGGTGTAAGGTAAGCCCTATGGAGGATAAATAATTGGATCATTTTCAACCTGCAATTGCGGGACACTTTCTTGGGGTATTCCAGGATAGAGGACCACTCTCTGTCACTAAATGCCCGGGACAGATCTGCTTCCCACCGCAGCCTGAGAGGAGCCAAGGAGACCTGTGTGTGCTCCCGGAGGCCCCAGTACAGCCAGCGAACCAGGAAGCGCCCATGGCCCATTATATGCAGGGAGCGTAGGAGGTGAAATGTTGAGGGTTCCATAGGTGTCTCCCTCCACTGCGCCCAGATGTACCGGGAGATCGCCGCATGAAGCAGAAATTGGGTATCGGGTACCCCATTTACCCGCACAAAATCCACGTGTGGCATCAGACTGCCTTCTTGAAAAAAGGCTCCAATTGTCTCCACCCCCTGTTGTCTCCAACTCCGCAATCGCCCGGCACTCAGAATTCCCTGCTTCGTAGGGAGACCACGCAGCGGTATGTTAGGGGAATATGGGTTGTGCGTTTTAGCATATTTACATGCCGACGACCAATAATGAAGTGCTATCTTAAATAGGGCCGGGGGATCCGATGGTCTAGGGGCACCGGGGCAAACCAGCGACTGTAATGTACCACATGCTAGTTGTGACGGGGTGTAGCCGATCTCAAACTTGTTTTTCCCGGCCAGCCAGTATGCCAGTCATTGCAATTGACCAGCAATGCAATACGCCCTGAAGTCGGGCGCCCCTACCCCCCGCGCCGCTCGGTAGTCACAGCTTAGCTAATGCCACCCTGCGCCTCACTGGGCCGCAGACCAGCGAGGTCAGCAGTACATCTAACTCTCGAAAGATCCAAGCGGGGTATACCACCGGGATGTTGACAAAATGGTAAAGCAGGCGAGGTAGCATCACCATCTTAGATATCGCTACTCGTCCCGCTACAGTAAGGGGCAGTGTATTCCAGAATGCGATTTGGGAGCGTAACGAAGAAGTTGTGCACACCAGGTTACCTGTTATGACATCAGGTACTGATTGATAAATATTAATCCCCAAGTACTTAAAAGTGACTGGTGCCACCCTAAAGGACAAGGGCCCGAAACGGAGCTCCGGGACCCCGATCGCACCATCAAAGGAATAGGCTACAGACTTGGAAGCATTAAGGTGCAGTCCGGAGACCTCCCCGAAAAGAAGAAAAAGATCTGCCACCTCCCCTTTGTCGGCCTGTAGATTGCGAAAATACAGCAGCATGTCGTCCGCATAAAGCGAGACTGAATGCAGGACACCCTCCATTGGAATGCCATGGGGGATCAGGGCCCGCCTAAGGTTCTGGGCCAGTGGTTCAAGCGCCAAAACAAACAAAATGGGCGATAATGGGCAGCCCTGGCACGTACCCCGAAAAATAGGGTAGGCCGAGGAAATTAACGAACCTGTCCTTGCCCTGGCCGTGGGGGCGGCGTAGAGCAGCCAAATCCAAGCACACAACTCTGGGGGAATGCCCATCTTTGCCAGTATTGCCAACATATAGGACCAACTTAGGGTGTCGAATGCCTGCGATATGTCCAAGGATAAACATCCTGCCCCCGCAGGACGAGGCCCGGAGGCATGCAGGATTGCGTGGAAGCGCCGGAGATTCAGCGACGTACTCCTCCGTGGAACGAAGCCGCATTGGTCTGTATGAATCAGCCGCGATACAAGCGGGAGAAGGCCGTTGGCAAGAAGTTTACTAAGAATCTTATATTCTGTATTCAGGATTGATAGGGGCCGGTAGGAAGATATTTCTAAGGGATCTTTATCTGGCTTTAAAAGGGATGTGACAATCGCCTCCCGAGTGGTAGGGGGCAGCCTCCCCTCTGCAAGTGATGTCGTATAGAGTTGTAGTAGTTTGGGAATTAGTAAAGGAGAGAATGTGGAGTAAAATTCGATGGGCAGTCAATCAGAACCGGGCGTCTTCCCACGGGCCAAGGACATAATCGCCTCTCTGATCTCGGCCGAAGTAATCAGCGCTTTTAAGTCGTGGATTTCTATTGCGGTTAGCACTGGCAAGTTCACCTGTTCCAAGAACTCAGTCATCACGTCCGCACCCGGCGCCGGGTGCGCTCCATAGAGCGTCTCGTAATGGGTCCGAAACGCCAAGTTTATCCCCACTTGGGTCTGGATTAGTCCATGCTGCGTGGTGTTAATACCCAGGATAGGGGTAGGGCAGGTCGAGGGGGCAATGAACCGAGCTAACAAAGTAGCCGCTCTGTCAGCCTCCGAGTGTGTACGCTGGGTGTATGCCCTGTAATCTATTAAGCGAAGCCGCTCTAGAGCCTCCGCATACTTAATTCTGGCCGCCTGTAAGAGTTCCTCTGCCTGTTCGTCCCATTGGGCTGCTACTTCACTGCACTGCAATGACGCCTCCAGGTCTGTCAAGTCCCGGATCACCTCCCTAAGGGTTCCCACCAGGGAGCCCAGGGACACCCCCCGTATAGAGACCTTAAAGGCCTCCCATTCTATGGAACGTGACGAGGCTGTGCCTTCGTTAACAGTGAAGTATGCAGTGATCGCCTTTTGTAAGGTATCACGGAAGACCTGGTCTTCTAATTGAAGGGGTTGCATCCTCCAAGTAGGTATCGGCGTCGGAGATCGACCCCACTGTATGCGCAATTCAAGAGGGTTGTGATCGGATAGGGTTTTGCCCAAATACGTGCAGTGTGAAACCGCAAAGGCCAAAGACGGCGAGCCCAATACATAATCCAGGCGTGTATGCAACTGATGGGGATAAGAGTAAAAGGAGTTTTCCCTATCAGTCGGGTGCTGTGCTCCCCAAAAATCTAGCAAGTTCCAACCCCGTGCCCACTGACCCAGGGCCACAGCGCGGGTTCTCGCAGCAGTGCCAGCTAGTGGAGGGTGCGATCGATCTAGTTCAACATCAAACACAGCATTCAAATCTCCACCAAGCAACCAGGGACAATCACTCCAGTCAGACAGGGCTATGGAAACTCGGGAGAGGAATTGGGCATGATCTACATTAGGGGCATATAGGGAGCCCAACACTATGGGCAAGCCATCCAGGAGGCCACGCAATAATACATACCTACCCAGATCATCAATCCGGCTCTCCATCAAGGAAAAGGGGACTCCTGCCCGGAGCCATATTGCAGCCCCTCTAGAAAAGACGGAGTATGAAGTGGCATAGAATTGACCCCTCCAACGTTTTTGTAATTTCAGGGACTCGCCAGCGAGTAGGTGCGTTTCTTGGAAACATACTATCTGAGCCTTGCGGCGGTGCAATTGGGCCAGTACCCGGTGGCGTTTCTGAATGGAGCCCATTCCTCTTACATTCCAGGAGAGCAGAACATACGATCTTGGGACTGACATCATATTAGGAGAAAATCGTCTCCCCCCATCCCCCCGCCCCCTCCACACCCGATCCCACCCCACCCCCTCCCAGACTGTGCGGCAAACCTATAAACAATAAACTTTGTTACCCAATACTGGGTCCGACACCCAACTGCGTCCGACCAAACTGTAAATGAAACATAATTCCAAAATCTGAACCAGTGCTATCGCCTATTGGGCGAAAAGGTAAACTACACATAAAGTGATCAAAAGTGTGTACAAATTGTGGAAGTGCCCAAGACAGGGCAGGCCGGGGAACTACTCATACATGTTCGGATTATACCATATTGTCCCAATCGCCCACTGAGGTGGGCAGACTGCATATGCGCTACTTCCAATTTAACAGGGAAAAATGGGGGGGCCCCCCGCTCCCAAGCGCACCGACAGAGAGCAATCCTCGCGTTGCTGAGATGCGGTACGGATATCAGTCTGGGAGGCTCTCAAGGGGGTCCTTGCTCAGGCACGTGGAATCCGACGGGAACAGCGCCACACTTCCATCCGTGTCCGAGTCTAAGGAATGCCCCACGGATGGACTAGTGCTAATTGGTGGCCGGGTAGATCGAAAGGAAGAGGCCGAGCACAATGCTTCATGTTGACCCTCACGGATTTGCTGCTGCAGTGGAATGCTGGAGGTAGTGCTCTGTGTTAGCATAGTCTTTTTCTGCCTCCGCGGGGGCCGCTGCGACTGCGGCCACGAAGAATCCAGTCGCCCAGCCGGGAGAACCCAAGGAAGTGCCTATCCAGCCAGTCCCATGCACCGTCCGGCGTGTCGAAGAAGATAGCCTGGTTTTGATGGACCACCCTCAATTTGGCTGGAAAAAGCAGAGCGAAGGGGAGGCCTGCAGCTCGGACCCGTTGCCTTTACCTCCATGAAGGAAAAACGTTTTCGCTGAACTGCCTGCGTGTAGTCCGGGAAAATGAGGACGGTGGCGTTATCTACAAGTAGTGGACCATTGACACGGGCCGCTTGTAGCAGGTGATCCCGATCCCTATAATTGAGAATACGTGCCAAGATGGGGCGGGGGTTGGATCCTGGCGGAGGTCGTCTCGCAGGAACGAGGTGCGCCCTTTCCACAGTAAAGTGGGCGGATAATCCCGTAGGGGCCACCACCATTCGCAGCCAGTTTTAAATATGCGTCATAGGGTTCGGGCCCTCCACACCCTCCGGGTATCCCACTATCCGGAGGTTGTTGCGGCGTGCGTGCCCTTCTGCATCGTCGGCCCGGGTCTGAAGGGCATCGATTTGCTGGCGCATGAGGTTAAGCTGTTCGGTATTCGCCACCACCCGGGTCACCAACGGCTCCACCGTCTGGTCCGTGTGTCGCACCTTGTCCGCCAGTTTCCTGTGATCATCTTTCAGGAGGTTTAGATCCACCGAAATCGCCCCCAGTTGGCCTTCCAGCGCCGATTGAGTTTCTCTAATCTCTTTGAGGATCATATCCAGCTTGTCCGGGGATGGAGTCGGTGACCCCACCCCTGCCGACGGTCCCGGGCGTTCATCCGCACAATTTGAGGGGTGCAGCCCGGAGTCCACACCGGACGGCTGCACAGGTACCCTGGGCCTGCCCTTGCCCATTGCAGTACCCAGGTGCGGGGGGGGGGCCCACAATCCAGGAAGGACAGACGTATTCTTGTGGTCTTCCGTCCCAGGCTATATGCTTCACGCACTGCGGAGGGGGGCGCAGTCTACCGGGCACGACGTACACCCCCACAGCCGCCCCCTGACCAGGCCCAAACCCCCTCAAGGCAGATAGGCAACCACGCGCACTCGGTATTCAGACACGTAAGGATCCACAAGGAAGGGGCCTCCCAGCGTACTGCCAGTCTATCCAAGGACCACAGAGTCTCCCCGATATTAGGGCTCCGCTCCGGGACCTCCAACGGCGCTCCCCTGGCATCAGGGCTCCAGGCAATAGTCACAGTTAATAGCCCCAGCCAGCAACTCACCAACACCAGTTCGCGGAGTCACCACCGATACGTCGTGCGAGGAAAGCCTCCGGCCTGGGGCCCACCGTCGCCGCTCCCACGTACTGTTCCACTGCGGTCCCGTACAGATTACTCAGTCCAGCGTGGGTCTGGTAGCGGGTGCCCATCCGCGGGTTCCAGGCTCGTCACGGTAGCCCCCTCCGCAACCAGTCGCCACCCGGCAGGTGCTTCACCCCGGAGGCCGCCAATAGCACCAGAGGGCCCTTCAGCAGGTGCGACTCCCCGCAGGGGAGTAACCGGCCCCGGAGACACAGCAGGCCCCCGGAGGCGGCCCCCCCAGTCGTCACAATTCCACCCCGGGCCTCCGGCCCCCTCGCCACCGACCTGTAGCGCGATGGGGCTCCAGGCTCAGCCCGCCATCAGGGACATCTCCGTCTCGCACTCTCTCTGTGTGCTCGTGGGCGCTCCGGTTTAGGCCAGTCGGACAGGCCGGTCGTCGCGTTGCTGCAGGCTGCGCAGGTACACCGGGCCCCACAGCCGGTATCCAGGGATGCACCCCGGAGGCGCCGCAGCGGTTAGGTAGGTGGGCGCAGCGGAGACATTCCGCAGGAGGGGCCAGAACACCCAGACCCAACTGACAATTTCCCCGCACCAGACCGCAATCCGGGAGGCCGGGTGCACCCCGCAGCCGCATGTCGCTGCACGTCCAGGGGCTCCGCAGCACTCGGGCTCCGTGGCGGCAGCCTGCTCACTCTACTCCAGGCCCCGACTGGCGCGAAAGCCGCCACTCGGCTTCAATCGGGAGCTGCTACCCGTGCCGCCTCCACAGGATCACCGGGGCAGTCCGCCGACCCACAGGGGCATCGTCCGGGAGACTGACACCGCCCCAGCTCGCGGGAATGCTTTAACTGACAGGATAATGGAGCCCCCGGCCCGGTGCTCAACTAAGAAGCGTCTGCCATCTCCGGCTGCTAACCACGCCCCACCTTGGCCTAGCAGCTTACGTTTCATATCTAGACAGTAAATCTGTGAGCTGAATGCCAAATACACTGTAGACTGCCTGAAGCAGACACTGTACATCACTCCTTGAGTGTGTATTGCGCCTGTAGCACATCCTTTGTCAGGATTGCAGACAGATAGTATGATCTTCAAGTTTGGCCATAATCATGTCTGACAATGTGGATATCACTTGATTAGGAGTGCAATATCTGTGAATTTAAAATGACTACTACGCAGCTGCATATGTTAAGCCAAGCATATTACAAACTGTATTACATATTGATAATGTCAAGGTGTCACCAATTCACAATATGTCTGTGTATTTCCCAGAAATATATTGGCTGTCCTAAGGTCCACACCATGAAAGCAAGGAGTCAACACATGCGCACTGTTAACATACACATGCAACACATCCCAAGTCATCAAGCATGTCAGCAAAGATAATTTGAGCAAGAAAATTGGGCCCTGGAAGTGTTAACCTGAATTGTACAAATCAATACACAGTTCCCAACACAATAGGCTAGTTGAATGAATGAAAACACGTGCATTGGCCTATTGCTTGACGGATTGCACCCGAAGCGTCAGACAGAAGACATGCATCAACGCCAAAGTGATAAAAGCAATGCATTGTGCATAGGCATGTTTTGTGCGTAAATTACGCATTGCCTATTTCTCTTCTGATGTGTCTGAAAAAAACAATGCTTTAGTAGGAATTGTGGCACTTAAATAGAAAACATGACACATCCACCTAAGAAATGATACAATGGCTCAGCCATGCTGCAAACAAGGTAGTGTGAAATTCCTTTCATGTGCACTTACAGTCTTTGTGTCTGTGCTGGCTGGTGGAGGTGTTTGGTACGTGCTCTGGTGGTAGATAGTGTTTGTTGGTCTTTTCGGTGTCTTTGCTGTCTCTGGTGTCGTTAACAATTGTCATTTATACCTTATATTAGTATCCTGTATTGTTTTGTCCTGCGTATTTGTGGGGTGTATGTCTATCTAGAAGTTTGTAGTTTGAGGGGTGGGGAAAAGGGCTAGTTTCAGTTGTGTTGTGCTTAAGGGTGGGTGGTTTGGGTAGGAAGATGTCAGGGAGAGGCAGAACAAAGAATCTGTCTGAGGAGGTGTTTGGTGGCGTGCTGTTGCTTGTTGTCCACTATCTCCCCAACATGATTCGGATTGGGGTAGGGTGAGCACCGGTTACCCTACCCAAGAGAGGCGGCAGGGGTGGGAGAAGCTTTGGTACAGCATGAGCCGTAGATTCAACATCCAGTGTACTGTCCAGGAACTGAAACACTGATGGGTAGATGTGGTCAGCCAGCAGGCAGACCTTCTTGATCATCTGGGAATCATATTTGGTGGGGCTACTGGTAAGTGCCTAAATTCCATAAGCTGTGTGACTGTAGCAAACACCTATAACTACTTTTTTAACTGGAAGGGCCAGATATGTATTTGGGGTGGTATGTCATGATACAGGGTAACTCTGTTAAATAAACACAACTTGACACCGGGACCTATTCACAGGACATTACAATCACCCAAACAGACCATGCAGTGCATGGGAGACCCATGGGTGCTTTTGGACCCATCTGGCACTGTACAGGGAGTGTTGTGACCTAGCCTGCCTGGTCATTACAGTCTCCAAACTGTGGGAGCCAGTGTCATGTATGTTGCAGGCGAGCGCACTCACATTTCATCATGCCACAGGCTGGACAGGGTGTTAAGTTCCTCCCCAAAATATTTAACATACATGTGTTTTTTAATATGTTCACATTTCCTTAATCAATCTGTACAGGGCTTGAATGATCAAGGTTTATTTACCATGCATTGGTAACATGTAAGGAGCTAAGTGAAGACAACAAACAGGCATGGGTTCTGTCTGATGTGTAGTTTTGTTCAGAACATGTGTTGACTTAAGAAGCCGCCAGCAAAATACATACCTTGCAGAGTGTGGTCAGTCAAATGTGTCTGTTCACACAGCCAGGCTCTCTATCACCATATAGCAAGGTAGGCTGGTTTGGTACTTTGTCTGCACTTTGTGCACCTGATACGTTATTTGCCTGATATTATCTAAAAACACTGAAACATGGTGTGAACTCATAGGACATTCAAACCAGGAAACAGAAAGGATGAAGATAAGATGGGAGCCCAACACGCCCGCTAGTGGTACACAATTGTATCTATGAGGATTTATGAGATAACAACAGGAGCCAACAATGGGTGGATGACAACATCGGGATATTGATCAAGCCCTGATGAAGTCCCACTGGGATGAAACGCGTTGGCTGGGCCGAATGGATTGCTTCTGTCAAATTGGCATTTGTTGATTAAAATTGGATTCAAAGCAACTCGCAATACTCCTGAATAACTTTTATTAGTCACATCATGACTGCTTGATCTGTTGCTGGAGAACAATTTAATCATCTGTTGATTTTGGAACAGATAATCCTGTATAGAATTAAAAGCTCCTTTTCATTTGTTATTTATTGACCTTGTGTTGGGTTGCCCTCTTGGGAATGGGGTCACAAAAGTAGAGCTTTGAAGGAAACATAATTTATATTAATTACATGCCAGTGTGCTGTTTGGAGCCCACATTGCCAGCCTGCTGTTTACTAGTATTCATGGCATACATATGTACATTATTAGGCCATGTCAACTTTGCCATATGCTACATGTCCAATGTGCTAACAATGCCAGAAAATATTGTGAAGTGAATGTACTGTGCTTCATTTGTTCACAGTGAACATGTTCAACATTCATAGAACAATGTACCATGTTTTTGCCTTGTAGGTGGGTCAGAACCATACACACATGGCAAGATGGAGACATTCAGAGATCCCAATGCTACCAGTAACCTGAATGTTTTATGTGCTCTCTAAGGATTGTGTGTGATCCCTGATATTGGTTGCATTCAGATGTATAAGGAGTATCATTAGTCACCTGAAACAAGCATTAACTCACATGTTGAATAGCAATAGAAGTAGTACAAGCCTGCATGTTCAATAGATAGGAGCAATTGTCAATGCGCATTTATGGCAAACGTATGCTAGCACACATAATGAATGCCTGTGAATCTGATGTGGTGATGTTTGGCCAGCTATGGTGTGGATACTTATGGCGCATGTACCATCACCAGCCTCAAAATCAACAAATGGTCAGAGGTTCAAAGGACCCTCATCCATAATATGGACAGAAAGTGACAACAATTTACATAAATTATGTGACAGAAAAGTTGCATGGTGTTGGAAATGTCCCTTTCTAAGGTGCTTTTCCTCAACATTTTGCATTTGTCCCTCTCTGCTGATTTCTGTGTTAGCCTTAGGACTTTGAGCACATTTGACACTGTCATTCAGTGACAAAGCACTGTGCTTGTCATATACATACCGGAGATTAGAATATATATGATTGGCTGACTTGAGTTAGCTGTCAGTCCCTTGCTTAGGAGTAAGACATATACCTAGGGCAGGTGGCTATTGAGATTTTTGAGGCTCACAAGAGTCGTCAATTGTAATGGATTTTTTGGGCTCTCGCAAGAGTCTTGTGAGAGTTTTTAAGGAAGGAGTCATTTTTGTTAACATAATTTTTGTTAACATTTTTCAACACCTTTCATTTTTTGTTGGTTTTCTAACTTTTAACAAAATAAAATAGTTTTTTATTTCTAAAATAGGTTGCAATTAAAACATAAAATGTGGATGAATAAATTATAAAAAAGCAACAACACCTCCTCAAAAAAAAAAAACAACTGGAGAAATATTTTCAAAAATAACTATTCTAAAAAAATTGGGGCCTAGGGGGATACTTGTAATCTTGGACAAGCTTGTACCGTGCAGACCTGCTTGTTTTCTATGTAAAACATATCTGCTTACATAAGCAGCAAAATAGTGCCCTGTTAGGATACGCAGGCTTGGTATCTTGCATAGCAATCAGTACAAGCAGATACACACTATCTCTAGCTCCACAGCTCAAGCTAATTCTGCCCGAGTGTTAGACCTGGCACCATTGGCGTGGGTCTCCCTTCCATTTTTTGCTGTTGTCTCCTGTGTTTTTGCTATGTTTTTGCTGGTCTAGATGCTTTGGGCACTTTGCCACTGCTATTCAGTGCCAAAGTGCAAGGGCTCCCTATTGTAAAGTGTTGTATCGGATTAGTGACTCTATGATTGGCTTATTTGATTTACTTGTCAGACCCTAGTACAGTGCACCATGTGTGCCCAGGGCCTGTAAATCAAATGCTGCTGGTGGGCTTGCAGCACTGATTGAGCCACCCACAGAAGCAGCTTGTAAAATATGGCTCAGGCCTACCATTGCAGAGCCTGTGTGCAGTCTGGGACTGCCATGTCAACTTGGCAAGTGCACACACTTGCCAGTCCCTAAACCTTCCCTTTTCTGCATATTAGTCATGCCTAAGGTAGGCCCAAGGGCAGGGTGCATTGTACGTAAAAGGTAGGACATGCCCTGATGTGTGTGGCATGTCCTGATAGTGAACTGCAGCTAATTTAGTTTTTCACTATTGCAAGGCTACCTGTTCCCATAGGCCAGAATGCGCAGTTTGATTATAACATCTCATAATCCTAACTGACCCAGGGAACAAGGTAGAAATTCAAGTTTAGTATGCCTGAACTCAGAATATTAAAATACATCTTTTAGTGAGGGTGATTTTTCCATTCTGTGTTTGAAAATACCACTTTTAGAAAGTAGGTATTTTCTTGCCTAACCATCCAGCATGTCTCTGCTAGGGTTGTGTAATCCATGTCTGGTTTGTGAGTGGCAGGGGGCTGGAGAGGGCCGTGGCTCCAGCTTTCTGATGGGTCACGGCTGGGCTGAATAGGCCCTGCATTGAATAGAGAGTAGAGGGCAGAGATTTTATTTCACTGACCTAAGCCCTCATAGAATAGAGAGTAGGGGGAGGAGATTTCCTTTCAGCTACCTAGGCCCGGTCTGCTCTCAAACAGAAGACAAAGGATTTTCCCGTATAAATATTGGGGCTCAGACCCCAGAACTTTAGATCACTTATGGGAATCAAGACGAACCCTTTGCCAAAGAAGAACTAAAGAAGCTGAAGGAAGAGGCTGCCCCTGTGCGGTGCTATTTCTGGGGTTGGTGGCCTGCAGTGGTTACTTAATTGCCAAGGAAAGGAGAAAAGGCACTTTGTGAACTTTCATCATTTTGAAGAAGAATCTCCAAGGGCTTGAAGTGTTCTTGCCCCCTGCTTGAAGTCCTAGGGATACAAGACTTCACCACCAGCTCCCCTGAATTCCCTTGCTGGGAATTCTACCTGCAGAGAGGTGCATACTGTTGTTTGGGCCCTCTGAGAAAACTGTGTGTCGCTGGGAGCTGGAAGCTTGACTCAACGAGGAAGAAGCATGTCGCCGACTCAGCAGTTGCCGTCGCATCGCCCAAGAAGCGTGTCGCCACCGAAGCTGTTCGCCGTCACATCACCGACGAAGCATGTCACATCACCGGAGAAGTGTGTCGTCGCCGCAGAGATCGCAGTCGCATCACTGGAGAAGCATGTCGCAGGGCCTGTCGAGTTCACCAAGTCGCCGCACGTCCGCCAGGCGTGCACGCATCGCATCCACATTGTCGCATTGCACCGGATCGTCACATCGCATTGAGGTGCCATCTTGTCGCATCGTCACTGGGCCGCAGTAAGAAATAACGCATCAAGTCCCCACACAGTAAGGTAGCGACACAACGCCTCCCCTGCGCCGCAGTAAGGAACTGACGCATCCACTCCCCTGAGTGTAAGGAACGGCACATCAACTTCCCTGTGACCCTTTTGTTTGTATTGCGTGACGCATCCTAGGCATTTTGAGAGTAAAGTGTTGCTTTTACCATCTACACTGAACTACGCTTTTTCTATTGTTTTAAAGTCATATTTTTATTACAGTATTGGGGATTTTTGTCATTTGGTCTTGTGTTAAGTCTAGTAAAGATTACTTATTTTTCTAAACTGGTGTGGTGTCCATTTGTACTGTTTTCACTGTATTACTGTATGTGTTCACAAATGCTTTACACACTGCCTCTGAGATAAGCCTGCCTGCTGGTGCCAAGCTACCAAGGGGGTGAGCAGGGGTTATCCAGGAGTGTACTCTCCTCTCCCTGACTAGAAGCAAGGACCCCTACTTGGTCAAAGGTACCTACCTCTGTCAACTAGAGATCCTCATTTCTAATACCGAGCAAGCTTTTGTGGATGCACAGACCTGAGGTGCCTCCACATGCCTGTGGTACTCAAATTGTACGCTTTGTTTCTACTCCCCCAGTTGAACTCCTTCTTGCAAAGTTTGCATATGACATACTTTGCAGATACTTTTTTCCCACCAGGCCTCATGTCAAACAATTGCCATACCAAAGACTCTTTGCCAGGCTGAGGTGCTAGAGGTACTGCAACAGAACCAGGCTGCTCCTCTCAATCAGAGGAAGACATTTTTCTATCCCAAAACTAAAAAGCAATCAGAGAAAGAGAACAAGATCTACCCACAGCAAACTCCAATAGGAAAATCATGCAAAATAATGGAATCTACATTTTGGAAATAAAGACATGTATATGTATCAAATACATATCTCTTCCTTGGGTGTGTATCCTTTTCCAGATCTCTCACGAAACTTGCTAGATTGTAAAAATATTATTTCTTTATATATTCAATGGAACAATTCATAATCAATTTTTCCAAGATAAGCAACATCTCTAATGTAATGTTTAGAATTATAAGAAAACACTGTTAGTAACCTAATTCCATATGCTAATAACTTTAGGACCATTGAAAGAATCTTCACAAAACTTTCTAAAAAGATACTACCTTTCGACTAATTTGTACATGTAAAGTTTTGTGGTGATCCGTCAAGCAGGGACTGAGAAAAACGGAAGGTCTCAAAACACAAAATCCCCATTAAAATTCCATTGACTTCTTTAGGTAGGTCTACAGGAAACTGCTGAATTACACAAAATTTGTCCGGAAGTTAGATCTTGGTCCATAGGTTGTGCGTTTTGTGATTTGTTGTAAGTCTGTTCAGTAGTTTTTGAGAAATTAAGGTTGAGAAATATTTGTATATCCAGATGGTTGGGTCAGCAAAAGTCTCGAAGACTCTCGATAGAGTGGCAATTTAAATATTGAGCATTCTGATTGATCCACGGAGCTTTATTTCCCTTGGGCCGTCTCGATCCCATAGGAATTTGACTCCTGCAAGAGCACTGACTGGCAGCCAGCAATGTGAGAAAAATGTTGCTGGTACCCATTACAAGACTTGGGGACCTACTCAATTGTTCTGAAATTAGAAAAAAAATTGCATAAAGAGTCAGGGTAGGGATACCCTGACCACTTAGACTTCATGTAGGTGGACCTTCCTGGGGACAATAAGAAACAAAATGGCGAAACATTCTGCAATCCCATGGGATTGAAAATGGTGCTGGGTCGCATTTCATAACCTTACACCCCAGGAAGCACATTCGCAGGGTTGAGGTCATAAAGAGGAGGGAGAATGGAGAATGCAGCACACAGAGAAAGAGGAAACACAAGGAGATATAAAGATATTTCTCCCTGTTACACCTCACCTGGGGAGGCATAACATTTTGACTCATTCCTAGGTCTACCAGTAATGGTTAATATGGGAATGTGCCTAAATTCATAGGTCGATGCGTGGGAACATCCATGCTCCATCCATGAAATGCCTCTCTGGGGCAGAGTAATGCAATGTCCTGATTTGTGCTTCGTTTTGTTACTCTTGATTTATCAAGCTACACATGCATTACGTGGCTAAATAAATCTTTTCTAATAGTTGCATCGCCCTTGCGCCCCATTGTGTAGCACAAACGTGACACAACTGCTGGCAAATATGCCTCTTGGTCATCATCAAGTGGGCGATTTCAGTCATGCAGGCATTGAACTTGATCCAGGTACTGGGAGTCTTACCTATGTGGGAGAGAAGGAGTTGTGTTCCATTGGTGCAGAAAAGGACTTTGATACTGTATGAGCACATAATGCTGGCTAGAGGGATTATGTATGCATTGAAGAGGGCTGGGCTCAGGGAGAATCCTTGTTGAACTCCACAGATGAGCTCACATGCATGCAAGGTGTATGGTGAGAGGCTGCCTGACTGGATCCTTTCAGTCAGGGAAGGGCATATCCAACAGAGTGAGTGTCCTTTGATTTCGAAGACTTGAATGGGGATGGTTTGCGAGACTGTGTCACCTGCTGTGGAGAGGTGCAGGAGTATGAGGGTTGCTGTGCCTTCTCTCACCAGAGTCACACAGTTGTCGTCCGTAGCAACGATGAGATCTGTTTCAATTACCTCTACCCATCTCTTATTCCTAAAATCACCCTTACCCACCTTTTTCTCCGCCTACGCCTAAACACTTTTGAAAAAACTTAACGTAATAATGAGTTTATTTCAAACAATATATATATATACGTATATATATTTATATTCACTGAAAAAACCATAGGTTTCAGGGGTGTTATAGTTAGCTGTACTTTTCACTTGTACAAAACCATTGAAATTCCCCCGTTATAGTTAGTTCAGCTAACTATAACTCGCGCGCCCGCAATGCACTGCTGATGACGTCACATATTACATCACTCATGACATGGTCAGTGACATCACTCATGACATCACTGATGACATCTCAAATGACATCACTGATGACATCATCCAGTGAATGTGTGTTTTTCTGAAAATTAAATATGTTTTATATATGTATATCTCAAGGTCGATGGAAGAATAAATGGGTATATAAGTGTCTAAATGGATGATTTCTTTTTGAAAAATTGATTGTGTAACTGACTGATTAAGTGTATCATAGTGAATACATGTCTTAGTGAGTAATATTTAAATATGTAAATATCTGTATCAGTCACTCACTTTGTGTATAAGTGGCTGCATGGGTTGGTGAGAAGCTACATGGGTGTCTATATAGGTTATTAGTTGGTTTTTTGAGTATCAGTCTGAGTGTCTGCATGGTTCGGTGGGGGGTATTACGTAGTGCATAGGTGCATGAATGAGTGACTCACTCTTTGTATGTGTTGAAGACAGCATGTGTGCAGGACTGTATGGGTGGATGAGTGTGTGTATGGGTGTGTTAGTGAGCAAATGACTGTCTCAATAGTGTCTTTATGAGTAACTACATATGTTTTAAACTAGTATATGTGACTATTGGTGTATATAAGTGAGTATATGTGAGAGTGAGAGATTTAAATAGTTTCTGTATGAATAAGTATGTGTTTCTATAAGTGATTGTTTAAAAGACTAAGTATGTGTAAGTTTCCGTAGAAGTAAGTGTGGTGGTGTGTGTATAACTGTATATGCAAGTAAATGTATGTTTGATTCTTTATTAGCATGAGTGACTATGTGTGTGAGTAACTCTATGGATGAGTGGCATTGTGCAACAGGATGTATAGGTGTATGAGTACATATGATGAGTGAGTACATGTATGAGTGACTGTATAGGACTGTTGGTGAATGAGTGGATGTGTATGTGGATCTTAGAATTACTGAAGAGGTTGTTGTAACTGGTATTGGTATGTCCACTGTTTTGAAAAGTTTAGTCTCCATTTTTGAATGTGTGTATCAAAGGTTATATTAGGGTGAGAGGAGGTCTGCCACTCTATCACAAGGATGATGTCATCAGTGATGTCATCAGTGATGTCATTTGAGATGTCATCAGTGATGTCATGAGTGATGTCACTGACCATGTCATGAGTGATGTAATATGTGACGTCATCAGCAGTGCATTGCGGGCGCGCGAGTTATAGTTAGCTGAACTAACTATAACAGGGGAATTTCAATGGTTTTGTACAAGTGAAAAGTACAGCTAACTATAACACCCCTGAAACCTATGGTTTTTTCAGTGAATTTCTGAGGTTTTTTAAATGCTAATTCCTAACTATAACGTGCCTGAAACCTATGGTTTTTGTCTGTGAATTTCAAAGGTTTTTTAAATGCTAATTTCTAACTATGCCTACAGAGATAGGACATGTGAAGAAAGAAGAAAAAATGCACAGAAAGAATAAAAGAAGTGCAGAAAGAAGCAACAGAAGTCCTCAAAGACGAAGAAAAGGGCAGGAAGAAGGATAACGTGCAGGAAGAGCAGAAAGAAGCCTTGTTGCAAAATCATCCTGTACCCTCAACTTTTTCAGACGGATACTGGTGGTAACTGAGTCTGACTAACCAGTCCTAGAGCCAGTGCTATGTTAAAAGACACTTAGAATACAGTGAAAACACCTACATACACTAGGGAACATTATGCGTTGGGGTCCCCCTGTGATTAGCATGACCTCCTCTGTAAGCCCCTAGTATATAATAGGGCAGGGGGATTAAAACTACCCCTTGAAACAGGCCACAGGGCGTTTTTGCACACATTAACTCAGGCCCCGTCCCCTCCCTTCACCACTGTGTAAACACGCCCTGTGTCCGTTTTTAGTTGGGAGATTTAAGTTCATTTGAATCCTTAGGGTCCCTAGGGTCCAACTAGCCCACTAGGTACCTCCAGTAAGTGCCACAGAGCTGCGTTGCAGAGAGGTGTAAAAAGTGGCACGGCCTGGACCACCTCTCTGCAATGCAGCTCAGTGGCACTTACTGAAAGCACTTGGTGGGCTAGTTAGCCCCCTGGGGCCCTCAGTATTGAAGGAAAATGATATCCCCAATTTAAAACGTGCCATAGTGCGTGTTTGCACACGTCACCTCAGGCCCTGTCCCCTCCTTTCACCACTGTGTAAACGCGCCCTGTGGCTGTTCTAAGTTGAGAGATTAAGTCCCCTTGAATCCTAAGGGTCCCTAGGGTCAAACTAGACCACTAGGTACCTCCAGTAAGCGCCACAGAGCTGCGTTGCAGAGAGGTGTAAAAAGGGGCTTGGCCTCAAAACACCAGTCTGCAGCGCAGCTCCCTGGCGAATACTGGAGATGCCTGTTGGGCTAGTTGGCCCTCAGGGACCCTCAGTATTGAAGAGGAATTAATTCCCCAACTCACAACTCGCCAGGGGGCGCGTTTGCAAAGTGCTGCAAGGAGGGGGCGTGGCCTCCGGCACAATGCCAGTCTTTTATTTATTTTAATTTTTTAAGAAGGGGGGCTGTGTGGTTCCCCTTCTTATTCTAATTTATTGGCCCTGATGACCCCATCCCCCAGGGACTGTCTCCTAATTATACTTTTTTGACCCCAATCCCCAGGGCAGGCCACTGTTTTTTATTATTTTTAAAAAATACATATTTATAGACACACCTAGGACATGCTGGACAAACCGTACGTACCTGTGGCTGTTCTAAGTTGAGAGATTAAGTCCCCTTGAATCCTAAGGGTCCCTAGGGTCAAACTAGACCACTAGGTACCTCCAGTAAGCGCCACAGAGCTGCGTTGCAGAGAGGTGTAAAAAGGGGCTTGGCCTCAAAACACCAGTCTGCAGCGCAGCTCCCTGGCGAATACTGGAGATGCCTGTTGGGCTAGTTGGCCCTCAGGGACCCTCAGTATTGAAGAGGAATTAATTCCCCAACTCACAACTCGCCAGGGGGCGCGTTTGCAAAGTGCTGCAAGGAGGGGGCGTGGCCTCCGGCACAATGCCAGTCTTTTATTTATTTTAATTTTTTAAGAAGGGGGGCTGTGTGGTTCCCCTTCTTATTCTAATTTATTGGCCCTGATGACCCCATCCCCCAGGGACTGTCTCCTAATTATACTTTTTTGACCCCAATCCCCAGGGCAGGCCACTGTTTTTTATTATTTTTAAAAAATACATATTTATAGACACACCTAGGACATGCTGGACAAACCGTACGTACCTATTACTATGACGATTTGGGTGATATTCATTAAAAGGCGACTATGCATACAATGAATCCACGTGGAATGTATTTACACCACTAGTGAAGCTCTGACATGTCTGATGCCCTACCGTGCCTAATCCCGGTAGACACCCTTGTCGTTTTTTTATACAAACATGGGTAGCTATTGACGGGCATATTTAATACACATGCACACCAAGCCATTCAAAGGGGATTCGACAAAAATTCGACCAAAACTATGCAAGAAACCCCCCTAAAACACACATCCACTGCCGGATGTGTAATACTTTTTATTTTACTCTCTGGAAAGGGGACGAACATCATTTGAGAGTCACAGCGCGCTCCTGGCAGAGCCCAATGCTGTGTTACACCCACCATTGCCTGTTGAGTGCCACACACCTCTGTGTTGTATTCCACTAGCTAGTGCATATGCTATGACACTCTCTAGCCCATGTGCACTGTAACACCACCCCGTGAATATGTCATGCCACACTTGTCTTTGCACGGGTAATATTGCCCCATCTAACGTGCCTTCCTCGATGCCTATGTTATAACGCACAGTGCTATGCCATACATATTACAATCTGGGATCCATATCTTTGTCACAGTGCATATGCAATGTTACACTCCCCAGCACATATTTTATATTACAACTTTAGAGACTAGTTAAGTTACACAACACTGCCCTGTGCATATTACACTCCAAGGCGCATATCGCATAGCACACGCTAGTGCATGTGCTATCTCGCGCTCTCCAATAATTCTGTCATTGCGCACAATGTATTGCATATTATATTTCATGCCCGGTTCATCTTATATCACACTTTTTGGTGCATAGTTTATACCATACACTATATCTAGTTTTCATTTTCAATCGTGCTCTCAGGACTATGTTCTATATAACACTGTGTTCACCTACCCTTTTCACGGGCATTACATTTTGCGATAGGGGGTGGAGGGTCAGGGGGTGTTTCTGCCAAACGAGCCCGGAGTCACAGTCACAAACGTCCTCTTCTTCCTGAATAAAAGTGAGATTATGCTGCATACTTGTTCATATTTTAGGTAGTTCGCACAGACACACGTTTTAAAAACAATAAAGTTCCTAATACCCGCCTTCTCTGAACAGTTAGCTTGCTGCCCCATCCACCTCCTCCCTATCGTCTGTTGTGTGAATCCATGGACTAGCCTCCTCCCTCCTGCCATGCATGGTCTGATGTGCTGCCACTGCCCTCAATTTAGTATGATGTACCAGTACACTCCTCCTGCCCTCCATTGCCCATTTCTGTGCCCCATCATTGACCTCCTGCTTAAACTCTGTGCTTAGCTTGCTGCCCCTATTCTCCTTCCCCCTGCCCTCCAATGTCTTTGTGCATGCCCCTGCTCCATCCTTTTTGCCCACCATGTTCCATGGACCTGCCACTCCTATCTACTCTGAGTGTTCTGTTGAGCTGCCACTCCCCTCCCACCTGCCTAGCATTGTCAGATGACTGTAACCTGTCCCTGCCACCTCCACCCTGCCTGTCCACATGCCATGCCCCTATCCTCTTCCTCCTGTCCTACATGGTCCATTGTACTGCCACACCCTTCTGCCCTCCCTGGTCTGTTGTGCTGCAACTGCTCCTCCTGCCTGCCCCGCGCAGTCTGTTGTGAGGCCCCTTCCCCTGAACTCTCTTGTCTGTGCCCAGGTCCTGACCCTCCCTTCTAATCTCCATGGTCCTTTGTGCATGCCCCTGCATCCTCCTTCTTGCCCATCATAGCCATTGTGCTGCCACTAACCCTCCCACTTGCCATGCATGGTCTTCTGTGCTGCCATGGCCCCTCCCACCTTCCCTGTGTGGTCAGCTAGCTGCCCCTGACCCCCTCCCACCTTCCCTCCATGGTCTGTGTGTATGCCACCATAGTCTCATTGTTGCTCTCCATGGTGTGTCTTGTTTCTAGTGCCTATCCTGCCTGACCTCCATGGCTATCTTGCTGCTCCTGCCCTGCCCCCTTGCCCCCAGCCCTCTGTTTACATGTGCAGACCCCTACTCCCTCCCTCCTGGCTTGTCTGTTCCATTGTAATGCCTCTGATCCGTCCCTCCTGCCCTTTATGGTCTGTTATGCTGCAGCTTTCTCTCCTGTCTGTCCATTATGGTCAGCTAGCTACCATTGCCTCTTGCCCCTCTGTTCTCTGTTGTCCATGTGCATGGTCCTGTCCCCTCCCTCTTGCTTTCTATGGATTGTTGTACTGCACTCCCGTCCCGCATGCCCTGTGTGGTGTATTGTGCTGCTGCAAACCCTGATGCCTGCCCTGCAGGGTCAGTTTGGTGCACCTCTCCATGTCCCTCCTGTCCTCTGTTATCCAAGTCCATGTCCCTACCCCATTTCCTTCTATGATCCAATGTACCATACTTGCGAACATTTTGAACTTGGTAAGAGGGAGATTTTGAAAAAAAACTGGAGTATTGATTTTCCCCTTTGAGTTACATTGAAAAAGAGGAGATTGTAGACAGGAGACAGATCAAATAAAGCCCATTTGAGCTTAAAAACATTGGACGTTTCCTGGCTGAATCGGGTCTGTTGGCATGTATGGTTGTACTACCATTGCCTCTTCCTTCTGCCCACAATGGTCTATTACATTGCCACAGCCTCTCTTGCAAGTCCTGTATTGTTGGTTTGTTGCCCCTGCCCCCCTTTCCACTGCCCTCCATAGTCTGTTGTGCTGCCACGGCCCTTCCTGCCTGCTCAGTGTCGTTAAATTGTTGCCTTTGCACCCTCCTACCTGCCTTCAATTTTCAGAGTCCGTGCCCCTGTCCTCTGCCTCTCAACAGTATCCTAATGAACAACTAGATTGCTAACATTCTATATTTATTACAAAAGTGTGGAACGCCTGACGTCATCTTGATGTAATCAAAACTGTAATACCTAGAGCATTTCCTTTATAAATTACATATATGAGAGGGTCTTATTGGCATCAAAATTATGGTTAGTGCTCTAAAAGACTAAAATAAGGACATATTTTCTGAGTTTTCAAATAGCGACAAAGCACTTTTAAATTATTTGTTACCTTTATGTTTTTTTTTATCCAGTTGACCACTTGATTAAATGTTGCACTTAGGGGAGAGGATGTGGTGTTACTTCGAGAACTGCAGACTTTGCAACTGGGGAACCAGGTTGGAGTTTCTGCTTCAGCTCGACATTCTGTGATTCTGGTCAAATCACTTAGTCTCCCCATGTCTATAACCAAAATGAATTTGTTCTTGTGTGATGTAACCAATGCTCATGTAAAGCACTCCAATACCTGACAAGTCTGCACTATATAACACTGCAAAAACACAAAATAATAAGTGTTTTGCACACTTCTGTCATTGGGCTATATTTGGGCTACATCTGGGTGATTTTGGGCTACATTTGGGCTCTTTTGTCTCCGGTGACCATCTTGGGAGATTTATTTGTTATGAAGTTTCCTAATTTCCTCATGTACTGCAGTCTCCTCAGTAGGAAATGCTTTCAGTTTTTTACTTTGATTCCATCATGAAGGTATTCAGATATGTCACATATTTGCAATAAATTCTGAATGTTAGCACTCTAGTTGCTCATTTGATCACTGTAGTAAAACTACTGTTCACCATGGAAGTCTGCTCCTGGTATTAAAAGTGCATGTTTCAGTCTGCATGTCAGAATTTTTTAATGAAATAGAAGAGGATTTGAGAAGTCACTCAAAATGTGCCCTCATTTTCTTTCTTCAGCATTAATCATAATTTCTATGGCAAAATGAACTCCCTCATTGTGTTCCTTTTTAAATTAAATGTTTTAAGTGTTACCAGTTTATTCCAATCAAGATGGCTTCAGGTGTGCCATACTTTTGTCATAATGAAGACAGTAAGCACTCTAGTTGTTTTTAAGAACACTCTGGGACATTCTGTAATTGGGCTATACTTGGGCTACATCTGGGTGATATTTGGGCTACATTTGGGATCTTTTGTCTCTGGTGGCCATTTTGGGAGACTTATTTGTTATGAAGTTTCCTAATTTCCTCATTTACTGCAGTCTCCTCAGTAGGAAATACTTTCAGTTTTTTACTTTGATTCCATCAAGAAGGCATTCAGATGTGTCACACATTTGCCATAAATTCAGAATGTTAGCACTCTTTTTGCTCATTAGATCACTGTAGTAAAGCTACTGCTCACCAGGGGAAACTGCTGCTGATATTGAAAGTGCATATTCCAGTCTGCATGTCAGAATTTTTTAATGAAATAGAAGAGGATTTGAGAAGTCACTCAAAATGTGCCCTAATTTTTCTTTCTGCAGCACTAATCATACTTTTTATGGAAAAATGAACCCCCTCATTTTGTTCCTTTTTAAATTAAATGTTTTAAGAGTTACCACTTTAATCCAAGCAAGATGGCTTCAGGTGTGTCATACGTTTATCATAAGTAGGACTGTTAGCGCTCTAATTGTTCTTTAGAACACTCTGGGAAACTGCAGTAGAACACAAAGGAATCAACTGACAGTCTCTGCCCTTGTTGGATGTACATGTTTTACTGAGAATGTCAGACTTCATTCTCACATGACTGAGAAAGATAATGTGAATTTACAAAAAATAAGCTCTCAGTTTAGCTTATAGATCACCTTCCAAACCTCTGTGGGAAAAGCATGAGAACATATTTTTCTCCAATCATGATATCCCAGCAGAAGGCTTTTTCACATGGTGAAATCACCTTAGAACATACCACAATTCCTAAAATGAGTATGGTACCATCAACAAATGATTTATAATCCAACTAAAGTCTTAAAACCTTCTATTAACTGCAATGCTTTTTAATGAGGTGCTATCATGTATATTGGTCCCAAGATGGCTGCCAACACTTCTTGGATGAAGTGCTGACAGCCAATCAGATCTCAGGATGAGATGTGTGGTTAGGCTCCACCCACATATATATATGATTTTACTTTTCTCAGGAACTACTGAACAGATTGACACCAGACCTGCAAAAGGCACATCCCTAACCTGAGGACTACCTCTCTGCCAAATTTCAAGTAATTCTGTTCAGCCGTTCGGGCTGTACCTTCGACTAAAGGTCCCTATGGAAAATTGCATGGGGAAAACGTGTTTTGGGACCCCCTTTTTTCTCAGTCCCCGCTTGACAAATCTCCGCTAGACTTTCAGGGTAGGAGCGGAGCGCCCCACCTATTTTGAAAATTTTGCGAGGATTCGTCAACCGGCGCCAAAGTTATTCCAAATAGAATGTTGCGGATTTCCAATGGAAACACGGTCCTAACTATAACTATCTACTGGCGACCGCCAGTAGATAATATATTCAAAAAACCACTTGAATTTTCTGCACTTCCGCTCCAACACTGGCGAACAGAGAACCACAAACCACTGGTAATGTTGGCTCTAGTTTGTATTAATCCTCAAAATGATGCATTTCGGACACCACTTGTCTTTGATCACATGTCAGAGAATGCATTTTGCCATCTTTTTTATTTAGTATGCTGTGTCATAAAACCATGTGATAAGTAAACATTGTAAACACACTAGCACGGTGATCTGCATATAAATCAGTCTGTTTTTCTATTTTGTCCATGTTGACGTTGTAACCAAATAATACCACATTCATATTGCCATGAATGGCTTGAAGTGCACATTACTTTTCTTGTTGTTCGATACATACGATATATGGAGTAATAAACAATGTCTAAAATTCATTAAAATCATTTACTATCCAACTCCAAAATCATTTTCGACTCCATCTCCGTTCACAATCTTTCTCTGTCACCCCCTCTACGGAGTTTTGGAATGGCAGCCACAACAAAATATTTCAAGCAGTTAAGATTGTTGTTGTGTTCTTACTTGAAATGGCGAGCTACCGGATAAGTAGAATCATTGTTAACGATGTCTCATAAATGTTGCTAAATTCTGACATGCACCTGTACTTTGGTGCTACCAACATGTCTTAAATCACAGGTGCATGTCAGACTGTAAATTTCAAACTCCGTCCTGCAATTGTAGTTTCCCTGAATGGCAATCCTATCAGGGCTGAACGGAGAAAAGTAATGCGTGTATTTTCGCCAAATTTACAAGCTCTATAAGTAGAGCATTTGGAGAATCCTTGCTTAGGCTGTAACCACTTTTTGGCTGATGACAATTCAGGACTACTTTTGACAATTTGTGTACGCATAGAGGGACCTTTCCTATATGTGATGGCAGGTAATGCAGGGAGCCTAGGAGCTAATACACCATCTGTGAGCACAATGGGACAATTGCATCTAATTATTGACCGAATCTTTCTTTCTTGTTTACTGTAGGTAGTTATTAACCTGGGGGCATTGCTCACATCAATAGATGCTTCCCTGGTATTACTGGTAGTAAATAGTGATTCCCTTGTTCTCTCTTTCATTTTCCTTACTGCCTCAGGGATGCCTTCACTGTATCCTCTCCTTTTGAATCTGCCCAATGCCTCTTCAGTACATATATTAAGCTCTTCCTCCGTACTGCAAATCCTTTTCAGGCGCAGTAGGAATATTTTTGATGAGATGTTTGGGATGTGCACTGCTGGCATGGAGTGTTAAATTGCCAGTAGTGGCTTTTCTGTGCAGAGCGGTTGCTATCTTTCCTTTTTTTATGTAAACTCTTACATCCAGAAAATGAATGTTGTCTTTACTCATTTGTGAGGTAAACTTCAGATTGGCAGTATTCTCATTTATATGATGGATAAAATCAATAGCACTTTTATCGTCTCCTTGCCACACAATAAAAACATCATCGATGTATCTCAACCAATACAAAACATGTTCAGTGTATTCAGCACAGTGTTTTCTTTTGAGGACCTGCTTCTCCCACCATCCGACATGCAAGCATGTGTAACTGGGGGTGAAGCAGGCCCCCATTGCCACGCTTCTATTTTGTAAATACACGTCATTTCCAAATGTGAAATAGTTATTGTGCACACACCATGAAACTAAACTTACAAGCATCTTATTGTGATTATAGCAATCTACAGGCCTGGTATTAAGGAAGTATTTAACAGCAATAATCCCAGTTGCATGCTCTATACTGGTGTATAATTATTCTATGTCCATATATATATATATATATTATATGTATATGTATGTATATATATATATATTCAATGAAAAAACCAAAGGTTTCACACATGTTATAGTTAGCTGGACATTTCACTCGTAAAAAACCATTGAAATTCCCCCGTTATAGTTAGTTCAGCTAACTATAACTCGCGCGCCCGCAATGCACTACTGATGACGTCACATATTACATCACTCATGACATGGTCAGTGACATCACTCATGACATCACTGATGACATCTCAAATGACATCACTGATGACATCATCCAGTGAATGTGTGTTTTTCTGAAAATTAAATATGTTTAATATATGTATATCTCAAGGTCGATGGAAGAATAAATGAGTATATAAGTGTCTAAATTGATGATTTGTTTTTGAAAAATTGATTGTATTACTGACTGATTAAGTGTATCTTTTTGAATACATGGCTAAGTGAGTAATGTTTAAATGTGTAAATACCTGTATCAGTCTCTCACTTTGTGTATAAGTGGCTGCATGGGTTGGTGAGTAGCTACATGAGTGTCTATATAGGTTATTAGTTGGTTTTTTGAGTATCAGTATGAGTGTCTGAGTGTCTTCATGGTGCGGTGGGGGGTATTACGTAGTGCATAGATGCATGAATGAGTGACTCACTGTTTGTATGTGTTGAAGACAGCATGTGTGCAGGACTGTATGGGTGGATGAGTGTGTGCATGGGTGTGTTAGTGAGTGAATGACTGTCTCAATAGTGTCTTCATAAGTAACTACATATGTTTTAAACTAGTATATGTGACTATTGGTGTTTATAAGTGAGTATATGTGAGAGTGAGAGATTGGTAGAGTTCCTGTATGAATAAGTATGGTGCCGATCACGATCCGGTAAAAAATGTCCCCGTACGACTCGTATCGGGTCTTTTTACCGTACGAATCGGACAAGTGCCGTACGAACTGGCAATCACGATTCGCATGGTAAAAAGTCCATACGAACCGCACTGGGAATCATTCCCCACACGTCCTCGGGTCGGAAAATGTGTCCGACACGTCCTCGGACGATTTACCTTACAAACGTAAAAATCCAAGTCCGACCGAGGAATCACGATCCATCCCGTGCGTCCGAGCCTACAACCGTATGGAAAAAACACCGTCCGCACCGAACACCTATAGCAACCATGGAGACATGTGCCCGCATACGCGCCCAACACTCCCCCCAGCCCCCGTACGTCCGACACGTACCCCCCGTATATGTATACCCCCACCCGTCTAGGTACACCCCAGTACGTTCCAGTCGTACCCCCACCCCAGTACGTGTCGTACCACCGTCAATGTACACCCCAGTACGTTCCAGTCGTACCCCCACCCCAGTACGTGTCATACCCCCGTGTACCTACACCCCAGTACGTTCCAGTCGTACCCCCACCCCAGTACGTGTCGTACCACCGTCAATGTACACCCCCCCCTGTACGTGTCGTACCACCGTCAATGTACACCCCCCCACCCCTGTACGTGTCGTACCACCGTCAATGTACACCCCCACACCCCTGTACGTGTCGTACCACCGTCTATGTACACCCCAGTACGTTTGAGCCCCACCCCCACCCCAGTACGTGTCATACCCCCCGTGTACCTACACCCCAGTACGTTCCAGTCGTACCCCCACCCCAGTACGTGTCGTACCAACGTCAATGTACACCCCCCCACCCCTGTACGTGTCGTACCACCGTCAATGTACACCCCCCCACCCCTGTACGTGTCGTACCACCGTCTATGTACACCCCAGTACGTTCGAGCCCCACCCCCACCCCAGTACGTGTCATACCCCCCGTGTACCTACACCCCAGTACGTTCCAGTCGTACCCCCACCCCAGTACGTGTCGTACCAACGTCAATGTACACCCCCCACCCCTGTACGTGTCGTACCACCATCAATGTACACCCCCCCACCCCTGTACGTGTCGTACCACCGTCTATGTACACCCCAGTACGTTCGAGCCCCACCCCCACCCCAGTACGTGTCATACCCCCCGTGTACCTACACCCCAGTACGTTCCAGTCGTACCCCCACCCCAGTACGTGTCGTACCACCGTGAACCTACACCCCAGTAGTTCCTGGCGCACCCCCAACACAACCTCCTAAGTACGGAGCGCACCCCATGCCCCAACATCACAACCGCATGTACGAGTCGTACAAAGCCACACACAAGGACATAATCGTACAACCAAATGGCCCATGTACACACCGTACACACGCTCAAAACGCACGTACACAACCAGGACAAAATAAAACAACACAAGAATACACCATTCGAAAGGCACACAGCCACTAAACATGGCCAACAACCACTAAAATAACACAATCACTGACCTGCAACTGCCAAAAACAAACTGAGGCCCAATACACCACCACTCCTTATAACACACCCACCCAAAATTCAAAAACTGCCACACCCACCCATGGACCAATAAAAAGGGCCCACACACACAAACCATGAGCCTTTGCAACAGACTCACTGCTGCCAGACACCACAGAACCAGACTACAAGCTACACCACACCTTACACTTGCACACCTTCACACGACCACCCTCACAAACACCCTCTCATCACATTCACACACACACACAACCATCCACACCCCCCCCAACATCCACACACCCCCCACACCCACACCATCCCCACCCACACCCCTCACCATGCCCACTACCAAGAATCCAAAGTTCAGTCACCGAGAGTTGGAGGTCCTTGTTGATCAAATCCTCAGAGTCGAGCCACAGATCTTTGGAACATTGGTCAGAAGCACCAGCCAGGCAGCCAAAACAGCCATGTGGCAGACCATCGTCGATGCTGTGAATGCTGTTGCGGACACCAGGAGGACCAAGCAGGATTGCCAGAACAGGTGGTACGATCTGCGGAGGAGGGTCAGAGCCAAGAGGCAGGAGGAACACGACCAGGCCAACGCCACCGGAGGAGGGCCCTCCCGCAGAGCCGTACAGTACCATCCCTGGGAGGAGAGGGTGATGGCCATACTGCCGGTGGAGGCAGTTGAAGGAGTAGAAGGACTCCGAGACCCGGGTGAGTACACAAACAACGCACCTCACATGGGGGGAACTGCAACCACAACCAAAATTACTAACAGGCACGCAACCACCACAAGCCATCGCATGACTCAACCACACTCCATGAGCAGGCACATGCCACTGCTGCCACCATGCCCCATGCACCCAGCTGGACAATGTCAAGTCACAGGCCACAGAAGACAACAACACATGACACGGTAACCCGGATGGCGGGAGGCTGGGCACCAAAAATCACATAGTGCGACTCCAAAGCAGACAACAATGCCCTCTGCCCATATGGCCTAGGTCACAGCCAGACAAACACTGTGTCCCAACACAGGAATGACTTGCCAGCAAATGGCGGACGCCTTGCATCAACACATGGGGGTGAAGGCACTGTTTTGCACATGACAGCAGCTAATGAACAGCCAACATTGTGAAAGAGTGGCAGCACACACCACCACAGCAGCAGCGCACAGACACACAACAGACAAAATGGGTGCCTGGAGATCAGAAACAAACTCACATCAACAGGCCAAGGGCCACTCAAAGATCTGCAAACAGTGTGTGCCCAGGAAGCTGGGCCAAGGTGACAGAGGGTGACACACGGAGGGAGGGAGAGGGGGACACAGAGGGAGGGAGAGGGGGACTGAGAGGGAGGGAGACGGACAGAGGGAGGAGGCTGACACACGGAGGGAGGGAGGAGGCTGACACACAGAGGGAGGGAGAGGGGGACAGAGAGGGAGGGAGAGGGGCCAGAGAGGGAGGGAGACACAGGAAGACGGACAGAGGGAGGAGGCTGACACACAGAGGGAGGGAGAGGGGGACAGAGAGGGAGGGAGAGGGGGACAGAGAGGGAGGGAGACACAGGAAGACGGACAGAGGGAGGAGGCTGACACACAGAGGGAGGGAGATGGGGACAGAGAGGGAGGGAGAGGGGGACAGAGAGGGAGGGAGACACAGGAAGAAGGACAGAGGGAGGAGGCTGACACACAGAGGGAGGGAGAGGGGGACAGAGAGGGAGGGAGAGGGGGACAGAGAGGGAGGGAGAGGGGGACAGAGAGGGAGGGTGAGGGGGACAGAGAAGGAGGGAGACACAGGGAGAGCAAATCAGTCCTTTGGTGTGTGGGAATGTCTGCCCGTCAGCAGGTGGACTGCGTGCATGTAGACAAGGGTGGCCAGTGCCAGAACCCCCCCCTCTTCATCATGGCAAAACGCAGGGCCATGTCACAACCTGTACACGAGCACAAGGACAGCCACCTGCATCATATAAGTGTGTGGATCCACTCCATGTGCACATGTACAGTGCTACAAGGAAGGCGCAAATGCATGGCTCGCCACACCTGCCCACTCCACTGCTGACTGCAGTCACACTTGACGCAGCAAGTAAGACTGTGCCACACATAGTTAAAGGGGCCAAATTGGTGCCCAAGGGACACACCCATGCACAAGTGCACTGTGAGTGGAATGCAAGACAGATCCTAATTCCAAGAGGAAATGTGCCAACTTTGAAACGGATGAAACATGGATGTTGCATGGACCAAAATTAACATTTTCTCTCTCACACACAAGTCAACGTCGGGCTGCACCCCCCAACACTGGGGGGGAACACTCACAGGACCCGGATCTGCAGGAGACCGATCCCACCGGCAGGGACCACTCTCACCACTCTGCGGACGACCCCGACCGACCTGGCCCCTCTGGTGTCCAACCACCTGCAGCACCTGCGTCAGGTACAACCGTGCCTACCACCACCCCCACTCCTGCCACATCCCAGGAGACACCCAGGATCCCTGCCCCAACACCACAATGCAGCCAGGCTCGCCAGGAGGGACACGGTGTCCCGGGCACCCAGGAGGAGGCAGGCGACAACGCCAATGCCACCCCTCAGGGGTCCCGGAGACCCGATGTGCCCACAAGTGCAGGCCAGACGCAAGTGGGCAGGGGTGGTGGGAGTGGAGGACGGCGGAGGCGCGAGCCTGACCAGTTGGCTGGGGATCCGGTATTTTCCCATGTCCGTAACATCCTGGACTCATACCGGCAGGACACCACGGGCATGGCCCAGGTTGTGTCCGTCCTCGAGGGGATCAAGGTCCAGCAGGCCCAGCAACATGCGGAGCTAATAGCCTGTCTACAGGTACACCAACGGAGGATGGAGGACAGACAGGCTGAGCAAGTGACGGCGTTCCAGGGGATTCACGCTACACTCCGTCGGATGGCCGACACCATGGCCGACCCTCCCTGTGCCAGAAGGCGGAGAACATCACCACCCACAGGGAGGGATCAGGAGGAGGAGGAGGAAACATCCGACGGAGCATCCCAGACGTCGTCACGGCCTGCTGCTGAGGTTCCCCGCAGGAAGCCGGGTCGTCCACGGAAAGGACCGTGAGGGTGGCTGCTACATCACCATCTCCCAGGACACCTGGCCTGGCACCTGGCCCACTGGAGCAACAGCATCACAGCATCAAGAGACATTCTCTGCCACATGGCCCTGCTGGTCACTGGCTGACCAATGTTGACAAAGACTGTGGCATGGACTCTGAGGATTTCCAATGGCAAGGACACCAACTCCCCTACTGAACTTTGGATTCCCTAATCCCGGAAAGCCCCTCACTTTGTCCCCCCCCCCCAATAATAAATCACACTATTAAGAGTAGATGCCTGCTTGTAGCATTATTACCTAACATGTGTCTTGTACAGTCTAAACATGCCTGAGTCATCTGTTCACTTCAACCATCCACACCCTGGGGCCTGAGTCTGGCACAGGACACATGGGTCACAGTTTATTAGGCAAGACAGACATGGAGCACCATACACACCCGTGATGGGCAGAACCAGCTGAGGGGGTGGCCGAACAACCGTGCTGACAGACACATTGAGTACAGCAACAGTCATGCACAGAGGTCAGGGATCCTGGCCAGTGTCCTGGGGGGCACCCAGGTATGTCTAGACAGGTGGCAGAACCATGTCCTGCAAGCTTGAGTCCGGTGGATGCAGAGAATGGGGTCATGGACAACGTTGGATGCATGGGGATGGCACATGTCACAATACCCACACAGTCATGGACATCATGCCCAATACACAGTCTCAGCACACACACACAGCTTGCATCTTGCCACTCGACACATTGACACATAGCCACAATCAGGGAATACCATGCCAGACATGCAGGATGCACCGTGTTAACACACCAGCATTTACTGAGAAGAGGCACCTTGGAGGCATAGGGACACCTTTATTAGTCATGTTTTTGGGATTGCAGAGGCAACTTGAAGTACACATGAACACATCATGTGGAGTAACATGTGGGTCCAACACTGGCACCCCCCTTCTGCAGCACAAATGCGTGATAGCCATGGAACTGGCACACAAGTGTCGGCTAACAGCTAAAACCCACAGCTGCACACGGAGAGCCTGACATACACCATAGATCCGCTGATGTGGAAGTCCCACTCCATGTCAAGACAATGTTAACCGTATGTGTCCGAGGGCAGTGTCACACACATTGATGCCATCATCACAATCCACTATCCCATCACTGATGACTGACAACCAGGCAGCCCATCTATTCAGGTGTACCCAGCTGCATGTCGTGTCCCACGGGGATGCCACATGACTGCAGAGGAACCAAACCCCGACCGGGGCAGTGTGCACACATCGTGAACAGCTGCCACACCCAATACACCCCAGATGCATCCCTTACCCCATGGAGACTTCCAAACGTGTCCGTGCCTGTAACGCTGAGTCAGCCCACGATGTCATGTCCATAAGGAATAGCAGTGCCACAACAATGCAACCAGCAAACGGCATGCGCAGGTACCTGGGGAAGAGAGACACACAAGAAGTCAGCCACAAAAAACACAGCCACTTGCATGTGCATTTACTCGACACATGTATGGATGACAACATGCTAGGTCACAATTATGACTGGGGAAATACTACCATCACTGCCACCATCACTCCAGTGACACACCCACACACACCTCTGACCCACGTGCCATACATGCAGGTGGATACACACATCACAACGCATGCCACACGGGGACCAATGCGTGCACACTCAGACCCTGGTACTCACCACTAAGCAAAGAAGTCGCGTATGAGCCGAGTCCGGATGTCCTCTTGCGGCTCCACATCCTCCACATCACTAGCCCCATTGCCAAGCCCTTCGTCCTCCACGGGTGGATGGTCCTCGTCATGTTGATTCAGGATGAGTGGCACAGCTCTTTCAACTGCCATGTTGTGCAGCATGCAGCAGACCATGAAGATCTTGCAGACCTTTGCCGGGGCATAAGGGAGTGCACCGCCGGTCTTGTGGAGGCACCGGAATCGGCTCTTCAGCATGCCAAACGTCCTCTCTATCACTCGCCTTGTCCGGCCATGGGCGGTGTTATAGCGGAGCTGGGCCGGCGTGATGGGGTTGCGGAGAGGTGTCAGCAGCCAAGGCATGTTGGGATAGCCAGCGTCCCCTACATGGGAAGCACATGGACATCGTTAGAACTGGTGAAGCGGTCGTGCTGGTCGGCTATACAGAATACAGGACAGACAGACTGTACCCACCAACAACACATGCCCGTTCGTTGCGCAGCTGCATCATCATATCAGGCATCCCGCTACGCCTCATGATGTAGGCATCGTGTGCTGACCCTGGGAAACGAGCACAGACATGTGAAATCACCATATTGGACAGACACACCACAAGGGCATTGATGGAGTGGTAGTGCTTCCGATTGCGGTACGCCACCTCCCGTGCGTGTGGTGGTACCAAACCTACATGTGTCCCATCTATGGACCCAATGACATGGTGCATCCCTCCCAGGGCATAGAATCCACGCTTGACCTCAGTCATCTGTTCAGGGGTTGGGAACTTGATGAAGTCATCCAGGTGAATCAACATGGCCTCCAAGAAATCATGCAGCACACCGCTGAACATGCTCTGGGACATGCCACCAACATGAGCTATGGTATTTTGGAAGGTACCCGTGGCAAGAAAATGTAGGGCAGCCATTACCTTCAGCTGGGGTGTCAGTGCCGTAGGATACCTGTGCTGCGGTTGCAGGTGTGGTGCCAGTCTCGCCGTCAGCTCCAGAATCAACGGTTGGGTGAAGCGGTAGAGCCGGATCCTGTCATTCTCCTGCTTGGTAGCCAAGTCTGGAATTCTTCGGGCAAGAGGCGGTGCTCTGCAGTAATTTGGAAGTGACAAGGAAGAGTGAGTGCACTACGAGAACAACTCATGTCTACTGAGCACATGTAAATCTGGCAATACACACATGCTACATAGGGAGTCAGGTATGTGCTACATGCCCAGGACACGTATGGATGCAAGGTGACACTCCTTCCAAGACCCAGCTACACACGGTGATTGAGAACCTCCCCATGCCACGCCATGGAAATAGCTGTGTCCCAGTGCAAGTGCACAGCCCGACGCAAGACAGGAGTGACATACACCCACACATCAGCAGAAGTGGGATGCCGATTGCAGAGACTGGTAGCGGAACACTGGAGCCACAGGTCACATGACATTACACTAGTCCAGCCCACACACCTTGCCATGAAGGTGCACATGTCATGACTCACCACACATTCCTTGTGAGGATGCTGACATGGCCTTGTCACGCTACTCCGTGTCCCATGCATACATGTGCACCTCACATCCGATAACACATGTGGCATGGTGTGCGGAACAGTGTGCAATGACAATCTACACACAGCCACATGTTGGTTGCTGCAACGGCTGCAGCTTTTGAGGGTGCTACAACATCAACCTGATGTAAATCCCGGACACATATATGACATAGTCACATTGTGCACTGTGGGTAGTGACAAGTCATGTGTCATGACCCCTGTACCGGGCATCATGGGACACTTCCGTGTGTTGGTGTCCGTGCCATGCCAGTGACGCTCACCCCAAGTGCGCAGTCCCACATGCACACATGTCAAAGGAGTCAAGGGCATGCCTGGCACACATTGCACCCTCACACAGTACACCTGTACACATCTCATCATACATCTGGTGCCTTCTCCACTCAGGAGGCATGTTCCACATCACAGCCTGTGACACCTGTGCCCCACACATGTAGTAATGCACAGACGATGCCTTGATGTCCATTCCTGGACAAGTATGTCCATCCATGGACAAGTATGTCCATCCATGGACAAGTATGTCCGCCCTATTCCTACCTGTGTGTCGCCTATCACCACAGTGATGTGTAAAAACCGCCGTACTGCTGCTGAGAGGGCCTGTGCATGTTCCCAAATCACTGTGGGAGTGCTGCCGTATGTGTACCCATAGTGATGGCGAGCGTACAGGCATTTGTACGGTCCGTACCACTACGAGTACGCATACGCGTGCAGACCCATAGTGATAGGGCCGTACACACGCATGTACGCTCACTATCACTATGGGTCTGCACCCGTATGCGTACCCGTAGTGGTACGGACCGTACACTCGCATGTACGCTCACTATCACTATGGGTCTGCACGCGTATGCGTACCCGTAGTGGTACGGACCGTACACTCGCATGTACGCTCACTATCACTATGGGTCGGCACGCGTAGGCGTACTCGTAGTGATAGTGAGCGTAGATGCGAGTGTACGGTCCGTACCACTACGGGTACGCATACGCGTGCAGACCCATAGTGATAGTGAGCGTACATGCGTGTGTACGGTCCGTACCACTACGAGTATGCATACGCGTGCAGACCCATAGTGATAGTGAGCGTACATGCGTGTGTACGGTCCGTACCACTACGGGTACGCATACGCGTGCAGACCCATAGTGATAGTGAGCGTACATGCGTGTGTACGGTCCGTACCACTACGAGTACGCATACGCGTGCAGACCCATAGTGATAGTGAACGTAGGCATGCATGTACGGGCCGTTGCCATGCATTTGGGGTGCCCTAGGGCCCCGAAACGCACCGTACCTGTGTGTGATGCTCCAAATTACATAGGGGACAAGTATTAAGGCCTACATGCATGCTGGTTGTTATGGAGACCAAGTTCAAATTTCGAAATTGTTCTGGAAGGTGCACAGCAGAAGTCAGTTGGAATTCTTCTACTTTGTTGCAATGTGTTTGTGGGGCTGACATCATGCAGGAGAATGAAACCGATAGAGAACCCACAGACTGCTAGGTTTGAAGGGATTGGTGGAAACATAGGATGCAAATGTGAGTGACCAATCACTCTGTACTCCTGTGCATGAGACTGGGCAGAAGGGCACATATAAGGCAGCCAGGTCCCATGAGGGAGCACTTGCCTGCACATCTTTGCATTCGTCGACCCAGCTGCTGCTACTGATTCCCTGGAACCATGTCAAGGGCTGTGAAGAGGACACAGCCATTCACCCTGGAGGAGAACATGGCTCTGCTGGATGTGATCCTCCCACAGTACTCCATGCTGTATGGGCGACCAGGGTATCAGGTGAGTGCATAGGCCACTGCCACAGACTGTCCCTATGTTGTGACTGTGACTTCTGCCATTGCGTCCAGGTGTAACACACATGCCATGTACTGTCGGGGGGGTGCCTGATGTCTCCCAGCAGTGCCCTGAGACAGGAGGGGTGTGTGCAGAGTCCTCCCAGCAGTGCCCTGAGACAGGAGGGGTGGGGGCCTATCACTCACAGCAGTGCCCTGAGACAGGAGGGGTGGGGGCCTATCACTCACAGCAGTGCCCTGAGACAGGAGGGGTGGGTGTGATGCACAGTGTGAGCCTTGATCATTGATTGTGACATTGCCATCATTCCACCTGTGTACCCACTGTGGCACGTACTGCTTTTGCCCTCACCAGGGGATGATGTCCCTATGACAAAGGTGCAATGCGTTGGCTGCATGACATGCCTTGTTGTAACCAGCTAATTTGTACCCATATGTCTCTCTGTGACATGTGGCTGGTGTATTGATGTGGTGTCACTTGTTCCCCCTCACAGGTAGGCGCCACTGCCAAGGAGCAGATCTGGCTGACCGCCGTCAGTGCCGTGAGGGGTGTGGATGGTCGGAGGCGGAGCCTGCCCCAGGTGAGGAAACGCTGGCAGGATATCCGGTGCTGGACGCGGAGGATTGCACGGCTCCTGCTGGGGGACTCACCTGAGAGCCACAAGAACCGCGGCCGCCGCCGTCTGAGCCACCTCCACAGGCGTGTGCTGCCGGTGGTCTTTCCAGACCTGGAGAGGCGCTTACAGGCGATGCAGCAGCCGGAAGGGGGTAGGTACATGTGTGTTTGTTGTGTGTCACCGGCATTTGTAAGGGCACAGTAGCATGAATTCACTGGCAGGGTTTAAAGGTGCTGTGCAGATCCTGTTTGCCCCAGTATAGCGCTGTGCCCCTGCCACCCTTCCCCTCCTTGCAATGTGTTCCCTGGTCTGTGTGTAGTCACTCCTTCACAAGGTAATGTAGGCTGGCGCTTTGTCCACGAGAACAATGACTGTAGCATCATGTGTGGGGGTGGTGTGTAACAGGTTGTGGGACCTTGCCTGTGCACTGTCAAGTTCACTGCATGTGGGTTCCATGTCAGTTGGCACTGATGCTGACTCCAGACATGGGAGTTGGTCTCTCATGTGTCATGCCTTACAGCGCGCATGTCCTATGTAGTGGCCTGTGACATGATGTGCATGAGTGTGCGATACACATAGTGCAGGGATGGTGACGTGTGTTGCAGTCATTAACATTCAGTAGCATGTAGTTGCGTGCCCACTACTGTCCCCTGGGGCACCTTTTCCTCAGTGGTGTATGTGTCATCATAAACGTGGCCAATCTCAGTGTCTACAGCGTAGGTTGTGCTCTGTGCCATTGTCCCCTGTCACCATGTATATAGACGTGCTATTTTGTACAGGTGTCCACTGTGCAGCCTGACCTGATTGTCCTTCTTCATACTCACAGTTGCCAGTGCCTGTGTGTCTTTTTATACTCATCTGAGGATGGGCACTGGTACCTCATTATTTGTACAGGCGCACCTTGGCTGTTTGGCGTCCAATCTTGCTTTTTGCCTGCCCCTGTGTGTATCACCCAGACTATGAGATGTTGGTGCCACCTGTGTCTCAACAATTTGCCTCGTGTAGGGTCTTGTTGGGGCGGGCAATGCCTATGTGTTAACTCCTGATTTCCACTTGCTGGGTCTGGGCAGTGTGTGATGTGTCTGGACACACACGCAATGTGCAGTGACCGAGTCATGTTGTGCATGTTTTCAGCATTACCTATGCAGCATGTGTCTCAAGTTCATGGATATGCTCCCTGGTCATCGGTATTTTCGCCAACGCTGTGTGGTGCAGATGCAGTGCTGGATTGTCCCCAGGGCCTGGGTGCTATGTCAGACTCCGTTTCCTGTGTTTAGCTATTGTCTCATGCTCTCCATGGTATTTCAGTGGCATGGTGGCTCAACCAACTGTGTGTTTCATGCCCTACATCGGTACCCTGTTCAGTAGATGTTAGGGATCTTCCTTTTCAGGCCATGCAATGTTACCTATGTAGATTGGACTCATGTGACAGATGTGTACAGGTGTCTGATTAATTTCTGTCTCTCCACCCTGCCCACAGCATCGTCGGGGGACACAGAGGGAGACATGGACACAGACCAGGCGGAGGGACCGAGCACCAGTGCCAGCCGTGACATCGGGTCTGGCACATCGAGTGGGACAGAGGCGGAGGAGAGTGTGGCCGAGGACCTGTCGACTGGCACATCAGACTACGAAGCTGACAGGTCCGAGGAGGATGTCTCCGAGTGGGCGGAGGCTGCACCAGCAGCTGACAGCGGAACAACACCTCGCACCGCCCCCTCAGTTTCCACCAGCCGCCTCCCACTTGCTCGTGTCCCTTCCCAGCGTGCCCGGTCACAGCATGTCTCCTTCCTGCCAGGCACCGCACCCCCTGCCCCTGTCTCCACTGCTGCCGCCAATGCAGAGTCTGTGGACATCCAGCGGCAACTGCAGGTTGGTCAGGCTGCGATCCTTAAAGTCCTCCATGCCCACGGCAAAACCCTCACCAACATCGAGGCTTTCTTGGAGGGCATTCATTCATCGCAGGCTGACCAACGCAACTTGCTGAGGTCCATAGACTCCACACTGACTGCAGCAGTGGGTCTCCTGCAGCGCGACCTCCCCCCACCTACCCCTGCCCCATCCACACTTCCCACTCCCATGCCTGTCCCACGTACACCCAGACGTCGGCATGCACCCACATCAACGGACACGGGCACCACACCAGCAGGGAAGGTCCACCGCACTCCTCCTGACACGCACACACAGGGTGAGGTAGGCACACCCACTGGGTCGGGGGGCAAACGTGTGACATGCAGCCATAGTGGGAGTCCGCATTCCACCCAGTCCACTCCCTCCAAATCCCCTCCCCTCAGCTCTCCTGGCCACATCTCCCCCAAGGACTCCTTCATGGCCGCTCTGTCCCTGAGCCCCACAGTTACACCACCACGCAAGCGGTCAAGGAGGTCCCCGGTCAGGGTGGTTGAGTCTCCCCCCCTGTCTCCACCCTCCCCCGGTGGCGCTGCGACCCATCCCTCTGACCCCCCCCCCCCTCCTTGGGGCCTGAGGTCCCTTCGGGTGCAGGGGACTCCCTGGAGGACCTTGCAAAGGTGTGTAGTGCCATCCTGGCCTCCGCCTTTGGCACTGACCCACCCCCTGTGGTGGAGTCCTCCATCCCTGCACCCACAACGCCGCCCCTTTGCCCTGATGTCCCTGCGGTGCCTGTTGCTTCCCCCCCCCCTGATGCCCTCACCAGTGTGGAAGACGATGCCATTTGACTGTGCAGGCAAGGTAGGGGACACGCATCCCACTGTGTCCCCCATCCAGCTGAGAATCATTGACTGCCCTATGGGGTTTGTGAAGATTGAACTGCCTGCGATCCACGGACATTGTGCTCATGCTGAATAAAGCTTAATTTTGTTTTCATTATCACACTACTGCTATGCTGGTATTGGTGTTGGTGGGGCTGCTACATGGTTTTGGGTGGTGTGTAAGGGTTTGGGTGTGTGGGATATGTAGTAGTGTACTGCTCATTGGTGGGACCCTGGGATCTGTGTGCCATCACAAGGTGTTGGCTAACTTTCTTTGTTCATGTAAGCAGTTACTGCATGGTGCACTTGTCCCAGGGTGTATTCCTTCCTCTGTGTACCCAGCTTTCTTCCCTGCAGGGTGTTCCCAATGTTTAGCGCAGAGCTGTGTCTACATGAGCTGTGTGTGTGACGGAGCCCTTCTACTTTGGCCATGCATGCAGGGCCATGTCTCCACCTGCAACAATCGTGGCATCCTTGGTGATCACTGTACTTGTGTGTGGAGTCTGTTGACATGAGTTCATGGGGACATGTTCCCTTGTAGCCAGTATGCATGTGGATAATTCTGGCCTCACACACATGTGTTACACCCCTCCTGTCTCAGGGCACTGCTGGGAGTGATAGGCACCCACCCCTCCTGTCTCAGGGCACTGCTGGGAGGACTCTGCACACACCCCTCCTGGCTCAGGGCACTGCTGTTAGTGATAGGCACCCACCCCTCCTGTCTCAGGGCACTGCTGGGAGGACTCTGCACACACCCCTCCTGTCTCAGGGCACTGCTGGGAGGACTCCACACCCACCCCTCCTGTCTCAGGGCACTGCTGGGAGGACTCTGCACACACCCCTCCTGTCTCAGGGCACTGCTGGGAGGACTCCACACCCACCCCTCCTGTCTCAGGGCACTGCTGGGAGGACTCCACACCCACCCCTCCTGTCTCAGGGCACTGCTGGGAGGACTCTGCACACAACCCTCCTGGCTCAGGGCACTGCTGTTAGTGATAGGCACCCACCCCTCCTGTCTCAGGGCACTGCTGGGAGGACTCCACACCCACCCCTCCTGTCTCAGGGCACTGCTGGGAGGACTCTGCACACACCCCTCCTGTCTCAGGGCACTGCTGGGAGGACTCCACACCCACCCCTCCTGTCTCAGGGCACTGCTGGGAGGACTCCACACCCACCCCTCCTGTCTCAGGGCACTGCTGGGAGGACTCTGCACACAACCCTCCTGGCTCAGGGCACTAATGTTAGTGATAGGCACCCACCCCTCCTGTCTCAGGGCACTGCTGGGAGGACTCTGCACACACCCCTCCTGGCTCAGGGCACTGCTGGGAGGACTCCACACCCACCCCTCCTGTCTCAGGGCACTGCTGGGTGGACTCTGCACACACACCTCCGATTTCAGGATATGTACGCTTGGAACATACACGGTGGGGGTACGCTCAATGCATTCGAGGTGAGGGTACGAGTCTACTTACACTGGTGTGGTTGGGGTACGCTCCATGCATACGCGGGTGAGGGTACGGGTTGTACTTACACTGTTGGGGTGTGGGGTACGCTCCTTGCATACGCGGGTGAGGGTACTGGTCGTACTTACACTGTTGGCATGGGGGGTACGCTCCATGCATACGCGGGTGGGGGTACGGGTCGTACTTACACTGTTGGCATGGGGGTACGCTCCATGCATACGCGGGTGGGGGTACGGGTCGTACTTACACTGTTGGCATGGGGGGTATGCTCCATGCATACGCGGGTGGGGGTACGGGTCGTACTTACACTGTTGGGCTGGGGGGTACGCTCCATGCATACGCGGGTGGGGGTACGGGTCGTACTTACACTGTTGGGCTGGGGGGTACGCTCCTTGCATACACGGGTGAGGGTACGGGTCGTACTTACACTGTTGGGCTGGGGGGTACGCTCCATGCATACGCGGGTGGGGGTACGGGTCGTACTTAAACTGTTGGGGTGGGGGTACAGTCCGTGAGTCCGCGGGTGGGGGTAGGAGTCGTACTTACACTGGTGGGGGTGGGGGTACGGTCCGTACGTCCGCGGGTGAGGGTTCGAGTCGTACTTACACTGTTGGCATGGGGGGTACGCTCCATGCATACGCGGGTGGGGGTACGGGTCATACTTACACTGTTGGGCTGGGGGGTACGCTCCATGCATACGCGGGTGGGGGTACGGGTCGTACTTACACTGTTGGGCTGGGGGGTACGCTCCATGCATACGTGGGTGGGGGTACGGGTCGTACTTACACTGTTGGGGTGGGGGTACAGTCCGTGAGTCCGCGGGTGGGGGTAGGAGTCGTACTTACACTGGTGGGGGTGGGGGAACGGTCCGTACGTCCGCGGGTGAGGGTTCGAGTCGTACTTACACTGTTGGCATGGAGGGTACGCTCCATGCATACGCGGGTGAGGGTACGGGTCGTACTTTCACTGTTGGGGTGGGGGGTGCGCTCCTTGCATACGGGGTGGGGGTAGGGTCCGTACATATACGTCCCCACGCTATGTGATGCTTGTGCGGCCCATACCCAGGCCTTTGCCACGTGGGTGCGATCCGTCCCGCCATTGTTGGGGTGACGTGTGTGGGCGTGGTCCGACTCGTACCCACGCTCTTCAGGCGTGGGTACGGGACGTACCTGTCTGGTTGTGTTGCCGGTTCGCGTGGTGACGGACTTCCGTTGTGGCGGTCGCTGGCTTATCAGGACACGCCCCCACCCCCTCGTGGTGACCAGGGCATGGGAGTCAGGTATGTCCAGGCCATGTGTGGTGTGTGACTTATGTGGTTGTTTTGTGGCCTGCCCTGGTCCTGCCACCCCCACCCCACCCCACTTTCCCCCCTCCCTTAGTTATTCTGACCTTCTGCGGCGTCTGCGTCGTAACCTGTAGAGGAGGTGGACTGCTATGAGGGCAGGGATGACTCATAGGTTCGGGTCCATGTCTGTCCGTCGCGTACTGGTACTCCTTGATCGCGTCGTCCTGTCGCGTACGGGTCCTCCTTGATCGCGTCGTCCTGTCGCGTACGGGTCCTCCTTGGTCGCGTGGTCCTGTGTGTCCATCGCGTACTGGTCCTCCTTGTTCGCGTCGTCGTCTGTCCGTCGCGTACTGGTGGTCCTTGTTCGCGTCGTCCTGATTTCCCGGCAGTTTTTGGCTGCCGCAAAATATTCGCCGTGCGGGGTGACGTCGGTGCGAATCGTGATTCCTGGGTCGTGAATGGCTGGCTGCGAGCGTCCCGACGTCAGGTCGGCGCTTTTCCGGATCGCATTGGTAGGTTTTTTTTGGTCGGTCGGGCTTTTTTACGATTCGTACGGTACTGGTGTACCCGTGCGAATCGTAATTCCTTGTTTGTAAAAATTGACGACCGGGTACGCGTCGGACGGAGATTATGCTCCGTCCGACGGTTCGTACCCGGTTTTTGCCGGATCGTGATCGGCACCTATGTGTTTCTATAAGTGATTGTTTAAAAGACTAAGTATGTGTAAGTTTCTGTAAAAGTAAGTGTGGTGGTGTGTGTATAACTGTATATGCAAGTAAATGGATGTTTGATTCTTTATTAGCATGAGTGACTATGTGTGAGTAACTCTATGGATGAGTGGCATTGTGTTACAGGATGTTTAGGTGTATGAGTACATATGATGTGTGAGTACATGTATGAGTGACTGTATAGGACTGTTGGTGGATGAGTGGATGTGTATGTGGATCTTAGAATTACTGAATAGGTTGTTGTAACTGTTATTGGTATGTCCATTTTTTTGAAAATTTCAGTCTCTATTTTTGAATGTTTGTATCAAAGGTTATATTAGGGTGAGAGGAGGTCTACCACTCTGTCAAAAGGATAATGTCATCAGTGATGTCATTTGAGATGTCATCAGTGATGTCATGAGTGATGCCACTGACCATGTCATGAGTGATGTAATATGTGACGTCATCAGTAGTGCATTGCGGGCGCGCGAGTTATAGTTAGCTGAACTAACTATAACGGGGGAATTTCAATGGTTTTTTACGAGTGAAATGTCCAGCTAACTATAACATGTGTGAAACCTTTGGTTTTTTCATTGAATTTCTAAGGTTTTTTAAATGCTAATTCCTAACTATAACGTGTGTGAAACCTATGGTTTTTTCAGTGAATTTGCAAGGTTTTTTAAATGCTAATTTTTTTTTTTTTTCTTATTTTTTTTTTTACATATTTTTATTTTAATTGTCTATCCTTTTTTAAAGACTATGGTTAAATTTTAAAAATTCTACAATATGTTTTTATTTTACAATTTTTTTAAAATAACAGGTAAAATTTATTAGCAATACATATTTATTTTTTTCCTTTTTTTTTTTTTTTTTTACCGTGCGCGTACGGTAAGCGCACGTCTTGCTGTAATTACGTTAGATTTCTACGCTGTTTGCGTTCATTTACGCAATTTGCGTAGACGCACGTCACGCGCGCACAGCGCGTAACGCGTACGCTGCACGCGCACGTTACGCGGAAGTGAAGGGGCGTGCCTGTTTTGTGCATGCGCGCGTGCGCGTGTCTTTTTTACGCGCATGCGTACTTTTGCCGTAAGCGCACCGTAAGCGTACCGTAAGCGTACGGTAGGTCATGTGATCATGAAACACAACTTTTGATTGGTTGAAACTACTTTCAGTTCTAGAACTCTCCTACACCACACCCATTCCCCTCATTTCTGCTTGTGATCCCTTAGGAGAAGGAGCTGGGTTGTCTTTGTGATACGATGGCAGAACAGCAGAGCCCTTCTGAGAGTGAGGCTAGCAGCACTACCTTGAGGCAGAGAGCGAGGAAACAAAAGACCTCTTACATATGGGAGTATTTTTCTTTTCCAGAAGGCCAGCAAAAGGTAAATGCACCCTTAGTGACTTGTAAGCTGTGTGGCCGTGTACTTTCAAGAGAGAATCCCGACAGGAAGTATTCCTTTGGGAATCACACCATGATGAGACACCTTAAGGATGTACACAGAAGGACACATGCTCGACTTACTGAAGGTAACCCTTCAGTAAATCAACCAAGCACATCCACAGCAGCTCAGCCTGGACCATCATCTGCAGTGCCGAGTCCTTCTTCTGCAGGTCAGGTGAGCCCTTCATCTGTGGGGGGAGCATCTCCTTTTTCTGGTCCTCTGGAAACTAACCCTCGGTTTCTGAGGGTTGAAATACGGTGCGCCACTTGTCATGATCTAATTTGTTATAGGGAGACCAGTATTTCCCAAGTGAACAATAAAATAGATCAGCACACTTGTCGTACCGTCTAATATTCCCATTCTTTCTTTCCTCTGTCCCTGCATGAACACAACGGCTCTTTTAAGAGCCAACCTTACCTTTCATCTATTTTTTATATGTTTTTAAAAACTTTTTTTAATTGATTTTTTTACCGTACGCGTACAGTACGAGTAATTTTTTTTTTTTTTTTTTTTAAAAACACTAAAAATCAATTATCACATTACAAGGTCCTTGAGAGACTACAATGAAAAACTGAAAATGTGATTGTAGAGAAGTGGAAAAAAGGGACCATGATATTTTTGACTTACCATACCCACTCAAAAAAATATTTATTCATTTAAATTTTTTTTAAATTGCTTTAAAAATGGTTCTAGTTTTCGAAAATGTTCTATCTCAATCTGAAAAAAAAGAAAAAAGTATTAATATTTAAGAAAACATTTTATAATACAGTACACATATTTACATATCTTTCAAAAAAAATGTTTGCCTTTTTTTTGCTGTTTTCAGAATATATTGCATTTCACTATAAATTGTGAAAGCAATTGCATTCATCATTTAACAGCGGGCAAAAAAAAAATTAACAATCTCAAAGATTGTTTTAAAAAAGCCCACAATCTCTTTTTGCATAAACATAACTTTATAGAAATGCATAATATTCTTAAAAAATATCATCTAATATCAATACTTATTTCTTTAAAATACCGTCTGATATTTTTGTTTCAGAAGTATAATCACAAAAATATATCTCACATAACTCCACAATACATCTGGTTCCATTTCCTTTAGGCCAAATAGTAATTTTAAAATTCTTTTTTGATTAAATTTCCAATGTTAATCCAATAAAAATCTAAAGTTTAAATTGCACAGATCTCACCGATTCTCTGTAACATTTTGGTTTCCGAAAGATTTATTAATAATTAAATAAGTCCACAATAGAATTGTTTACCTTTCCGCATGGCCAAATAGTAATTTTAAAAATCTTTTTTGAATAAATTTCCAATGGCAATCCAATAACATTCCAAAATTTAAATTGTGCAGATGTTACCGATTTTTTCAAAATTTTTGGTTTTCCAAAGTTTCATTAAAAATTGAAAAAGTCCACATTACAATTGGTTACCTTTCCATTAGGCCAAATGGTAATTTGTAAAATCATTTTTTTTTTAAATTCCACTGGTAATCCAATAAAATGGTAAAATTGTTTTGTCCAGATGTTGCCAAATCTCTCTAAAATTTAGGTTTCAGGAAGATTAGATAGGAATTTGCTAAATCAAAAGGCAAACGTTGCTTAAAAATCAATTGGGAATCATTACACAGTGTCCAGCCTTTTTCACATTTAAGATAAACTGTGTAATGTCCAGAAGTTACAGTAGGTCCATCATGGAAAATTATTGCAACTGTTACAAAAGTTTTTCCTGAAATTGATAATTGCTGTCCTGTAAACTTCTTTATTAAAGTATCTAATTTTGAACCATCAGCTTTACAGCGTTGCATCATTAAAATTACATACTGTCCGTATTCCTTTAAAATTAACGTTGAAAACATGTCAGATTGACACTCACTGCATTCCATGCTATGATTAGCATCTTTAACTAATTTAGCAAAAGTGACTGTTTTACTTTCTGGCAATGTTAAATAAATAAACCTTTCAGAATCAACATTAGAGCCACATATATTATAACAGTTTTCACAACTATGTTCCCATTTATAAGAGAGACCAAATACATTTTTAATGGGAACCCCTTCTTCTTCCAGTACCTGAAGAAAAAACATCAAGAATTCCTGTGCGTCTTGCTGTACATTTTGAGAAAACTGTGTTCGTCCTGAACATACATCTAAAAGTTTTCTAATTTCAGTAGCACTTTCTATTTGAGTTTTATCATTACTCAGCTTTTGAAAAAGGAGACTCAACTCAGAACAGAATCTTTTTCCCTGATTTACTATTATCTGCTCTTGCACACTTTCCAGATAAACTGCAACATTCAGCACTACATTAGCGTAGCAGTTGACACCAGAGCTATTTTCAAAATGACATCCTACAACCTGTTCTTCATTTTCCTTTTTCTTTTTGCTTGCAATTACATCACTCCTCTTTTTTTCCTCCTCTCTACATCTTCATTACAGATATTCTAATTTCTCCTTTTACGAGAAACTACACGTTTCTCCAACACAGGATACTGACCTAAATGAGGAGCATAGCTTCTTCTTAATCTATTATACTCCTTTACACAATTTGCATCAGCACTAACTTTTGAGTCATCAAAGTCTATCATGAATAAACCTGATAATGTTTTCACTCGTGACAAAGCAACATATGCCATACCTTCTTTGAACACAGTTGAACCAATGTTCACAAATGCACAATCTACAGTCAATCCTTGAGACTTGTGAATAGTTACAGCATATGCTAGAGAAAACGGAAACTGCTTCCTACGTACATATAAATCTTTCACAAGCATGAAACAAACTGAACAACGACAAATGTCTTTAACTTCTTCTATCTGATCAAATTTTATTTTTAAACATTCAATTCCATCTTTTTTCTGATAATTAATAAAACCCACAACTCTTGCCATAGCTCCATTAACTAAACCTTTTTCAACATCCAAATTTCTCCTTAAAAATACTCTACAGTTCATGCAAACATATAGATTTTTTTCTAATCCAGCTTTTTGGAAATGTTCTTCTCTAGTGAATCCAATTTATTTTTCAGTGTGCCTGTTAATGTGACAGTAATTCTTCCATCCTCAATTTTGTCCACTGCTTCCAATTTCCTGATATCTTCCTTTTCCAATTTCAAAAGCTCCTCATTGAATATTGAGCATTCACGTAGAGTTGGCATTAAGCAGATGACACTTTTCTTTTCTGCAATGTTCTTGTATATCTTCTCTGCAACTATTTCTTCCTTTGGAAATAAATTATGTAGCAGCCGACTCTGTAATGCTTTTTTGCCAGCTTCAGTGAGTCGTCCAATTCTGATATCTTTCAGAATACTTCCATATTCTTCATCGTTTGCTTGCCTCATATTAGTAGTAAGTTCCTTGTACTCAAAGAAGGACCAAATATTTGCATTACCGATGCTTCCCAATGACTTCTTTGTGTCTTCATGTGTCACAGTATTAAACACTGGTTGTCCTTTAACTGGAGTAAGTTGCAAAAGATCTCCAAAAACTATGACGTGTTTTCCTCCAAATAACACGTCATAGTCTGTCTTCAGAATTTGCTGCATTCTTAAATGCACAAAGGCAAGCATTAAGTTTGATACCATGCTCACCTCATCAATAATGAGAACTTGCATCTTCTTCAATACTCTTGAAACTTCCAAGCATGCTTCTCCAGTTAGCTTGTTGTATTGTATTTTGTTCTCATGCTCCACTGGTAACATTAGCAAACGATGTAAAGTGATTCCTTTTATGTTATATGCTGCTAACCCAGTTGGAGCAGTAACCACACAAGACAAAGTAGAATCCGTTTTTTGCTGTAGGTAGCTTCTGATGACTTTTATAAGGAAACTTTTTCCAGTTCCAGCTTGTCCGCTTACATACATCCTGATTGGATGAAATTATGTGCATGAGCACTCTTTTTTTCATGTAGAAATCCGTGATCAATTTTGTTTCTGATCTCTTCATAAATTTGTTGCTGCTCTTCGTTCAGTTGTCTTTCCAAATTTTGTAAGTCTATAAATTCTTCTTGAGCTTGATTCATAGCTGTTTCCACTTCATTCATGGCTATTGATGCTTCATTTTCAACGATTGGTTGTCCTAGGGGATCTTGACTGAGTGTTCCTGAACTTTGGCTGTCCTGAGAACTGTCTCTAGCTATTTCTGCTGCAATTGTAGTTTCCTGTTCAATTTCTTCATTTAACATTTACAGATAAGTTGAGAATGTACTGCATTGTATGCTGTCTTTGCAAGCATTAAAAGAATCTTCATAGCTTTGAAATTCTCCCAGTAGTTCATCCTCTGTACGCCATGGTTTAAACAGCTGTAAAAGAGCCAAGTAGTAAAATTCCTTTTTGTCAGTAGTGTCGCAACTCAGCTTCCTGTGATTTATCAAACTTCCTTTTGTTTGCTTCACCAAACATCCTTCCTCACCAATAACTTTATATTTTCCATTGTTGATGTCTTCTGTGGCTTTCCGTGAATAAATGTAGTTCTGCAGCACTTCATAGAGACACATGTTCTCCAGATGATGACTTCTCTTGGGATAATATGTGTCCAACATGTTTGATCTCAAAATATCTGTACTTTCTGGGTCATTCTCGGCCAAATATTCAATTTCTCCAACAGATTTCAGTACCCGATTTCTCATTGCTGCAAGGCCTAAACTTGCCCAAATTATTCTTCTTGATTTCGAGTAGAGACTTGCAGAAGATAACCTATCTGAACATTCGTAGGATCCAATTTCTCGATGCGATAACATCTTCAAACTGAAACTGTACAGCTTCTTACTGACAGTCTTCTCGTGAGAAATCTCTTCCCACATTTCCTTCAATTCTGTTTTTTCTGATTTCGTAATGTAAGACGTTCCATATCGAGCAACAGCAATGGAATTGTCAGCTACATACTGTATATCCATGTTAGCATTCCACATGGATAAAATGACTGGGTTGTAGTCATTTATATTTTTTGATTCTTCTTTTCTTTTAAGGTTGTGGGTATTCTTAGGTGATTTTCTTGTGATAGTATGTCTCACAGATGACAAAAAACTGTTTACTCTTCCATTTGAAAGAACAGGTCTAGGAAATCCAAATCGACATTTAGTGTAGTATTTATCTTTGCTCTTGTATTTCCGTCGACAGTATTTTCCACACCGATGACTTTGGAAACGTAAAACTTGCTCCTTTAACTTTTTATCTTCTGTGCTTTTTGGTATAGCACATGTTGCATATTCTTCAATGTAAGATAACACTGCTTTATCAGCATCTGTTCCAAACTTTGGGGCATCCTTGATCCACAACAGCATATGAATATGAGGAGCACCTCTTGCCTGGTACTCTTTTCTCCAAAAGAAATCCACTACTTCTCCTAGAGGTGGATTTTTTTTATTGCAGATGAACGACATCATAGCCTCAAATCTATGATTGAAATATCTGCAAACATTAACCGGATCCAATGAGCACAGTTCTCCTGCTGTCTTGTATTCGATGTTTTTAATGTTTGAATTTGCCTCTCGTAGAAAATCCAGTAAATCATCCCAAGCGTACTCAGCACAGCTTAGGGTAACGAACCATGTTGGTGTTCCTAAATTCCGTAACATGCATTTTAATTCACCATGACGTCGGTACCAATATTCATTTGTCCCACGCTGACAAGCCATCAGATTGATCAGTTGTGTTTCCAAATGATCATCTCGGTGCTGCACTTTCTCCATAAAATCCTTAGCAGACACATTTTGTAAATGTACTCCACTTTTTAAAATGTGATTTACTGCATAAGATAGTGCAGACAAGTCGCTTTCAAATAAAAGGTGGAACAAATAAGGAATACTTTGTCGAAATCTGGGATCTTCAGCATATAGTCTTGTAGTCCGATACTCAGAAGCTGGAATCTGTTCCGGACGTTCATCGTATCGTCCTCCTTTTCCTGTAGGAAACAGCTGGGGAAAACATCGAGCTTCCAAGCTCTCCTCCCATACACTCACGGGAGTTCCTTTTGCTTTCTTCATCTGAAACTGATCAATATTGTCTCCCATAACTTCTTTTGAATGAAGAGGATGTATGCTAAAATGTTCATAAATTTCTTCTTCCTTTGACTTGTCCACTTTTTCAATTTGTCCAGTTGGTGTTTCTGTGTCTTCTTGTAAATCTTCTTCTTCTTCTTCTTCTATATAAATTGATTCATACCATTTGTTATTCCTTTTCAAATACAAATTTGCTCTTTGTACTTTCCGTACATCTACCAGCTCCTGCCAAATCTTCTTATTCTTTGTAGGTACACCATTAACCAGAATAATTAATGGTTCAGTTTCCAAAGTATCCGCATCAATAGTTTCCATATTTTTTTTCAAATCCAAGGGCAAATACACCACTCTACCTTTTAAACCTCTCAGTAAATCTGAAGGAGGTAATTTACCAGTTTTGGGCTCCATACGTACTATGGTCTGGAACGGATGAACACATTGAATGAGTATAGACTCATATGTATTTAATTCAGAAAGTTCAGCAGGAATTGCATCCAATTCTAAATTATTATGTACAGCTCTGGTCGGCATTCTATTTTCTTCTAACTTATTATAACAGTATTTACAAATACGCTGAACTTCACCCAATTCAAAACAATTTTCAAGAAATATATATGTGGCAAAATCCTTCCACTTATAATTATCTTCATTTTCACTTTTTCTATAGAGATCAACATACCTGGTTTGTTTTCTATAATGAGTTCTGCGGCAACAAATACAAGTAATATTTGGTCTTTCATTAGAGATTATTGCAAATTTTGTTATGTTATCATTAAATGTCTTACTTACAGAGGGTTCTACATTCTCTTCCACTTCTTCCTCATTTACTGTGTCCTTTTCTGCACTGTTTTGTTCAGGACCAAAGTAACAAAACTGAATTTCATCAACAACCTTCTCTACATCTGATACCGATCCACGGAACAGAGCCCTATTCAATTCATCTAACTTTATTGCTGGACTTTTAGCAAAATACAACCGTCTCACAAACTTTCTCATTTCAGTATGATGAACAGCCAGCATCCTAAAATGATGGAAAACACTATTACACACTTTTCTAGATAGACAAGCCAGAGAATGACCCTGCAAACCAGTATTCTCTCTCACTCTGCATGGATCCAGACTTTGAAGCACCTTAATCTTCTCTTTTACACTTTTTTTACTATATTCTCTTAGAAACTCACGAAATTTATCAATAGATTCCTGACGCACAGTGCAAATACTACTACAATTCCAAGTGTACACTGGGGCTTTAGGACGTCTCCCCATAGCCTCATCCGCCATCACTTGTACCTCATCTCTTGGAACCATTATCTCCTTCTCCATTATGCAACCATTTTTCACTTCGTAAGCACGACCTCTGGTGTCAACTGCATGCAGCAAACTATTACTTTGAAAATAGCTCTCTTCATTAAAAAAAGGTTCACTACTTGAACTATGCATCCATTTTCCTAAAAACACTTTACAAAAGTTTGTTCTGTTCACTACTCTTTTCCTTTTGCTTTGTGATTTCAGTACATTAACCATTTTATCTAATGTACGCATCCTATTCAAAATTAAAATGAATAGTTTCCTTTTTAATTCTAATGCCTTTGCTGCAATGGCTTCAATTTCTTTTTTTCTCTTATAAAACTTAGCCTTTTGCTTATATTTCTTCACATCCTTTATCAAATTGGACATAACTCTTCTCTGAAACATTTTTCTACGTATCTCTTTAAACGCTGTTTTTCTGTTTAAGTTTATCTTTTTAGTTGCAGAAGGTATATTTGCATTAACTAATGCTCAATTTTTTCCTCTCCTTTTCTATTGAAAACATTTTTTCCAGTACAGACATTTTGTACATTTTTCCTTTTTTTGAATATGTTCTTTAAAAAATCTTTTGTTTGCTTACTAGAAGATTTTTTCTTTTTCCCAACATGAGCATCTCCAACTAACTTAGGTCCTCCAGTTGTCTTCAAATATAGGTTTTTTTTGTGGTCTTTCTTTACTCTGGATTTTGTAGGCATCTTAAATTTTGTTCACTGCTCTTCAGCAATACCTGAAAAAAACTAAAAAAAAATTCCTTTATTTAATTTAAATATATTACTACATTTTTTATGTTCTTTAGAAATCTTAAAATACTATAAACCCCTTTCCTATAAATGAAAATCACAATAACACCTTCACAAATTAAATTTCTAAAAATAATTCCTGTGTGCACACAAAGTCATGCTTTGAAATTAGGCAGAAAACTGTTTTTTCAAACCAGCACCATGTGTAACCTGGGTGACTGCCTACACTCCAGCAAGGGCAACCAGCCTTAGTGATGCTGAATGTATTTGCATTACTGACTGAAACCTCAAACCCCACTCGCTTGTGAATACTGTGCATGATTCCACATGGTAAGCAGCTGGGTGTGTGCTAAGAGTCTGCTTCTGCACCAAAAAATGGCTCCCCCTTTCCATCTAATGCAACTGTGAAATCACCAGAGCAATACGCAATAAATCTCTGCCTGTAATTCCTATTTGCACACAGAGTCATGTTTTCACATTAGTCACAAAACGAAATTTCTTTGCCAATTTGAAAGCACACTTACTACTCTTTTTTTTGGCAAGTGATAATCACTTTTACAGACTGACACATTATGAATCCACTTTTCAGATTCTTAAAAAAGCACATGTCCAAACTGCTTTTTCAGACCAGCACCATTTGTAACCTGGGTGACTGCCTACACTCCAGCAAGGGCAACCAGCCTTAGTGATGCTGAATGTATTTGCATTACTGACTGAAACCTCAAACCCCACTCGCTTGTGAATACTGTGCATGATTCCACATGGTAAGCAGCTGGGTGTGTGCTAAGAGTCTGCTTCTGCACCAAAAAATGGCTCCCCCTTTCCATCTAATGCAACTGTGAAATCACCAGAGCAATACGCAATAAATCTCTGCCTGTAATTCCTATTTGCACACAGAGTCATGTTTTCACATTAGTCACAAAACGAAATTTCTTTGCCAATTTGAAAGCACACTTACTACTCTTTTTTTTGGCAAGTGATAATCACTTTTACAGACTGACACATTATGAATCCACTTTTCAGATTCTTTAAAAAGCACATGTCCAAACTGCTTTTTCAGACCAGCACCATTTGTAACCTGGGTGACTGCCTACACTCCAGCAAGGGCAACCAGCCTTAGTGATGCTGAATGCATTTGCATTACTGACTGAAACCTCAAACCCCACTCGCTTGTGAATACTGTGCATGATTCCACATGGTAAGCAGCTGGGTGTGTGCTAAGAGTCTGCTTCTGCACCAAAAAATGGCTCCCCCTTTCTATCTAATGCAACTGTGAAATCACCAGAGCAATACGCAATAAATCTCTGCCTGTAATTCCTATTTGCACACAGAGTCATGTTTTCACATTAGTCACAAAACGAAATTTCTTTGCCAATTTGAAAGCACACTTACTACTCTTTTTTTTGGCAAGTGATAATCACTTTTACAGACTGACACATTATGAATCCACTTTTCAGATTCTTAAAAAAGCACATGTCCAAACTGCTTTTTCAGACCAGCACCATTTGTAACCTGGGTGACTGCCTACACTCCAGCAAGGGCAACCAGCCTTAGTGATGCTGAATGTATTTGCATTACTGACTGAAACCTCAAACCCCACTCGCTTGTGAATACTGTGCATGATTCCACATGGTAAGCAGCTGGGTGTGTGCTAAGAGTCTGCTTCTGCACCAAAAAATGGCTCCCCCTTTCCATCTAATGCAACTGTGAAATCACCAGAGCAATACGCAATAAATCTCTGCCTGTAATTCCTATTTGCACACAGAGTCATGTTTTCACATTAGTCACAAAACGAAATTTCTTTGCCAATTTGAAAGCGCACTTACTACTCTTTTTTTTGGCAAGTGATAATCACTTTTACAGACTGACACATTATGAATCCACTTTTCAGATTCTTAAAAAAGCACATGTCCAAACTGCTTTTTCAGACCAGCAAGGGCAACCAGCCTTAGTGATGCTGTATGTATTTGCATTACTGAGTCCAACCTCAAACCCTTAAACTATTCTTTTTTTATACCAGTACACCTTAATTTATCGTGAAAACATAGTCCATATTATTTTACATGTTCCTCACATTTAAATTTCTCCCAAAACAGAAAATAATAAACACAACTTCAACAAAAAGAATTGCATTTCTATTATTAATTTCTTAATTTACCATATACATCCCCTCTCAAACTCTAAACTCACCTTTAAAATTAGTTAGTTGTGAAAGAAATGTGGCACTCAAACAGCAGATTATCAGAGCCAGGATCTCTGTTCTTTACACCTCTCTCCTCTCAGCAGAACCAGATAATGGCAAACTTTCCCTCTCTTTTTCCACACATATACATGTTAATTTCAAATCTCAGTGCTTCCCCCTTTTTTCAAATGTAATCACACATTTCTATTGGTTGAAAACCAACCCTTTTCCAAAAGTACCCTTCCCCCAACTTGACTTCTGCCTAGTACCCTTCCCCCAACTTGACTTCTGCCTGCTACCATAGCAACAGCTCATGGAACACTGCTGTGTGGAGTTAGGTCAGAAGTTCACCAAACAATGTTTCAATTCCACAGAGCAAGAGTGCTTGACTTTTCAAACCTAACAGCAAATCCATAGTACTGTTCTTTGGTAACACATTTTTCTGTACCAATACAAAACATGCTTCTATAAATTTACACATACAGCCTAGTTTTTAGTGTAGAATGGTATGAAACAGCCAATCAGTTCTTTTTAAAAAAAAAAATATGTATGCCTCCATTTCCAAACTGTCTTTCATTTCTTTTTACCATTCTACTGAAATACACCTCCTGAGTGCACCCCGATCTCCTTGGAAGATGTTCACAGTGTGGATTGTAGGACACAGCCATGTCTTCTGGAGTGAAAAGTTTGCAGAGAAAACAGGTATGGTGAGAGACCTTGCTTTGCCAAATGTAGACATTAAATGGATTGGTCAGAGAGGGTTAAAGTGGCACCAATTGATGCCATTGGTGAAATCCTTCATGCAAAACCAACACCCTGACCTCATAATAGTGCACTGTGGTGGCAATGACCTAGGCACTTTGACTGGGGTAGGTCTGGAAATGCTTATGAAGGACACCTTTGCACAACTGTTTTCACTTTTCCCTAAAACTGCCCTTGTGTTTTCTAACATATGCCAAAGGCAAAAATGGAACTGGTCCAATCATTTCTGTCCGCAGATTGACAAAGCAAGAAAGCACGTCAACAAATCTGTTTCTGCTTTCCTCCGTGACTATGGTATGGGTTCCATTTACCACAACAACTTCCGTTACGACATGCAAGACATTTATAGAGGAGATGGTGTGCACTTCAATGATGAAGGGAACAGAGTCTTCCTCTTGAACCTTAGACTCTGCATCGGTACTTACTTGTAGGTACCACTAAAAAATCACTTCATAAACACAACGGCTCTTTTTAGAGCCCCCTAATATCTAAACACTTAAATCTGCATTTCATTTCTTTTTTTTTTTTTTTTTTACCGTACGCTTACGGTGAGCTTACCGTACGCGTACCCCGCGATTTTTTTTAAAATCAATAAATGTTTTCTTTGTACTTTTCTGTCCTTCTTTGACCCCCTTACAAATGTTAGGGGGTCTGTAACTCTCTCCCTTGCCCCCTTTTCAAGATATCACCCTTTTTTTTCTGAGTGAAACACACGAAATGGCGGCCGCCGCTTCCTGGTTTCGACCGATTCGAATGTTTACTAAGATCTAACAGCCAATCAGAATCGCGCTCGCGCACGCCACCGTACGCGTACGGTAAGCGTACCGTAAGCGCACCGTAAGCTGGCTCATATATATATATTGATTTAAAGGCTATTTTCTCAGAATCTACTGAACAGATTTACACCAAACCAACAAAAGGCACTTCCTTGACCTGAGGACTACCTCTCTGCCAAATTTCAAGTAATTCTGTTCAGCCGTTCGGGCTGTAGCCCTGTCTAAAGGTCCTATAGAAAAATGCATGGGAAAAATGCATTTTGGGACCCCCCTTTTATCTCAGCCCCCGCTTGACGAATCCCCACGAGACTTTTAGAGTAGGAGCGGAGCGTAGTGCCCCACCTATTTTGAAAATTTCGCAAAAATTCGTCGACCGGCGCCAAAGTTATTCAAAATAGAATGTTGCGGATTTCCTATGGAAACGTGGTCCTAACTATAACTATTATACATATATATTTATATAAATACACACACACACACACACACACACTTTTAAAAAAAATAAACTCTTAAAAAACAACAAACCTATTACACCAGGCATGCTTTTGATTCCTAAAATACACAAGAATGCTTCAGTACTATCAGGGCAGCCAACAATTTCTGGCCAGGCAGTTGATTAGAGAATACATCTAAGTACATAGGCTTCTTCCTGCAAGTCTATGTGAAAAATCTGTCCTTGTATGTAAAAGACAGTGGAGACTTTCTGTGACAAATATATGATATGCCAATGGAGGACGATTATGTCTTAATCACACTTGACATAACATCGCTGTATACTAGCACTCGCCATGAGGATGGCCTGAGAGCCATAGAATACTTTCTGCAGAATAGAAAAATCAGTCTATATAAACATACTCAGATGATTCTTGCCATGGCTAAATGTTTAGAAAGTAACTTTTTCTTGTTTGGAGGGGATCTCTTTCAGCAGATCCGAGGCACTGTGAAGGGCACCTGTTTTGCCCCCAGTTACGCACGCTTGCATATGGGCTGGTGGTAGGAACAGGTGCTCTGTAGAGCCTATGGTGGACTCTGGGAAGAGCATGTGATGTTGTGGTCTAGGTTCATTGACAACCTATTTGTGGTGTGGAAAGGCTCCATCTAATCAGGCAAACATTTTGTACAAATGATCGATTTGAATACGTTGAATCTGCAGTTCATGTACAAGCAAAGAAAGTGTAACATTCCTTGATCTAGAAGTATTTGTGAGGAACAAAAAGTTAGAAACTAGAGTGCACAGAAAGACAACAGCCGGTAATACAACATTATATGCCACCGGTTTCCATCCAAAACACACAATAATGAGCATGCCTTATGGGGAAATGATATGAGAGAGGAAAAATTGTAGTATGGTCAATGACACAAACATGCCAGGAGGACATTAGGGTGAGTTTCAAACAGAGAAGGTACAGTTCTCAAATAATTGAAGAGGCGTAGAGCACAGCGAATAAACAGGAAAGATAGGCAATTCTATTCCCCAAAAATATAGAAAGAAAGCCACTACTAAAGATGAAATGAGATGAATAACCACTTACACTGTTATGTATCATAAAATGGCATCCTTGATTAGACGTAACTGGCACATTGTAAAGGCAGATCATATCATAGGCAATCTTGTACTTAGGTGGCCAAAAATGACTTACAGATGTGCTCCCTCATTCAGAGATGTACTAGTACGCAGCAGTCTGGAAGTAGTGGAAAGAGAAGGATGATTAAGGCCTAAACCAGGTTTAAAAAAATATATGAGATGTTAAGCCTGCAGTATAGGCCACAATACAACAACATATACATCACCCTTCAGTAGGCAACTAAAGAGAATTGAAGGTACATTTAATTGCAGAATGGAATTTGCCGTTTATGTTATAACGTGTACATGTGCCCTTAGATACACAGGAAGTACTACACTACCAGTGTATAAAAGGATCCTACAGCACATGCCTGCCATTGCCAACAATGATGCATCACTCCAGGTGGCAAGGCACTATCCAGTACATCATAATAAAGACCTCAATCAGATTTCATATTTCGTGATTGATGTGACAACACCCAACAGAAGAGGAGGGGACAGAGTGAAGACGTTGAGGGAGTTGGAAATGAAATTTATAAACAATTTGATCTGTAAGATGCAAAAGGCCTAAACATGGAGGAAGAATTGCACTCAGCTTATAATAGGACATGGCGAGAGATGCACGGTACTGACCGAAGCCTCAAACAGGCCGGCCTTGATCTATGTAATGTTGTAAATATGTCAGTAATGATAATTTATCACTCACTGCAGCCATGTGATGGTTTTGGATTTGATGTTATGAGTAAAAAGACATATCGTTGATTGGTCAGTGAATTTAATTTAATGGCATATATTTCAATTATGTAACAAATTACCAATGATCACCTGAAAGTAACACATGGGCTTAATGTAGATGATATAATAATGTACACATTATTCACACACTTGAGGTTAATAAGAGAATGCGTTATATGAGTGTAGGATTTCAATTTGCTGGTAGTGAAGGTATGCCAAGAACATAGAATAATTATGGAGTAATTAAGAATGAAGACACTGTGGCGAGACAAAACCATAACATCTATGATGACTGCAAAGCGACTGTTTATGAAAAATTAAACGCGTGAAAAGGTATATTCCATAAGTGGCCAAAGAGATAATGTATTTTACTATGTTATTTATTCTTGTAAGGCGCAACAGCTCCCCAAAGGTTTCCCGGCGCCGCTTGACAGGAGCAGAAGGAGGATTGGGGATTTATTGATTAAACAGCTATGTTTTTAAGCCCTTTAGGAAATTCCCGTAAACTGTTTCATTTCGAAGAGGCAAGGGAACTATTGTGATCGGAATGGAATAGAGAATGTCACAGTGTAGATAGTAATATTTGATTTACATAATGAAACATAGCCTAAATTAAATAAGTTGTATCAAATGTGATATAAAGGATATGAATAATGATAACAAATGATGAATTGAATCAGAACAAATGACGGGGCATATTATCAAGGACGGCGTTAAAATTATCGCCGGTTTAGCAGCAGAAAACTGCCGCTAAAACGGCGATAATGGGCATGATAATATGCCATGGAGAATTCCAATAGAAGCCCATGTTCACACCAGAACATGGACTTCTATTGGAATTCTCAAGGGCATATTATCAAGCCCATTATTGCCGCTTTAGCAGCAGTTTTCTGCCGCTAAACCAGCGATAATTTTTAACGCCGTCCTTGATAATATGCCCCGACATTTCTTTTATGTCTATGTTGTGAAAGTGACGTGACGATATATAAATGTTATGGGTAGCACAGCCATGTCATGTGACCAAGACCACAGGGACAGTCGAAAGGAGTAATGGCAAGCAACGGAAATAAAGCAATGGAACTGCAGTTGGTGTCTGCCTCGTTGTGATGACGAAAGGGATTGTAGAGGCAATACATATATATTTACTTGCAGGGTAAAGTACCGTGGCGTAATGTATGTGTGGTAAAGGCAAACACCTATTATAGATACTTACCTGCATTGTACTAACATGCCGAGCGAAGAATACGGGGTAAAGGCAACATGGGGTAAAGACTGCGGGGTATAAGTAGCATAGTGCTCCAATGAAAGCTTTGGTATAACAGGACGTTAGCCTTCAATCGTTAGACTAAACAAGTTATTCCTGTGTTGTGAAATGCACAGTATGCCTCATGCACTTTTCCATTTCTAGTGTATTGGCTTGTTTGTCTGTGTATATTTGACTATGTTCCCAATCAGTACAGTGAACTACCTAAAATAATATAATTGAGCTACAGCAGTATCGTAGGCACAAAAGGAGATTCTGCTGCTAAAGGAATGACAAAACAGGGAGCCAGCACTTTCAAAACAAACTGCAAACAAGAGTAAAAATCATTGCAAGAACTGCAGTTCTTATCCCTCGTCTTTCTGCAGTACCCCCAGCTCCCATCTGAAGTACAATATCCAAGAGTGTCACTTTATAGCTGTGGAAATGGGAAGCCTTTAGACTCTTAAATGAAGCCTCTTGGCAATCGGTTTTGGCTACAAGGGCCACTTTTAAAACCTATTAAACTACCTGTTTTTTAAATAATAATGAAGTGTCCTATTCCTATAATACTGAGCAACGATTAGCATATTTATGTTGAAATCTATGCTCAGTTCACAAGTGTTAATGGATCTACATTATGCATTTGAAGTGTTGAAATAATGCTTGACCTGTAATCCCATGAAATTGAGTAAACCTCGGTATAGTGATATATGATAATGTATTCTATGAAATATCATAGTTCTAAATAATTGCAGAGGAATTCTAGGAAGACATAATTATGGTTCTGAGTCAAAGTGCACATTGTGAATAGATACAAAAAGCGCGAGAAAAAGTATATGCATTACATGTAATTCTGCTACAAGCTAAGTGAGGTCACAAATGTTGAATTAATACGATTTTTGATTAAGAAAGTGGAAGTCTAAAAATAGATTAAAGACGTTTCTTCAAGAAGGATATGGCTACTATTCTCTTGTAACTTGAGAGCTGCAGCCAGTTGACGTCTCTAACATGGTAAATCAGATTTTGTAGGAGATTTACTCGTACGGCCACATCATCAGTGTATAATCATATTTATCAAACAGTAGAATCAGCTTTGTTTCACCCAAATCCCAACTGTTCGTAGTTCAAAATAAACGCATAAAGCCACCATAAAACCTGTTTTATTGGGTGTATAAAACTGGCAAACTTGTCCAAACCGTCACAACGAAATTAGGGGCATATCATCAAGCCCATTTTCGCCGCTTTAGCAGCCGATTTCGGCCGAAAAGCGGCGAAATATTTATCTCACTACTTTCAAGGACACGCTAGCGCGTGTTTCCTTGATGCAGTCGCCGTTTTTTCACCATTTTGTATGTTAGCGATTATTATCGATAATGACATGCAAAATGGGCGTTCCCCACAAGGTCTGCTTCATTACGTGGCAAACAGAACTTCCCATGATTAACAATGCAGCCCCAGCGATGTAAAAAATCGCGCTAACCGCGGTTATTGCATGAAGTTAACGTCTGGTTCTGCTTTTACTTAGCTATGCTGATAATGGGAGATGGATCGCCATGTCACGACCACACTCCCCTATCAGCAAGCATCTCCGTTATCATCGCTGGATTTCAGGCGATGTTTCTGTTTCTCGCCGTCTATCGCTGGAATTACATCGCCTGTTTGTAAAGTGTTCATAATACACCGCTAACATGGCGATGTAATTCTGCGATAGACGGCGATAAACAGAAAAGCGCTAAGTGCGCTTAGTGATGTTTATCGCTCTTCCTCGATATTATGCCCCTAATAGTCTCAATTAAGTGATTTGTCTCTACAAGCCACAGAAGGTCCCTGAATTATTGGTTTCAGAAAAACCACTGGGGTGCAGAGATCGAGGCGGGTACCTGTCTGTAAAATACGACTGCTTGGGCTTATGCGTCCCAAAATGAATAACACAGTTTTACCCAAAAGACATTTGTGAATTAAGCGCTAATTTGTCCGCATCCCACCCACATCTACCCACTTGTAAAGAATTGTCTCAGGCTCACCGATTCGAGGTGGATTTAGCTCCTGTAAAAAAAAAACCTGTTGATGCTACCAATGTGCCCAAGCCTTCTATGGATAAAGTTTAATAATCTTCTAAAAAAGGCTTTACCAGTTTCTAAGGAATCTCCACAGCTAATTCCTGTCCAATGAGTTATCAATAGTTCTGGCACCTCTATGCTGAAAACTTTCCACTTTTGCAAGTCTCCTTATATAATCTATGATTATATTTCTTAGCACTCAAATTTTTTTTTCTCCAAATAATGGCCCATATGTACTGATGTATTTCCCCTGTAGAAACAGAATGGGAAACCAATATGATAAACTAGGTCAAATATTTGTAATCATTCTCTTTCGGACAACACAGGTTGGAGGATCTTTTGGATCTTGAATAGGTTCACCCCTTGCTAAGCCCCTTCAGTTCTTCTAATGGAATGGAATGGATGAATTGCTTCAAATCCACTAACCCTTTAGGAGGTAAGAGTCCATCTTTATTAGGACATGATCTGACTGGATAGCGGTGTCGACTCATTAGTAGTTATGACCTCATTTACCTACATCCTAGGTTTGCTTAGTCTGCAAAGTGCCTGGTAAATGCTTGCATGACTGATACAATTAATTTCACTTGAGACATGACCATGGGATGCTTGTGTGCATAGTAGAGAATGTTGCATTGGCATAGGGGAAAGAGTAGGCTTTTAGCAGCTGTCACCCTGCATTTCCATGCTCTACTCCTTCTCTCCCCTCTTCTTCCATAGGTCGTTTCCTGATAGGGTGGAGTGTGTCTTAAAGCCTATCAATGTAGCCAAGAACATAGCCACTCATCTCTCCCAAACAAAAGTGATGTGCTGCTTGCCCACCCCCTCAATCCTGGGGTGATTTCTGGCAAAGAGAACTGCAAACAAGAAGCAAATTAATGTGTAGCATTAAGGAATATCCTCCACTTTACCATGCACTCAAAGACAACAGACTGAGAGACATCTGAAGAAAGATGCTCATAGATTTGATTATATTCCTCCACAATAAGTAATTGCTTCACCATATCTAAGTAGGTCATGTGCTTGACACCAACTGCTTTGAAATCTAAGAATTCTTTGTAAGCCTTTGCTATTGCTACTGCAAAGGGGAAAAAACGAACTAAGGACAGGATTGGTTGGAGCTCTTTTATAGAGATTGGGAAGAAAACATTACAATTGGATGTACTTTAGGAGAAGAAGGTGAACTGCCCTGTAAGCTAAAACAATGCCTGCATGTCTTTCAAGAACGTCTATTGCTTTTGCCTGGCCATCTGCCACTAACCTGAACTGTAAGGTTTCATGACCCCCTCCCAGCCTCCCACTGCTGCAAAGTCAGAGTCATGTGTTGGTTTGACTCACTTGTCATACCTGCATGAGCTACATGTAATCTCCTTGCTAATACATGCTTGGTACCCTAATCTCACATAAGCACAAGCCCATACTCATGAAACATCAAGGGAAATGGGGCAAGGATTTCGTCAGAGCACTTCTATTTCTCTTGGCATGAATACTGGGAGACAGACAACTGACTACATTGGGTTTGCCTGCACATACACCAGGTTAATCTGTTTTTACAAAAGAACTTCGATGCAACCATCTAGAGTGTTGGGGTATCCTTTAATATATGGAGCAGAGAAGAAACTAAACATATACCTCAATGGTTGAATTAATCCACAGCATATCCTTTTACCTTATCTTGTCCATAGGACATCAAAATTAACCCCAAAGAGATAAGCAGTAAAACATGGCTAGAGAAAGAACAGGTGTGGGGAAGAAGAGATGAATAGAAAAAAGTAGGGAGCCCCTCATGGATCTGGACACGTACATGCCCCTGAAAAGGGGTTACCTCAATATTATCATCGGTACTTTCAACATCAGAGAGAAAGCAAGGTCCATGCAAATACCCTAAACAGAGGACCTTCCCTCTATCGTACTCCTGCAAATTGGACCAAAAATAGCACTATTTTTACAGTGTCATTCTTTAGTCCTGGTTTACATTGTCCCTAAAATTGCACTTGGTGATTCCTTTGATGGTCTGTGGCCACATCCCCTTCCGTTCTGTTTGCTTTTTCTTTGTTAGAATGCCCCTACTGTTGCATTTCTCTCTCCGTGTTTACAGTAGCTGGTGAACCTGTGCACAATCTATGCTGAGCGCTGGGTACGGTCCCACCCTGTCGCCGCCGGCTCTCCGCCTGCCCAGCACTCAGTCTAGGCCTGGGCGAAAATTTTGTTCCGTTCGCGGAAATTGCGATAATTTGACATTTTCGTGTTCCGCGGAGAGCACGAAAATGTCAAAATTTCCGCTTTCTGCAGCTTGGCGATAATTTGTTTCTTGCTCGCGCTGTAAAATAATACATTCTTGCGCGCGATCGCCTTAACTGAATTTCTGCGTTCGCCGACAAGTTTTCTTGATCCGGTCGCGTTCTCCATGAGATGTTGGATTGTTTTTAGCCATTTGCGCTGTCTCGCAACAGTTCGCGCCCGCAGTGACGTCATGCGTCGCGCGATCACGTCTTTCTTCTCGCGATCATGCACTGCGAGACAACTCAAAACAAGATGGCCGCGCCCGCGAGCAACCACATGGGTAAGTTGGCAACCTGCAACCATGCAGAAAATCTCGCGAGCATGCGGGGAAAAAAATTCCGCATCTTCGCGATATTTCCGCTTGTTTGCGATAATTTTAAACATTTTCGCGATAATTTGCGAAAGTGGATTTCGCAAATTCCGCCCACCCCTAGCTCAGTCCTGTGTTCTGGCGGAGGGGCTGGCCTGGCTTCTTCTGTTCCACCCAGCCCTCATCCCCTAGTTTTTCGGCTATTGTCCTGAGAGAGGCGTTAAACTGCTAGCTGCCCGCACAATTAGCTTGCAAGCAGGATACCTCAAAACCCATACATATCTCACTCTGGCTGGCTCAGGAAAATTTCATGAAAAAGTACATAAGCGGATGGGTCAAAATAAATGCTTTCAACATGTTTGAGACTCGGAAACAAAATAAAAACTCACTTGAGTGGCTTTTCTACATATAGCCAATGCCTAATCGTGTTTTATACAGTTGCTTCCTAAGGTGTAAATAAAGTGAAGCACGAGAGACTTTAGTCAAAAAGAAAGAGAATTTCTATCTCAATTAGCCACAGTTTTAAAATACCCCACCCAATGTTGTCTGTTTGTATCCGCCCACTACTGCGGTCTAGCACAGCCGAAGACAAAAACAGGAGTGTGAGATTCATAAACAAAATTGCGTGAACACTTTGAACCACTAATGGCCTCATTGAAAACAAATAATCATTGACATCATTCTAAAGCTTAAGAGTCCATCATCATCTTTTATGGCAATACTCACACAAACGTGAATGCTGTTTAATGGGGCCCCACTAATGGGGATGAAGAGTTTCAATCCCTCCTTAATAACAGACCCTTCTATAAAGTTTGGTCAGCTTCCATCTCCTGCTTCTGATTTTTAATGGCATGTAGGGAAGTTTTTTGTGTATTGAATTGTACTCAAATTGCATATATTTTGGGTAATATATAGCAAACAGCAACAGAAACCTTCTCAGTCTGAGTATTTTTGTAAATGCAATGCACGTGAGAACAGACCACTGGACTGCTAAAGGACTACATTGATTGGTGGTCATCCCATATTAGCGTTGGAAGGGGGCTGCCATGTTAGAAAGAGACCGATCGTGGTGGACTCTGATTACATAGTTGGTTTTGGAATTGATTAATATTTTGCACCTCCAACATTATTTAAGTTCCATGAGGGCGTTTATGAGGGCGTTTTTTGTAATATCGAAAACGGAAATGAATCTAAAACTTGAAGTGAACTGAGTGGATCAGCCTTCGCATAAAGGGATTTGCAGATTCATAGGCATTAGTAAAGTTCTTAGTAAAAGTGTCCCATGGACTTTACAATTAATTTAAATGTATTAATAGTTAATATATACATTTGAGCTAGGCAGTAAGTGAATTTATTTCATTTTATTAGTAGTTTATAAATTCATTTGAGTTTAGTGAGTAAGTGACTCAAACTTTTATGGATTTGCTTTTATTTTTCTAGCCAATGCCGTTTGCGCTCTAATTAAAATTACTGAGCCAATAGTCTTCAAACTTTTTGATGCTATACCACCCCCACCAATATAAATAAAATCATTGGGATCCACGAAATGAAAACATATTTCCTAATAATTATTCTATGAAATAAGCAACTCTGAACACATTTAGCAACTCAACCATTGCAGTTATCTCAAATACCCCTTTATTAACGCAAGCAAAAACGTTGCCAGTATGCTTTGGTCAGCTTGGATTCCCTAAAAGTGTAAACGGTTCCCCAATGTGATCCTTTATTAAAAATGGGAGGAGGGACTTTGAGGGTTTGTTGCAATGTTGATGAAGACATGAAGAAAAAGGAGTAGTAATTCACAACATCAACAATCTAAGTAGAGACAGTTAACAGTTAGCTAATGGAACGTTCCATTGTCATAGGTAGTGGAGATGAGAACAGGGAGAGAAAAGGAAACATTGGAATTAGAAGGTGCAAAGGGAAAATACAATACACCTCCACACCTAAGGGGAAAGGACACTGTCAATCAGCTAAACTGAATAACGGTAAGATTGAAGCACGATGCACAACTTAGAAATCAAACACTGTTATCAACCAGAGGAGCAGTGTCAACAGGCAATATGGAAAATAATATAACACAGAGGTTACTGTATGCAAAAATTTGAGACGTTCAAGTAAAAACACGGCCTTTATGCCAATTTGATTAAGCACGTAAGTCTTGAAGGGCCTAATGATGAGTTTGGCAGTGTGGGAGTAAGGCGGTACGCCACCGCATTGCTCCCATGCCCCCAAATCGGAACGGCTCCCGCCCACCAGATTATGAGGGAAATTGTGGTCTGGCAGACGGGCAGCGTAGCGGTCCCGCAGTAGTGCAGTAAAAATGTCTCAAATGTTAGCCTTAATGCTGCATCGCCACTGGACCACCACAGCGTGTTTGCACATCATGGACTATGAAGTCCATGGCATGCTGGAACTGGGGGTGGATGTACACAGGGGAGCACAACATGTTTCCCGACTGCCAGCAGTTTCATGGAGAAACAACCTCCATGAAACTACTGACGGTCTGGAAACTCTTAAGAGCCATGGCGGTGCCGCAGCTGCACTGCCAGCATATTGTGAATCCCTGACCACCACGCCCAAACCAGGGAACGCATTTGCCTGGTGTGTGCGGTGGTCCAATGGTGGTCTGACTGTCCAAAGTTATAATACAGCGGATGGACTGCCGGTGGGACGGTAGCTGGACCACCACCGCTGTGCCACCGTGAGTCCACGGGCTGCCAAACTCATAATCAGGCTCTAAGTGGTTTTCCCCTGGCTTACCTTGCAAAGACACCTGCATGTTGTGGAAGTTCGTTAAGGAACGACGAAACACTCAAGATAAATTTACCAAGCCATGCAATGCCACCCTGCATGGCATTATAAATCTGGAGTAAGGCAAGGCAGCGAAAATCTCTGCCTTAAATTATGCTGCCCCAGGGAGGGGTTGCATGGGTGGAGCATGGGTGTTCCCATGCATCTACCCATGGAGTTTGGCGCATTCCCAGATTTACCATTAGTGGTAGACCTGGGAATGCAGCTAAAGACTATGCCTCCTTAGGGGAGGTGTAACAAAGAGAAATATCTTTATTTCTCCTTGTTTTTTCCTGTTTCTACGTGTCCTACTTCGGCAGCACACATAGAGAGAGGAAAATGCCTTTGAGGATTGTTTTTGTGCAGCAAAGTGCCCCATGGTGCAACGGTGCCTGTATTGGCGTAAAACAGCACATTGTGCGCCAGTGCAAGGAAAGAGCAAGAATGCACCATATAATGTTACATACAGCTCATTCCTACCCTTTCTCTTTCATGCAGCACAGCAAAGCAATGTGGCTTGCTGTATTGCACTTTGTAAAAGATAGATCTGGGCCCAAGTCTATATATTCTCAAGGATGACAACATAACCGCCAACTCAACACATCCTCCAAGGCTGAGAAAACTTACTGCCATCACATTTTCAGAAAGCTAGTAACCTCACTTGTACCCAGTATCTAACACAAAACTGTGGCCCAGAATCATAAAAGGTGACACAAGTGGAGAGGTGTGGTGCAGCGGCCAGGTCAGCTGACTTCGGAGCACAGGGTTCCAGGTTCGATCCCTGGCTCCGGCAGCAGCTCAGCTCAGCACCGTGTGACTCTGGGCAATAGCTCACTTAATTTCCACTACGGCCCCCAGTGCCTTGAGACCCGGAAGGGTGAGTAGCTGCGCTATATAAAAACGGACTTACATTACATTTACATTGTTACACAAGGGCAACGCCTTCCTTACATCAGATTTTCTAAGCCATGCAAGGCCACCCTGTGTGGCACAGCGCTGCTTGGTAAATATGGAATAATGCAAGGCAGTGCAAGTCACTACCTTGAGGTACTCTGAATTGGGAAGGCATTACATAGGTTGGACATGTATGTTCCCATGCATCCACGCATGCTTTTGTGGAACATTCCCAGATTTGTCAAAAGCCCAAATCCAAAGACACCAAACATGAACAGGTTATCTCTCCACATTTGAAAATTACACTTATAAAATGTAATATGGTAACTCTAATATCATCCTATGGGAGAGATAGGCCTTGCAGTAGTGAAAAAGGGAATTTAAGAGATTTTCTCTACTGGGACGTGTAAAACTTAAAAGCACATGTCCCACTTCCTAAATAAACTGCATCCTGCCCTTTGGGCTTTACAGGGTCTACCTTAAGGGTGGCTTATATCTGTTGAAAAGGAATGGTTCGGCCAGGCAAGAGGTTTATTTTTCCAGGTCGAGATGGCAGTTATAAACTGCACACACAGGCTCTTCAATGGCAGGTCTAAAACTTGTTTAAAAGGCTACTTAAGTGGGTGGCACAATCAGTGCTGCAAACTCACTACTAGCATTTATTTTACACGCCCTGGGTGCATGTAATGCCACTTTATTAGAGACTTACCAGTAAATTAAATATGTCAATTGGGTCAAAGCCAATGTTACCATGCTCCAAGCAGAAAGCACAAGCAATTGAGCACTGGTTAGCAGTTGTACAGTGCTCAGAGTCCTAAGGCCAACAAAAATAGGTTTAGCAAAAGTGTTATGAGTACCTGAGGCATCCCCTCATTGTGGAAGACATCCTGCCAGAAGTCACTCAGCACTTCCATGGTGGCACAATGCCCACACGTTAGGCCACATTAATCAAGGGCTTGCATTGACGTTGCATCACAAAGGGTGATGCAAGGCAACACAAGCCTTTACTTCAAATTTTGTGATGCAATGCAGAGCCACCTTGTTTGTATAGTAATCTAGAGTAACGCAAGGCAAGGCACCACAAACCACTGCCTTGCTTTAATCTGCATTGGGAAGATGTTACATGGGTTGAGCACCATTGTGTGGGCAGAGCCCCATGGCACAAGGGTGCCTGTGTTGGCACTTGGCAGCCACAAGTGCAGATGTGCACAGAGAGAGCAGGAATGCTCCATCTGTTAGTAATAATAGCACATTCCTGCTCTCTCCATTTGATGCAGTGCAGCTGGTTTTCTTGCTGCTTTGCACCCAATGTTGATGGATCTCACCCTTTGTACCTATCCAGGCAATGTGATAATCCACAATTACCAAGATGTAACTCCTGGGTAAGGATTTCCGGTGGATGGGTCAGTAGCCAGCTTAACCATAGCATATTTGGAGTGTTAGTGGGTGAAAGGGGAGCCTTTCTGACTATATATGTTTTGCCACCTTCCGTGCAGCCATGACAAAATTTGACTTTACTTTCAACTAGTGTATCCATAGCAAGCCACCAGTAGTTTGATCATACCTTGGTCGTAGTCAAACCTATACGCAAATAACCCTGTTGTGCCAAGTTCATGATTTTGTCTCTCATAGTACATGGGGAAACAACTTTATTGCCCCTATATACAACTCCATATACAACCCAAATTTCATATCTGAATTCCCATTACTTGGTCAAATAATCAGGAAGATGTTGACTCATTCTAGGCCATCGCCTCTTAGTTTTAGGAGCCAAAGAGTTAATCTCATCATCCTCTCATATGCTTAGTCTATTCATCCTTTTTTACACCTGAGAAATAACTGTAAGGACTACTTCATCCACTGATTCCTCCCCCCCAGTCATACTATTTTCCAATAGCATCTGGAATGGGCAGTCTGCAAATACTATTTGTACCTAACCGATACTTCCACTCAAAGGTACGCCCTTCCAAGTCCAACACCCAACAGGAGAATCTATCTTTACTCTGTGCTTTCTCATAAATGTCATTCCCTAAAGTAAAAAAGTTGAAACGCCTGACCATCCAGTTACACCCAGGCCCTTCCTTTCTACCACAAACTATTGGTTGACTGGACTCTGCAAGGAGTGGGAAGGGAAGGCTGCAATTTTCTCTTTGCCTTCTGCTAGTTGTATCTGGGTGGTACCCATACCTTTGTTGCTGGTGTCTGAAATCAGTGTGGTAGGTTTGTTAGGGTCAAACATGCCTAAGGATGGCGCGTCTACAATAGGCAGTTTAACTGGCTTACATGCAGTTTGACAATCTTGGTCCCAGGAAAACAGCACATGTTTTTAAAAGAGAATGCATCCGTGCTACAAGGCTTGCAGAATCATCAGATCTTGAATAATATTTGGCAAGTCTAATAAAGGACTCAAGCTCCTCTTTATTCATTTCGGCAGCATTCTCTCCTATAACCACTAACAGGTCTAATTTTGGCCTTATCCTGGTATGTGGAATGGTAAAATTGAGGTACTTCACAGATCCTATCCCAAAGCAGTACTTTTATTTTTTTTATCAAAAATCATGACAACCAATGTCTACCCAGAACATACTTTAGGGTAACATTGTCACCTTTTTCACTTGTGCCAAACTATCAATATATCATCCTGGAAAGTCATGAGCCATTCCATCCAAGACATGCTGCATTATGCAGTGGAAAGCCAAAGCAACTGAAGCATGACTTAAATACAAACACACATATTGGTAGGCTCCTTGTGGTGTAATGAAGAAAGTTGGATGATGTTCACAAGAATGTAACTCTACCTGATAATATGCTGAGGACATGGCTAACGGAGTTCTTCACACAGCCTAGTGTCCTTCTCTCCAGATTTGGTAGCGATGACTGCAAGAGCAAGCCACTCAAAATCCATTCTGTTTGGGCCGAGCTTGATTCCAAGCTCTATTTGGTGCCAGAACAGCAGTCCCCTGCACACTCTAACAGTAACAGTGTGACAAAAGCTTGAGTCTTTGCTGGAACATGTGCTTCAATTTATTCACAACAGCCTTAGCCAACACGTGTTTCGTCACGCTTACGATTGTGAGCAGCGACTTCTTCAGGGCTAAGAAACAAACAGTAGTACAGAATTGGGAATGAAAGGTATGCAAAAATAGCATCCAATATCAGTTTCCCATTGTGACAGACTAACTTTGAAGGATCAGCTCATGTTTCCTACTCAAGCCTGTGGAAACCCATGCTGTTCTAAATGTGTCACCACGGTTGTTTAGTGACAAACTAGTGTATTTTAAGAAAAAATATAATGACACTGTTAAATAAAATAAACTTGTCCGGATTTGAGGCATGCTGGTTCCTTGTGAGTCCAGTTGTGACATATGAACCTAAACAGTCAACAGTGACTTTGCTAAAGTGAATTTAACATTATGACACCCCCTTAATGTTGCCTGGTACCCGAAGTTTTTGGTGCCTCCACCCTAGTAATTTAGAACCCATTTTAGCAACATAAACCTTTCAGATTGTCAATATCCCTTTGACACTGATTCTCTCTCACCATCACTTCTAGAAGAATAGGATCACCTTTGTAACCCTCTGGTTTAATATCTGTTTATTCTAAAGCATGTTGCTCTTTAGCAAGCATTGCATTATACAATGGAGTTATTAAAGGTGTGAAAAGAGAGCAAGAATCTGTGAACACAGTTATAGGATTGCTATCTAAGGTTACATCACAGCTTGGAGGTTTACATTCTCTACTGTTGTCCACCATCTGGATCATTAGTGTATTGCCATATTCTTCCCTCAGCTTTGGATTGTCTAAGGAATGTTTCGCTGCACACACTTGCAATGTGTCCCGTCTTGCACACTTACAACAAGAGGTTCCTCTGGCTTGACAATTGACATTCTTAGCTAAATGAGCATTGTTTCCACAATGATAGCACAGATGTTTATCCTCTGTATGTGTAGGTCTGACTAACACTGATTCCTTCCCTTTTCTGGGGGTTTCTCATTAAACTCACTTCTGCAATTGCCTCTACAAGTGTTTCCATTTCCTTTATGCAATTGGCTGTATGCTTTATTACTTTAATACACCATAAGGGGCCTGAGGGAATTTATAGACTCAACTCGGATCAAATCCCCCTATTCTATATATCATAAAGCAATATGTGTAATCCGTGGTCTATAGTACCAGCTGCTAATCTAGATGGATTTCTAGAATAAAGTACATGCAACTTGCTCTCAAACTGAGTGTGACCAAAGAGGATCAAAAAAGAAAAGTTAATGAGAAATAGTGAAAAGAAAGGACCCATTGAGAATTATTGGAATCCCATCATTCACCGAAGTGACCGTTGTCATCATTTGGGGTTCCAATCAACCTCTCATCCTCACCAACCTAGAGGAATACCAAGTAAGTTGTGTCCTCTGTTAGGTCTTTTCTGAGGAAAAGAGATAGCATAGAGTAAGGTTTAGAACTCCTAGGGATAATTCCAAAAAAGAAAAGTGCAGTGCAACAAAGAGAAAAAGTGCATGAATAAAATAGGATTTGCAAGAGAAGGGGAACATTTTTATTTTTGATGACCTCTATTGCATTCCTAAGTAAAAACAGTGCAAAAAAAATAGCAGTTCAAAGAATTCACTGCGTTTAAATGGTCGACATGTTTCAGCCAATGGGACCACTGTCCCTGGCTTTCTTCAGGACCTTACCATAGATTTGTTTGCTACTGCAATACTTTCAACGTGAAAATCAATTTCCAACATTAAATATACATACAAGTTGGGTTTACTGTACCCTTGTTGACTTATTCTGATCCTCTGTATCTACAGAATGTATAGGACATCCATGCAGTACGTGGACTAGACCTCACCTCACCCGGTACCAGCTCGAGTCAATGAGGGCCCGCTCTGTCCGTCGTTACCTCATGCCTGGAGGTAGCTGGGATGGAGGTCACCAAGTTTTAAATAGTCCGAAGGCCAGGGTAACGGCCAACAATCCTGGTCAGTGTCGACGCTCTCGGTAGGAGTCCCTCATCCGGACTTTCAAAAACATTTAAAACTTAGAGCGACTAGTGTTTTTGTAACTTAGCCCGAAGGAGAATACGGAGGACCTGGGTTAACATCCTTCAGACAAATTGGTCTGCTTGGAAGTCTGTGGGACGCTGAAACTTGTTTGCGATTTGCGAATCCAGGCCCCTACCGATTAAGATTAACGTTTGGAATCAAGTGACTGTCGTATACCGATTAAGTGAACCAAGATCAAGATACTTCTGCCCTGACGAAGTTCCATTCGGAACGAAACCCGTTGGCTGATGTCCAAATTTTAAACTGAAAATATAATAAAGGATATATTTTGGAATACATTTGGAGCTCTCTGACTTCATCCTGGTGCACCTTCCTTCTTTTTATGAACTCATACTGAAGTATTGTAGGTCTCACACATGGTAGTCTTGTTTCTATGAATATAAGGGGTGAGACTTTTAGCTGGAGGATGTATGTCAACAATTATAGTTGTGCGCCGCCACCACTGATAGAGGAGTAATGTGAATGGCTTGGTAGGTAGGGGATTTAGGTTTTTTTAGGAGATTGCAACCAGTAAGGTAATCGGTGCAGCAGTAGTACAGTATTGTGACCTAGTCTTTTTGAGGAGATGGTCATCACTAGGGTGATCGGCGCAGCAGAAGTACGGCATATCAGCATGGAAGGAAGAAGTTCTGCAGGAGAATTCATTTGGGAAAAACACTGCTGCTGAGTCAGTTTGGAGAATGGATGGGTGACCAGCACTGAGGCACCCAGAGTAGAATGGCACCACATCATAGAAGACAAGAAGACCCTGCAGAGGAATCAATGTCAGGAAACCACTGTTGCAGGAGAGTAATCACCATGCAGTCCACCACAAAATTGTCTAGGAAGTAACGAAGATCAAGATGGATGTAACTGCAGCGTCAGCTGGAAAGTTTACTTAGCAAGAGTCAGTGTCCTGAAGCATGCAGAAGACTCGAATGGAGTGTAATAATGAGGATAGTATAAAGCACCAGTCAAAGACATCTTGGCAGAAAGAGTGCATTATGCAGACGATGTTTTAGAAATGTACCAACGTTTGTGAGCAGAGGGCTGCATAGTTCTTAAAACTGATAGCTGGAATTCCCTAAGTTACTGGTCACAGGATGATGGTACAGCTGTTCCCAGGATGGCTCTCCTCCTTACTAATAATGATGAAGAAAGCATATATTAATTTCAAGCAGGTTTATTCACACCATCATCATTCCCCTTAGCAACAAAACCAGAGTAGTTTTATAGTTGCACTTTGATTGTTGAAAGCTGGCTAATTGAATTGTAATAGGAAGTGACTGTGGGAACTAGGAGAGGTGAAGTACCATTGGGAGGAGAATATTTAAAGGGAAAATAGAACAGGGTTATTTGGAGCCCTCCACAACCCCTCTTGAATTGGACAACTATTTCCAGCCAGGACATGAGTGGAAGAAAGACATCACTGATGGCCATTTACAGAGTGTCTCACTTCCATTTACTGTCACTAAAACATAGCACTGTTTTAGGCATGATGACTGCATCGGTTCCCTAGGTTGTAAAATACCAGTGCTTGGTGTCCACCCCAAACCTGAGACCAATTCAGGGCCCCCCAAGGGGGGGGGGGGCACTGCTCCAATTTTAAAAACATCTGCACCAGTAGATCTTTGATAAAGTCTACTTTGGAGTGAACAACGGGTCCAGAGTTGGTACCAAGATCATTATCAAACTTACCTCCTAAGGAAAGAGTGTCCGACGTATGTCCAGACACCAGGATCCATGCCCCTTCAAGGAGTGTAAGTAATATTTCCGGCCTAGTCAGAAAATATATAGGAGGCCTCCTCCTGGACCTATGTTAAACATCATCTTGTAACCAAAATATTTTGTGTCACTTATTCATTAAGTGGGTTACATTTGGGAGAATACATTCTTTTGCAATATCTATAACATAAATGCATTTCTGTGACACTAAACTAATGTGAATCGCTGCATGTGTGATTTGGGAAAATAGCCTCATATATATGTTAACAAAACATTTAAAAAATCAACTTGTGATCCCCGGGTAATACCTACCATGTTTGTTGTGAGAAAAGTAGCTAAGTAAACATTTGAATGGCTTTATATATTAGCCTCTGACCTAATAATGACGTTGTGAGGTTCTACTAATCAATGAGTAGTATAAACGGAAGATACATATTATGCTGCGGGTTTTATTCCATTTCTCTTTGATGTAGCCTTTTGGGACACTTACAATGTGAAGGGGATTCAGTGCAACGCAAAATTATGGGCAATCAAAACATATCAGAAATGCATGCACTTTGAGAGGGAATTTGCTTGTGGCCCTTGAAAGCTCATGTGTTTGGTACTTGAAGATGACTGGCTGCCTAATGAAAAGTGAACATGATGACATGAGATTCTGCCTTAATGACCTATTCAAAATACGGCTTGGATAGCAGGCATAATAGGTAGTGCATTTTGAGCTGGGTCTGACGTTATTACCCTGTTTTCTACAGAAAATGTATCCTACGTTTAACCCTCCCCATTTCAGGAGAACAAAAACATCTTAAGGTGATACCATAGCACACTGTGTCTAGAAAGCAGTTAATGCATTTCCAGCGCCTAGATTCTGAATGTTTTTGCACAAACATGTTTTTATTATCTAACGAAGAGCTGTTGTTATATATAAGTATGCAGAATTTAGTTTGATCGCGTTCTGTTGAACAGGACGTTATAGTTTGTCAAATTGGGAGATTTCTCTAGAACGCATATTTTGATGTCATTTTTAAGGATGTCATCAGTTTTATTTTGTTTTTAAATTATGAATTTGAATGATTGGGGTCTATCAATTAATATTTTGGCAAACCAGCGCTAATAGATCATTTTGCTAATTTTTGTTAGAGGTTAGACAACTCCTGAAAAAGATGAAAAGAAGCGCCCTAGTTGACAACATCGAAGCAAGCTCCAACCACAGCAAGGAACTCTTCAACATCGTCAGAGAGTTTGCCAGCCCCTCAGCTACCAAAAACATCATCACCCCTTCCCAGGAACTCTGTGACACCCTGGCAGACATTTTCCATGACAAGATCTCCAAATTTGAACCCCAGCCCGCCGACATCCTAAGCCATCACACCCCCATGAATGAGGAACTCGACCACCTGCTCACTACCTGGGACCAGCTCACCAGGCAAGACACCATAGCTACCATGAATTCCGTCCACTCTGGAGCACCCACAGACCCCTGCTCCATCACATCTTCAACCTCTGGAGTAAGACGATCAGCAGCGAGTTCACTGGCATCTTCCACGTATCCATCACCACAACCACCTTTTTAAAGAATGGAAACACTCAGAAATCAAGCTCCTGCTCAAGAAATCCTCCATCAACCCCAGCAAATTCAAGAACTACCACTCCGTCTCTCTGCTGCCCTTTCCCTCCAAAGCCCTAAAGAATGCTATCAACTGCCAACTCACAGAACACCTATAGAACAAATATTTCTGGACACTTCCCAATACAGATTCTGCACCAGCCACAGCACTGAAACCGCCCTGATTGCAGCCACAGACAACATCAGATCCCTCCTTGGCCATTCAAAAATCGCGGCCCTGATTCTCCTTGACCTCTCAGAAGCATTCAAGACAGCATCATAACACACCATGATCAAAAGGCATCACAACATCAGAATTCAAGGAGACACCCTCAAGTGGGTCACCTCCTTCCTCACCAGAAGAACTTAGAGAATCCACTTACCTCCCTTCCCCTCGGTTCCCAAGAACACCATCTGCAGCAGCCCTCAAGGTTCGTCCTTCACTCCTACACACTACAACAGCCTCAAGACTCCATTGGCCAACATTGTCAGATCCCATGGACTGCACATCATATCCTACACAGATGATACCCAGCTCATCCTATTGGTATCAGATGAACCGTCCGGCACGCTGACCAACTTTTGCAGGTGCATGACGAGCATGGCCTACTGGATGAGAGACAACTGCCTAAAATTCAACACAGACAAATTAGATGTGCTGCTCTTCGGGAACAACACTCCCCAATGGAGCGACCCCTGATGACCTCCTGAACTAAAACCCTCACCCACTCTGACCGACCACGTCTGCAATCTTGGCATCATCCTCGACAGCAAGCTGACCATGAAGAGACAGATTAACACAGTTTTGTCCACCTGCTTCCTCACCCTTCGCATGCTACGCAAGATCTTCAAGTGGCTAGACACCAGATGAACTGTCACACAAGCCCTTTTCACCAGCCAACTGGACTATGGCAATGCACTCTAAGGAGAAATCACCTCACACCTCCTCAAGAGACTAATAAACTATTCAAAACTCAGTTGCTAGATTGATCCTAGACCTCCCTAAATGGACCCACATTACACCCCACCTCAAGAAGCTCCACTGTCCCTCAATTCAGAAGAGAAACCAGTTCTAGATGTTGATCCTCACCTTCAAACCCTCCACAACCAGGGACCTGCTTACATCAACCACTAACTGAACTTCCACCTTCCCTTCAGACACCTGTACTCCGCCTCCCTCTGCTTTGCCCACATTCCCAACTTTGGCCACAGCATCAGTGGAGGACACTCCTTCACTTACCTTGCTGCAAAGTCCTGGAATGACCACTCACTTCACCTATGGACCTCGCCCTCTCTGCTGGAATTCAGTAAAGGAGTGGACTCAAGTTCTGGCTGTTCAGCTGAGCCCCACGACTCCCCGACCCTTACAGCACCCTTCCTCTCAGTGCCTCAATATACTCATAGGTGATTAGCCACACTATACAATCCAGATTGTTTGATTGAGACACATACAATGTCAGTTATATCATTAAAAGTTTACAAATTCTCTACGGTACTGTACTTTAACCTTCTCTACAGTTCCTACACATAACTGCTCTTGTTTTTTCTCTAAAATGGGAAAATAAAAAAAAACACTTTCAGAAAATACAATTATAACTTCACCATGGAAGCATCTCAGTTTATCACCAATTCATCTCTGTTTGCGGAGTTCAATTACACCTCCCTGCTTAGTGCAATGATAGATATCTATTGCCTCATTAAACTGCTTTTGGGCTGCCTTCTGTTTAGAACAGGTCCATGCAGAAATCAGGCAAGAAGGTACTCACTTTTTTTAAGTCTCCTCAAGGAGCCTCCTTCTCTTGCTGCTCAAAAAAGAATGTACAACTAAAAAGACTCAATGAAAATTGTATGATAAATGATGTAAGGACATCATATTTGCCATGATCAATTCACATTTTATTTAGGTTTTACTGACTTTATTACTCTGTGCACCATAACACTGCTAAACAGTTTCACAGCATGTATGCTCTCCATCTAAAAGCATGCACTGTGAATTGGGTCTACCGAACTGCTTGATTATCAGTTATTACTGGTGCTTTAAGAGGGCCAGTACTAACTGGTGCTGATTACTGACACTTCTTTTTTTCTCCCCCATAAGTATCAGAACTGCTCAGTGTCCAGAGGAAGTACCGGTACTGCCTGCAGCATGTCAGGATTTACCAAAGCAATTATGATCATTTGAGCATATACAGCCTTCTATTCTGTGGCGCATGCTCACGTGATTACCATTTTACATTGGCAATGACGAGCATGCTGGCGTCAGCACAACGTGTGAGGTCATCATACAGTCTGTTCCTGTGTGGCGGGAAGAAAGGGAAGCCTTTTGAAAACGCAGTTTGCAAAGGTTTTCCCTTACTTCTCTGCCATACAGCAGTGAAGATCTCGACGAGGAGCACCCAGAAGCAGCAGTTTTTCCTTCAGTGCCAAACAGGGACCCAGGACCAGATTCCTGAATCCAGCGCCATCCTGGACCCAGTAAGCAAGGATTCCTGCAGCTCGGCCTCTATCCATGTAGCATCGTTGAGGACCCAGCACTCGAGTCCTGTACCTGATGGCCCCACCGTCTATGCAGCGCCGGCTGCAAAGATCTTCAGGGAATTAAAAAGGTAAGTTGGACTCACCATTTTCAGCGAGGCCAATGCTGGTGCTCAGGGAGCACAATGTCATGTTTTCTTGTTGGGCTGATTTTTTTAAATAATTTTTTTTACATTCATGTTAAGCAACCCCAGTGAAGCGCACAGGAGCTGGAAGTACGGGGCGACCCACAAAATAACCGAGATAGATTTAAAGAGAAAGCGCCAAGTGATGCCTTTAAATTTTGCTTATTTTCTCTTGACACAGAGGTCGAATGTCAGGCGATATGTCTGACAAATTACTGCTTATTCTTTTAACATGTAGTTTGATGTTTACTGTTGTTTCTTTGACTGCAGAGTGAGAGGTTTTTTAAAGTCTATAGGATGTCATTTTTTTGCTATCATACAACAAAACGTCAAAACTTATCAATTAACTGTACATATATTTTAACATTAGAAGTAGGAAGGGACAAATGTGGCAGTTCTTTGTAATTCTGAAATTTCATTGAAGACTTTACCAGGATCAAAACAAAGCATGATACCTTACTGGGGGATGCACAAAAGATATATATTCTTTTGAACCAGCGGCCTAGCTTTCATTGGTGCAGCAGGTGCAGTGGCACAGAGGCCTAGGTAGCCCACTGAACCCTGATTATTGAAATATTTCACAGATCAAACAGGAGCCAGGGTCTTGTTTCCTTCCTTGCACTCAGGACTGTGATACACTGGCTACTCCACTGGCTGGAACCCAATTCCACGCATTATCATTGGTGTGCTGTATAGTTTTATCAGTAAAAATGTATGTCTGTGCAAAGTTTGTGGTCCCGTCAATGGAAAATGTGCTGTCTCTAAATGACACTGCGCTACCACCCCATGCACCACAAGTTAGATACCACACCGGTACCACTTTCATGCTGAAGGTGGCTCATTTCCTACACTTGTTTTTATGAGATGCTTGAATATTTCACAATCCCTATAACATTATTACACCACCCCCACCCTGAAAATTATTCCAGCACCATGTTTCTCAAACCATAGACTGCAAATTTGTATCAGATATTACTCAAGCAAAACAAACCTTGATTCCCAGTAAATATTTCCCTGTAGACTCTACCCTGACCACAACCCTTAAACTGCCTCCTCGCCCCACCCCCTCGGTCATAGCTCAACTTGGTGAGTACCCACAATTTTTGCTTCCCACTTAATACACTGGTTGTTACCACATATGGTTCTACATTGTGTTACTTTCAATCACATTTTATTTTACAATGTATGCGTTTGCCAGCTGTAATTGACACCTGTAGCGCACATGTTTACAATGAATTGTTTTTTAAAACACATATTAAAAAGAGATTTTATTTTTGAAACATGCAAAGGTAATGTTAAAAATTTAATATAACCACAACACATTTATTAACAATTTGTTTAAAAAGTATTAAAAAAAATAGCCAAGCACATGGTGCCCACATGTTCACACAAACTAAGGTCAAAAGTTATATTTTAAAAAGCAGTCGATTATAAAGTATGTTTAAGACATAATTTGACGCAGAAAAAAAATTTACATTCCGAATCATATTTTGAAAACTATAGTGATTACACAGGTGAATCTGCTGTGGATCTGCAGATCCAGACCCCAAGTAAAGGAAATACACTCACTCACAGGCTCAGTCACACAATCTGCACACACAAGCAGCCACTCACCCCCAGTCACCCATCCCACTTACACAGCCATGTACACATCTATACAGCCACTCACACGTCCACTCACAGACCCATACAGCCACTTACCCATCACACACTTGCACAAGAACTTATCCATCTACACAACCACTCACATACTGACTCACACATCCATACACCCACTCAGAGACCCAGAAAACTACTAACCCACCCAGTCACACATCCATACAGCCACTCATACACCCATTCAGTCACTGATACATTCACTCTGAGATTCTCACAATAACTCACACACCCACTACAGACCCACACAGGCACTCACACACCCATCACACATTCATACATCCACTGTACTAAATGTGTTGTTGTTTTTTTTTTGAATGTGTGCTTTTGGTTGGGACAGATCCATTGCGGATCTGCCTGCAGCATAGCTGGCAGACTCCGTATTTGTCTGAGGATCTGTGGCATATATGCGGATCCAAGGGAGAAATTAGAAAAAAGGATTTGAAAACTAAAAACATTCTGTTGCCTGTGTCTTTGAAATGGACTCCATCTTATCGATTTATTTCATCCATGTCAAAGCATAAGTTGTTATGGTATATAGAGCCAAAGTTGTGGTCTCAGAGAAATGTAGAAACAGCTTTATTGACATGTTTCCCGGTTTTCTCTACCTGCAGATACAATTGGGTTGAGCACTGTCACGTTTGTCTGTAGCAAATGTTGGAGAACACCAAGGCAGTATGTCGGAAAAGTGTCATTAATTTACTAAAGGTATCCTACATTAGGATTTTCAGTCTTATCCCAGTAATTGTGTCTAGGTCATTGCCATCATCGTGTACAATCATGAGGTCTGGATGTTGGCAATCCCCAATGCTTTCTATCAAAGGCAGCAATTGATGCCACTTTAACCCTCTCAGACCAACTCAAGTAATGCCTACATTTGATAAACCTAGGTCCCTGTCAGTGTCACTCTTTCTAGCACTCTCTAAGGCTCAAGCACAAAATGATGGCCTACCATCCAGACTCTGACCATTGTGTACACAAGCAGGAGTAGCACACAGAAAAAGGCTGCAGCAGTTTTGAAGATGAAAGGTAGCTACAATGGAGAACAACAACTAAAATATAAAACAAAATATTTGATTGGATGGTGGAGACGTGCAGGGAACTAATACTAGGTGGTGACCTTAAGATATAAAGTAACCACCTCTGTGATCTGCTTTAGAAAAATAAAAAAATAAGTATGTTGCATGGGATATGCTTGGAATTGCTAAAGTCAACCACACCTGCTACAGTTAAAGTGAAGCTAGTATGCTGTTGGAGAAAGTCTTGTGAACTTTTCACCTACTGGTAGGCAGAGACTATTGGAAACAAGGTTACCATGGAAATGGAGCTACAAGAGTGTGGAGGGAAGGGAACAAAAGAGACTACTGTGTGTAACTGAAAAACAGACTGTTGTACATGCATTGCTCAGTAGGGAATGTATGTCTTGTTATTGACAATATTTTACAAAATGAAACATAAACAAAAAACATTAAAGCAAAAGAATGTTAAATGTTTTAAGAGCTTCCAGGTGGATCTGTGGATCCACCACAGATTCACACAAGGTCCTTCACTGAGGACAGCGGTAGATCCATGGATCTGTGAAAAACCTACCAAATTAGCCTTCTTTACAGGAAACATGGAAAGGGTTAAAAAAATAGTGACTATTTAAAAGTGGTATAACAAATTAAAGATTTAAGTAAGTTTGTGATTTGCTAAGTACAGGAGTATGAGTAGGAGCCAGACCCCCCAGGATATTGCGGTATGGATTAGCAAATTTAGCGGCACAAATATGTAAGTTTAGCGCCACAAATATGGAAATTTAGCAGCATTTTGCGGCACTTTATTTAACTCATATTCACAAATTTTTAGCCTGAAATCAATGGAACCTGTTTTAGCAGAGTATTCCACTTTGAAATAGGCATGTTTAAAGTTTTTGCAGCACTGCGGAAGCACAGCTCCAGTCCTAACCTCGTGGGAGGGAGCTGTATTCCTCCCAGGGATGTTCTAGCGCCCATGTATGCACCCCTGCCAGGGAACTGCTGCCTCCCGGATCCGTGAGGCAGGACACCTTTTCCTCAGGCACCCTAGGGCGCAGAATCATAGTGGCTGATCCAAATAAGTGAGATAGACTGCATAGGGAGGCCGCCTCCTGCTTACCTGGTCCAGTCCTCATAGGTTGACTTGAGCATACACCTAACATCCTGGTACTATTCCTTGTGCATAATGCATACAGACATCCTAAAACCTAAGAGGAAGTTGTCAGTGTTAAGCAGAATACCAAGTTGCAATCAATTGCACCTGCTGGGTCTTTTACAACAAGCCATGAAGGAACACACCAGCTACCTTGCTGAAGATCCTGGGAAATGTTGCCAGACCAAAGGCAGGATTTTGAAATTGGAAATGTTGGTTCCTTACAACAAACCACAGAAATTGTTGATTGGGGGGGGTTGAATCCAGATGAGACCGCATGCCTCTTGAAGCTCAAACATCACCAGGAAATCGTTCTCATCAGTAAGGGGGTGATTTTCTGGAGAAAAATAATCTTGAATATGTCCACTGAGACTTAATTGGTCAGGATCCTCCGGTTCAAAACAGGCTTTATTCCCTGTCAGATTTGGCAGCCAAAAAGAGGACAGAATAGAATCCTTTTCCTCTCTAAAGCAAAGGCACAAGTATGAGTCCCTTCTTCTCTAGAAGATCTTGAACCCCTATCAGCTTTACCTGAATTCTCAACGATTTATTTAGCCACAGGATAGGTCTAATAAGATCGGGAGGATTTTGGGCACATGGAATTCGATAGCAGGTTTTTGCTATCTGGAGAACTCAATGGTCCATGTTACAGTTCTTCCAAGCATGATAGAAAAGTCTTAACTTTGCCCCAACTTCGAGGTAGTATTTTGTGGGACTGTTAATGCTAGGTTGGGGTTTGTTTCCAAACATAGCCTGGCTTCAAAAGGGACTTTTGTCTTTAAGATTTTGGAGAGGACGCTTGAACATAAAGGATTACTTTCTAGACCCCAGCTGAAAAGGTTTGAGAATTTTTTTACTCTTCCACTGATTTTTGAACCATGTCATCAAGTAATAAAGTGTGAGTGCCCTAAGGCTAGTAAAAACAAATTCAGCAAAAATAGGAAAAGTGAAGGCAAAAAGTTGACCCTACAGATATTGCCAAGTCCAACACCTCCAATTTTAGCAAAGCACAAATTCCACGTTGGCCATTGTACCAGGTAGAAATAGCTGACAAATAACTGCTTTTACAGAACCATCTCAATATAGGCACACATTAAGTACTGCAAAATTGTTTTCTTGCTTGAGGTATAACACAATTGGTTGCAAATTCATCTAACATTGAAAGTATTTTCATTTAGTACCAGCCCATCCCAAACAGTAGCACAAATTATTGGGATGAATTTCCTTTATCTTGCTGTAAATCAAATGTGCGGATATGTTCACTCCAATACAGCACATTTTTCTAAAAAGGTAGCCATCTTCATGCTGGCAGACCGGGCCCACACTCCTGTGACCACCTGTAAGTCAACTGTGCATCAGAGCAGGACTGCACAGTGTGCAGTAGTTCAGTCAAAAAAAGATCACATTTTTTAAATTTCGCTGGCAGTTTTGTAAAAATCGCGGCAGTTTTACAAAACTGCAGATTTTGCGATTTGTTTGCAAATGGCAAAATCCTGAAGGGTCTGAAGAGCACAGTGAAAATGGCAGCCATTTTAGGTACTTTTCTACTGAGAGTGGAGTAGGATTGCCATAGTTCTGACCTGAGATTTGTAGAGGAACACAAATGTTAATAGATACAATAATAAAAGTTGGGCAACAGCAAAGAGATTTTACAGGTATATTAATTAGGTTGTACTGTTAAAAAAGTATGTTAAAAAACCTGTGAGTGTATAAAAGCTGTAAGAAAATGTGTAGCTTCTAGACACTACAGTAAAAGGCAAAATGGGAGGGAACTGAGATGAGAACAATAACTTAAAATTAGTGAGCAGCAAAGGAGGAAGAGGAGTTGCTATACTGAAAATACAGTTATTTTATTGAGCCAGTATGAATAAATTAATGTGTTAGAAATGATATGTGGGTGCTTGCTTTTAGTATGTAATTTAATGGTATGTAATTTACACCCACTCACACAGTCAGGCAGTTACATACCCAATTGCACTCCCACAAAAGCAGTTATGTACCCACCACTCATTAGCCACCCACACAGCATTTATGTATCCACCACTAATAGAGCCACTTGCACTCACAGTTACACAACCAAATACCCACTAACACTGGCAGTTACCAATCTATTCACCTACTTACAGACCTATTTAGTTACCCATACACCCACTAACACACCCATCCACAAACCAACACAGCAACTTACATATCCAGTGACATACCCACAAAGGTACTGATACACTCACCCAGATATCAACTCAACCACTCTCACACTCAGTCACCCATCCGTACAGCCACTGAATAGCCATTTATACAGCCATACTCAGACACTTACGCAGACCCTTGCACACTGACATAACCCGCTTTGTAGCTACTCACTTGCTTAGAGTACATAGTCTAATGTTATGAAATCTTAAATTAGATGTACTCTATATTTGCTATTTAGCTGTTTATATTGGCATTTTTCTTATACTTTTCCAAAAATATCGTACATACAGGTATTTTTTAGCTTAAATCGCAGTTATTACACATCTTTTAAGTCTGGAAATTATTAGCCCATCTATATTAGCAATATGCATATCTCACACTTTTATCTTTGGGTTGCAGCATACATACACTGCGGTTATATTTTATTATTATTGAAACCATCATTTCTGTTTTCAATACAGTATCTCTAGTCCTGGGTAGATTTATCTCTATATTTATTGTGAAGCCATATCTTATTTTTAAAACTTTCACATAACATAACTTAATTTTGTCCAGTGGTGTGTCTGCTGTGCCTAGTTTGCTCTACATTGTCTCTTGGGTGGTGCAGGGAGTGGGTCCTTCTTTAGCATGCTTTCCCATCGTACTCCTAAGGCTCTTCCAACATGTCACTATCTCCACCTGTGTCTGTCTCAGTGTCTCCCAGGTCACTATTCTGCTCTTCCTTCCTGCTGGCCCAGTGTCGTATTATCTCCGTCCATAACTCAGCTCTAGGACATTTGTGAAGCCCTCTAGCTTCCTCTCTTTGCAGTGCTCTCTCCTCTGCCTTGGTCCATTTATCTGATGTCTGGTCCCATAACTTTATAGGGGGGCCTCCTGGTACTTTCCAATTTATGGCGATTTGACTACGTGCCAAAACTATTGCTAAGTCTGTGAATCTAGAGCCGACCTTCTTGGCCTTCGGCCTAGGAAACAATCCCAACAGGCATCCATCAACCGTACATTCAAGTTGTCTGTCCAGTGCGAGGTTTATCTGGGCTAGCACCTCCTCCCAATACTCTTGCATCATTCCACATCCCCATGTCATGTGTATGAACCCCACATCTTGCTGTCCATATCTAGGGCACCCTCGGGTTTCCCCTCCATGCATAAGGTTTAGTCTGTGAGATGTAAGATATACCCTTTGCACGTAATTAAATTGAATGAGTTTCAGTGCGGTATTCCTAGAAATTTGTTTTCGGCTCCTCAGCACTTGTGCCCATTTCCTCATTCCAAGCTCTCTCCCAACGGCCCCATTCCATCCCGTTCGTACACCGTCCAGTGGAATTTTCACCATGCTAATCAGTGCCTGAAATTGCCACTTTCTACCTAGCTGATCCTAAAGTTAGCAACACTTGAAAGCTTTCATGTGTTTGGGGCTCTGTTGGGCCTGTCCCCATATCTCTTTGACCCTATGTACCACTGCATGTTAGGTAAGAAAGTGGCCACCAGTCAAATCATAATGGCCAAGGAATTCCTCTAGTGGGATCAGCATGCTATCCTGATAGCAATCTCCCACTGTTATTATTCCAGCCTCTGTCCAGCTAGCCATTTGGGCGCCAGACATCAAGGCGGGTGGTTTACCTCCCTGGAGACCTACCAGCAGCAGGCTTGGTGCATATGGCAGAATTTTCGCTGTGCGTCTGCAACAACTTTTCCAGCTATATAGTGCCACTTTTAATAGTACCCCCGGGTTTTGTACTGTCATTGAAGGATGTAGCAACCCGGACAGTAACTGCTGCCGGGTAATCACCGAGTTTGTCGTGTGCAGTGTCTCCGCATTCCCTCCTTCTAACCACTGGCCAACCATTACAGTTGGGCTGCTATGGAATATAATTTAAACTCTGGGACCCTCAGCCCCCCTCCGTATGTTGTCATTTGTAGCGTAGCCAGTGCAACTCTGTGTCGTCCCCCATCCCAAATCAGTTCACGTACTGGCCTATTAAGGCCAGTAAACCACTGTGTCAAGAGTATCACCGGGAGATTCGCGAAATAGTATAGCAGTCTGGGGAGCATTATCATTTTAGACAGCGTGATTCGCGCCACTGTGGGTAGTTTGAGTGAGTGCCAAAATGTCACACATATTTTAAGAGATCACAATACTGATGCTAGATTTCCCTAACGAAGGTCTTCCAGGTCATGGAATACCTGTATTTCTAAATATTTGAATGTACGGAGGGCCCAATTCAGGTCTGCAGGAAGGTACTCTGGGCATCGGGCATTCTCCCACAGCGAGAATATGTGCATTTTTGTTTTGTTTAGTTTTAACCCCACCAATTCTGACTAGGTCCCCAATAGTCTCAGTGCCTGTGCCACCGCTTGATTTCCCTCCCCCGGGGACAGTAATAGGTCATCTGGATAAAGTGAAATTATGTGGTCTTTCCCCCCTATTCTCATTCCATGTAAAAAGGCCCCCAGCCTGTGCAATTCCGCCAATGGCCAGGGCAAACAGAAGCGGGGATAATGGGAATCCCTGTCTCATGCCCACACATCATACTGACGTGATACCATCCCACTCGCCTTTAATCGAGCCGTGGGAGCTGCAGATAGTAATCAGACCCATCTATTCCACCCGTCTCCAAGTCCCATACAAGCCATTGTTGCATAAAGAAAGTCCCATCTTATGGAGTCAAAAGCTTTCTCCAAGTCTACGGACATTATTAAGGCCTCTGGATATTACCCCTGTCCAGATGGTGCATGATGTAGAAGAGTCTGCGTATGTTGGCCGATGTTGCTCTGGTCTGGATAAACCCTTTCTGGTCTGGGTGTATCAAGTGTTGCATATGTGGAAGGAGTCCAATGCAAATACTTTGCTCCAAATTTTGAAATCCAAGTTTAGCATGGAAAGGGGCCTGAACCCCAACACCCGTGCACCTGCCTGTCCAGTTTTGGGCAGTGGCATTACATTGAGTTGGGAAGTATCCCTGCCTCTAAAGCCTCTGTATATAGAATTTCCAGTTTGAGAGCCAAGGTTTGTACCACTGCTGAGGAAAATTCTATCGGTAGATCATCAGGCCCTGGTGCCTGCCCTGTGGCCATCTCTCTGATGGCTCCCCGTATTTATTGGGCTGTTACTGGGCTCCCTAGATCTGCCCTCAATTGGGGGTCTAACATTCGCAGTAGCAACAGTGACAGGAACTCTTGTATGTCATCCCCTGACTCTTGGTTTGGTGCCGCATATAATTGCTTAAAGTATTGAACTCCTCATTTATTGCTTTGGGAGAGTGCAAATTCACTCCCTTTGCTGTTGTTATGTGTGTGATAGGTGTCCCCCTTCCTTCTGGTCACACTAGCCATGCGACTAATCTACCCGCTTTACCTCTCTCTTCATGTACCCGGTTGTCATATTCTTGGCTATCATATGTTCGCAGCTTCTCTAGAGTGCTATTATATTATTTTCATGTAGAAGCCATTAATATATGTGTCTGTGTGTCCTGTGACAATTGGTGACCCTGCTCTTTCAGCCTGTTTTCCAACCTATTCAGTTCCGTTAATAGCTCCTTTCTGATTCCCACGGTTTGATTCAGACAGTATCCTCCTATTACCACCTTTAGTGCTTCCCACTCTGTTGCTCTGGAGCCCTTCGAGACCTCATTGTGTTTTAAGTACTCATTGACAGCCCTTTCTAAGGAGTTTCGGAAGCCATCATCAATCAGTTGTTCGGGGCGCAATTGCCACGGTGGGTTAACTGTTGGTTCCCTAACCGGGCATAGATGTAGAGGTAGTGGATTATGGTCCAAGAAAGTGAGACCAAGGTATTCGGTGTGATTCACCGCAGTGCTCAGTAAGCTGGTACACATAAACATGTCTATTCTAGTGTGGAGATTGTGCAAGTGGGAGTAGTAAGAATAGTAATTTTGCATGGCATGCTGTACTCTACAGACAGCTGTCAGTTCCCACCCTTTCAACCATTCCCCTCAAATATCTACTTGTGTTTAAAGAAGAATCGATGATGGAAGGATGGGGTGAAAAAAATATTAGGAATTATGCTTCTTGACAGCGTCCATAAACTGAGCAACAGATTACATATTTAGTGCAACTGTTATATGCCATTTGCTAAAATGAGTGACCGTATCTTGCAGTTATGGTGGAACAACAGGGAGGGTAAGTATCAGATCAGGTGGTAAGGGTCCCACAGATGGTCCAACTGCTGCTGATGATGCACCACCTTCCCTCTCTCTTCTCATCCTCTGATACATTATTGTATGTATGGTTTTCAGGGGTTTCAAAACAGAGAATATGCCATGTGAATACTTCTTCACAGTAACTCTTGACAGATGTTTGTTGCATAGATTGCTTTGGAAAAATGTTGTAACAACTTTCTTTTCTCCTAAAGGGTTCGAGAAATATTGTCAAATGTCAGAGGAATTCTTTGGAGGTGGTTAGTCTTCTTCTTCTGTGTAGGTGGTAAGTAGTTGATAAGGCTAAGGTGAGCTCTGTGCAATAGGTCTTTCACCTATGTCTTCTTCTGACTATTAAAAAATGTAAATGGTATTTTATGAAGTACATAGAAGTGTACTTGGCTGGATGATGTCATCAATGATATGATGAGTGATGTCCCTCACCATGTCATGCGTGATGTAATAAATAAGGTCATCAGCAGTGCATTGCGGGGGCGCAAGTTATAGTTAGGTCAGGTAACTATAACTGCTGACTTTTTCCGGTTTTGTATGAGTGAAATCTGAGCCAAACGATAACATCCCTGTAAACTTCGTTTTTTTCAGGATATTCCCAATCTGCCCCCTTTTCTTTTTTTTTTTAAACCTTTTTGTGGCACTCAGCTGAAGCCCAATCCCAAGATGGTAACTGTAGTACATGATTCCTCCCACACTTGGATTTTAACACATTTTATTTAGGGAGCACTCCCAAAATGAAATGTGTCATGTCAGCGGACATATAATGGATGAAAGTGCATTGTGGGACTTGTACCCTGTGTGGGAGGAAACATATACCATCAATCCACGTGCCCTGTGCTGAAAGTCAAATATTTAACAACAGATGGTGACGTGCTTGTGAAATGAAAGATCAGACTAATCGAAGTCCGTCATCACTGACTATGAGTGAGTGACCAATGGGGTGCATTTTCCTGTTTAAATGCCTTCAATCATTAAACTCTCGGAGGGAATTCCATTGAAAAAGGTAAACCTTTGCCTAAACACGGCTGCCGAACAGAATAAAGGGACTCCTTTTGAACCCGCTGAGTGCTCCTGATGTTCCTTTGACCAAACAATACAGGTGCGTTGTAGGTAACAGAATAAAAAAAAAAACTTAAAAATTCACTGTCAAAACAACAGTTACTGTGACGTTATTGTTAGGCTCGGGTTTCACTTGTACAAAAAAAAGTGAATTTAAGCAGTTATAGTTACCTTAGTTTACTATAACTTAGGCCCCTGCAATGCATTGTTTATGACCTCACATATTACATCACTTATGAGTCATGACATGGTCAGTAACATCATTGATGACATCACTGATGACAACTCAAATGATATTACCGATGAAATCACTGATGACATCATCCACAGAACCACTCAAATACCCACTCACACTCCCATACAACTGATGGTATGCCCACTCCCATTCCCACTCAAACACATCCACTCACACACCCATTCACAGACCTGTACCAGTACTCACACACCCACTCACTCCTCCATAGCACCACTCTCATACCAATCCCTCACACATACATTCACTCACACACATCCACTCACTCACCTATACATCCTTTCAACACAGCCATTCACTCACCCATTCACTCACATGCCCACACAACCACTTACATACCCATTCACACATCCATAGAAGCACTCACACATCAGGTCACTCACCCATGCAGCCATTCACACAGACACTTGTCCTACCTTGCTCTGCATGATGTTTCTAGCACTGACCTTTTACCCAGTTATGTGCTGAATACATGTTGATTGGTTTCCTTGAAACTAGCCTCATTTATTATGTATGAGGATTCTTAGTATAATACCCTGCACATGACGGACATAACAGGATTAACATACTCTGTACAAAAGTCATCTTTATCCTCATCCTAGGGCAACGGAGCTACTTTGCATATTTGCAATTATTGATTTAGGCTCATCTACATAATTGTACTCACAACTTCTTGATTGTGGTAGAACCCCCGAGGCTACCTTCTTGTTATAAAAGAACCACACCTTCACTAGGTAGAAGGAGGAGACGCTTCCATGCTGACACAGACACAGATGTCCCTGCACGCTGAAGCTTCAACATGCAGTGGTCTGACATTCCTTGTGGGGTGTCCAACTCATGTCCAAGACGGGGTCCTTCATTCTCTCTCATCACGTAATGGGGTTGGCTCTTTCCTAGAGGATTCTTGGGTTCACACCCACATACATGCTAGGTACACTTAGGCACACTTAGGTAGGGTCCGCATCGTAGGAGCATGCATGATTACTGTCATGTTTATATGCCTGCATATATTCACTGTTTTAGCACCATGGTAGAATTCTACTTTCTGTTTACTCTATTGGTGAATGCAATCTCGTACATTAGCTTCTGTCTATTGATTTTCATAGTAAACATGTTTAATACTAGAATTACGCTGGTTCAATAAATGCTTATTGAAAATGTCCCCATCGTTTCATCTGTGTATCTATCTGAGACTAAGTGAGTAACATTGACTGCACGATAAGTCATTTTCTGTTTCCACGATCCCTGAAGGGTCAACGGTTGTCTTGCTCAATGGTTGCCAGAAACTATTCGCTCCTTGTTAAGGTTCAGGGGTTTATGTTGGCACTTTGAGCTAGCTGGTCTATAGGTTGATATATATATATATAGTGGTGTCCGGATTCAGTCTAGACACCAATCACTTAGTTTATGTTATCCAACATATGCACAGATCCTATGTACTTTTTGAAACTACACAACAAAATCATGCTTCTTTCAGCCCTTTATCACGAACATTCAAAAGGTCTGCCCATTACTCTCAGTATTTTGCCATCTTGTTGATTAAATATTTTGGGGCAGTGTTAAACTAGGTTTGGAATCTAATCCTTGATTATGGTAATGTATAACCCTGAATTCAGAGTCCTGTAGTTGCCCCATTTCTACATACAGTTGAGTATGGTTGCTTCACTAGTATTTTGGGCATGCAATGTTTTAGTTGCATATATGACCAATGCTGGTTAGTGTCAAGTTAGAATTCTTCTCTTTGACAACAGAATTTCTGAATAGTCCTTTTGAGGAAAACTGATCGACATTTAGAACTGGTGTAGAGGACTAGGTGGGTCAGTGAAAAGGAGCATTATCTATGAGAAGTTTGCATCGTTCCAAATTGGTTCCTTAATATGGAAAAAGCCATTTTGTCTGTGAGGTTTGTGGATAGAGGTTCAGTAGTTGATTGAGCAGGTGTATCATATGGTTAGCTGTGTACCTAGTAACTTTTGCTTTCTATAAAGGACCTCGGTTTTGGTCACATGATTTTGTATGTGTCTCTCTAGAGTGACCCAATCTGACATTTTCTAGATCTCAGTGAAATTGATATGCTACTTGAGGCAGTTGATGTGACTTGCAATACTTTTAGATGTTAGGTAGTTTTGGGCCTCCAGCAGGGATACTTGCACATAATTATGTCATAGTCAACCTAGGTTTCATATCCTCCCAGATGTAGGATTTGATAAGAGTATCTAAGGTTTTTAGGAGTGAATTCAGTATTGTAACTGGTAAAATTCCAATCACATCATTGAACATGGGGACCACAACAATATTGATGGTCTGAACTCTTGCCCAATCAGATACAGTTGAAGATGTTTTCATTCAACCAAAATGATTGCATTTGTTCTGAGAGTCTTGACATTTCATCGTGCATCATTTTACATATGTTGTTGTTCACCAGAATGCACAGGTATTTTAAATTCATCTGAACCCATTTTGAATGAGAGGGCATCCATGGTGGTACTGCGCATACGTTTTTTCCTCACTTTTGGTCCAGTCAATTGTATAAGTGGAAATTACAGAAAAGCCTGCTATGGTTGCCATCAATGAGGATATAGACAAAGCTGGCAAGGACAGTGTCAGCAGGATATAATCTGCATATAAAGTACTTTCAATTTTTCCACTGAAGAAAGGATTTATTTGATGTTGCAGGACTGTCCAGTCATGGCATGACTGCTAGTGGTTGCAAAGTCATCAGGTATAGCAATTTGGATTTGGGAGACACCTCACTCAACCCACTACTAATCTGGAACATCTCTGAAAGGAATCCATTACAATTTACAACAGCCATTGGATATTCATAGAGACGTTGGACCATTCCTACAAATGGCTTGCATGATGCGTTCTGGATATTAAGGGAGGGGATCAATTTTCATTGACATTTCTTCTGGTTTGCCAGAGGGGGCAAGATTGAATGCATAGACAAATTCACAAAGATATTTGAGGTTCAAAACCCACTTATTTTTTTATGTATCAGTCAATGGATCACTCTTTTAAGCCTATTAGCAAGTACCTTTGCTAAGTATTCAGGACAATTTTTTTGGTATATTTATAAATTGAAGAATAGGAAGCCTCCTTTTCCTAATGTGATGATCAGGGTGGCATTTGTGCTTGCATGTTTTGTCCAGAGCTTACTTTATCCACCCAGTCTGACATTAGTTTTTTAATTGTTTTTCAGAAAGCGGATTTCGTGAAGGAGAACAATGTTAGTTTTTTTAGGTGCCAAATAATTTATAATTTGTTTGCGTTTAATGAAAGATGTAAGACTGTTCACATTGAGGGATGACACTCATAGTGTTCTGCTTGAAGGTGTCAGGTCCAGGTATTGTTGCATATTTTATGTAAGTTGTCACTGTGAGATATGAAGATTGCAGCAAGTTGTACAAAAAATGGAATCAAGTACTGTATTAAAGAACATCTAATTATGGCTTTCAGGTTGTGTTGTATTCCAGTTCGGTGCATTATGGCAGTGAACATTTGAAAAAAAGATGCTAAGGTATTCAAATGTTATGAAGATCAAAGGTACTCTAAACTTTGAACAGGCATTGCACTCTTTTCTCATCGGCATGTCACCCATCAGAATAGCAGGTAAAACTATGTTAAGGTTAATGATAGGGCATCTGTGTATCATGTCTCTCGACAGCCAGTTCTGTACTGAAACTACTGGGGAGCAATTGTTACAGAAGATATCTAAGCCTTTAGCAGTGTTCTCAATGTATCGCTTTGTTTTTAAAAGGGTTTGCCTATGGGCCAGTTCCGGTGGGATTTCTATTGCGATAGATAAAAAATCCAAAGTGTCTGCAGTTTGGATCGAATATCCCTGCTCAAGAGAAGGTTAAATGTGCCCTTATATATTGAGGTGGTTCTAAGGTTCATTGGACATACAGCTAGCTCTTCAATTAAATTGCCCAGCTCTCTTGGGTCATGAAATACCCTTGCTTATCCATTAAGTGTTATTGACATTGTTGGGCCTGCCAGGCCATGCCTATCATTCTTCTTTTTGAGCAGAGCCTGTAGAGCAAGAAATTTTTTTCTTAACAATATGTGTCCCATGCAAGTATTATGCTGCAATGGAGATGTTGTGATCATATTGGACATGGGTCTTAGCAGTCTGAAGAATCAGGCATACTTGCTGGTGGCACAAGAGGCTTGCTATAATGAGCTTTGGGTAATTATTGGAAGAAGTTCTAATATCAGTTTAGTCATATCTTCACACCTGTCTTAGTCTGGGACTCCAAAAATCCATCACTTGGCTCCAGTCATCAAAGTCAACTGCTTACCTTTTTAAATTCTAGAGTTTGTCTCCACAGTCTAGGATCATGAGTCAATTCAATTCAAAATAAGCTTTATTCGGTTGGGACATACAACCATAAAAGCACAATATATAGCACATGACATACTAAAATACCATGATATAGATCCACATACAATATTAAAACACATACAGTTATCATTTTACAGTATCCGACAGACTATGGTTATCTTATCTTAAAATAAACAGTAAGCACAGAATAGCATTGCATATTTACATTAGGGGGAACCATCCGGACTTTTCAATGTCCGGTATATAGTACGTAAGTTAAAGCAAAACTCCAGATGTAAACAATGGACTCATAGCAGCGTAGCCTAATATTAATAGCGAAAGCGAAGGATCAACTTGCAAAAGCTTAAGAAGTACAAAAACGAAAGTGCATAGCAGCATAACACAAAAAAAAAAAGTGCAAATGCTAAAGTGCAAAGGGCAGGAGCAGTAGGGCTGTCCCTTACTTAATGAAGGAGAAAGGTTCACGTTAGAACAGCATACTCTTTCTTATCTTAATTGCACTTAAAATAAATGTAGCAGTATAAAAACATACATCAGGGTCGTTGAGTGCGAAAAGTAAGGTCATAGCAGCATTGATGGTATTGGTTTCACACTTTTTAAACAAGGGCTTGAGATAGGCAATCCTTAAAGGCAGAAAAAGATCACATAAAAACAGGAAGTGTAAAGTGCTTTGTTTTGTGAACCCGTCACAAGGACAAGGGGTAACTGGGTGCTGGTTCATCACAGGAAACGCAACCAGATGGTGCACGAGGCCTAATCTCAATCTGGTTAATACATAACGATGAGAAGATCTTGTATCTAAAGAGAGATAGGATTGGAAACCCAGCGTATCCATATATTGGTGGTAAAACTGGTACGTGGTTTGTTTCTTAATTAATTCCCTCCTACATGCGTTCTTATGTGACAAAAAGATGTTCTTTAACTCCTGTTTAGATGTAACTGGTGTCTCGTTATGCCTTCCCAGAACAGCTAGATTAAAAATGTCCCCATAAATTTGAGTTAAATATTTCAACCATGGTATCTTTAGATAATTTTCCAGGCATAGACAGTCGTTTATAATAGACTTAGTAAAAGTTGTTTCATCTTTAGACCATATCGAACGCCAAATCTGAAGCGGCCTCAATGCTATTAAATCACTCACTTGCCAATTAAAAGCTCAAAATTAATACATTGTTCCAACGTGCCTAACCCTTTTCTGAAACCATATTGCGCCTGTGACATAATTTTATTATCCGAAACCCACTCCTCCAGTCTTAACAATAAAACCCTGCTCATGATTTTTACTGAGGAGTCAAGTAGGGAGATTGGGCGGTAGTTCTTCGCTTCTGATTTGTTACCTTTTTTATAAATAGGGATAATAACGGATTCCCCCCAAGAGGAAGGGCAACCCTCAGTTACGGCTGCGTTAATAACTCTGGTAAGTATGGGTCCCCATAGTTCAGGTATTGATTTGTACACATCAATGGGGACACCGTCAACACCCGGTGCTTTGTCTCCTTTACTATTTCCTATTGCTATCAGGACTTCGTCCAAAGTTATATCAAGCGGGATAATTGGCCAAAGGCATTGGGTATTTAAATTTAATGAGGGGATATCGCTAGGGCTAAAAATAACAGAAAAATGGGCCACCCATTCTTCACAGCTTACATGAGTTAAAAGCTCTGGGACTGATTCTATTTTAAGTAATTTTGAATTCACTGTTTCCCAGAATAGCTTATTATTTGAGGTTTCTGCTGCGAATGCAAGGTTGTCCCATGCCTCTTGTTGGAGCTCTTTCTTCCTTCGTTTTATATTAAGATTATATTCTACTCTTAGCAAATGGATAACTGAACTATCCTTTGGTTTATTTGAGAGGGCTATTTTCAAACGGTTCAGGGAGACAGTACAAAAGTAATCAAACCAGCCCCTAGCCTGTGTTGGTTTCCTGGGTAGTAACACAGTCAGTAATTTAGTGATATGTGCGGAGGTTTTATGGAAATTAGACATAATCTGTGGCGGTTCCATTTCGAAAGATAAACAATCATCTATTTCATTACTACATGTCTTTTTTTGCATCTCACAGAAGCTGGAACCTCTCCATTTCAGTCTTGTACCATTAGGTCGTGTCGGTATGATGTTATTCACAATTGTACACGGTTCCGCTGTTTTATGCCCTCATATATGCAGGTACATAGTGATTGAATTATGGTCACTTATAGACAATTCGACAACCTGCGGGGTAGAGCATAAATTTACAATATTGGCAGAAACTATGACATGGTCAATACAACTGTGCGCAGACCTTCCAATAAAGGTTGGGATCTCTTGTCCGCTCCCATCCTTAGCACACTGCAGAATATCCAGGTCAAATTCTGTCATTACTGCATTTAGAGTGTTACCATAGGTAGTATGTGGGAAGTGCAGATAATCATTACCCTCATCATTTTGACATCCGCATACTTTGGTCATCGACAAAGGACAGGTAACAGCATTAAAATCACCTAGCCAAACAATATTCAAATAAAATTCTTCCCTATTGGCCATTTTGTCTAATTCTAGTTTTAATTCTAAAACTACATTATAGCGGGTGGAATCGAAAATATTATTATAGAAGTTAATCAAAAGCACATCCTGGGCCTCCCTATGCTGCAGCCATAATAACTGTGAATGATGCTCTATATTAATGCCTCTTTTGACTTTCAACGGTAAATTATTTTTTAATAGAATTAACAAACCTCCCTTTGCTCTTCCACGGGGGGAAGGGGTTGCGGGCAGATTATATGCTACATAACCATCGAAATAGACATCTACGGTACTCCAGGTTTCCTGAAAACAAACTATATCAAATGAACTAACAAATTCCTTCCATCCTAACACACCAGATTTACTTGCAATGCCGGCTATGTTCCAACTAATGATTGAATAACCATCATCCTGGTGTGTTCCCTGTTGTAATGCGGGTGGGATGGTTCCTTGGCGGGTAGGATCACTAATGGAGGCACCACCTAGAACCTTTATAGTGTCGTCTAATGGTGCACTACTAGAGGAATTTGCGATTAAACTGTGACCGTTACTCTGATCAATATTAACCCCTTTTTTGGGGGTTATTTGCTCTCCTTGATATAAGGGTGCAATTTTATCACGGGCTACACAGTTCAACATGGGGAAGCCATCGGGATCTTTGGTGGGCCCCTTTACTGAGGGCAAATCTAAGTCCAAGGACCCAGGAACTCCCAACCCCCTTACATATATACTAGTTGGATCCAGTCAATCATTACAGTTTAGGGTACTGGGAGGTTGGAATCTATTATGTGTGGGCAGACCAGGGTATTTCTGCGAATTTAATACCAAATTAGAACTACAAGCACTGGGGTCCTGTCTCCAAACTGAGGGTGACTTAAATGTCTATAAAAATAACCAAGAGGGTAGAGCGAGACACGGCGTTCGGTATGCGGACTTAAAGCTATTCTCTCAAGGGACATTCACGCCCAGGACGGGTTTTTAAAGTTAATAATGATACAGTCCCCATACAGAGTCTTTCTAGAGGGCCCTATCCAGTTCACCCTTCTAGTAAAAAGTACCTGGTCCGCCTGCCCCACTGGGAAACCGCATTTTTGGTGCAACCAGTGCACCACCTTATTTTTTAGAGTATCATAGCTTTCTGTTTGTTGCGCCTCTAGTTGTGGAACATTAACCATAACTGCCACATATGGGCTACATTCTGACGGTAGGTTAATAGATGTAACTGATAGACCCACAGGCTCTTCCCTCCTTTCCGATTTATTACGAGTTGGGTGTTTATTATTTGTTGCCTCTCCATTAATCTGTAGACCCATCCGCCTGTCCACTCTTGCTAAAGAATTATTGGCTGCCTTAGATGTAGGATTAATAGTCCCTGAATCATAGCTCTTCCTAATGGGACTGTGAGAAGTAGCTAAACCACTAGTGGATGGAATAGATATAACTTAATTTATTGGATTTAAATTACGCCCAACTGGGCAATCACTCGACGGTAACCTTACCGGTCCGCAAATATCTTTAAGGATATTGCCAAGTTTGGTCACCTCTGCATTTAAGCTAATTATTCTATCAACTAGGGGTTTGATGATTGATTCGATTTTTTGTGTTAGAGTGGATACAATAAAATTAGCTTGATCATCAGGCAATATATTTAGAACACTCTCTTTTACAGGTTCCTCACTTGTGTTGCGAGAAGTGGTCCCTTTATTTGGTTTACAACTATTCCTTGTCTTGGTTTGTTCTTTCCTGTAGTTTATTTTCCTTTTCAGGGCCGGGGATCCACTTGTAGAGGGTGATTGGGTTGTCACAGTTTGTATCAGTAGGGCTTGGGGAGGAAAAGGGCTCTCAGAATGCACTAGGGGGATGAGATCATGAGCATTACCCGATATGACATCTAACCCCGGGAGGGATGGATTCACTTGACCATTAACAACTCCAAGAGACAAACGGCGTTCAGCCCTATTTATTTCCACATCTATGGCACTAACAACCTTAACTAAATATTTGTCTATGGTTGGGCCATGACTTTCCTTATTTATAGGGGTTTTCAAATGTTTACACTTAGATATCCTACCCCAATACAGAACCTTATTATAGGTCACCCAATACACAAGGCTACTAGGACCAGACAAACTGATGCTATGTGTATTGTCACCAATAGCTACTGTGATAGAACTATATAAATGTCTTGTGTTGCTCGGATACTGTGGCTTAAAACTTTATATTAAAACGGCCGCAAAAGTAATATCCCAGTAACCATATAATGTAACTGCTTACATTCTGTAACTAAACTAAAAAACAGATAAAAACTCATTATAATAAAAATGTCCAATGAATTAATCAATTGATTGATTAATATCCAGGCTGCAGATAATGCTGTGGGCTGTAGGCATGCAGGGTAATACAGGCATAGGGGGGTGCTCGAAAGGGTTGAAGTCTCTTAACACTTGCTCCATTGCAAATTCGAGCGGCTATGGCTCCCCGGCTTACTAACCAATCAGCCAACCTCCACTGCCTCTCGCCACTCGCCACCCACCACTCACTGTTCGCCTTTCTGCTGCTTTCAGTAGTCCAGGGATCTGCGGCAATCGGACCCCCGCAGCAACCGCAACGGACCGCAGCACCTAAGCACTGCGGCGCCGGCAGCGACCAACCCGCGGCTCCTGCAGCTGGGTAAGTAGCTGAAGTCAAAAGTATTAAAAAAAACAATTAAAAAAAACGCTGAGGCGCCAATATGGCCGGATACTGGAGACACCTTCAAGAGGGGAGCTTGAGCCGGTCGCACAACAGCGAGGCGGCAGGTCTTGGCTCCTCCGCTCCGCTCGTTTGTGGATGTAAAAAAAAAAAACAGGCCGGGCGGCAGATTAGGGCTCCTCCGCCCGCAATATGGTAGGCTGCCGAAGACGCAGTGAAAACCCTCAAGGGCTGGAGCGGGAGCTGGTCACACAACGAACAACAACCAGGTGGCAGATCTAGGCTCCTCCGCTCCTCGCTCTCGCTCTGCTCGATGTGGGTGCAAATGTGGAAACGGGCGTCACCGGTGATTCCTCTTTCGGGGTCTTTTCCTCCTTTATCGTAGCAGGGCTGAAAGCCGGTGCAGGTTCGAGATAGCGGGTGCGCCTCATTACATACCAGCACCCATGGTGCCCCCCCGGGTGGAGGATGACGGTTCCCGGTGTACAGAGAGGGCAGCAGAGAATGGCAGCGGCTGGGAAGGAGGAGGAGGCGGTGTGATTACACCAGGCTCTGCTGCTGCCTCTGCTGCGGGGGCGTGCGCGCAGCCGTGAACGGCGGCTGCCTGCGAGCTTAGAATAGTACAGATCATGAGTCATCTGGATTCAAAGTCATGAAATCATTTCTCAAATCTATTCTGTTGAATTTTATAGATTGACAATTAGTGTCCTCTATAGCTGACTCCATGCCTAGCAAGAGTTCGGTAACCTTCAATTCGGCAACCAATGATTCTAATATGAGTGTCCGAATTATTGTATCTGTGATTGGTGTGAAATGTTTCCCCGCTCTCCCTCAGACTCTGTTCCCAGAAAATAGAAATTGTGGTGCAAATTTATTTGTGAATTTGATACTGTCTCCTAGACCTTTTAGAACCAGAATACTGGCATTGAATGGCATCTATGATGTACTTATGGGGCCTGCACAATCATTCTTCTTGCAAGTAACATCACCAGTTAAATTAGAAGGGTCTCTTGATTTCTTATTCTATGGCATTGTTTAAAGGTCTTCAGCAGTTCTCCCCAGGGCCACATTTAACCAGCTCAAGTACAGTGACCCGAAGAGAGCGGAAGAAAAAGCAAAGTGTCCATTTTCTGAAGCTCCAGTAGGGGAACTAGAGGAGCACCCCATAATGTCTGCATAATTTAACTTATCTGGCAATATGGCATTACCTTTTGTTATTGATGGCATAATCGATAATGGACCAGTCGATACAAAATGGCTGCCCCATCTAGTCTATTCTGCAGTCGGGTGTCCCCAAGGCAGACAGAAAAAGGGAAAACCGGTGAGTAGGAGCATCTCTTCTATTAGCATGCCTATGTGCAATACAGCGTTTTTCTTTGGGTCCCCAGAGTTCCCACATAGATGTTGTTAGCTGTATGTGATTTCTCCATGCAGAACGCTGCAACAATAGTGAGACCAGCAGCTAGTGTTTGCTTAACCCACTTGAAGGAGATCCAGTCTGCAGTGATGCACCAGTAGTCTGTAGCTTGATAACTAGTTCACATGTCTGTCGAGAGGTGGATGGACTAAACAGGATTCTCCTACCATTGTTCACTAACCAACTCTAGCAGTTGATGGTGCAGTTCTAGCACAGCAGCAGGTGAAAAATACGTCTGCCGTTGAAACTTCTATTTTGTACAGAATGCCTCCACATATTATGGGAATCCCTCAATGTCCACCAAAGAAAAAGGGAAGAGGTATAGTTCTAACATTTTGGCCAGCTTCCCATTGAAGAAATGGACAAGCACATGGTTTCGGTGGTACATCGACTATTTGGTAAACATACACTTGATAGTGGGTAATTGTAGCAGTTTTTTCCTTTCTGAGTATATCACCTCAAGTGACCTACAGGTCGTAGGCAGGCTGCTTGGACACTTAGACTATATGCCTATTTTTCTTGTGCAATGCTGAGATTGCCATGAGTGATGACCAAAGGAAAAGAGCTTCTCTTGACCGTGACATCTTCTTTCTCACAACCACCTCCTTCTATCTGTTTCATGATTTCTTCTCTCTCTGCTGCACCCATCCTTTTAAAGTGCTCTTCCGCCAACATTGCAGGCCTTTTACGGGCCAGTTGGCCTCCAGTACAATAATGCCCACCTGGTTTCCCATGACCTACTGGTTTGCAGCAAATTGAGCAATCTACAATGTGGTCTTCATGTGCCCTAAGTGCAAAGAAGTTACAAACTAGGGAGGACACTTTCCTTATGGAACCAAAGCTAGAAGAATGTGTTGCTGTGTAACTAGATGGTTGTGTTTGCCTTTCTATAGGGTGAGCTATGGCTGCAGTAGGAATGGTGATTGATGCAGGTCTTTAGGTGCTTGAAAAGAAGGAAGCAGGTGATTTTGGCGGTATTACATGAATTAGATTAGGAATAAAATTGATCTGTACTTCCTGTGTGCCACTTTGCAAAAAGAAAATCACTGGGGCAGATTCACAAAGGGCCTCTGCATTCGTGGCGAAGACCTCGTAGTCGTGGCGATGGGTGACCACACTCATGCTGGGGGGGCTCCGCAATGGGTAACTGCAGTACGGAGGTCCCACCATGACTGTGGGGCCTCCGCCATGAGTGCGGAGGCCCTTTGTGAATCAAGCCAGAGTATCTTCTTCTGTACATCCAGCTCAGTTTTCTGGAATGTTTATTTTCCCTTACTCCTGAGGCGGGTCACGTGGGTCTAAACTATAACATGATTATTTGATGGGGGGCTTGGTAGAAAATGGGTAAACGCTCTTTCTTTTCCTCAGAGGAGATTATGAATTTTCTGTATCCAATGGAACAGCAGTCACAACATCCTGCTTTGCGCTGAGCTCAACTTTTCGCTCCACTCCGACCTCTGGGACAACAGTGTAGCATATTCTAGGTGCTTTTGAGTTTTCTGTTTAGATTAGGTCCGCTTCTGGGACAATTGGATTTCAGATTCGCTGCTCAGAGCCATGACTGCAGTAACTCCATTATTGAGTGATATTTGCCTCAATTTTGGTGGTGATACTATTGTTGATGCAGGGGGTTATCCTCCTGCAAGCATCTTCCAGTTGAAAACAGGCTAGCGGTTTTGCTCAAAACAGAAACAGACCTTTTTACCGCCTTGGCAACAGCCTTCTTCTATACAATAGCAGCTTTCTTGACAGGAGCCCGCTTCTTTGCGGCCATCCTCTTTACTCCTTCTATTACTGAGCAGAAGCATGAGCAGAAGCACTTAGCATAAAGGTCTCGGGATTTTGGGTGTCAACTAATTCACAGAATCATCTTTGTCTCAATATCTTTTATAGTAACTGCAGGGGGAAAAAAAGAAAAGAAGTAGGAAGGGAGTGAGACTTGCAATTCTTGTCAATGCAATACAAGTCATCATCATCATCATAACAATATTATATAAATCAATTAAATTGCAAAAGTATACATTGTGTTCTTTAAGGTACCATGAGTCCTCTATAGGAGGCAGACAAACATATTTGGTAAATGACTGGTGTCCACTCCAGGCCCATGAGACCCATATGGGAGCCAGTGGTAGGCAGTCAAAAATAGATTAAATTAATTGAAAACAACAACAGTGTACTACAGACTCCTGCAATCAGTCACAAGCACCATTAAATATAACAGGAAACGTTTATTAGAAAAATTAAGAAAAATATATGGGCCTTTAAAAGGCGATGGCAATTAATATCTCTAATAAAAGGGTTTTAAAAGTAAAATAAAATGATTAAGAATCAGATCCACACACTGGCTCCACAAACTAATGCTCGTCACACAGCCAGCAAAGAAAGAAGACATGGAAAACAAAGACAAAATGCCTCTCCTTCCACGACTGGATCCTCTTCCTCTCCCTCCACCAACAAAAACTTGCAGTATTGCAGGGAAAGGACTGCACAAATATATATCCAGAATGTACCTGGGCCCATACGTGGTTATCTACACACCACCTGTAAAGCAGCAACAATAATCTAAAAGAAAGATAAAAATATAACACCAGCACTGCAACAATGTCCCAAACACAGATAGAAATTACAGCAATAGGTAACAATTACCACTACTACATATGTTTAAAAGTTAAAGAGAAACAATTACTCAACCATCTCACACAAACATACAGAATGGTGGCTAAACACATGGGAAAGGAATCAACTGAGAAGAAAGGAAAATGTCTAGCTACACAGGCTTGGAATCCTTCAACCATCCTGATTCTAGCAACGAACAGGCACACACAGACAAAAACCTAAACTTTGTCACAATACAAGATTGGAGCCATAGAACAAGGTAAATACTTTTTCCAATTGCATTTTGAGGCTTTCCCTCTGCACTATGTCAGACCTGTTGATTAGGATTCAGGCCGTTTAAAAAGACAAAAAATGTATTTCTAAAGATGAAATAGGAGTGCCTTTCATAAATTAATAGCATGTGAGTAAAGGTTTTGAGCTGTTGTGCAAAGTGAAGATATGGGTTGTAGGAGTGAAAGGAAATTATTTTTCCACTTGCACCTTACAACTTTAATATTTGCTTTAGAAGCGCATAATTTCTTCCCTTCCTAGCCATCCTGCTTGTTTTCCCCTTATTTTTTTGCTGTTGTCTTGTTACCCTCCACACCTGCCCTCTCCCTCCATCATCCACTCCCTCATCGCTCTCCCTCTTCACTCCCCATGCCACCCACAGGGTGGCCACTACTGGGGTTCACTGGCCTCCCCTCACAGCCCCTGGTTTGTCCCTGCTCTGCTTCTGCCATGCCCCTGCTGGTGTGGTTACACTGCTGTCTTATTCAGCGTGGGTTGCATACTGCTCCATATATTGATATTTATGTTTCTATTCATGATTATTGTGCTTCTGGCATGTTTCCGTTCTATTAAACCTTCCAATGTAACAGTTTTTTTTAGTATAAGACACATTCTATGCATCTGGGCTTGTTTTGCCAGTTCAGGTATCCCCAGCCCAGGTCTGCTGTGGCATGGTTAGAGCTTATACGGGATGCATATGCTTGGGCTCTGGCTCCTTATCTCTGTGGGCGTCATGCACTGCACTGCGCTGCTGAGCATCCTCTTTGTTGCCCTGTTTCACTGAGGTTTTTGCATACCCTGACAGTGCTGGGCACCACCACTACTATTTCTGTAACAGACATGACCCCTTGCCTTCCACCCCACTCCCTGTGGGGGACTTGATTTGCTTGCTGTTACCATGCTGCTCAGCTGCCCCACACATCCCAACCAACATTTCCTAGAGTCCCAGCGTTTCATCCCCGTTCAGGGAATCCCCCTCCATGCCATGTCCTGTGTTCCTACATACTCATACATAGAGCAGCTGTCCTGCCCCACTCATGTGACATGTCTGGGTGGCCACCTGCATGCTTTCCATGGGCTTCTGGCCAGACTCCCTGCAGTGCCTACATACCCATCCTCAAGTTATCTGTTCTCTCATCGCTTGGTGACATGCTGTTATTGGGCATGTCTCTCTCCTTCCCTCCCTATCCTGCAGAGGTAGCCCCTTATTACTTTGAATGCCACTGGTCTTTCTTGAAGGTGCTCACTGCTGCCGGCCGGCAGAGACTGTCTTTTTGGAGGGACTTGGATCGCTGCAGACAGCTTAGGACATAAGGCTATATTTGTCCTTCCTGTGGTTTTACCGTACACCCCAATTTGGTTGTGAACTGCCCACTACCTGCCTTATCACCTTTGGTTGTCCCCCAGAGGGTCCACCCCTTTCCTGACACCTCCTAGTCTTGCCTTCCCTCTCTCTCTCATCCCATTTCCAAGCCACCTCAAATCCCAGATGCTTGCTCATCCTCATATTGTGTGAGTGTTGAAGACAATACTCTCTGGTCCTTCCTCCATCGCTGCCACATTCTTGGCTTGCCTCCATCAAGAAGCTTACTGCCATGGCCGTTGGATGGGTTCTATAGATCGCAAGAATGGGGCAGACTGGGCCCTTCTACACGACCTCTGTGATTACCCCGGCCTTTCTGACTTTCGGCGCCTCCTGCAGCTGGCCGATAACGAATACACATACCTGGTACACATTCACACTTGAACTACTTTCTTGCTTCCCATATGGCCCTGCTGGTTGTCCGTGACTGCACGAACATGGAGGGCTCAGTTTCGGTCACGCTCCAGTGAGGTTGAGCCTGGGCTACTCTGTTCAGATTCCAGTGCAAAAGCCTTTGCGCTTCAACGTAGCCGGTTACTTAACCCCTTGGAGAAAACATGGTTGCAGGCCCAAATGGCCTCTTATCTGTCTGATAACCAGGAGTCTGTCCCCTCCTCTCAGACTCTGTGAAGTGCGGCCAAGGCCACTTGAGGCCAATTGATAAGAGATGCGGACAGGGCCAACAAAGAGTGAGCCCAGCACCAGCTTTCATTGGAGAAAGACATTAAAGCCAGCACCAAGGTCTACACACAGAAACCTTCACTGGCTGACAGGTGCGCCTTGAAAAAGGTCAAAATGGAACTTAATTCTTTTTAAGGTGGAATATCCTCTTTGTATCCTGCGAGCCCAGCACTAAGAGCACGGGGAGAAGGTGGGGAGACTCCGGCAAAGAGAAGCTGTGTCCATCATCCTGCCCATCACAGATGGTTCCGGTTGCATTGTCCATGATATCCCGGGCGTCGGTGACACCTTCGGTGCTTTCTACTCCCGTCTGTACAGCTCCAAGCTCCCCTCTGACATGGACTGAATGGCAGGATATCTCAGCAGTTTACGCCTCCCCAGCCTCAGCGATGATGAATGAATGAATGAATGAAATTCTATTTGTATAGCGCATGGCTACCCTAAGGCCTCCCAGCACTGTTCAATAGAGGAACAGAGAAAAAGAACAGAGGCTGTGCTGCTACGGAAGCTTCTTGAAGAGATGGGTTTTTAAGAGCCTCCGTAAAGCCAAGAGATTATTATTCTCTCAAAGAGTGAGGGGGAGAGTGTTCCAGATCTTAGAGGCATTAAACGAGAATGAGCGACCACCCCATCTAGATCTTTGTATTTTCTTGGGGGTGGCCAAGCACAAGGAGCTGGAACGCAAGGTCCTGTGGGGGAGATAGGGAGTGACCAGGGAATGCATGATGACCAGACCAGTCTTCCAGATGGCTTTGTGAGCCAGGCACATAGCTTTAAACTGTATCCTGGCCGGAATAGGCAGCCAATGAAGATTCCTCAGTGCTGGTTTTGCAGACTGCCACCGCAGCATCTGGAAGAGCATGCGCGCTGCACAGTTCTGCGTTACTTGCAGATTGTGGATGGTAAATTGGGGAGCCCCGAGATAAAGGGCATTCCCACAGTCAAGGCGAGAGAGAATAAGGGCCTGCACCATAATTCTTCTCGCCTGAAAGGGAAGGAGGGGGATGATTTTCCGCAACATTCTCATCAGTCCATAGCAGGTGGCTGAGAGCTTGGTGGCCTGGTGGTTGAAATCAAGAGAGCTGTCAAGCCACATGCCAAGGCTCTTAATCCGAGTCTTTAGAGGTGGAACAGGGCCCAAGCAGACCGGCCACAGAAGAGCAGTACAGGGGATGGCGGATTACCCAGGAACATAATCTCCGTTTTGTCCCCATTGAGCCTGAGGCAGGAGAGTTCCATCCACTCGGCCACCGCCTCTAGGCAAGGGCCTAGGGTGCAAGACGACCCCTCAGAGTGATTTAGTGCTACCACTAACTGAGTGTCATCTGCGTGGGTGATGAGCTTAATGCCGAATGGATGGACAACCTCTGCCAGAGGACTCATGTAAATATTAAAAAGCGTGGGGCTCAGGGCAGAGCCCTGTGGAACCCCACAGCTGAGAGGTAGCCGGGAGGACACCACATCTCCCTCAAAGACCTGAAAACAAGGGTCACTGAGAAAGGACTGGAACCAAGTCAGTCCCATATTTTCAAGTCGATGGGCCAGAATGTTGTGGTTAACAGTTTCAAACGAGGTCCAGGTGGATGATTGCAGCTGTTCCTCCTCGGTCCAACAGCCTCCTCGCCTCCTCCGTCACCGCAAGCAGGGCCGTTTCCGTCCCATGCTGAGGACAAAATCCTGTCTGAGAGTCACATAACAGGTTGTTGGATTCTAAATAATCAACCAGTATGGTGTTAATGTGTCTCTCAAGCAGTTTGCTCAGCCAATGGAGGAGGGAAATTGGGCGATAGTTGGGCAGATTCGACTGGTCCAGACTGGGCTTCTTCATGAGGGCCCTAACCATCGCGCATTTCCATGCTGTGGGAACCATACCAGAGGTGATCGAGGAATTCAGAACATCAAGGATGACTGGGCGTGTGGATTTAATGACCAGGTTAAGATGTTGTTGGGGAGCAGGATCCAGTCCAGAGACTCATCATCTAAGGGGGAAACTCCTCTAATGAGCATTTGGCCGTGGAAATAGGACTGCTTGTTGCCGTTGTCATGGGCTTGAGTGTAGTGATAGGGAAGGAAGAATAAATGGTTTGAATTTTTTGATAGAAGAAAACTGCTAGATTATTGCATCGTGAAAGGACTCCTTCTGTTGTCGGAGGTTTTTGAGGAAGAGTGATAAGTGATTTTGCAATCCAAAAAATCTCCTTAGGAGAGTTTGCAGCTGTGCTAATTTTCTCATCGTAAGAAATTGTTTGGGTGATTTTAATTTCAGATTTGTATAGCCTGATTGCTTTCCTATACTCCATTTTCCTAGTTTCTGAGAAATTCTGTCCCCAACTTCTCTCTTAATTTAGGGGAGAACCAAGGAGCTGTTTTCTGTCTAAATTGTTTATGGATAGATTCCTTGGGGAGAACTAGGTCAGGGGGATCCATAGATGGTCTTGTATTTTCAAGAGCTGCCATCCAACCAGTGGAGGAAAGCCTAAACCATATCCTTCCCAAGGTTGATGTTGTTTCCTTGGGGGGCGGTGGCATGAAGGTATCCCAGATTAGAGGGATTAAGAAGTGATCCGTCCAAGGGAATGGAGAGGGGCTCCCTACGACCAGGTTGTCCAGGTTGCTGAATACATGGTCAAGAAGATGGCCCTTGATATGTGTAGAGGCGAATCCTTTTTGTTTAAGCTGGATCGCCAAAAGGCCTGAAAGTAATTCACTGGCTACACGGTTAGAGGGATCATCTACTTGGATATTGAAGTCACCAAGCACCGTAAAGTTAGCTGGAACCAGTGCTATAATGGCGTCTAAGGTGGAGAGATTAGGAAGAAATTGCCCTGAGACTCCTGGGGGGCGATAAATCAACAGACCGGAAAAGGTGCTCGTCGGTGAGAACTCTAGAGAAAAAGCCATGCTTTCGCAATCTGATAGCATAGTCGGTGTGGTTCGTCAATTAAAGGTGTCTTTAAATATGATGGCCAGGCCTCCACCTCTGCCAGATGTACGATCGGCTCTAAGTATTGAATAACCCTGGGGAAGGGCCTGTATAATGGCGGGGTCAGTTTCGATCTGAAGCCAGGTCTCTGTTAGAAAAAGAGCATCTGGCTCGAGCTACTCTAATAATAAAGCTATTTTGATGGAATGTTTGGATAACGATGTGCAATTTAAGAGAAACATCCTTAGTTGGGTGTTAGTATAGGGCCTAAAATATTTGTGAGGCGTAAACTGAAAATTACAATGTGGGCAATGGGAGGGGTTGTTGGCAGTGTTTAATGAATGTAAGCAGTTGGGATTGGTGTCCTTTCTCAGTTCAAGCAAAAAATGCGAGCTGTAGGTAATTGGACTTCCAGTAAAATGACCAGGAGTTGTGGCCCCTGGGCCCGGTCGTGCACGGACGGGCGCAGGCGGGCTTGCCTCTCGATGTGCCCGCTGCGCTCGTCCACTGCGCGTTAGCGCCATTCGCCCTGGAATAGATTAGATTGCCCGAAGAGCTGGAGCGGCACCCTGCCAAGATAGCTGCCCAAGAATGGCTCAACCAGGAAGTGGTGGGCTCGGTAATCTCCCTTCACACAACCAGCATGGGAATTGCTGTGGTGGAACGGGGAGTCGGCGAGCTTGTGGCAACAGGTAATGGGTGAAGTCAGCTTCCAAATGTGACTTTAAAGCAATTCAGGTGCAATTTAAAACCAATTTTACAAAGCGCTAGCGCAGCAGTGCGGGCCGAGCAGAACTCTGCCTCCTCTTAGCTACGCTTCAGCGCCCTGCCCCCTGAAATAGTCAAGATCGCCTGAAGAGCTGAAGCGGCACCCTGCCAAGATGGCCGCCCAAGAATGACTCAACCAGGAAGTGGTGGGCTCGGTAATCTCCCTCCACACAACCAGCATGGGAATTACTCTTGTGGACCGGGGAGTCGGCGAGCGTGTGGCGACAGGTAATGGGTGAAGTCAGCTTCCATGATGGCCAGAAAATCCATGTTGGCAATATCACTAAGGAAGAAGTGGCTCAAGCTATTACGAATCTGCCCTGGAATAAGCCCCAGGGATGATGGCTTCAAGGGGAAATTCCATCACTGGATCAAGGATGACACAGCTACCTGTTCCACGCTGTTTTCTATGAAGTGGAACAGATAGATTCCCTCAAACCCAGTGCCAACACTGCCGTGATTATGGTCCTCCGCAAACCGGGCAAGGACCCCCTGCAATGCATAATAATAATAATTATAATAATAAGGCATTTGTAGAGCGCGCAGTTACCCCAGATGGGGTGTCCCGGTGCTATAGCAGACAGTGAACAAGGTAGAGGAAAGCGCAATACTAGTCATTCCGACTAAAAAGCCAGGTTTTCAAGGCCTTTCTGGATTCCTGTTCGGACTGCATCATGCGTAGGTGGGGAGGGAGGTTATTCCAACATTTGGTGGTCCCCACCTCGAATGTTCTACCTTTCGCAAAGCACGGAATGGAAAGAAAGCCTTTGTGGCTGGACCTTAAAGGTGTCTTGTTGATATGGGTGGAGTCTCCTCCTCAGGTAGATAGGCCCTCTCCGTTTATCTGCTCGAAAGGCAAACGTCAGGGCCTTAAATTCAATCCATTTGGCTATCGGCAGCCAGTGCAGTTGCCTGAGGTAAGGAGAGATGCGGTGTCGAAGCGGGACCCCGCAAACCAAATGGGCAGACGCATTTGGAATAATCTGGAGTCTATGCAACCGACCAAGCGGCAGACCCATGTACATGCCATTTGCATAATCGAGGTGGGAGGTGATTAGAGCATGGACCACGGTTGTGCGGGTTGAATCTGGCAGAAAATGTATACATTTTCTGATGGTTTTAACTTTGCCAAAACAAGCCGCCGAAACCAGTTGTACATGGGTCGTGAGGGACAGAACTTTGTCCCACTCACACGCAGGTTTTTGACCGAGTCCTTCGGAGTGGGCACGTCACCCAATTCCGATGGCCACCATACGTTGAACAGGTAGGGATGGAATGGTTAAAAAACAGGACCTCAGTCTTATCAGCATTAAGTTTTAAGAAATTGCAGTTCATCCAGTCAGCGATGTTTTTGAGGTACTCTTTTAGCGGTTCAAAGGTGGAGTCTGACACTCCCCTGAAAGTACGATATGGGAAGACCACGCACACCATTTATGGCTGCCGTTTGAGTTTTTTACCACTTAACCCCTTTTCACTTTCAGTTCTTACGTCCCGTTTATGAGCTCGTTCCTTCTCACTCTTTACTAACTACCATACCCGTTGGTGTTTGACTACACGAGTATACGCTGTTCGTCTTTTGTACGCTTGAAACTATTGATCAATCCGATCACTTAAATCACAGGTATGTTTTGTTTTTAAGTGCACGTCATTGGGTTTTCCATAACGCACCGTAGGATTCTTTGTTTTGGCACAAGCGGTTTAATTTTACGGGATTTCACGCAGGTACCATCGTTCCAAACATTTTTTTCACTTGAATTTTTTTCACTTTAATTTCTTTCACAGGATTAACAACTTATTCGTTGGTTGCATTTTTATATAATTCACACAATTCGGGACACCTCCGTGGGTTTTCGTTTTTTCTACCGTTAGTCAACTGTGTTCCCTTACTTTCACCGTCACATTATTTTAGAGTTCTTCACAATGGTGGACTCACGATTACTTGCTAATGGTTAATACTACTGAATAGGCCGTTAAATCTCTCCTTCTGTATTTTTTAGGACTTCTCCTGATGAAGGGTCGTGTGACCCGAAATGCATTGAGCGCATTTAAAAGTCCTTTGTTGAACCATTGTGTTTAATCAACAATCTCGTGAATGTAACGAGGAACCCAACATTGAACAATTATTTGCTAATAAATTTGCATGTTGGATCAATTTTTGGAACCCAGCACTACTCTCTGACTTATCCTGCAACTTCGTTGCTATTTGGCTGTGCCTAGAGGGACACTACTCATTTTGACTAGTGCAATCCTTACTCCCCTGAAAGTAAACAGCAGCTGAGTGTCATCAGCGTAGGATGTCACCTTAATCCCCATTTTGGTGATAAGCTCCGCCAAAGGTGTTAAGTAGACATTAAAAAGAAGCAGGCTCATTGCCGAACCCTGAGGTACCCCCATTTCAGAGGTTTAATGGGCGAGGTGAAGGGGTGGGACAGGACCTGTTGGTTACGGCTACGCAAAAAGGATGTAATCCAATTCAGTGCTGTTCCCTGGATGCCTATGTCCTTCAGGCGATCTAATAGGATGGGATGGGACACTGTGTTGAAGGCTGCTGATAAATCTAACAGCACCAACATGGCCTTAGAGCCTCCATTCACTGCCCAGCGTATGGAATCAGCCATTTCAATCAGGACGGATTCTGTACTAAATCCCGGGCTTAAGCCAGACTGAGACTCATGTAAAAGGCTATTAGACTCAATAAAAGGATGTGACTTCAGGGTTAGCATTGGCTTTCTTCAGTATTGGGAGAAGAAAGGCGTGCTTCCAAGCTGATGGATAGACACCCTGACTGATTGAAGAATTCCAGAAAGCATTTAAGTGGGGGTTAAGGTACTCAGCGAGGGCACTGTATTTTTTGGCTGGCCATGGGTCCCTAGGGAACTCAGATTTGCATTTCTGAAGCTCAGTCAGCGATGCTTCCATAGGGATAACAGCAAATTCTGAGAATACTGGCCTAAGAGTCTGCCCAGGTTTATGAGCATTTGTCACCTCAGGGAGGCAGGGTAATGCTGGTAAGGACGCATAGATCAGGGCGATTTTCCCTTCGAAGAAATCTGAGATCTTGTTACATAGTTTCTGTGAGGGGGGACAAACATGAGTGAGCACGAGGGGATTCGTAAAAGACTTCACTATTTTGAAGATTTCCGTAGATGAGTTCTTTGTGCTAGAAATACGTTTGGCAAAGAAGTCTCTTTTTTTACAATAAGGATTTTATGGTAATCTTTAAGCGCTGCACGGTAACACGTTTTATTTTCCTGAGAGTAGATTGTTCTCCAATTACGTTCCAACTTTTACATTCAGATTTTTTTGCCCTAATCTCCTCTGAAAACCAGTGCGCAGAGGGGGACGTTCTCACGGAGTTTACCGGCCTCAAGGGGGCGATTGAGTCGAGAGCATCACCAACCCATTTATTTAGGTTTGTGATGCTAGTCTCTAAGTTGTTTGATAACGTGGGTATGGGGTCCGGCAAGTGTTGGGCCGGTGACTCTGGGGTAACCCTACTCCAATTCCTTCTGAAATCTTTTGGTATGGAGGTGGCTCTCCCTCCGCTTTTCAAGTGTAGCCGGAAAGGGATCAGAAAGTGGTCTGATCAGATCACCGATTCAGGAGGATGAACTGTGATGTCGGGTAGGTTTGAGCAAATAAGGTCCAGAGTGTGGCCTGCCTTATGTGTTGGAAATAACACTTGTTGCATTAAATTGCAGCCGGCCAGTGAGGAGATGAAGTTAGCACTATGCAGGCAAGTAGGATCATCCACATGGAAATTAAGATCGCCTAGCATCGTAAAATTATAGTACCGCGTGCTGGCCTGAGCGATATAATCTACAAAGGTGGGGGAGGATCTAAGGCTACAGTCAGGTGGTCTATGTAGCAGAAGTCCCGAGCAGGAGGTGGATGCAGAGAGTTTAATACAGAAGGGAAGTCCTTCAATGTTATCAATCTGCTCAAATTAGGATGTTGCGATCTCCCATGTCACTTTATGGATGATTGCCATCCCTCCCCCTGGTTTCTTGCTTTGTCTATTAGGACAGACTATGCCATAGCCCTTGGGGATAGCTAAGCTCACCGCTGGGTTGGAATATTCCCATAGCCATGTCTCGGTCAAGAACATAAGGTCCCAGCTATTATCCTATAGGGACTGATGTATGTCCAAGGCTTGCTTAGGCAGTGATCTGCAGTTGATCAAGCAAGCTTTTTGCTCCACCGCCATAGGGGCCTTAGGGAGGTTAGGGCAGGGACCCTCAAGTTGCTCCTCGTTGTGACTTGTGGTAGGGGCAGACCCACAGCAGGGACATAAGTAAGTCTTCACCGAGTCCCCAGGTGCGACAAGAGACAGATCCCGGCAGTTGGAAGGTCTGAGGGCAAGTAGCTCCTCGCGACTCCAAATATGCAGGAGATCCCTAGGGGTTTGGGCACCATCACTGACCCTGTAGTAGTGGCTACCGCCCAATCTCGCTCCTAAATACTGACACCAAAATCCTGGTGAGCATTCTAGCAGCCCACCTCAAGCACATCAAAGTCTAATACATGATTTTCAAGTGTGATTCGTCCCGGGAAGATCCTTGTGTAATCATGTTTGCACCTTGGCCCACCTGATTTGGCTCTAAAAGGATCAGATAGAATGAGAATATCTCTTCAAGGTGTTGTACCATTTAGGTTTGGAGGATGACTTTATTTCCAAAATTCGCTGGCTTTATGCTGCCCTGATGGCATGGGTTAACTGTGGGTGCTTCCTGTTGGATGCCTTTCCAGTTAGGGTGCCCCCTCTCTCCCCTGCTGTTTCTATTGGCCAGAGAGCAGTTAGCAGCCACCGCCTGTCAATCACCCCAGATATCGGCATCTCTACAGCTGCATGCATTGCTAAAAAACTGCTGTATGAGGGGGATGTCTTACCCATTCTTACTGACCTGGACAGCTCTCCCCCTGCTCTAATGTCTCTTATGGTGGCCTTCTACTTGATCTGGTTACAGGATCAATTGGCACATTAGTGAAGCCTTATCCATGTCCTGTATTGCAACCCAGGCATATGGACCTGAAATCCACAGATCTATTCTACTGAAATGCACCTTGATCATTGTGGCCCTGGTTTGGATATTCTCTACCACCATAAAACCCCTGCGGTGCCGTACCCTAATCTTGTTGTAAAAACAATGGTACGGAGATGTCCATAAAATTCTGCATAGTTCCACTGCCTTTAATGCCCCCCTATGGAATAACACAGGCATCCAAGTGGGTGGCCACCTGAGAGAATGAAGGGTTTGGGAAGCAGCAGGGATTTCGACTCCCTGTGATGTACTATAGGATGGTGAGCAAAAATTATTCATCTCCCTGCAGATGGAATTCCTCCTGCCCGCATCACAGATGTTGCTCTACACACAACTGCATTACTAACTACTTAGCATTCTCAGAACCCAATCATGGCTGGTCTCCCCTTCTCCTATCCATTACTATTTGGCAAACCCATGCAACATACAAGGGAGTGATGTCAGACTTCTATAATTTAATAATCCAACAACCACTACTTGCCTATCTCCGGACTCACGCCCAGCACTTCTTACAGGTTCAGTACACAGATGAAGATTGGAGGTGGGTGATGGCAGACCTGAACAATGGTAGACAGGAAGTACGAATGAAATTCTCCCTCTTCAAAACTGCACAACAATGGTATTGTTACCCTAAAAAACTGGTGGCTTCCGGCCTATTCCCCCATACGTACTACTGGAGGTGTGCACATTGTACATATCTTCTGCGATTGTCAAAGCATTTTTCCGCCTCTAAGCACATATAGCTGCTACCCTGGGCCTTGTGATTGATCTCCCCACCCCCCTTCCAAAAATCCTGAGTTATGCAGCATGACTTTGCTGACCTCTAGATGCATGCCAGATGGTTACTTTCGATGGCCCTGGCCACGGCAAAGTTCTGTTTACTGCGTAGGTGACATACAAGTCCTCTGCCCACCCACGATCAGCGGCTGACCGAAATGTATAAGGTAACATCCTATGAGAGGGTAGATTACCAGCTCGAGAACAAGGAAGAGACATTGAGCATATCTGGGCCACCTTCTTGAACTTGGGAGAGGTCACACCTCCCACCAATGTCGCGTGATAGAGTTGCCCTTCAATGATGTGAACATATGCCATTGAGCAGCCCCTGTTTCTCCCTCCTCACCCGATGATTTGAAACTCAAGGCACCATGCTGCTTAGCCATTATTAAACACCCATTATTAAACACTCCTTCTCCTGCAGCATTCCTGTCTCTGAATCCTATTCCATATATTACATATGTCTCTGCTTGTCCCTGCCTCCTTACCCCCATCTCTCCCTAGGGACCGTGTGATGGGTCGCATGGGTCCCCCACGGCCTGTCCTTATTCTGTCTGTCCACACCTTTGTGTCTGGCATCATGTGTGAGGCATCACTGCTGGATGATGGCTTCTCCTCAGGTAGTGTACACACGGTGCCCTCACCTCCCTTGCCCAGTAATATGTTTCAGCATTACAGCATACCTTTTTGCCCTTGACCATGTCTTGTTTTCCGTTCTGGTTCTCCTTTTGTGCTGTTGATTTGTTGTGTTGCCTCCGGTCCTCTGATCACTTAGTCATCCGGTGTGTGATCTGAGTGCAGCATGATGTCTATTCTCTATTCTATTCCTTTTCTATTCCCCAACTCCTGATTTTGTGCAGTGTGTATTGATTGACCTGAGCAGGTATACTAGGATTTCTGTACCTAATATTGTACTGCTGACATATTTCAGAATTTAAACAAAATGGTGCATACTTAAAATGCAGTAGAAACCTTAATTCAATAAATGATGTGCATCATATATTGGATCCAGCATGTGTATAATCATTGGTGTAGCTAGAGTTGTATTGCCTGAAGTACTAAACCAATTTTAGTAACATTCACGTCTGTGCAAGATTAGCTTAACGTAGGTCATGTCTTCCATGTCTTCTTCACAACTTTGAAAAATAAATAAGCCAACATAAAACCCCAAAACCCACATAAACGCCAAGTTGGGAAAGGGAGATAGCTCCAGGCATTCAAAATGTATGTCTGCCTATAAATATTTAAGTAGTACTCCTTTTCGAACTAGAGGAACAGAAATGGATATGCAGAACTAAACTACATAGAGCTGTTGTTCTACGTGGAAGTGAATGTTTATTTTGATGGTTGATGAGAAACTATTGTTTTTGGTAGGAAGGTGGAGTTTGGTGATAAGAAGAGAGCTCAGTATAAGGGACCAAATGATATACTATTTCAGGTTTCTATGATAAAAGGGACTTTAGGGTAGATTTTATTTTAAAGCATATCCCTATAACAAGACTCGCCCACTCTCCTGCATAATATCTTGGGATAAGTCTGAAAATTACAGTCATATTCACACTAGGATCATCAGCAATACCTGATTGATTCTAACATTCTCAGGGCCTAATTCACAAAGGTAATTTACACTTTTGTATGTTAAGAGTTGACTTATGAGTAGTATATTTTTTGTATAAACATATTTATTTGCATTTCTCCTCCCACTTAAACTATCCCCCTGGCATAGGCATGATAGCATTTACAACCAAATGTGGCATAAGAGACCCCATGCTCCTGTTGCAGATATAAAATCAGGACAGAAGCAGGCTATTCGGACTACTTTGAATGTCTTCTGGCATCGTTTTCTGGCCTTTCGACGTGTCCATCTTTGCATTGTCCATCTTCTGGCCCCCTTCCTTGTGGGCATGTATGACCCAGTTCTGGCCCCTTCTCTCTACTTATCGATCCTTCCCAGGGCTAAAGCTACTACTGATCAGTTTTGTAATTTCTCTATGGATTCCACATTTTCTCAAATTTCCAGGGGCAGTCCCGTGATTTGTACAACAACTCTTCCATCTGCATACACCACTCTAGGTTTGATTTACATTCTCGTGTTTTGTGTATCGCCGGGCTGCCCCACCTTTTAACCATATCCTGCCTTGCCACAGCTGTGGCCACATTGCAAAAGAGTGTTGTGCATTTCTTCACTGTTTGCTACCCCTATATATTCAGTGTTATTAGTTGGGGTGTAAGCCATATCTGTACCACTGTCACATCGGATAATCGGTCCCCCCACCCGCTCCCACTATCTCTGTATATGTGGGCACTCCCAGTTAGCGTGTATCAAGGTTCCCTTCTCTCTGCATCTCCTCAAGTAGTGATATGAGGTGCTAAGTTCCATTTTCTACAATGTCGTGCAGTAAGCTCTGTGTAGTAGCTTAATTTAGACCAAGCAAACGCCTGCCCGTTTTGCTACTTCGCTCTGATATCGGCAGGCCTCTCCCCCCAAGCATCATCATCTTCTAGTCTGCCCAGATCCTGTTCCCATCTTTGTCTAAGTACATCTAAAAGGGAAGACTGTGTGCGAGGAGAGTAGTTTACACCTGGGAAACAGCGTGGGTTTGGAGAGGTGCAGCCAGCGACCTGAACTCCAGGGGGACTCTTCCTCCAAATCCCCCTAGACATCCTTATGTTTACTGAGAATGTGTTGCATTTGAAGACATTGAAAGTACTGTTTACCACTAATTCATATTTGGTCTGTAACTCAGGGAAGGGTATCAATCCTCCCTCCCTACAAGCATCCCTCACCATTGTAATACCCAGCACATCACATTTTTTGTCTCCCTCAATCAGCCTAAGCTCCTTGAGACATTTGGTGCTGAAAAGTGAAACATGAGGCCTTAGACACTTTCTACTTAGCAAATCATGTAAAATATGCACATTTAATTCATAGTTTGACTTTAATATGACTACTTTAGATTGTGTCCTCACTGTAAAATGTAATTTTAGCTCATACAAAGTGTTTAAACATGTGTGCATTGCATTCAAATTAACACGACAAAGAACTGAAAACCGCTTGTGATTTAGTTTTCTCTGAAATCTATAGCTCGGCTTTTTAGAAACTAATGGAATGTTTCCTTTCTGTGGTAGAAAGAAGCTACACATAATTTACAGCCTGTAACTTGTGTTATCATATTTAGCTGCTGTTAAACTAAGTCAACATTCATTTCATAGCATAGAGTACACTAGAAAACACACACATTTTCCGTTGTATTTTCATAAAATGTATTTAATGTTTCCTCCCTAAATTATAAGTTATTTTTGAAGCTGATGTTATTCGGTTTAGTTATCATAAATGTTTCTTTAACAAAAAGATAGGAGATTAAATCATTTAGAGTAAGATTCAAATGTGTCATGAGAACTGGCCTGCTGGATGACGTCTGAAGACAGCCAGAGGTGGAGATGAACTCTGTATTCTGATTGAATGAATAAATAACTAAGATCATTCTTTGCAACATCTGTTTTCTTTTATATAAACGCATTCCTAGTTTATGTGGGAGAGATTTCTTCGACAGGGTTTTGAAGACTTTTTCAGACTTTTTCAGACTCAGATTTAGAGACCTGCAGCGAAGAGGAGGGCAGACTTTGATGGAGAGAAGACAGGTTAAGACCAAGCTAAACAAGGGGAGACAAAATCAGATGGGACGAGGGCAGATTAGATACAGGCTATGTGTTATACACCCCGAGCTTTACGCTTTGATTAATTGGCTTTGCTCTATGCTTTATTTCTCTTTATGAGAAATTTTGCAATTATAACTTATTTATTTAGCTCCATGGTAATCTCACTCTTGCTTTTATTCTTGAACTCTTTATGAGTTCTGACTGACATTTGCGCCTCAATTTCTTAAAATAGGAATTCTTCCCTTATGGAATTCGCTGTAATTCAAATTATGATATGCTCTTCACTAACTTTATTTTCCTATTATAAATTATGTAACCTGATTGATATCCGACTAATGAATGAAGCGTCGGAAAATCTTAAATTTTGATTGGAAAACTACTCACAACACTTATTTTTTGACTAAAATATTTATTTTGTATTTGAATATTTTTATTTTTATTATCAACTTGATAATAGATAGAAGTGAAAACAAGGGTAAAGGTAATTAAAGGTAATGGCGCCACATTTTTTAAATTTTCCAAAGAGAGATTACCGAGAGATTTCTGCGCTAACATAGGCTTCTCCATGCTTTAATTGTCATATACTCCTTATGAACCTTCCAACAAACTAAATATACAACTGGTCACAGATACTAGTGCTCTCTCACACCCAATATATACACTTAGAATTGCAATAATGTTATCAGAAGCCACCGCACCACAAAATTGGTGCCATGTGTATCTAAAATGAACATCATTCACCACTGATCCATCTCTGTGCAGACTATACTATGGTATGGTACACTAAGCCATATCCACATCCTTCATCATCATTGCCTCTGGATGTCGGCCACATACTTGATGCCAATCCAAAACATGTGTAGAGACAGATGTTTAAAGGCATGGGGCCCCATGATACAGCCAGCTATGTTCAGCAGAGAGTCTTACACCTATGACCTTGAATAATTTATAAACAGATTTTTGTAAATACAGTTTTTCTATCTTTTATTTTTAATGTGTGAGAGTCTATTACAGACATTTTGCAGACAAAATGTATTTATGTTTCATGCAACAGCCATATACAAAGTTTCTTTGAGATCAGTGCAGGAACTCACATATGAGACATGGGAAGCTGTGAGAGAGATTATTTGCAGTATTAGTGAGTTGTGTTACAATACTGAAAACAGACATCACTATCCCTGAATACCAGATGCACGCACATTTAGAATTTGATAAAAGAGGGCATGAAAGAGCTGACCTGGATAATAAAATCAAAGCTGTTTAGAACAGGGGGGGCCCCAAGCTACAGTTGCCACAGGGACCCCAAAATCCTTATCCCTGTGTAGAGATACTCAAATGTATTACAGTGTTGCTTTGATCACAGCTTGCACACTACAGTACATTCGCACTTGCACATTGTGCCCATTCCCGGGGAGCAAACTAAATGTTTCACAATGAAGCAATCTTTCACGGAATCACTGAAATGGAAGGTTCCTTCTACTTCACATCATAAATAATGTACACTGTTTTGCTAATGGTATTCTAAAAGACCTGAATTTTGCAACTTCTATACAATGCATGCAATCATTTTATATTTGTATTTAATTTCATTTCCTTGCTTCAGGAATTCCGTAATAAGCTGAAGACCTGGCTTTTCAACTAGCGACCTTGCAGACAACCTTCACATATGCTCCAGCACTTAAATACCTTTTGGGTGATTTGTCGCGCTTTACAATCAATGTAACATTTAAGGTATGGGTGAGTACACAAATGGTATCACTGACATGTAAACTATGGTATGCTTGTCAGTGACATGCAAAATAGTATGCTTATCAATGATAATGGTGTACTTTAAAACAAATGGTCTATTGTATGAATAATCTTTATAACTGACAATACCTTGACTAAATAAACACATTAGCAAGCCATTCGTATCTTAACTATTAAATCCATTAAAGAAGATACGTTTCACTAAATTGTTGCCATGGCAACCTAAACACTTTGAGCATTACATTTGAAAGGTGAAAGAAAATAAAATCTGTGTTTCGGCATCAGGGCTACAAACTGCTAGGAAAACCATAAGCCATGTGCTGATAGACACTAAATTGCCTCATTTGCATTAGATTATATCAGTCATAGTGGTTCATATAGCAACTACATCTGAATCTTTATCCGCACCATATTAGACGTGCCTTGTGTATTCTGGTATTGAACTATATGGAGTCTGACTGACCTATTGGGCAATCAGGCAGTGACCGATGGACTGGTCTGGCAGGACAATGCGTTAACTGTTTTTTGGGGGGGGGGATCCTTTTTGGGTCTGTTTTATAATCTGGTGAGCGAGCTTTTAATGTTGATTTCCCTGGAATTATCATAAACATTTCTTTAATCTAGCACAGATCCATTCCATGAAAACACCTTTAGAGTGTGTCTTGATATGTTCCTAAGTGCTCAGGTTTGCAAACATGGGCCACTTTTTTTTTAGCTATCTGATTGACTCATGGAGACCACTTTTATTTTGGTGCCACTACTTTGTCTGTTTAATGCATTGGTATTTGTAGAAATTTTAAAACCAGGCTGTGTGCATTAAACAATGATGTCCTTGGACAGTGCATGGGTTTGTAAAGATATGCTATTAGGTTGTCCCCATAATGTATTGGCTTAAGGGTAGACTTTTGGGATGTGCCTGCATACCCCACTATTGTGTACTCATAACACATAGGGGCACATTTTTAATTTAGGGCTAGATGCATGAACAGTACTAATAGCGATTACCAAACAGAGATTGTATGCGAAACGTTATTTGGTAATCGCTATAACTAATGTACGAAGCAATACATTTGCCCCTATTCCTTAAATATTTATTCATAGTGGGTCATAAATATACCTATCTCATGAATATTAATGAGGTAGGTTGCAATGTGTGACCCACTATGAATTGGTGTCATCATAGGGATGGTGGCCTGCTGAGGTCAGCAGACCACCATGTCTATGATTGCTCTTAAATAAAGCAATGTTTTTGTTTTTAAAGCAGCCTGTTTTCCTTAAAGGATAATAGGATGCATTTAAAAAGAAAAAAGTAAACGTTTAAGTTTAATTTTTTTTAGGAGTAGGCAATGGTCCAGCCTGCTCCTAAAAAATTGTGTTTCAGCTGTTCTCAAAGGAGAAGGGGTTCCTTGTGGACCCCTTCCCATTTGCGAATGGGTTAATACCAACCTTGACCTGGCAATAACGTGTAATGTCTTGTTACAGCAGTTCAGTTGCAAAACATTTGTAAATTCAAATGTGGTATTTGGAAGGGACACCCTAAACACGCCCCTTCCAAATACCGATTCGCAAACCTAAATTGCGATTCGGTAACAGGTTACAGAATCGTGATATAGGCTTTGTGCACGTGGAAATGCCTTTTTGCGTCTGTGAATTGGGCCATTTGTGACCACACAAAGGCCTCGCACATCCAGCCCCTATTGCTTTAATGAATTGAAACAACTTAGTTGTCATAAAATACATGCTGCATTCAATTTGTTCCATTTTTATGTAGATCAAATTGCTTGAGTGCATAAACTACATGTTCCCATGTCTAATGTTCTAGTTAATACACATAACAGATTGGCTGACTATTGTAATGTACTTATATATTATGGTAACGTATAGTTTTAAATGTACAAATGTTTGGTTTGAAAGCATTACCTTCTAGTTTGTTTGTAATACCTTGCTTGCCTAATACGTGCATACTTGTAGACATTCATAATTCTCTTGTTCCCATGCAGAACAAGTTGGTCTGTGGGCACCATACAATTACTTGTATGTGTAATTGAAACAAATTTGCCTTTTTTATAAAGTTGCCCCTGACTTTTCACTTTTTTCTGGACCCTATTTTTCCCAGCATTAGGGATCTGTGCATTATGGCACTGCTACCCAGTACCACAGTGCGTCTCTTCATCATAAAATAGTATTGGAAAAATTGCTTCTTCATAAGGCTATCAAGGATGCTCAGAAATGGCACCAATAGTATAGGATAAATGTCGTATATGTTTACCAGTGTGTATTTCCTACATCCAAAAAAATGCCAAAAATATATGGTGGGCAATAGCACCACTGTGCTTTGGGTGGGCTGCAGATTAATGGAACAACAGTATCACATAGCAAGGGTAAGTTCCTTCACCATGTAGAATAAACTGATATATGTAGATAAATACTTCAGACCTAAAATGCACATTTTAAGCGCAAAAGACTGATACATAAATGTGGCACTATCCACATTTTTAAAAAGTACCCTAACAGTGACTGAAGGCTAAAAGCTGTTCCACTCTATAGGTTCAGCTACATTTTCCATAAGATGTAGCTAGGTGTGATTACAAATATTTAATCTCCATCAAGCAGAATGCTCGAAAAATCCTTCAAAATTATTTCCCACAAAACTTTCTAAATCTGATTTAATGGTGAAATATTATTTTTGATAACGTACTTTTACGTTGCCTGAGCCTGGACTAGCTTAAAAACAGTTCTGCCAATCCTTATGTGTCCAAAACTGGAATACACACTCTTGGCTAGGAGAGATGACAACTCCGGCACAGATCAGTAGGCTGCCTCTGGTTAATAATGATCAGAGTGCAGTAAATATTGACCTTTTAGCAGTGTTTAGCTGTGTGGAATTACCAGACACAGCTGGCAAAACAAAGGACAGTCTTAGCACTGCCTCTTTTGTGTTGGAAATGAAAGGGAGGACTGTTAGTCATTTCCTGGACCTTCCTAGACAGTCATGTCCCAGTCCCAGTCCCAGTGTGGGAGAGAACCAAACTGAACCCTGTCAAGCCCGAGGAGAAGTCTACTACATAGGGGTGCATCCAAGGAGCTGAAGACAGGCCCCCCCGGTGGCGGAAGGGTACTGCCACATTTAAACAGAGGCTTCTGGTAATTTTATAGAATGGCAAAAAGGAAGTGCCACAGAAGGAGGTTGTAAACAGCAACAAAATAGTCATGATTAGGTCATAGAAGTTCTCCAATTGCCGGCTAGGATGCACAATAAATGTTGCACTTCAACCACTGCCTCTTCAGAACATTCCTAGATCTAGAAGATTCCACGAGAAGAAGGTCCTCCTGGAAGTAGACTCCTGATTGCTGCTGGAAGAAGAGGACTCATTCACGGAATCAAGAATTCTTGAATCCTATTGGCACCCTGGGGCTGGAACTGCTTTCCATGGGTCAAGTGATTGACCTCTGAATCAGCTGCTTCATGGCTGCTTCACGGATACAAAAAGCAGAAGGACTTCCAATTGCAAAAGGGCTCAGCTTACCACAGATGGCTGGACACTGCAGGAGACCAGGCTAGAACGACACTAAAGAGTTTGGGGCTACAGGTGTGACCAGGAGGACTATACAAACATTTGTAGAAAAGTGTTTCAAGGTATCTGGCCTTGTGAAGCCCTGCCCAGTTAAACTACCATTCTTGCCTCACTGGAGGATATTAACTTCTAAAAATGTGATTAAGCTGGATGGTTAAACCTTAGACCAAAAAAAGCAGCAAGTCTGGCTGACTGCCAAAGGACGCACAATGTCCACAAAGTCCAACCTTGTCCTCCTAGATGCTTTAGGTGGCAAAACCAACAGCTTTAGCATAAGCCCAATAGTGACATTTCTGGCTACACAGAGCTGCCAGCAGGTGTGGACGTTGCCCCACTGGAGGATTTTGACTTCCATTTCAGAGACTACATCTCAAGGTATATAATTTGACTGGGATGACCTGCTTAGTGTATCTAAACTCTGTACCATAAAAATCACCTGAATTCACACCTAGGTTCCTGTGACCCACCAACTGTTGTTTTACAATTGCACTTTAGTTTACAAGGTGCTGTTTTCTTTTAATCCGAAAAAAGTCATACCTCTGGCTCTTTCATCCTGTTTTGATGATGTTGGTGTCTATTTGCTTATTAACATTTTCTCTGTTTATCTAAATTGGTTTGTGAATTTTCGTGTTATGCTCTGTACTTTAAAATATGTATGTACAATATAGTAGTACATATTTTTGTACACCTATTGCATACCGTTTGCTTTGCTTGTCAATCACACTTGTTAATGAACAACAAGCACGATGAGTTGAATGAGATTTACAATGAAGCCTTTGCATGCCGAATTGGTTTGCTTCACTGCGCTACTGTGTGACTCATCAGGGGGCAGAGACAATGTTGCAAGGTTTCTGGATCGACATCTTGAGGGTGGTGGTAACCATTTGATAATGAAAAGGGGTCTTCATGAGACCCCTTCCCCTTTGTGGATGTCGATAGAAATATTTTTTAAGAGCAAAAAGTGGCCCCAAAGACCATTCCCCACTCTTAAAAAAAGGAAATTTAAACTTTTCACTTTTGTTTTTTCTAAAATGTATTCCATTTTCCTTTAAGGAAAATAGGCTGCTTTTATAAAAAATGCTTTATTAAAAAGCAATAACAGACATGATGGTCTGCTGACCCCAACAGGTAACCATCCCTGTGATGTCAGCAAGTCCTAATGGGTCATAAATTGCGACCTACCACAATATTCATGAGGTATGTCATTTGAGACCTCTTAAGAATTCTCTTCCTAACTTGTGCATTTTTGTACATTAGGAATTGTGATTTAGACTTGCAATTATGCATTCGCAATCCCTAACTTTTGTACATATAGCCCTACGTGTCCTGGGATGGAAGATAAGTGTAGAATTAGTCAGTGAGGTTTTAGTTCATTTTATGCAATCCTGGGGTTTTTGTGTGCATGTTAACAGTCCATCGTTCCAATGAGTTCTAGATTCTCTGGGGCTCATTAGGATGGCGGGCGGACCTGAGTCTGCCCGCCATCCCCGCCATATTGGGACCGGCCGCCAGACATGCGGCAATCCCGCACCCTGAATTAGGAAGCGACCACCACCATGGCAGTCGCATTCTGCAATTTAACATTGCGGCGGGTGCTGCTGAAAGCAGCACCCGCCGCAATGTTAAAATCGCATGTCTGGCATTTCACTGCACCACATGCCAGGCACCACACGGTGCCTGCCTCTTGGTGCAGTGAAATGACACCCCAAGTGAACCCCACCTCTCCCAGACACAAGGGAGGCCTGCAACGGGCTCCTGGACCCAATCCCCGCCAGCCTTTCTATGGCGGCGATGCTGCCATGGAAAGGCCTTTCAGTCCCCACATCCTAATATGGCGGACGGTGTCTACTAGGCACCGCCACCATATTAGTGGCCCTGCTCCGCCCGCCAGGCAATCGTTACGATTGCCACCGGCGGTAAAGCGGCGGACAGACTTTGTGTCCACTGTGATACCCACCGCCATCCTAATATGGCGGTGGCTAAATCTCATTAGTATGGCGGAACGATCGTTCCACAATCGTAATGAGCCCCTCTATTCGTAATTGACAACCTGGTCAATGTTAGAATGCAAACTTTCAGTGAACTGTTTACTGTTTTGTATTTTAGTAAGACGTATGTGTCAAATGATACACCTATAAATAAGTGCATATGTGTGGTAACACCCTGCAATGTTGGATATTGATTAAATCTTTATTTTTTATTGTTAAATGTATTGTAAGAACCTATGACAAAGCCAGTAGGTCTGATGATGTAAATTGCATTCTACATTTGTGTAATAGACATACATGGGGTATTATGGTTTTAGAAGTTAGTCTGTTGGTGTGCACAGCCTCTAACCTAAGGGGTCTAGTACACAGTCGAGGCATGCAATTTGACCTTTGGAACTCTTGCTTTCCTTAGCTTGTGTCCCCGGTACTTTGAAAAAACATTTAGGGGATGTCCCTATTGGTTTATCCTGCCATCTTGTACATATTTTCAATGTTATTTGAAGTTGTTTGTTTTGTGCCTCTTTAACCCCTTGTGTGCCACGCCCTTTCCCCGCCCTGTGCCGGGCGTTGCATTAGCGGGCGGGGTTCATGACGAGCTGGACTCGTCATGGGCACAGCGTAACCGCGGCCCATGACGAGTCCAGCTCGTCATGGGCACAGAAGGAGTTAAGTACGTTGGCCTTTTAAAGAAAGAGCACTGGCTGTACATTTGTTTATTGACTGTTATTTGCTACATTGCTGACTTTTGAATCGCTAACCCACAGTACCTCCCAGAGCTTGACTTGCCACTCTGTGGGTCAAGTGCTAAAAGGGACACCATGTTCCCAGGTTACAGTGCAGGCGCCCAGTACACCAGAAGCGAAAGACTCCAGTAGTTACTTTGGGTTCCAGCAACTTCTCTCTGCCCAATATTTGGATCTCCAGAATGCGCTTTTTACCAAATTTGCCCTTGCAACAATTTGAAAAATGGTTTGACTGTTTGGAAAGTTTAGTGTATATTCGTTTTAAAAATGTAAAGCATTGATTGACAATAAGAATCAAAAGGAGAGCGAGGAAAGGTACTGGAGCCAGTTCACTTTCCCTGGCATATATGTTTTATCAAAGATAACTAGCTCTGAAGTGGGTGCTCCTAGCGTATCTTGGTTTTGGAAAGGAAACACATTATGTTTATAGTAAGGCCCTTACTCATCAACCTAGTTGGTGACATGCTTCATCATCGGGCCCCACCCAAGGCACCGAGTGCACCTTGGGTGTGCTACAACGCCTGGATACAGCGGAGCTGGTATTGTGCTGTGAGAGTGCAGTGAAAGGAAGTGAGTGAATGTTAAAAAAGCTGTCCTAAGGGTCCCTGGGATAAAAAATTACTTTTTTAATGAGTGGGCCCTTGGCAGTTAATAAAAACGAGAGTCAGATAGTTAAGGAGATCTTAAGGTAACTCCAATATCCTAGTCGGTCAATATGTTTCAGCCATGCTCTCTTAGTGGTATGGCTTTCTTCAGGACCTATGTGTAGTGCAAAGTGAGTGGTCTAAAAACGTGTTATTAAAAGACCATATATGTGACACACACACTAAAGTGTGATATTTGATAGAGGAGAATTTCCTCTAGTGGCGCTTTCCTGTGGGGAAGGAAAAGACAAACAAACATACAGAGAAACATTTAAAATACTGGTATAGTTGTTTCAGGAGCGGAGTGGCTGTGCTCTTATGCGGTCAAAGGCACAGTGCGGATGGGGTGTGGCGTACTTAGTTATAATAGACGCCTGGTAATTTTTGCGGTACCGAGTGGTAATCAATATGCGCATAACGTGGTGCATCATGTAACTTAAAAACGAAAAGCGAAAAAAACTATGGGGTATATCAACAAGGGCTTTATCTATGCTATTTTGGCTTTAAAAGCCAAAAAAGCAGAGATAAAACTAGCACCTGCATGTTAGCACCCTTTTACTCTACGCTTCCCCTTGCATCTCTAATGAGATGCAAAAGGGGCGTTCCAGAGTAAAATAATAGGAGAAATGTCGCTAAGCAACATTTCTCCTATTATCAAGAATATCGCTAACCCTGTTAGAGACAAAAAAAGCAGCGCTAACCGCGGTTAATGCTGCTTTTTTACGTCTGGTATTTTTCTGACTTAGCCATGATATCCTATGGAAGGAGGATATCATGGCTAAGTTTGTCTGTCCCTATCAACAAGTTAACGTGAGATTATCGCTGGGTTTCCAGCGATAATCTCACGTTAGCCACTTAGCGTGAGGATTTTTATCGCTATTGAGATAAGCGTTGCTAATAGCACGCTATCTCAGCGATATAAATCAACGCTAGCCGGCGATAATTATCCTAACGCTAAGTGCGCTTAGCGATAATTATCGCCGGTTGTTGTTGATATGCCCCAAAGTATCTTATTCAGACAATATCCGGAAAGTGCCCCATGAGTTCCATGTGGGGGCCTGACCTGTAGTCACACTCTATGTGACAAAAATTAAAAGAGGAGACAAAAGCGATTTAAAATTTTCCCGCATGCTTGGCTGTGAGAGAATGTCAGTGGGGTGGAGAGGCAGTGTTAAAGCATACCCCCCTTAGGATGTTCCCACTTACCTCATCAAGGTCTAGGACCCTTCTCGGTACCTACTTCAGCTGCCATGGAGCTCTGTGGTAGAATGGTATAACTGGGTAGTGGTTTAAATACTCTGCTGGTTCCAATAGGTATCAGCGAGTTTGGTTAATTGGGAACCGCTGTGATTGGTTCAATGGGTTTCAGGTGCTGGTTTAGGCTGTCTTCTGATGAGTCTGCAGGAGAGAATAGACATAGAGAAAAGACACGCCCCTGTGGGAGTGTAGACATAGAGAAAAGACACGCCCTTGTGTGAGTGTCGAGTGCTTGTGTGTGCAGAAAAAATAAACTAAAGTTTAACTCATAAAAGACCCAGAGGCACTGTTAAATTCAGCAGGTGTTGTTATTCGCAATTCAAGTGTGCCTACTAATTGTGGCTTGCAAAAAATCTGAGAATGTTTCGTGTTAATTTGGAACATATCACAAAAGAGAAGAAAGGTTGAATGTAGTGTAGGTATACACTTGGATTCGCACTGTCGTGTGAAAAAATGTTTCTTTTATTAGGTCAAGTGGTGCTGTTGACACTAAGGTGGATATGTAAGTTCTCATTTTGAGGTGGCCTGTTTGGAAGTTAAAACAGGGAGTGTTGCTCATACTGAGGTGATATATGATGTCCAGGTTAGCCTGTTTGTAAGGCAGGAAGATCTTATGCATGGTGCTGTGGTTCAGGTTGGATTCAGGCTTTTCCAGGGTATGTTGTCGTTTAACCCTGTGACGTTCGTGGAAAGGCGATAGATCCAACGTTGCTCCTTAAGTAGTAGGATCCTGTCATTTGAAAGGGTCTGGCTCTTGATATGTTCTATTACAGTCCAGTTTAGGTTGTTTGGGGTGTGGTTTGCTTGGAAGAAGTGGTCTATCAGTTTACTCATGTTTTTTCAACACCGTATGGTGCTGCGATGTTCCACAATTTGGGTTCTGACTTTGCGACTCGTCATGCCTACATAACGTAGGCCGTATGTGCAGGTGATCAAATAGATGACATTATTGGAGTTGCAGTTAGTGTGGTGGAGCCATTGTCATGTTTTTCCTGTCTCTAGACTCAAGTTTTTAGTTGCTTTTGTAAGGTGGCAGACACTGCAATCACCGCAGGGGTAGTGACCTTTAATGCCGGGGATCCCCCACACATTAAGTACAGTGTTAAGTGCTGGAGTTCTGGGTATAGGTGGTCTGGTGGAGACCAGGTGGTCTCGAAGGCTATCTGCTTTTTTGTATACCAATAGTGGGCATTCCCATTTAATGGTGCCACTGTTTATTATGTGCCAGTTCTTGTTAAGTATCTTGGCTACTTGATTAGAGGCCACATTGTAGGTGGTGATGCAGGTCAAACGTATCATGGTGTTGTCCCGTGTGGTGTCCTCTAGGAGGGCGTCTCCCTGTTGGTTGCAGGCCATCTTCTTGGTGGTATTGATTATCTTCTCCGGGTACCCGCGTGCTCGTAGTTTATCCGCTAGTTCAGAGGATTGCTGTTTGTAGTCTCTGGTGAGACCGCAGTTACGGTGTATCCGTAGAAATTGGCCGTATGGCAGGTTTTCTCTGAGGGGCCTCAGTGGAAGCTACTGAACTGCAGTAGGGAATTACATGATGTAGGTTTGTGATATGTGGTAGTCTGTAGTTTGCCCTCTGTTGCCTCGATGTTTAGGTCCAGGAAGGCTATCTTGGAGTTGCTAGCACTACTGGTGAACAGTAGGAAGGGATCCCGCTGGTTAAGCCACGTCAGGAAATTGTCGAGGATGTTGATCGGCCCTGTCCATATCATGAGGATATCGTCAATGTAGCGTCACCAAAATTGGATGTTGGTGCTGTATGGGTTGGTAGCTGCCAGGATGTGTTGTTTCTCAAACTGATATACGTAGAGGCCAGCTACACTGGGGGTGAAAACACTGCCCATAGACGTCCCATTCAACTGCAAGTAGAACTCTCCTTCGAATTCTAAATAATTGTGTTTAAGTGCTAGGGTGGCACACTGCAGAATAAATTCCCTTGGTGTCGTATGATCCCAGGGGGTTTCATAGAGCATATTCCTGAGCATTTGTAAGGTATCGTCCTGTGAGTATATAAACTCTCGATATCCAAACCTACTAAGAGTTGGGCAATGGGGTCAAAATCAGTATCCTTGATGAGGTTCAGGAGATGTTTTCTGTCCTTTATGTAGGTGGAGGACGCTTGGACCATTGTGTTTAAGAAAAAATCACAAAACCTAGATAGCAGTTCTAGGAGGCCAATCATCCCTGATACTATCGGGCATCCAGGTGGTGGTCTTATCTCTTTATGAATTTTAGGGACCGTATAAAAATACGGTACCTTTGCCTTCTTAGCACAGAGGTAATCAGCCTCTTGTCTGGAATTCTGGTTGTTGGTCTCCGCAATTTCTACCAGAGAGATGATAGTGTCCTTGTGGGTGGTGGTGGGGTCTTCTGTCAGTTGTTTGTAGCTCCGAGGGTCATTTAGTAGCCTCCTACACTCAGTGTTGTAGTCTGTCTTATTCTGAATGACTACCCCTCCACTCTTGTCATCTGGTTTTATAACAATGAGGAGGTTTTCTTGGAGGTTTGTATGGCCTCTCATTCTTTGGTAGTCAGGTTGTTGAAGGGCTTAGGTGGATCAAGATTTTCAATTTGGTGATAGACTGCCTGCTCAAAGGTGGTGGGCAAAATGAGGATTTAACTTTCAATCCTGTCTCATTGGTTTGTAAATTGGATTCCGTTGGTGGTTGTTTTTCAAAAAACGCCTTTATTTTCAGCTTAAAAAAGAATTCAGCTAATTCTACATGAAGTTGGAATTTGTCCAGGCGTGTGGTCGGTGCAAAGGAAAGGTCTTTGTTGAGGACATCTTCCTCTGTGGGGGACAAAGTGTTGGATACGTTGAAGACCAGTGATTGTGCATTTTGGTTGTTACTGGTTATCTCATTCTGCTCTTTCCTGGTAAAGGTTCCTTGGTTTTGCTCCTTGTGTGGGTGCCTACTGGTCCCTCGTCGTCTGACCAATGCACCTGTTGATTCTTCCGCCTCCTTCCACGTGCAGGGCGGCCTCGTCCTAAAAAAGGCGGCCTCTGCTTGAGTTGTAAAAAGGCTTGTTGTCCAGGGGGGAGGGGGGAGGTACAACGGTGGCCATCCAAAGAAGGGATTTTGTGGGGGGTGATTGACCACTGGTGGGACATAGTTGAGGCCCGGGTGTTGGTCATTTCCCCAGGGTTGTTGCTGCCATGTAGGTGCTCTACCCCTGCCTTTTCGTTTGGATGTGCTGCCAGATGTGGAGCCGCTTGAGTGTGAGCTGTCATCCCCACTTGTGTCAGAAGAAGTGTATTGCCGGCTCGGAACGGTATAGTTGTCATCCGCATATGGGTACAATTTGTTGTAGGCAAATCATGGTGGCTGATGCAGGTACCGAGAAGTGTCCTAGACCTTGATGAAGTCAGTGGGAACATCCTAAGGGGGGTATGCTTTAACACTGCCTCTCCACCTCGCTGACATTCTCTCACAGCCAAGCATGCTGGTAAATTTTAAATCGCTTTTGTCTCCACTTTTAATTTTTGTCACATAGCCTGTGACTACAGGTCGGGCCCCCACATGGAACTCATGGGGCACTTTCCAGATATTGTCTGAGTAAGATACTTTGATTTTTTCGCTTTTCAATTTTAAGTTACACGATGCACCACGTTATGCGCATCTTGATTACCACTTGGTGCCGCATAAACTACCAGGCATCTATTATAACTAATTACACCACACCCTGTCCTCACTGTGCATTTGATAGCATAAGATCACGGCCACTCCGCTCCTGAAACAACTATACCAGTATGTTAAATGTTACTCTGTATGTTTGTTTGTCTTTTCCTTCCCCACAAGAAAGCGCCACTTGAGAAAGTTCTCCTCTATCAAATATCACACCTTAGCGCGTGTGTCACATATATGGTCTTTTAATAACACGTTTTTAGACCACTCACTTTGCACTGCACATAGATCCTGAAGAAAGCCATACCACTAAGAGAGCATGGCTGAAACATGTTGGCCGACTAGGATATTGGAGTTACCTTAAGATCTCCTTAAATATCCGACTCTCGTTTTTATTAACTGCCAAGGGCCCACTCATTAAAATAGTAATTTTTTATCCCAGGGACCCTTAGGACAGCTTTTTTAACTTTCACTCACTTTCTTTCACTGCATTTTCACGGCACAATACCAGCTCCGCTGTATCCAGGCATCGTAGCACACCCAAGGTGCACTCAATGCCTTGGGTGGGGCCCGATGATGAAGCATGTCACCAACTAGGTTGGTGAGTGAGGGCCTTACTATAAACATAATGGGTTCCTTTCCAAAACAAACATACGTTAGGAGCACCCACTCCAGAGCTAGTTCTCTTTCATAAAACAAGCATTGATTGATGTCATTGACCAACAGCAAACTACAAATATGTTCCAAATCAGTCTATAATAATATTTTCAGAATTAATATGTTGACATTTTTGGAATAATAACAGAATAAAACCACCAATTGTGAGGATCTTTTTGAGCACCATCTACTCGTCACTTTTTAAATCTAGTGTTTTTTAACTTGAGAATGGAAAGCCTTTCATATATACCTTTTGGATTAAAATGCTTTGAGTGAAAGTATATATATATTTCGTGTGATTTAGCAAGCCTCTAGGCAGACCATATCTGTTCTTTGCAGAGTGATCCAGCTGGAGCAGTGACAGAGGCAGTAATATTTCTAGGCATAGAAGACTGCAATAACATCTGAACAGAGCAGTGACATGTGCCACTCAGCCAGTTTTATTTCTCGTGTAAAATATTTTGTCATTCTTCCTTTATGGCAGGTGATACAAAAATATTTTTGTTACTGCCTGATGTGTGACAGTCAGCAGCTTTATTCAGGTGCCTATTGTGCACGGGCAGCGTGCAGCAATATTTGTTTTCAGGAAGTAAACTAACATTTTGTGCTTCTCCAGATTTATCTGAAAAGAATGTAAGCTGAGCATTTCCTTTTTCAAGTTATTATGTTCGTTGTTGCTTAATTCAATGTTTTGATTTGCCAACTTCATATTTTTTTTCATCATCAATAAAATTGGATTTAGGAAGGACACCGTTGTATATTGTAAAATATGCTCACTTCAGTTCCCATGGATGCATATTTTTCAAATCTCGTAGCTCTCGCTTCACAAGAATAGGGATAAATCATGAGTCAGTTAGACTTTCGCAGTGGTTTACATCACAGCTCAGTCAAAATGGTTTCCTACATAGACAGGTGCAAATTTATCCCGTAGGAATAAGCAAGTGTAAATTAACATAAAAAAATCCACACAGTATTTGTGTAACCTCAGGTGTTAGTTGTAGTATTTTAAAAAATGCAAGAATTGTACACTTCAAAGTTGGATTTTCTTTTTGAAAAGTAAAACAAAAATGCACCCCTCGCCATGGGAGTTATCTCCCAGGGTGAGAGGGGCATTATTCTTTTTTTGTACTGTCTCTTACAATCTGTGTTTGCCTGGTTGCGATGGACAGTAAAACAAGGTTTGTATAGAAAGGGGGTTGGGAGCATACTGCCTCACAGTCCCAGCCCAGTTCACCCCTTTGCATTCTGTTAAATGCAGTACACAGTTCAAACTTACTTTAAAATTAGCTGGAGTTTTTCACCAAAATTGGTGCAGACATTGCTGTATATCTCTAGACACGTGTTTCTGGGTTGAGTCCGTCATCAGTAGAGGGCAGCAGTATAAGAGAGTAAATAAAAATCATCTGGGGTTGCTGGAAATGCTGACAAGTTCCTCACAGGTCACAATACCACTCACAGGCACACAGGTGCATCTCCAAAGCTTGTCAGCTTGCTGGCTCAAGGGAGCCGTTTAAACAGAAAGGGGTTTGGGAGCACACTGCCTCACAGTCCCAGCACAGTTCGCCCCTTTGCATCCTGGTAAATGCAGTACACAGTTCAAACTTACTTTAAAATTAGCTGGAGGTTTATATATCCACCCATTCTAAATGGGTGGGTGGACATATAGCCATTTCTCTGATGTCAAGCTTTGGGAGAACTGTTTTATGGCGGTGACGAAGTAGTAACTGCAGTAGCCAAACCTATGGTTCACCTGCATCTAAATTGGGCGGGCCACCATTATCTTACTCAGTCGCTTTTGTGGTGGAATATGCTTAGCGCCAAGATACAAGTCCAAAGTCCGAAGCTAAATTCTCTGATTCGGTCGATACTGGTTTCTGTATCGACTCTATCACGGTCAGCCATAACTTGTGCCTAGGTAACGGTCAAGAACATTCAGTTAAGCCAGCCTGCTCTGCACCATGGCTGCCAGGAGGGTATACCTCAGGTTAATATAGTGACGTCACTGATTCATTCTGACAAGGATTGTGGTCATTGCTTAAGATGTGTCACAACCCTCCTTAAATAATACCCCCAATTTTTTATAAAGGTCAATATACCAAATAAATATGTGTATTGTATAAATTGTATCAGATAACACAGTCCCAGGAAAAATAAGACATGCAATGTTAATTACAACAAAAGACATGCAGCTATCAAGTTTAATATGTAAATCTAACTTGCTACTTCAACATGTATAATAGCAAGGCATAATTCATACACAGAAATAAATGCTGCCCACCTCAGGCACCACTCCTGTGCTACAGTGGTGTATGCTCTCCAATATAGTGGTATATGCTCTCCAGTATCTTTTATAACTCAACCTTAGTGACCTTGTTCTAATATACTATCAATATTAACAGTGGTGTGAACCAGGCGTCCATCTCCACCTGCTGCTTCTGCATTATATGTGAGGGGAGATTTATGACAGAGATATGGCAGAATTGTAAGTATGCAGAGATCTCTGCACATTCTGAATTGACCCAACGTTCCCACTATTTGAGAAAGAAATAACTCCATAGACAATATTTGCATAGCCAATACAAACTCTACCATTTTCCTAGGCCTCTGAGGAAAGATTAACCGGGAATCCTAATGAATCGTAGATTAAAACATCTTTACACCTGTTTGTAATCCCCTCAGACCTAGTCAGCTCTGAGCTCTCCAGGGCCAGACTGTGAAACTAAAAGCAGCTCTGACAAAAGTGTTCAAACCGGCCCTGCTCCCATCGTCTCCTTGCGCAATCTCTCTCTTTCTAGCGATCCATGTTCTCTCTCTCCTCCCTCTCCTCCCACTGTCTCTCTTCCTTCCCCCCTCCTCCTTCTCTTTCCCTAGCTTGAGCTCTTGAAGTCTCTCTATGCTTGCTGCACTTAACCTCAGTGAGCAAGTGAAATTGACTGAAGCACCAGGAGAGTGTCTGGTATTACGAAATCGGCCTCTAAGGGCCAGGGCCGGACTTGCACCCAAAACTGGCCCTGGCAAACAGCTCGGCCGGCCCCCTGGGGGCAGGGGTGTGTGCAGCAGAGCTGTTTTCTGATATTGTCGGCCCCCAGTAACAAAAACGGCCCCCCAGGGGCCCAAGACTGGCCCCCACCCTGGCGGCCCACTGGGGAAATGCCCGGTGCCTCCTACGGCCAGACCGGCCCTGCTAAGGGCACCCTGTGAAATAAAAGGTCTGCCTGGCCCTGACCAAAGCTCTGAAATTCTTCACCAGTGTGACCAGGGTAATAGCACGTCCCTGGGAGGACAGTCAAAGGATGGAGGCCAAAATTAGGCTGTGTCGCTGATAACCATCATTTGTGTCTGTCTATTATTTTCAAATAGATATAGCTCCTCCACGCAACAAATTCTAAAAGATAAGTTCAGGACACATGATGCTCTCCCCATCCCACAGGTGATGGCCTTAGCAGAGGCTTTGTTTTATCACCAGAGACAAATGAATGACTAAAGAATGGGGAGATTTAACCAGGTATTCGATGTGCACATTCGAAAATACAAGCAGCAAAGGTGAATGTTGGTGTGCTTTGCAGGAGGGGCCCTTTGGAGGTGACAAGGGAGGAGGTTGGCACCTGTCTGACATCTAACTGACAAGAAGAACTGCGTCCAGTTCAGCACTGTGCTCCTGGCCTGATTCATGCAGTCTGGCAATAAAGTTTGATCAATGGTGTAAAATCAAAGAGGGACAAAGCACTATGAAAGCCCAATCACCTGTGATCCCCGTCCTTACATTAAACACAATGGCGGTGGTGAATAACTCCATGCTTATGGCTACTCATAAATGAGATTAAGCAAGATTAAGAAGATTGATATTTTTGAAGGGGGATTTATGAGTAAGCCCTAATAAATTTATGTCTGAGGGGAAGCACTTAATCACGCTGACAGGTTGCAGAATTATAGAACAGAGATGATTCAAGCATTCAGCAATGTTTATGACCATCTAGGCACGTATGAGCTCCGCCTCTGATCAAAAGTGTTTCTTATGAAACAAAAGTTAAAATATATATATATGTTTTTCAATTTTCCTAATTGTACATCTGGATACTCAACCGCGACCGCAGCTTTAAAATCAGCTGATGGCGCCAATGCGCAGCATGGAAAAACGCAGGTAGCACTTGGTACCGGAAACTGCTATACGGTCCTCGTGCTCTGTGTATTTTAAAATAACCATATATAACCCTTAGCCGGGTATTTTAGATTGTGTTTGTTCAGCTTTTAACTGTGTTTACTTTTAACTGTTTGGGGGGCACTACTGGTTAGAGCTTGCCTCATTCGCTGTATGCCGATCTCCTCTCCCTGGTCTATAGCAGCTGCAGAGTGCTGATTGAGTGGAGGGAGTTTTTGGTAGATGGCTACGGCTCCCTGGAATACTCACTTCCGCTGGGACACTTCACTCCACCATCTTTGGAGGCACGCTCTAGTTGTCCACTAGTTCGGCGACCGCAGCTTTAAACTCAGCTGATGGCGCCGACGTGCAGCGGAGGCGCGCAGCGGGCACGCCAAAGGCGCGCCAAAGGCAAGCCCGTCTGCGTCCTGGCGCCGGGGCCAGGACCCCTGGTCAGGTGCTGACTTATTCTGCGGATGAGCTCCGGGCACTTATGACCAGTGATAATCAGACTGCCATGGAGGTAAAAGGGGGGCTAAAGGGGGAAAATCTCCTGGAAACTAGGGAGGGTGGTAGGACTAGGAACTTGGGGGTTTTCCCCACGTAAGGGTTGAGCATGATGCTCCATCAGGACTTAAAGTTGCGGCCTTGAACACCCGGTCGCTACAAAAACACTGCTTAGAGGTCTTCTTACTCCTCCAGGTGGGAGGCATAGATATTCTAGCTGTCTCCGAAAACTGGTTGGGGGAGTCGTCCACCCCAGATGTCATTGCAGCTCTCCTGGGGGACTCTGATGTCCTTTGGCACAACAGACTGGAAAACATGAGAGGGGGAGGTGTAGCCATTTTTTATAACAAACGGCTGGTGGTTACGCAAATTGTGGCTGAAAATGCAGACAGTGCAGACATCTTAGGGGTAAAAATTGCCACTAAGTCCTTTTGTTTAGCCCTCGTGGTAGCATACCGCCCCCCCCGCGAGTCACATCTAAGGTTAATTATGCTTTTTCAGAAATTATTAGTAAACTCTGTTCCCGGTTGCAACGCCTCTTACTGGTCAGATTTTAATTACCAGTGGGATGTAGTCCCAAGAGAGCTTCCGGCCAGTCAATTTGATGGTGCAATGAGTGCGATGGGACTCTCCCAGCTGGTGGACACCCCCAGCCATGTCAAAGGTCCTATCTTGGACCTGGTCTGGACCTCTGTGCCACAGACGACCCTCACTGACATTAGCCCTTGCACCTGGTCTGACCATTGTGTTTAATTAGCTGCTGGGTCCCATTGGCTAGCCAACTGCACCGCCCCACCCCCGAGTGGAGAATTGTGCTCAGTTGGAATAAGATCGAAGCAGACAACCTAATTGGTGCTCTGTCCAATAACTCCCCAAATTTATCCTCATACGATAACCTTGATCAGGAGCATGAAGCACTAATGGGAAATCTAAGTAGGGCTATAGATCAGGTGGCACCTGTCCGGACGGAAAGAATAAGGGATAAGGGCAAGGGAGCCCCCTGGTATAATGAAGATCTGCGAAAGAGGAAACAAATCCTCCATCAAGCTTAAAGATCATGGCGTAAACTATACCATCCAGACGCACTTGCACACTATAAAGCCCTGTTAACACTATATAAAAAGGCCATAATAGACAGGAACGGCGAATATTATGAGGCCAGAATAACGGAGGCCGCCAATAAACAGAAGGAAACTTTTAGAATTCTAAAGGAACTTAGCCAGAAGTCAGAACAAAAATTGGCAGCAGATGCAACGGACTGCAATACATTTCAGGACTTTTTTCTCCAGAAAGTCAGGGACATCCTCGTTGAGATAGACAACAGCCCAATGTATCAGGTGGATACAGAGCAGACCCAAATCCCCTGTAACACAGATGCGAGGCTCACTACCTTTCCTAACCTAAACTCAGCCTGTATATCATGTCTGATGAATGGGGTCAAATCTGGCTCCCCCGCCGATCCCTGTCCACCAAGGATTTTTCGTATGGCCCTTCCCGGGCTAGAAAGTATGATTCTTTTACTACTCAATCATTCCTTGGAATCACCCCTTTACTGGAAAAGCCAGGGGCGGATGTGGCCAACCTTAAAAACTGTAGGCCCATCTCTCAGCTCCCCTTTATGGCAACGATTACGGAGCAACATGTCCTCACAATATTTTCATCTTTCATTGAGGAACATAATCTACTCCAAGGGAGGCAGGCTGGCTTCAGGGCCCATCACAGCACTGAACTTGTGATGGTGGCCGTGCTCGATGAGCTCAGAACTAGAGCTGATAATAAAGACGCGAGCGCACTGATTTTGTTAGATCTGTCGGCAGCGTTCGACACGGTCAACCATGCACAACTCTTGCTGAGAATTGCTAATCTGGGCATCGGCGGGCTGGCTCATCAGTGGATCGAGTCCTTTCTGTCAGGAAGGTCCCAAAGGATCCAACTTGGCGACCAAATATCAAAAAAGGGTGACCTTACTTGTGGAGTCCCTCAGGGCTCAGCTCTGTCTCCTCTTCTTTTTAATGTGTATCTGCAACCACTAGTGGCAGCACTAGCCGCTATGGACTGTCAAGTATTTAATTATGCAGATGGCACTCAACTTATTCTGCAAATTGATAATTCCTCGCAAGCTCAGTCCAGCGCCCAGAACATCCTCAGATACACTGTGATCTGGATGACAACTAATTCATTAAAAGTTAACCCGGACAAGACTGAAAGATCCTTGTGATCTCCCCTAAGGGGAACCCCTGGAACTACCTCTTTTGGCCGCAGGAGCTTGGCATTGCCCCGAGGCCAGCGCAGGTCGTTAAAAGTCTGGGCATTAAGATAGGCGCCAACCTCTCCTTGACCAATCAAGTGTCCTCGGTGGTTGGCACCTGCCTGGGTCTAATGCGACAGTTGCGGAAGCTGGCTCTCCTGCTTTCACCTACCACTCTAAAAATGATCGTATCTGCCACGATCGCGTCCAGATTAGACTATGGCAATGCTTTGTACATTGGCCTCCCTGAGAAATTAATCAGCAAGTTGCAGGTGATCATGAACGATGCGGCCAGGCTGATTTTTAGGCTGCCTAGATGGGCTCATGCCACCCCTTTGTTGTACAGGTTACATTGTCTCCCTGTTAAACAGAGAGCCAGGTTTAAGGGCCTCTGCATTGCCCATAAAGCCATTTTTGGTCAGGCCCCGGGCTATATCAAGGGACATCTGATGAACTATGTTCCGGAACGCACATTACGATCATCCACGGCAGTTTTTTTGGCCATTCCAAGAGTCAAACTGGCATCAAAAGGTTCTCGGTTCTAATTCCCCGATTCTGGAATTAATTACCGGAGAACCTTTGGAAGGACTCTGCCCTCCTTTCCTTTAGGAAAGGTCTTAAGACCTATTTGTTTAGGGAAGCCTTGGCAACAGTATAATTCTGCATGTTCCTGGGACTCTTGTGGCTACCTGAGTTTTCTCTACAAGTGCTTATAGACCTGCAGGTGATTATGTGCTATATAAGCTACAATTACCAATAACAATAACTCTGACTAGAGCATGGATTACTCACGCAAAGGTGGAGTAAAACAGGTGTAAATTACGTCTCTTTTGTCTGTATGTTATACCTACATGAGAAGGAGTGTTTTGTGATTAATTGTATTTATATAGCACTTACTACCCCTAATGAGTCGTTGAAGTGCTTTGCAGCAAGTAGCACGCTACTCTGGAAACGAAGATTAGAGTTTAATACTTAGTAGATTAGTAATAAGTGTATTTTCCATGTGTATTAGTTGTGTTAGATTTGTGAACTTGACTTCTTGTGTGTTTAGTTGTCTAGAGTAGGATTAGAATGATAAGAATAGATTTGAAGGGGAAAGTAGCAAGTTGATGTTGTAAGTAATGGTCGTGGGTGCCTGTTGGTTGTGTGACATTTCTAAAAACGGGTAAGTTTAAGAAGGATGTTTTGAAGTTCATGGTAGTCTAAAGGTTTGGTATGAGTCAGAGAGGGGAGGGATGGGAGAAAGGTTTAAAGGAATATATATTTTATAGCAAAAATGAAACTACCTTGTACATATATATATATGCAGGACACTTGGTAAAGTTTTAGTGATTGAAGTAAGCCTCCCTATATAAATATCACTATGAACATGGAAGCAGCAATATTTACATGGTTTAATGTGCATATTTATCTTGTGGTGAATGAAGTATGCATTGATTTTTCCAAAATAGGAAATTAACTGTTTGGCAAAGGAAGTCTAGGTTTATATTTTCTTCGGGGAAACCATTGTGTATGTGTTATTATCAGTGCCGGCCGGTGGGTGGGGAAATTCCAGGCCACTCCCTAACCAATGGATTAAAAAGTTCCCAGGGGAATTTTGCCGAACTTCCTCTGTGTTTACTGTAATTAATCCCACAGTGCCCTTCTCGATCTAAAACTAATATGGCAGAATCTTTCTTCCCCTCTGCAGAGGTCTCTGTGCCCACCCAGACTTGTGGCTATGATGATTAGCAAACTCTTCCTTGTGGTCACTTCAAATAAGTTCAGGGGTAGCTTCCTCTCCCTCTCAGCTTGGAGGCAGGCTGCCTATGAGGACAAAGGGAGGGAGGCTTAGGTGTGAGCTAAATTTGCCAGTGACAGGATACGCGTTCTTTGAAGCTGGGCACAGCCCCCCAGGCTGTCCTGCTCAGGGAGAAAAACATCTGCCCCCCCCAAACCCTCAGTCCAATGTCTGGGAGTAAAACACACTCACCCCAGGAGAGCCATTATCAGTCAGGTGACAATAAAATCTGCCAGAAAGAGACATTTGGCTCAGGCAAGAAAATGACAACTTTCTAAGAGATCCATTTTTAAAATAGTAATATACAATCTGACTTGACCATTAGGTTGGATTCTAAATTAATATTAAAATGAGTTCTTGACTCAGTGTTTTAGCTATTCCCTAGCTGTGTGCATTAGAAAGTGTTATAATGTAACAGAGTGCTTTTCTATGGGCGAGCCAGCCTCACAGTCAAAAAAAGAACGTTGGTGATTTTATACTACCAGGGCATGTAAAATATAAGCATACATGCCGCACATTTTAAATATCATACACCTTTCCCTATGGGCATATAAGGCTTAGCTCAGGAGTGAGACATAAGTATATGCAAGTCAAATTAGCAGCTTTAAATCAGCCAACAAGGGCTGCAAGAGTATGCCTGGAGACATGCTTTGCATTGTCACTTTAGTGATGGCCCAATATGTGTTGCAGTCCACTAGTGACATTTAACTTACAGGCCCTGAGTACACTTTGGTACTATGTACTAAGGACTTATATGTGAGTTAAATATGTCAATCAGGAGTCTAGTCTGTTTCAAAATGCATGTTTGAGGGGTCAGAGCACAGGCACTGAGCAGCAGCGTCAGCCCAGAAGCATCAGTCCAGAAAAAATAGAGGTGACCAGGTAAAAAGAGGCATTTTCCTTTATATATAGCAAAAATAAGAAACACCCTCCTCAATCGTGTCAACACACCAAATGTGGAACAACATATCACACAACTGACACACTGCATAGGCCACATGCTCGACCTTCTCTTCTTGACATCACTTACAGCCTAATGCAAATCACCCATTGCACTGGACTGGACTAAATCAAGCAGCTGTCATATGATATCATTGGAGCGGGCAGGAACATTTTTGGTAAACTTGTACTGAACAAATTATCCGACTGGATGGGAAACAGAGTTTAAGCCCGGTTGCTTGACTATGGATAACATCGTTGCCATCAACTTTTTGTCAAGATTAGATTAAATGAGAACGATAAAGATTTATATGCATGTTTTATCGACTATTCCCATGCATTTCACAAGGTGGCTCAAAATAAACTTTGGTCAAAGCTTACACTTTGGGGGATAGATCAAAACTTTTAAATGTACTAATTTAACTACATTCTTACACCTGTGTTCAGGTCAAACTGAGCAATGGCACCGGTTTGACACCATAAATTAAAACATCTAATGGCCTTAAATAAAGGTGCATTTTCATTATATCTGGGTGATCTTTCCGTGACCTTAAACAACAAGTTGAGTGGCTTCTTGGCTTACAAGGAAGATTTAGTCTTATTGTCAAAAAAATCAAATAGATCTTCAAAGGCAGTTATTCGGTTTTCCAAAGTATAATCCTATTAATATTTTAACCCATTTGCAGCTAGGCCTTTTAAATCCTTGTTCTAAGTCTTTTTGGCTATTTGGGGTAATTTGCGCTCAGGACTTCACAACTTTTTGTCCACAGAAGGTATCTATGCCAAATTGTGTCCTGTTTTTCCAACATCCTGGGGATTCTAAAGGTACCCAGGGTTTGTGGATGCTCCTGGAGGAGACAAAAAAATTAGCCAAAAAAGTGCTATAGAAAAAGCAGCTGTTTTTTCTCTGCAAAATGGTATCAATGATGGGTTTACTGTGCTAAAACTACCACCTTCCCAGCTAACAGGAATAGGCAGAAAATTGATTTTTCTACACAGTTTTGGCATTTTTTGGGGACATAGCCTTTTTTTTATTTTTGGTTTTTTCAACATCCTTCCAGTTCGCTCAGGGACAATAACGGAGCTGCATCTTGCAGTGGTTTTTTATTGTGTCCCAGGTATGCAGCAATGTATTTGGTAAAGTATAAATATTGAAAGGGATTCTGGCAAAAAAAAACTTGGAGCAAGGAAAAGGGGAAAAGATATGAAGTTTAGAAGCAGTGGTTATTTGCACACCTCTGAATTTGCGAGTACCCATACTCGCATGTGAATTGGAGGACATTTTTCAAAATGACTTTCTTTTTTTTACACTTTTACATTTGGAAGGTGCAAATGCAGAGAAAGATGATTGGTAATAACACTAACTCTACTATTCTGTATTCCCCTAAGTCTCTCCCGATAAAAATGGTACCTCACTTGTGTAGGTAGGCCTAGTGCCTGCAACAGGAAACAGCTCAAAATGCAACATGGACAGATTACATTTTTCTACTCAAAATGGACACTTTCTTTGCAATGTGCCTAGCTGTGGATTTTGGGCCCTGTTTCATTCGGCACCTAGGGACACTTAGCAAACCTGTACATTTTAAACGCTTGACATCCATGGGAATCCAGGATGGGGTGACTTGTGTGGTTCTCACTAGGTTCTATTACCAGAATCCCTTGCACAACTCAAAATTAGTCTTAAAAAAACTATTTTCCTTAAATTTCTGTGATGGAAAGTTCTGGAATCTACTGGAAGCCACAAACATCCTTCCACCCAGCATTCCTCCAAGTTTCACAATACAAATGGCACCTCACTTGTGCAGGTAGGGCTAGTGTCTGCGACATAAAACAGAACTAAGCACAACGTGGACACATTACATTTTCCACTGAAACCTGACCTTTTTTTGCCATGTGGCAACACAAAACAGCCCAAAACGCAATGTGGCCACATCCCATTTTTCCTCTAAAAATGGATCTATTGTTTGCAATGTAACTAGCTGTGGATTTTGGGCCCTAGCTCAGCCGGCATCTAGGGAAACCTAACAAACCTGCACATTTTTTAACACTAGACATCTAGGAAAATCTAGGATGGGTAGATTTGTGTGGCTCGCTCCATGTTTTTTCACCCAGAATCCCTTGCACAACTCAAAGTTTGTCTAGACAATCCCATTTTCCTCACATTTCTGTGATGGAAAGTTCTGGAATCTGCAGGAAGCCACACAATTCCTTCCACCCGGCATTCCTCCAAATTTCCTGATAAAAATGTCACTTCACTTGAAAAGCTGAAAACAGACCCCGTTTTTGCAATGTGCCTAGCTGGGGATTGTGAGCTCTAGTTCAGCCGGCACCAAGCGAAACCTAGCAAACCTCTACATTTTTAAAAACTAGACACCCACGGGAATTAAGGATGGGGTGACTTGTGTGGCTCTCACCAGGTTCTGTTGCCCAGAATCTTTTGCAAACCTAAAAATGTGCCTAAAAACACATTTGTACTCATATTTCTGTGATGGAAAGTTCTGGAATTTGCAGGGAGCCACAAACTTATTTACATCCAGCATATCACAAAGTCTCCCAATAAAAATGAAACCTCACTTGTGAGGGTAGGCCTAGTACCTGCAACAGGAAATGGCCCAAAATGCAACGTGAACACATCACATTTTTGAACTGGAAACTGACCTTTTTTTGCAATGTGCCTAACTGTGAATTTTGGGCCCTAGCTCAGCCAGCATCTAAGGAAACCTAGGAAGCCTATATATACTTGAAAGCTAGCCACCTAGGGAAATCCATTATGGGATGACATACGTGGCTCTGTCTGTGTGTTTTTTACAGAGAATCCCTTGCAAATCGCAAACATTCGCCTAAAACCACATTTTCCTCACATTTCTGTGATGAAAAGTTCTGGAATCTCAGGGTAGCCATAAACTTCCACACAACCAGCATTTCCCCAAATCTCCTGATAAAAATGATACCTCACTTGTATGAGTAGGCCTAGTGCCTGCGACAGGAAACAGCCCAAAATGCATCACAAACACATCACATTTTTCCACTGAAAACGGACCCTTTTATTTTTTGCAGTGTGCCTAGCTGTGGATTTGGGCCCTAGCTCAGCCAACTTCTAGGGGAACATAGCAAACCTGTACATTTTGTAAAACTAGACAAGTGGGAGAATCAAGGATAGGTTGACTTGTGAGGCTCCCTTCATTGTTTTTACCCAGAATCCCTTGCAAACTACATAAATGGTCTAAAAAACACATTTCCTCATATTTCTGTGATGGAAAGTTCTGGAATCTGTGGGGACCCACGATATTCCATGCATCCAGCATTCCCCAAGTCTCCCTATATAAATGGTACCTCACTTGTGTGGGTAGGCCTAGTGCTCATGACAGGAAATGGCCAAAAACACAACGTGGACACATCACATTTTTCCACTGAATCTGGCCCTTTCTTTTGCAATTTGCCGAGCTGCAAATTTTGGGCCCTAGCTGAGACGGCATATAGGGAAACATAGCTAAGCTGTACATTTCTTAAAATTAGATACAGAGGGGAGTTGACTTATGTAGCATCACTTCACGTTTCCTTACTCAAGATCCCTTGCAAACATCAACATTTCACTAAGAAAATACATTTATCCTCACATTTCTGTAATTGAAAGTACTCAATCTGTGGGAATCCACAAACTTCCTTGGACTCAGCATTCCCCCAAGTCTACTGATAAAAATGATTCCTCACTTTTGTGGGTAGGGCTAGTGACCGCAATAGGAAACAGCTCAAAACGCAGCGTGGGCATATCACATTTTTCCACAGAAAACTGACCCTTTTTTTGCAGTGTGCCTAGCTGTGGATTTTGTGCCCTAACTCAGCTGGCATCAAGGGAAAACTAGTAAACCTGTACATTTTTGGAAACTAGACACCTAGGGAAATCCAGGATGGGCAGAGTCGCATTGCTTTCTCTATGTTTTTTCACCCAGAATCACTTGCAAACTTCAAAATGTGTCTAAAAAAACATTTTTCCTCACATTTCAATGATGGAAAGTTCTGGAATCTGTGGAGAGTCACAAACTTCCACCCACCCAGCGTTCCCCAAACTTTCCTGATAAAAATTGGTACCTCACTTGTGTAGGTCGGCCTTGTGCCTGGTCAGGAAACGGCCCAAAATTGCAATGTGGACACATGACATTTTTGCACTAAAAACAGACCCTTTTTTTACAATGTACCTAGCTGTGGCTTTTGGGCCCTTGCTCAACTGGAATCTAAGAAAACCTAGCAAATATGTACATTTCTGAAAGCTAGACTCCCAGGGAAATCTAGGATGGGTTAACTTGTGTGTCTCTCTCCAGGTTCTGTTACCCAGAATCCCTTGCAATCCTCACAATGTGTCTAAAAAACACATTTTCCTCATATTTCTTTGATGGAATGGTTTGGAATCTGTGGGGAGCCACACACTTCTATCCACCTAACAGTCCCCCAAGACTCATAATAAAAATGGTACCTCACTTATGTGGGTAGGCCTAGTGCCCACAAAAGGAAATGGCCCAAAATGCAATGTTGACATATGTCATTTTTCCACTGAAAACAAACCCTTTTTTTGTAATGTGCCAAACTATAGATTTTGGGCCCTAACTCAGCCAGAATCTAGGAAAACTTACCAAATGTGTATATTTTTTAGAACTATGTGCCTAGGGGTATCAAGAGTTCACTGACTAGCGTGGCTTGCTAGAAGTTTTTTTTGCCAGAATTCCTTGCAAACCTCACCATTGGTCTAATAAAACAAGTGTTCCTCATATTTCTGTGATGGAAAGTTCTGGAATCTGTGAGGAGCCAAAAACTTCTATCTACCCAGCATTCCCCCATGCCTCCCAATAAAAATGGCAACTCACTTGTTTGGGTAGGCCTAGTGCCCACAACAGAAAAAGAAAACACCCCAAAACATATTGTGGAGACATCAAAATTATCTCTCACAAAACGATCTGGTTTTACAAGGGGGTAACCTGCGTTTTTGGTTCTGGGCTCTGAGGCTGTCTAGGAAAACCTACCAAGCCTAAACATTTCTGAAAACTAAACACCCGGGGGATTCCAGGGAGGTATGGCTTGCATAAATCTCTCAACGTTTTCTTTCCCAGAATCCGCTGCAAATTTTACATTATGCTAAAAAGAAAATTACATGTTACTCACATTTCTAGGTGGGAAAGTTGTGAGAGTACCATGCCAGCACAAATTTCCTATCACAAGCAGTCCCCCAGGTCTCCCGATAAAAATGCTACCTCACTTGTGTGAGTGGGCTGAGTGCCCATGACAGGAAAGAACCCAAAATGTATTGTGGGGGCTTCAAATGTATCTATCGCAAAACAACCTGATTTGGCAAGGCGGTAGCCTGCATTTTTGGTCCCAGGCTCACCGGCCATTTGGGGAATCCTACCAAAACCATCCATTTCTGAAAACTAGATACCCAGGGGAGTCCAGGGAGGCTTGCTTGGATCCCCCAACGTTTTTCTACCCAGAATCCCCTGCAAACCTCAAATTTAGCGAAACAAACCCTAAAAAATTACCTGTGTCTGATGAATACAGGCCCCAGCTAGGCCCGCAGGACACAATGGTTCGCTCTCCTGCAATGGAATCTATAAGGAAGTTGGCACGGAAACTGCAAAGTACAAAGACAAAGTTTATTAACCCTTAAGGGTGGTCCTACAAACCATACAACACCCTTCAGTATTGCATAGAGTAGCACAAAGAACTTGCATACACGGTCCCCTTTTATACACAACAGAGGGGCTCATAAGTGGGTGGATACAACATGAGGCAAAGAATATTACCTTTTATGGTCATTTTCGATACTGAATCAATATATGGGCGGAGCTGACACACTCCTTGAGCCCGCGAAAACATGGTCAAGCAAGGACTAACTGATAACAGATGTGGTCAAGTCTGGGCATGCGCCAGATGGACAAAGGAGCTATTTATAGACTGTTACTAGGCAGATTACAAGAGCAACTAACACGAAGGTAGGACTCTTCTCGTGTTGAGCACGTGGAGACATGACAATACAAAATGGAGTCCAAACTTTAGTCAACATAACAGAAGAGACATGCTCTAAGGAAGGAGAATTCATGTCTTCGGTAAATGCTTAATCACATCGTTGTTTCAATTTACAACAGACGACCCTTTCAGCATTTACTGAAGACATCCGGTTTGTTAGGATGATCATCGTATATGTCAATTATCATCATTTCTTTTACTTCTTTAGCTAAATGTTTCTGATAAGTGACATCAGCAATAGCTTTCTTATCGGGAATACAGAATGATACACATAAGGAACAGAACAAGGGACCACATTGAATACAGATGCAGCAGGAAAACAAAATTGCTACAATGATACAGAGACCAGTTAAAACTTTCCATCCCCATGCGGTGACCAATGCCCAAAACCATCCAGAAAAGGTCCAAGTGCCGTTTTCTGTATGGATTTCAGCTGCAATTTTATGCAGTTTATTAATGGCATTATAAACTGATGGCGTGTGATCAGGAATAAACACACAACAACTACTTCCAATAATTTTACAAGCTCCACCTCGGTTGGCTAACATAACATCTAACACCATACGATTCTGCAATGCAACAATTCTAGTAATTTGCAATTCTTCCGTAAGATTCCCAAGAGCAGCAGCGGTTTGATTTGTCACAGCCTCTACCACTCTTGTTAACCTTCGAACTTTCCTACTATTTAGGGCAGCTCCAACAAAGAAGAACAATCCTAAATTAAAATCAATATACTGTTGCAGACTAGTGTCAGTCTGATCCACGTCATCAATTGATAGAGTACGTTTATACCTATTTACAGTCACATTGTTCAACAATTTCAAATCTTTATGATAGGATGCTGGTGCTAAGAATACAGGAGGAAATAGGAATGCCACATAACATACTCCGGACCAACCGGCTGGCAAGCGGTAATAACCTTTATTTCCACATACAAAGTATGTATTATGGGAGGCTAAGAAGGTACTGTTATTCAACCCATCAATATTCAAAACGGTAATACAATCACTAACGCCAACAGGAATAAAACCCACACTCTGGACACACAGGTCCGCTTGAGCTTGTGCCACTTGAATCACAAATCTGTCTTTCCCCACAGTGTCTCGAGTGTTCGTGAAAATATAGGGGATCGATTCATTGTCCGGTCGATACTCTTCCCACTCCCAAATTGTCCCATTCGCTTGTGGATATCCATCTTTATCCTGATGACATTCTTTATTGAGTCTGAAGAGTAATCGTCCCACTGTGGGTTTTCGGGTGGCAAAGAGCAAAGTGTACCATGCTCTACAAGAGCCATTATGAGAGAAAGGAAGAGGTATGAATGGCGTTCCTCCTTTCTTCTAATGAGCTGGCATCATACCACATATCCAACAGTTCGTAGCATTCGTAGCAACGTGGGTATGATGCAACATCTGGATGAAAGTGTTATTCAAATAAGACTGACGATGCTTCAACTCTTGATACGGTAATGTATAAAAGTAGTGCTCCTCAGTCACTGGAGTAGTCAACACAAGTAGTTTTCGGGCGGGAGTCACATCCTCCACAAACCATGTGGTTATCCCAACAATAGCTACTGTAAGCATAAAACCTGATGCACAAAGGATTTTCTTTTTCTCCATGTCAGAATAAAGAGTCAATATCTTCCTGAAACTAAAAGGTTTGTCAGAACTCTTCCCCTTGGGCAGCGGTCGATTTCTTCACCAGCGGGCCAAGACGGGTGTCGCTACACTAATGCAGGGCTGATCCCCCCCCCTTGCCTCATTGGCTCTCCATTTCACTAACCCAAGGGCCGTTCTGACAACATGTCCCGGTACTGAAGAATTCACTTCCTTGGCCTGAGATGATATCGCTTTCCTCCAGGAGTCACGTGGTCCGGGAAGAGCTCCTCAGTGTCGTTTGGCTCCGCAGCACGGCCTTTCTCTGCAGCCAGGATTTCTCGTTGATCGGTCAATACAGCAGGCTCCACCAATCCGGGCGGTACTTTGCGACAGTGCAGGGAATGGATCCAATTCTTTCTGTTGGAAACTCGCACAGCCGTCCTCGTTGCAAGGAGGACCTGCTCAGGACCAACCCATCTCGACTCCAAGCTGTTCGTCCTGTCAAAAATCTTCACCATGACATAGTCGCCAGGTCGGAGACTATGTCCTTCACCGGTGGACCGATCAGGGAGCGCCTCCCGGACCTGTTGATGAATAGAAACCAAGTTATCCGTTAACTGCGCCAGATAATCATTCATCATTACACAAGGTACATCATACACAGTCTTAGGTTTTGGTGGACCCCAAATATTCATTGGGCATCCAAAGACGATCTCGTACGGTGTAAGACCGGTTCGAGAGTGCGGTACCGATCTAATTGACAATAACGCCAGCGGTAAAGCATCTGGCCAAGTCAAAGACGTCGAATCTTGGATTTTAGCGATCTTGAGCTTCAGCGTACCATTATACTTCTCGACTAGCCCCGCAGATTGAGGGTGAAACACTGCGTGGAACTTCTGGGTGATGCCCAGACCCTTCAAAACATACTTTATAACATCCGCTATAAAGTGGGGTCCGTTATCACTCCACAGAAGTCTACAAACGCCATATCGGGGGAAGATCTCCTTCAATAGCAGCTTAGCGGTAGTCATTGCAGTATTGTCTTTCGTAGGGTATGCCTCAACCCATTTACTAAAGGCACATACCACTACTAGAACATACTTTAAATTGTTACAGCGCTCAAGCTGGATGTAATCCATCTGCAAAACCTCAAAGGGTGCAGCAGGCGTCACAAATCCTCCTGCTGGAGTTCGAGTACCCTTTCCTGGGTTGTACCTCAGGCAGATCATACAGGTCTGCACCACCCTCTTTGCCGTGCTAGCAATCTCTGGATGCTCCCAGACTTGGGTAAGCAATTTTACAATTGCGGAAGCTCCAACATGTGCTAGCCCATGTGCCATCTGAACCATAGGTTGTACAAAAGCCGTGGGTAATTTCTATCTATCCATCTGCTTATTTCTCCAGCAACCCTCATCATCCAATTCTCCCTCACTGGACCATTGCTCCCGTTCTTTATCAGAAGCGGTCCTCTGCATTTCTCGCACTTCTTCCTTCGCATCGTGCCATCTTTCTACCTGCGACTTCACTACATACATGGCAGTAGCACCGGGCTGCATCGCAGTCTCCCGTGCCACCCGGTCTGCTAACGCATTCCCTTCTCCAACTTTATCGACTACTTTCCTATGGGCGCTACATTTAACGATGGCAATTTTCTTAGGATATGTCAGTGCAGTTAAAAGATTGTGAACTAACTCCCCATGCATTATTTGTACTCCATGTGACGTTAAAAACCCTCTCTCCTTCCAGAGCAGGCCGAAATCGTGCGCTACTCCGAAGGCATACCGGCTATCTGTATAAACATTCACACACAGTCCTGTACTGAGCTCACATGCTCGTGTTAATGCTATCAGTTCCGCTGCTTGAGCTGATTTCTGTGGTATGCGTGCTGTCTCCACTATTGTTTGCAATGTGGTAATTGCATACGCTGCTGAAGTCGTACCATCCGGTAGCTTCAGGCATGATCCGTCCACCCACAGTTCTCCATCTACATCTGGAAAGGGCGTATCCTGGAGATCAATACGACCCTTTGTTTGTTCCTCAGTCACAAGAATACAATCATGTGCTTTCTGTGCTTCAGACTGAATCTCGGGGCATGGCAACAATGTGGCCGGATTTAACGTTACGCACCTCTTTAACGTAATATGAGGAGCCAAAAGCGTCAGCTCATATCCCGTTAAACGGGCACTGGTCAAATGCTGCGTCTTTGTTTGATTAAGCAGGGCATCAACAGCGTGGGGGACTAATACCAACAGCTTATGAGATAACACAATTCCCTCGCTTTGGCGTATTGACACAGCCGTCGCCGCAACCGAGCGAAAACAACCAGGCAACGCTCGGGCAACAGGGTCAAGTACAGCCGAAAAGTATGCACAAGGGTGCTGCTTGTCGCCGTGCATCTGCACTAACACTGATAATGCACATCCATCTCTCTCATGCACATACAACGAAAAGGGTTTTGTATAATCAGGGGTCCCTAACACTGGTGCTGAACAAAGGGCCTGTCGCAATTGCTGGAAAGCAGCGTCACACTCATTTGACCAAGGAAGCGGAATAGGTGTGTCTTTTGTCAGAAGGGCTAATAATGGCTTAGCTATGTGTGAAAACCCTAATATCCACTGCCTGCAAAAAGAAACAAGACCCAAAAATGCACGTACGTCCTTCTGTGTGGACGGCGTCGGCGTGTCCAGAATTACTTGGATACGATCTGGTGTGAGTGCACGCCCCTCCTTAGACAAAAGGTGACCCAGATAAGTCACCTTTGGTCTACAGAACTGCAATTTCTTCCGAGATACTTTATGATTGTGGGATGCCAAAAAGGAAAGCAAGGACAACGTACCCTTTTCACACAAGTCCGGAGTGTCGGCCGCCAGCAAGATGTCATCGACATATTGAATGAGGGCGACACCCTCGGGCAGAACAAAGGAATCCAATTGTCTTTTCAAAGCTTGACTGTAAATGCTAGGGCTTTCTGTGTAGCCCTGAGGGATTCTACAAAATCGATAAGACCTATTATTTAAAGTGAAACCAAAAAGGTATCGGCTATCAGGATGAATAGGAATCGAAAAGAAAGCATTCTTCAAATCAATGACTGAAAACTTGGTTGCCGTAGGCGGGACCAAAGTAAGCAACGTCGTGATATCAGAAACCACTGGGTTCTGGGGTATCACGATCTTGTTCACTTCTCTCAAATCAATTATAAACCGATAAACTTTGGCATCCGTATCCTTTTTCAAAATGGGTAGAATCGGGCTATTACAGACGTTGTAGGGAACTTCCTCCACTACTCCCACCTTAATCAAATCCTGCACAATTTGTATAAGCGCCTCCTCCCCCTCCTGGGAAATACGATACTGTGGGAGGCGCGGTAGCACCGCCCCCTCCTGGACACTAATGTGAACAGGCGGAATCACCATCTGTCCCACATCAGTATCCGAAGTGGCCCACAAAGCACGAGGGAGGGTAGCCAACACAGCATCCTCTGCAACCACACACATCCGTTCAGACCGAGGGTAATTGTCATTTAATATCACCCGTACTCCAGCAGGGGAGCAGCGGATCGTAGCTCTGAAGTGTTTCAACATATCAAGGCCCATAATGTTGTCCGGCGTGTTCGGGGCAAGCAAAAACGGGCAGGGTGCAGAAAAAGAATCAACCTGAAATGTGAGGGGCCGCGAAAGAGGGCTTCGGGAGAGTGTACCGTCAAACCCTACCGATGTAACCATTAAGCCAGATGGGGGAGCCCTCGGAACCAATTGTTTAGACAGCGCACTACGAGTCACTCCTGTATCCACTAGGAATTGATCAGTAGAACCCAAAACCTCAGCCGATACGTAAGGACCCTTCTGATCAACCGGCACCTCAACTGATTCTAACCCCCATCCAACGCATTCCTATGCATGCTGAGAATCATGGTACCCAGAGCAGTCAATCCCCGACACTTGATACTGGTTTTGTCGATCGAAAACATTAGGTCTATCTCGTTGCTGCCCGGCAGGGTCAAAACGAGCGTGATCGTTAGAATTCCCTCTAAAATTCGAGAAACCCCCTCTACCTCTCGGGCCACCCTGATTATGTCCCTGACGCGAAGCATGCAACGCCGGGCAATCTCTGGCCCAATGTCCCGATTGCTTGCAATACGCACATTGATTCCTATTCAAATCAGATCGGCCCGAGGGAGGACCATAAAATCCTCGCCTACCTCTATTAACACCCCGTCGGGGCGGGCCATATACTTGTGCTAACATCACCTTCGTTTTTAAATCTTTCGATTTCTTCTCCTCCTGTCCCTTCGCTTCTTGCTCCTGACGCTCATAATACTGAGCTATAGTCAGGAGGGCTGTCGGGGTCGCAGAAGACCAAGAACTTTCACTCGCTTTGAGACGGGCCGCAATCGCCGGCAATAAATTCGCCACATATTTATCAGCAAAGAGGTGTCGACCCGTATCATCCGTAAGCGACTGACCACTAAAATCATGAAACGTCTCCTCAAAGCGCGTAAAGAAATCTGCAACTGACTCGTCAACTTTCTGCTTACACGAAGCTAACATATTCCAGTCAATCTTTTTAGGGGGGATAATTGTCTTCAACTTAGCCAGAATAGCAGCAGGGAGATCTAAGATAATCTGAGGTGGTTTCTGCGCGGGCTTTCTCTCCCCATCCGCATCCTCAAGCTCAGACCACCGGGCCTTAAAAGCGGCATGATCATCCACCTTCCGGACAGATCGCCACATATCCGGTGGCAGAATAAGGCCAAAGAACAAATCTATATCCGCTAAGGTCATAGTACAAGAATTCAAGGCCCCTTCGACTTCTTCGTAAAAGGCCGCTGGATTCTTGCGGGGATCAGGCAACGCATTCTTCAATGCCATAACATCAGCTCTATGCCAGGGAGTATAAACCCAATTATACACAAAATACCCCTTAGCGTCGGCAGACGTAATATCCGAACTAGTTCCCGCTCCTTTAGGAGGAACATACAAAGGTGCCGCCTCTCGCATGGGTTTAGCATGCACTAGCTCGCTCTTATCTGAGTGGGAGGAAGATGGCTGCTGATCGTCCGCCTGCAAGGTCGAGCTCCCCTTCTCCTTGGACCGACGCGCTTCGTCCCGTAGTCGAAGCATTTCATCCCGTAGCACAAACAGACGTCGGACCGCATCAGGCACCTGAGAGGGAGAGAAAGTACCATTACGTAGTGCTCTAGACTCCGACGCTATCTCTTGTGGTTCAAAAACATCAGAATGTTTGCGAAAAGCAGCAATTACTTCATCAGCACATCCATCTCTCTCATGCACATACAACGAAAAGGGTTTTGTATAATCAGGGGTCCCTAACACTGGTGCTGAACAAAGGGCCTGTCGCAATTGCTGGAAAGCAGCGTCACACTCATTTGACCAAGGAAGCGGAATAGGTGTGTCTTTTGTCAGAAGGGCTAATAATGGCTTAGCTATGTGTGAAAACCCTAATATCCACTGCCTGCAAAAAGAAACAAGACCCAAAAATGCACGCACGTCCTTCTGTGTGGACGGCGTCGGCGTGTCCAGAATTACTTGGATACAATCTGGTGTGAGTGCACGCCCCTCCTTAGACAAAAGGTGACCCAGATAAGTAACCTTTGGTCTACAGAACTGCAATTTCTTCCGAGATACTTTATGATTGTGGGATGCCAAAAAGGAAAGCAAGGACAACGTACCCTTTTCACACAAGTCCGGAGTGTCGGCCGCCAGCAAGATGTCATCGACATATTGAATGAGGGCGACACCCTCGGGCAGAACAAAGGAATCCAATTGTCTTTTCAAAGCTTGACTGTAAATGCTAGGGCTTTCTGTGTAGCCCTGAGGGATTCTACAAAATCGATAAGACCTATTATTTAAAGTGAAACCAAAAAGGTATCGGCTATCGGGATGAATAGGAATCGAAAAGAAAGCATTCTTCAAATCAATGAGTGAAAACGTGGTTGCCGTAGGCGGGACCAAAGTAAGCAACGTCGTGATATCAGAAACCACTGGGTACTGGGGTGTCACGATCTTGTTCACTTCTCTCAAATCAATTATAAACCGATAAACTTTGGCATCCGTATCCTTTTTCAAAATGGGTAGAATCGGGCTATTACAGACGTTGTAGGGAACTTCCTCCACTACTCCCACCTTAATCAAATCCTGCACAATTTGTATAAGCGCCTCCTCCCCCTCCTGGGAAATACGATACTGTGGGAGGCGCGGTAGCACCGCCCCCTCCTGGACACTAATGTGAACAGGCGGAATCACCATCTGTCCCACATCAGTATCCGAAGTGGCCCACAAAGCACGAGGGAGGGTAGCCAACACAGCATCCTCTGCAACCACACACATCCGTTCAGACCGAGGGTAATTGTCATTTAATATCACCCGTACTCCAGCAGGGGAGCAGTGGATCGTAGCTCTGAAGTGCTTCAACATATCAAGGCCCATAATGTTGTCCGGCGTGTTCGGGGCAAGCAAAAACGGGCAGGGTGCAGAAAAAGAATCAACCTGAAATGTGAGGGGCCGCGAAAGAGGGCTTCGGGAGAGTGTACCGTCAAACCCTACCGATGTAACCATTAAGCCAGATGGGGGAGCCCTCGGAACCAATTGTTTAGACAGCGCACTACGAGTCGCTCCTGTATCCACTAGGAATTGATCAGTAGAACCCAAAACCTCAGCCGATACGTAAGGACCCTTCTGATCAACCGGCACCTCAACTGATTCTAACCCCCATCCAACGCATTCCTATGCATGCTGAGAATCATGGTACCCAGAGCAGTCAATCCCCGACACTTGATACTGGTTTTGTCGATCGAAAACATTAGGTCTATCTCGTTGCTGCCCGGCAGGGTCAAAACGAGCGTGATCGTTAGAATTCCCTCTAAAATTCGAGAAACCCCCTCTACCTCTCGGGCCACCCTGATTATGTCCCTGACGCGAAGCATGCAACGCCGGGCAATCTCTGGCCCAATGTCCCGATTGCTTGCAATACGCACATTGATTCCTATTCAAATCAGATCGGCCCGAGGGAGGACCATAAAATCCTCGCCTACCTCTATTAACACCCCGTCGGGTTGGGCCATATACTTGTGCTAACATCACCTTCGTTTTTAAATCTTTCGATTTCTTCTCCTCCTGTCCCTTCGCTTCTTGCTCCTGACGCTCATAATACTGAGCTATAGTCAGGAGGGCTGTCGGGGTCGCAGAAGACCAAGAACTTTCACTCGCTTTGAGACGGGCCGCAATCGCCGGCAATAAATTCGCCACATATTTATCATCAAAGAGGTGTCGACCCGTATCATCCGTAAGCGACTGACCACTAAAATCATGAAACGTCTCCTCAAAGCGCGTAAAGAAATCTGCAACTGACTCGTCAACTTTCTGCTTACACGAAGCTAACATATTCCAGTCAATCTTTTTAGGGGGGATAATTGTCTTCAACTTAGCCAGAATAGCAGCAGGGAGATCTAAGATAATCTGAGGTGGTTTCTGCGCGGGCTTTCTCTCCCCATCCACATCCTCAAGCTCAGACCACCGGGCCTTAAAAGCGGCATGATCATCCACCTTCCGGACAGATCGCCACATATCCGGTGGTAGAATAAGGCCAAAGAACAAATCTATATCCGCTAAGGTCATAGTACAAGAATTCAAGGCCCCTTCGACTTCTTCGTAAAAGGCCGCTGGATTCTTGCGGGGATCAGGCAACGCATTCTTCAATGCCATAACATCAGCTCTATGCCAGGGAGTATAAACCCAATTATACACAAAATACCCCTTAGCGTCGGCAGACGTAATATCCGAACTAGTTCCCGCTCCTTTAGGAGGAACATACAAAGGTGCCGCCTCTCGCATGGGTTTAGCATGCACTAGCTCGCTCTTATCTGAGTGGGAGGAAGATGGCTGCTGATCGTCCGCCTGCAAGGTCGAGCTCCCCTTCTCCTTGGACCGACGCGCTTCGTCCCGTAGTCGAAGCATTTCATCCCGTAGCACAAACAGACGTCGGACCGCATCAGGCACCTGAGAGGGAGAGAAAGTACCATTACGTAGTGCTCTAGACTCCGACGCTATCTCTTGTGGTTCAAAAACATCAGAATGTTTGCGAAAAGCAGCAATTACTTCATCAGCAAAAACAGCAGCAAAATACAACTTCTCTCTATCCTGCCATCCTTCCAGATCCGGCAACAGGTCTGCCGAAGACAGTTTATTTGAAACTGCACGATAAGAAAGTTTCCGAAGCTCACCCGAACGCTCAAGAGACAACATGGAGCGCGTGTCTATCTTATCTTTACCCGATCCCGAATCCTGAACCGTCGGGGCAGACGCACCTACATAAGGTGGCGGGGAACGATCTAAGAGGGAAAAATCATCATCAAGATTAGTAAGGACAGGATAAAGAGGCTGCTGAACAGCATATTGACCCGACACTTGCAGCCTACGCTCTTTCTCCTGTCTCTCCGCCTGTTCTCTTTCCTCCCGACGCTTCGCGTCCTGTGCCCGCACATGATCATTTTTCCGTTGCTCTTTATCAAACAGCGCTTTCTCACGTTTCTCTCGCTCACGTACTTCCTTCACCCATAACCGCACACACTCAAACATATCTTGACGAGCACGCCGTTTGCACATACACTGTTCCACATACTCAATCTTACGCATATCAAACGATCCATACAAAGGCCATCGTAACTCCGGATCCTTCTTGGTATATTTCCTCCATACTGTGCTGTACATTATGGAAGAAAGACCATGCTTCACATACATATCCCTATTAGGAGTCCCCTCTGGGGGAGCTGGAGCAGATTCCTCGAGGTTTAACCGGTTTCCAAAACAGCAGCACCACTTACGGAGTGCGCTAAAAGCAGGCATGCTCAAAAATAATGCAGAATATGCAGTATTATCAACAAAAAAATGGCACTTAAATGTTGTGCCATTCAAAGTTACACAGTTCCGGAGAAATCTCTCCACATTACCTGCCTATATGTGTTGCAACGCATATATTTTCACAATAGCCAATACAAGATATGACCGGTCATCACGAATCAAACTCAAATAGCCAAACCAGGCTTCAAAAACTCGGAGCAAGTACCATACAACGGTTCTTACCAATCAAGAGTCCAGATTCCAACTGCCATGCTCCAAAATTCGCCCAAACGGCTGTCACGGCAGGACCGACAGAAGAGGTCTCAGTCGAGGACCGGCGCCACCCAGATGGTCAGCTCGGAAGGGAAGGAAGAAAACCTCGGGATGCCAGGACTAAAGTGCCTCTGGCAGTGATCACATCCCCGGCCAAATTCCTCACCTTCGTCGCGACCAGTCCTTCGAGCATCCGAGTCGCCGATGAGCCCCACGTGACGGGCGCCAATTGATGAATACAGGCCCCAGCTAGGCCCGCAGGACACAAGGGTTCGCTCTCCTGCAATGGAATCTATAAGGAAGTTGGCACGGAAACTGCAAAGTACAAAGACAAAGTTTATTAACCCTTAAGGGTGGTCCTACAATCCATACAACACCCTTCAGTATTGCATAGAGTAGCACAAAGAACTTGCATACACGGTCCCCTTTCATACACAACAGAGGGGCTCATAAGTGGGTGGATACAACATGAGGCAAAGAATATTACCTTTTATGGTCATTTTCGATACTGAATCAATATATGGGCGGAGTTGACACACTCCTTGAGCCCACGAAAACATGGTCAAGCAAGGACTAACTGATAACAGATGTGGTCAAGTCTGGGCATGCGCCAGATGGACAAAGGAGCTATTTATAGACTGTTACTAGGCAGATTACAAGAGCAACTAACACGAAGGTAGGACTCTTCTCGTGTTGAGCACGTGGAGACATGACAATACAAAATGGAGTCCAAACTTTAGTCAACATAACAGAAGAGACATGCTCTAAGGAAGGAGAATTCATGTCTTCGGTAAATGCTTAATCACATTGTTGTTTCAATTTACAACATGTCTGTTTCCCACACCAAAACCCCCAGAGAATGACTTACCTCCAAAGGAGTCCTCTCCATCCCTGGCATCATCTTATGATGTTGGCGTGCGAGTGCTGATCTATTATCTACAGTATTTCTTCATTTGAATGTTTTGGATGGTTATTGAGTGGATATTTCTCACTTTTTCAAGTTTTTCTATTCTGATGACATTTAGAGCATTTTCCTCTCACTTCCATTTCTTCATTCTTCTTAAAAAATACAGCGTGCATGATTATTTTACCACTACAATATAATATTCTAATTCCATGACGTTTTACAATTACCATCATCTGATGCTCCTTCCATGACTGATCTCCTTCTTAAACCAAAACCATCAGATTTAATTTGTTTTATTGATATATGTTCTCTTCCCAAAGGTACAAACAATTTCCTGTATGACCAGTGTCAACCTTGTTTTTTATTTATTTATTTTTTGTTCTCTGTCAGGCCCCCGTTCTGACCCCTCATTCATTTTGTACATATATCCTTAAATTAAATTTTCACTGTGTTAGATCTGGGGGTCTCTAGTTGGCAGGGTAGGTACCACTGTCCAAGTAGGGACCCTTGCTTCTAGTCAGGGGAAGGGGAATACACTGTTAAGATAACCCCTGCTCACCCTCTAGGTAGCTTGGCCTGAGCAGTCTAGGCTATCAAAGGCAATGTGTAAAGTATTTGTACCAACACTCACAGTAACACAGTGAAAACACCACAGATTTACTCCACACCAGTTTTAGAAAAATAAGGTATCTTTACTAAAAACTTCAAAAGACCAAATACTACAGAAAAACCAACATACAATTAAAAAGGTTACTTTAAAAATAGTTCAAGAGTTTGCAGAAAGTACTCCAGGATGTCAAAATCAGTGTCCTGCACAATGCGACTCTCAATGCACAAAATGCGACACTCTTGTGCCCAACAGTACCTGTAGTTGCGATAAGGTTCCCAAAAGCTATAACAAGGAAGATGGCAAAGGCGATGCGATACTCCTGAGATCCTGGGGAGGCTTTGCAGCAGCCCTGCTTCACGCAGCAGAGGTGGATGCGCCGGCTCCGATCTTTAGGGGGAGGATGCGATGACTTTGGCCTTCGTTGCGTAGGTTTCTTGGGGGGAAGCTTCACGCACAGGTTCGATGCAACACTCTTCGATGTGGTGCGATGTGTGGCGCAGCGTTGTCTTCCGGCGCCGCAACTCTCGATGCGCCACGGCACGGGACTCTGCGTCGACGCACGCAGCGACTGGATACTTTCACGCACCGGCAGTGGTGCGGCCCGCAAACTGGTTCTGCGACGACCCTCGCAGCGTCAGGAATCTTCTCGCACCGGGACGAGGCTCGACGCACTCGGCGATGCGGGGACCCTGCGTGTTGCGATGGTGCCGCGATGAAATTTTCCTCGCACTCTCGTTCTTGCGACACGCAATCGGATGATGCGTTGGGTACCAGTTACTCATTTTCACGCTTCTGCTTCCCAGCTCCCAAACACAGCACAAACGACCTCCTGAGGCCCCAAGACTGGGCAAGCACTCCAAGGCAGGTCAGAACTCTCTCAGCAGAGTTCCAGGGGAGCAGGTGGTGAAGTCCTTTTGTTCCTGGGACTTCTTAACAGCTCTTCTCAGGCCCTTGGAGATCAGAATCAAAAGAAGGGGACACAGCAAAGTCCTTCCCCTCTCCTTGGCATATCTCTATTGAATGATACATAAAACATAGTCTAAAATTTGCATCCTACTGATTCATTCTTTGTTTGCATTGTGCAACAAAGAATCATATGCAGAGTGTCTCATACATCGTATATACAAAACAATTGTGTATAAATGTATTTATACGGTGTGTGTCTGTATCATGTAGCCATCGGAGGGCTAGTTACCTCCCTGAACTATGCAGTTGTTTTGGAACTACTTTCCATGATGAGTATTTCGAAGAGCTGCTGTGGATCTGCTCCAGTTTGTAAATTATACTAACCTCTTGTTGTGCTGTATTCCTGACAGCCAATAGTCATTTGGTTACTCCACATTGTTTATACTTGTGCCCTCTGGATCAACTTACTGCTATAGATTTACGTACCATTCATGGTGTGTCTCCACCCTATTTCTCACTCTATACCACTCTCAATATATCCTCTACCTCCACACTCTCATGCATCCCAAAACCCATACCACTACTATGATCCCAATAACTCTTTCTAGACTCTTCACTCCTCTACCCCTCCTTGCATCATCGCATTCCTCTTTAACTATTCAGATCTCCCAAACAATCCTTTCTAAACCCTTTCCTCTGACTCTTCTCCCTCCACCTCCCCTTTACTCTTCCCCACCCTCCTACTGCTATGACCTCCCCCCCAAAAAAACTTCATAGACCCTTCCCTCTTCTATTCCCCCACTATGCCATTTCAATCCAAATAACAGACTAACATGTCCATCACTCAAATTAATTTCATATTTTCCTATACTAATTCCCCACTAATCCTTTTTGGGTTCCGAAGGAGTGTGCTACCCACCCAAGAGTGCTTCAACACTCATCAGGGGGTAGCAAGCACTATATAAATGCTAATCCTTCCCTTTTCTATCCCTCCACTATCCTTTTACAATTCAAATAACAGACTTACATGTCCACCACTGAAATTAATTTCATATTTCCCTAGACTAATTCACCACTATTCCTTTGTGGGTTCCCGAGTAGTGTGCTACCTGCCAAAAGGTGCTTCAACCCCTCATCAGGGGTAGCAAGTGTTATATAAATGCAAACCTTTCCCTCTTCTATTTCTTCACTATCCTTCTCAATCTAAATAATAGACTACCATGTCCACCGCTCAAATTAATTTCATATTTCACAATACTAAATTAACACTAATCCTTTTGGGTTTCAGAGTTGCGTGCTACTCGCAGAAAAAGTGCTTCAATGCCTCATCAGGAGTAGTAGGTGCTATATGAATGCGGTTAATACGGAATATTGCCAGGGGGTCAGAGGTGGCTGTGGAAGCCTTTCCGTTGCTACCCCCAGCGGGGGCTTTTAGATGGGCTGCCCCCAGAGGGAACTCCAAAACTTCCCCCATGGGTGGGTGCTAGAATGGAATGCTTCTGTCCTCAGCACACAAGCACCATGGCTGAGGACAGAACCATTCTGTGCTTAGCACCGAACTGGTTAAAAATGAACTATGAAAACATTTTACTTGTGAGCTTTGAAAAATCGAACCCATCATTTAATTGGATCATTGAGCAACCGAAAATTGACCATGTGATGAATGCACCTATCTTGGAGTAAAATTGCATGGAACTCTGAACTGGTCCCAACACATCAATAATTAGAGAACAAGGGGGTAATTTACAAGCCACTTGAGCCGCTGGTGCATCACTTTTATGATGCTCTGGTGGTGCAGAGTGCAGACCCGTATCTACGAGGCCACACAAAGCCACTTTACGTGGCTTTTCATGGCCTCATAGATATGGTGTCAGACAATGCAGCACAAGTCACTGCGTTGCCTTACACTGTTTCAGAAAGGCGTTCTATTGTCGTTGCCGTGGATATTACCATGCAATACCCATAGATTTTGATGCATTCCCAGATTTACAAGGATCTGTAAACCTGTGAATGCGTCAAAATTGTACACCTCCCCAGAGCAGCGAAACTGGGGGAAATATGTTTCTTTCTTTCATTTTTTACTCTTTCTATGTTTGCTACAGAAGCTGAATTATCTCTAGTCATGTGGGTGGCTTTCAGGTGCAGATTTAGGGCCTTATTCACACTGACTTGGTATTGGACAGCGCCGCATGTGTTTTTGCAGTGTTGCCCTACACCAAATTGAAGGTGCAGAATTGCACCGTATTTAGGAGATACGGTGCATTCCAGTCCTTTCTGCCAACGCAGGCACCCATACACCATGGTGCAAGGGTGTCTGCGTTGTTGGCAGTATTGTTTTTGTGCAGGAAGCGGCACCTTCCTGCAGAAAAACAATCCATGGAGGCAATTTCCTCTTTCTTTAAGTGCTGCAGAATGCAACACACATAGGAATTAGGAGAAGTAAACATATTTCTCCTCGTTATGCCTGCCAAGGGAAGGCACACAGTTGTGATGCTTTCCCAGGTTTACAGATTCTTGTAACCCTGGGGATGCTTTAAAACCCATGGGTGTTGCGTGGGAACACCTACCGCAATTCCCATGCAACGCCTCCCTTACACCATATCTATGAGGCCATGGTAGCTTTGCGACGCCTCATAGATATGGGTCTGCACTCTGCACTGCCAGAACGTCATAAAAAGGGATGTACCAGTGGGGCAAGGGGCTTGTAAATAAGCCCCTAAGTGTTCGTGTAAATTATCGGATGAACAGCATCAAGGTCTTCAGCACTTTACAACACTTCAAGCTTCTGCTTATATTACTGACTGGTATTTCAGCCATACTATGGATGTGAAATGGGGGCTCTCAGTCTGCACCCATGACAACTTTGGCTCTTCTGTTGTGACTGCCACAGAGAATCCAAGACTTTTGTTCAGTTTTAAATAAAAGTTAAGTAAATACATATTAGGAGGTCATGAGGGTTTCATGATGTTTTTTACTCATAAAAAGCTTGCTAAAAATAAGTGAATTTCCATGTAGTTTGAAGGCGTTTTCACAATTGCTGTTTCTCTTACAATACTATACAATGTACAGGTGGGATGAAAACAAATCAGAAGAATATGTAGAGTGACTGATTTCTGACTGATGACAGATGTCTGACAACGATGGAGCCCCTTTTGTTCAGCACTTTTTCAGCATGTTTGAGGACATTTCATTTCACGTGGAGGTTTATGAAAAATAATATCAGTCCCCTAAGTTGAAAAGGTGCATGGTGCTCAGCCGTTGTTACCTTAATGTTCCTGCACACATATCCTGCATGATTTCAGTCTTGGTATGGCGTGTGGAATCAGGTGCAGTCAGGCCAGCAGACAAAGTGTAAAAAGACCAGTCAGAATGGTGCCTTTCAAAGTTGTGCAAACAAATCCCTTTAACATAACTCCTTGAACTGAGTGTTTGTCATCATTCATCAAGTGAATGATAACTGTCCTTAAACTATTCTCATTCTGCAGAGGAGAACCTCCTATTTTGCAAAGAAGTGCAAAGTGCTTGGCCTGCCATCTTGTAATGACCAAGAGCAAGGGGATGATTTACTAACATTTTGCTTTGGCTTTGCATCATAAAAGTGACTCAAACCAGCCCAATTGTTTTAATCATTTACTTTCCTGTGCAAAACTGGTTTTGTACTGGAAATTAATTTAAAGTAATGCAAAGCAGCGTAAAGAACAGCTGTGCATTATTTGGCGTCAAGGAGGCATTACCCATGTAACTACTCACACTTTTTGATTACAAAACCCTATAAAAAATGTAAAGGAGGTTTGCATAAAAAAATAACACCTTTTAAAACCAGGCATTAGAAAGAGAAATGTCATGTGTCCATTACGCCTGGGGGTAATTCTAAGGTAAGGAGTCTATAACTAATATATGTCTCTTACAGATATATCATTACTGAAGGTAAGTAACTTGTTCTTCAGCACTGTTGGTTTATGTCAAGCAGGGGACCCGTAATGCTTTTCTGTGTTTTTGGCATTTTGCCACAGACACTCAGGTGTAGAAAGGAAGTCTGTAGTTCAACTGGGGATTTAGAAGCATGAATAGTAGGGGTGGGCGGAATTTGCAAAATTCACTTTTGCAAACTGTCGCGAAAATGTTAAAAATGTCCGCAAACACGCGGAAATATCGCGAAGACGCAGAAGTTTTTTTCCCGCCCGTTCGCGGTATTTTCTGCGTGATCGCGGCTTGCCAACTTACCCATGCGGTTTCTCACGGGCGCGAGATCTCAATCATCTCATACTCTCACGGTGCATGATCGCGAGAAGAAAGACGTGATCGCGCAACGAATGACATGATCGTGTGACAAATGATGTTAATGCGGGCGCGAACTGTCGCGAGACAGCGCAAATGGCTACCAACAATCCAACATCTTGTGGAGAACGCGACCGGATCGGGAACACTTGTCGGCAAACGCGGGGATTCAGGTAAGGCGATCGCGCGCACGCGAGAATGTTTTTTTTCACAGCGCGAGCAAGGAAAAAATTTCCATTAAGATGCGGATTGCGGAAATTTTGCATTTTCGCGCTCTCCGCGGAACGTGAAAATGTCAAATTATCGCAATTTCCGCGAGCGGAACGGAAATTTAGCCCAGGCCTAATGAATAGGCACTGGCAATTTTTGGCATGTCAATAAGACATCTCATTGGCGCAGGGTAACCAATATCTGAATCCTAAAACAAGATGCCAAATATCCCCAATAGAGAGCAAAACAACCTTCGTGTTTTTGTTTGGAGTGTTTCTACTTTCGGTGGTCTGTTCTATTGTTTCCTGTTTGTTCAGGCAGTGTCTTCAGAATGCCATTATTCCACTATGTTTTCAGTTTATTTTCGATAGCGGGATCATCACCTCTTAACTTGTATTTTTATCCTTCTGAAGTTTGCCCTTCTTTTCCCTATTTCTTAAATAGTTTGGATTGCAGTAGTTCCTGCCTGTTAGCTACAGGTGTGCTGTTTTTGGGCGGACCTATTGTGTCACTGATTATTCTGGCTTGTTGAGCCTGATACATCTTGTGTGTCGTATTGGATGGGAAATTTTCATGCCACTGATTTGATTCAAAATATTTGTGGTTTCTTTTAGAGAACGGCCGCAATCCAGAACTTTTATATGACAATCTGGGAAAACGCCTGCTGAAAGGGATAACCCATACCTCAAATCCAAGTAGGATTAAGCCCGTTGAGACGTGCACTCGACAATATGAACTTAAGTAGATGAATTTTACGATACAGTGACCAATGATTAGAGATGTCTCATATGCCTCAAGTGTCTGGATTTACATTTTTCTACTGTCTTGTGAGATTTATTTTCCACGTACTGCTTTTGGTTCTATGCAGCAACTCTAAAGTAGTGGTGTGAGTAACAAGTCAAAGAAGATAAAAGCTAGATTTGTTTCTATCTGCCCCCCTCCCCCTCCCCTTTTTACATCTGTTGTGCAGGCTGGAGAAGATTACCATAGTTTGCACTACAAGAAACATGGAGGATCGAAGCGTTTGGCGCTTGACATCTCCAAGTCTTGGAACTGTCTTGAAACTATCAGCTCTTGGCAAGAAATGCTGAAATGACATATAATCTGAAACCTGCAGCAGCTAATTACAAGGACCATCTGTGTAAGGCAGTGCATATGCTTTTGGCTGCTCATTTTAAAATGTTTGTGCTTCTTTCTAAGCTGTCATCAGACCCGAAAACCTCCCTACCACTAATTGCTCAATTGACTAATAGTGCACGTGGCGATAGAAAAAAATAATCCGCAGCTGCCTCAAAAGGTGCCTTCTTCTCTCAACGATTTGGGCTATTTTGATAGCCACCGTAAATGCATTCACCTCTCATTCCTGATATTTTCGCATCTGGAGATACTACTAGTCATTTCGTGCGTTTAGATCATTTAATTCGTAGGCATAGTGCGTATATTTTCATATATATCTGTTCCTGTTTTTGTAGATTGACTGTAACCCCACATCTAAGGTAAAAAAAAGTTAATAGGCAATTTAGGTTCAGTCACCAGAAGGCCAGCTGTGTTCTACAAACTATTAATTATTGAGGAAAAGCACAGCCATCCTACCATGACTTCTTCCCTGCAGGGATTTTGTGTTTTGCCAGCTACAGAACATGATATGTATTCCAGTCCTCTTCCAAACACCTGCGTGCAATAATTGAATAAGTTTGAGATCTTGAGTTCTTGAAGCCGAGTTGAAATAAGAAAAATACGTTCATTCATTGAACATGAACTTTCTTTTAAAACATACCGATATTACACTCTACTGGCAGGTGCAAATTAACCAGTGAGTTTCTTTGTGGGTCAAAGTGTGGAGCGGCTTCTCACAGTCTCACTGATGTACCCAGCAGAAAGTTGCAACTTAAAAGCCCCTCCATTGCCTAGGATTTGCATGTAAAGTACCCATTCAAGACAACCTATCCCGAGAGCTTGCAGAAATAGGTGTCCAGTCAGGCCGACTCAGGAGCAAATGTTGCTAGTATGACAAGCCGCTGCGAGCAGATCTCTTGCCTCTTATTTTAATGACTACCTTAGAATGGGTCATTGTTCCAAGAGTATCTCTCGATACGCAGTCCAATCTTCCCAAATACTATAATACTTTTTAGGACATCCCCATGCTATATAATTTGGGCATTCCAGCCTCATTCTGCGGTCTCGGCCTTCCTTCCAGACCTCCAGAAAGGATGCCTCAGGGTCTTTCCAAGCTCACGCTATATCTCTTTTGGCAAAGACAAGACCCAACCAAAGCCGGGCACGCTTATATCCAATACCCTCTATGTCATCCGTGATATGCAACAAGGCACACTATGGAGTCTGTGGCAAAGTCAGTGCAAGAGTCCTCTCCAGGCAATGAAACTCTCCCTCCCAAAAGGGGGCCAACACTCTGGACCCCTTGCCCATGTGTATAAAGTATCCTACCTACATCTGACAGTGCAGGCAACTTGTCGACTGGTTCAGTCCTGTCCTCTACAGGTGGTCCATGGTAAGGTATTCTCTGCAAAGATGTTGACGCAGAATTTGACGGTATTAGGACGCAATAGCCGTCACCCCTTGTCATATGTCCTGTGCAGGCCCATTGTCATTTTCCCTACGTTAGCATGAGCACATTGCAGACTACCCTCTGCCTTGCATATGCTACTATAAAATCGTATATTTGCTTTGTGCCACTTTGTACTTTCACACAGAACCTGCTGTTGTTTTTGTGTTCTGTCCATTCCGGTGATTTAGTCTTCACACCGTAGACAAGGTCAAATAATAATGCCCTTTGTTATTGTGTTCTGGCCAGGCATCAGCACCTAGACAAAACACACAAATGCAGCTGTTGCTTGGGAACACATACTTCGTCATTTAGTTATGCACAGAACAGGGATTGTACGACGGTTCATCGCATGCAATTACTTTCCATGCCTTTGCCACGCATTTTTTAGCGCGCATGTTTTTATTCTGATTATGCATTTAAAACACATGCCAATACCACGCATTTTTTTCTCAAAACAATGTATTTGTTGGGGGAGAACCCCCACCACTGCAACTTACCTTAAGTGTGTGGTATTGGCATGCATTGTAAATGCATAACCGTGGTAAAAACATGCTTGCTAAAAAATGCGTGGTAAATGCACAACGAGATAAAAAACTCGTTGTAAAGGCTGTGTCCCCAGAACAGGTAACACACTTGGGGCCACATTATAAAGAACGGCGATAACATTATCACCGTGAGGAAATATGAATTTTGTGATCAGTTATGTCCCCTATCGTAGACCCCAACGGCTCCATGTGCATGCTATAAGTACATGTATGTTCCCTCCAGTTCCAGTTTTGAAGACGCAAATACATGTGCGTCCACCGTCAACATGTCCTCTTTCAGATCCACCATGAATGGGTCAGATATTCCATTCCTAAGTATGAAAGGCCACCGACTTTATGTGGTTCACTTTCCACATTTTACAGATTCAGGCGAGTAGGCCCTGAATTCTGTCATCAAGCCTTTCCTGCTTTCTGCCTCTGGAAGCTCCAGCCCGAGCCTGCATCTGTATCCATGAACTTTGTCCTACTCCCTGCGCGGCTAACGGTGCCTGATCCAGCCTGTTGCCTGCCAAAAACTGTATTTCACCTTCAAGATTATCTGCTCCGCTCCTCATCTGATGCATTCTTGTCTAGTAGTTTAGGTAAACATTCCTCCAGCTACAGTGCAAAGGGCCAGGCCTTGCTGTCCTCATGCAAGTAATTCATAGCCCCTGTTACCATGGAAGATTCCTGCCCCCTCGCATCTCATGTAGACACTTAGACGCTCGTACACGCACTAACAGTCAGTATAGAATAGATTCCGTCCGAGAGACCTTTCCTTTTGGATAATACAGTTCTTTAAACATAAGATATTAGATATGATTTGGGATTAGGTTGACATGACCCCTCAGACTTCTGTCTCCACATGTAGAGCTAAATGTCAAGTCCCCTTCACCCTCTAGTTGCACGTCAATCACACGTCATGCGGCTGCGCACGCATCTCTGCCAAATATTTCTGCTGACATTGCAGGATTCTCTTATGGATCCACCCACTTGTGACATCATGTATAATGACGTTTTCTAAGTTACGCCTATATGTCCGCCTTTTTGGTTACGTATGCATATTTTATCTCTCTTATCAACTGTTACGCCTCCTGCATCTGTTTCACTATAATGCATTTCTTATAAAAGTGATTACCTGTCAATAATGTATTGCCTTCCTTCCTGAACTTTCGTGGTGATGGAATTTGAAGCCTGCAATTCGAATTGTATTTTCCTTTGTAAAGGAATAAAGCCTTTTAGAACCTCTAATACCACGGATTCTGCCTCTTATATTTACTGAGTTATTCTTACTAGATTTTACCGCATAAAAAATAGTACCGGTAATGAAATATTTACCACAGAAATTGGCGCCCGAATAGGGACACTTTCTCATCTCACGCGCCGGAGGTGCGTTGCAGGCCCGATCTCCTGCCACAGCTGAACGGACAAAAACGCGTACCTGCAGGATTTCCTGTATCTCCCTCCGGCCAAGCGGGGGTGACTGAGGCTGCGATCAACACCCAGACGAGGCGGTGAGAAGTGCGAAGTATCCCGACCAGAGCCTAGCTGAGAGAGCAAGATCCGAGGTATACAGAGGCCCACCAGGTTCCGAAGTTCCGAGTCCAGTCGAGTCGAGTCCAGTCCGGTCCAGTTTCAGTTCAGTTCCGAGGCCTTCCGTTCCGCGCTACCCGGTGAGTACCATTGTCGGGGAGGCATTTAAACGTGCACATAGTCTGTGCCGGTCAAGACGGGTTTGGGTACACAAATCCGGTCTGCACTGTTTCAGCAGTGTATCTGTACTGTTTAGCAGTATATCTAGTATGTCTTGCATATAATTAAGTATTATTTAGTGTTAGTATTATGTCAGTAACTAGTTTTCTATTAGTTATCATCGTTCGTTAAAACTTTTAAGTGTTAAATGTTTTAATACGTTCTATACATTGTGGTGTGAATGACTGTTCATTATTGTGTTTATTTGTATTAAGTGTGTTTAAGATTAAGTATCCAGATCTAAAAAAATGCCGCTCTTTTCGAAATTAAGACAGATCAAAACTAGGAAAGGGGTACTCGAAGAAGCTGTTCCCATCCCACCTAGGGACACTCCAGGGTACTTTATGTATCATAAGCATGGCTTAGATGCCGTGTTATTTCTTGATTTATGGGTGGACTACACCAAAGAGTTGCCAGAAAGTCAGAGATGGCCCGCAGCGGGGACCTGGGATGCAGACTGCATCATGAGAGTAGAAGAAGAATTATGGAAAAAGAAAGCCAGACAGTCACAGAAGGATGCCATTGAATTATGGCGTAAAGAATCATATAGACGTACAGAAAAAGCGCTCAGACAGGAAGAGAAAGGTAGAGAGAATTCAAATAGAGCCCGAGAAAATCTATTAATTGAGGAAGGTACCCGAGTTAAATCGGAACAAGTAGATAGACAAAGAAACACTCTTATGAATGGTATGTATCCTCTTCTGGCCGAAGGATTACCTAAGGCTACCCCGGAAATACCAAAAGACTTGACTCCCCCATTGCTCCCGATAAAAGCACATCCTAAAACAGCAAAGGACGTTTTCCTTTCCTCCTATTTGGATGACGTAGCTCCCGAGTATGCTAATACCACAACACACACACCGCTTGCCGATGGTGTTCAACGTCAAGATCATCCGTCTGTATCCCCGCAACAACAAACTCCTACGCCCATTCCCACAGGTCCGTCCGTTTCTACTGTTTTTCCGGCATCTACAATTTCTACCTTACGTCCAACGAATCCTTTCTTGCCCAGCACCTCAGATGGTGCTACAGGAGGTACGACAGACATGTTTGCCACCCCGCCGCGAAATAAACAGACCCTTAGAGATTTAGCACTCCAACGTACACCCCAACTAGTGACATCCGACATGTTTAAAGAACATCTTGTGGATTGTAGATACGATCCAGTGCCAGGTAAACAGGACAGATTGCTAATATCATCACTACGTATACGACGAGCTACATTATATTTAATAACGATACCAGGAATGGTTGAACACCTAGACAATATATATCACTTTGTCCAAACAGGGCGAGGTCCAGAAAGTATTAACGAAGCTATGGAATACCAGAAAGTGGATGTTCAAAGACAACTACTACGTTTTTTCATAAACTGCGTGATCAGGAACCAAGACAGGCCTGGGGCAGATCATGATACCATGCAAAAACTTGCCAAATGGGGTCAGAACATATCAGAAGAGAAACATGATAAACAGGCGTGTATAATCGCCATGTATCGAAAGATCCGCAAGGAAGTAGAACGTATACATAAAGAAAGACGAGAAGCAGACAGAATTGAATCAGAGGGAGAGGAGGAGCAAGAATCAGAACAAATAGAAACGATAGCTTACGTAGGTAGAGGAAGACCCCATAATAATACTAGAGGCTTCAATGATCCGATATGTCCGATACGTCCAGAATGTAACAGACATTTTCAAACCCCTATGTTAAATACAAGGTCCCCTGAACACCTATTCCAAGCCACTGATAAATTACTCCGAGATCGAAGGGGGTACCATATGCTCGATTCCATGGATGAACAAGAATTAGCCAGGTCAGCAGTACAATGGGCTGACAGTCCCAGTAAATACAGTGATGATGCACTAGCACACACGTTTCTGAATCTTACCCCATACGAACAGCGTTTAGCTAGTATATACATGATTCAACACCTCCTTATATTATATAAAAGCCAACACTCCGATCCAGGACCCTTATCTGACATATTGATAGAACTACTCACGAATAAATGGAGAGGGTCAGGTACTGATTTGATTAAAGAAATTCTAGAATTTCGAAACCAGTATATAACTTTCGTGTGCCCAGAACACGTTCCAGTTCCCATTATGGGAAGAAAAATGTATCACATAGATAGACTGAATCAGTTACGCGAAGTACACCCAATCAGAGGTGAAGGTAATAACTTTACACGCGTGTTTGTGTACACGCCTATAACTAAAATCGAATTATTAGAAATGAAGAAAGTAGTACCCAGCCATGACAAGGATCCAGCAGGTTTCCACCGTGAGATAAAAGACATGCTACTCATGGGAGAGTATACCTACCCCGACATTATGAAAATACTGAAAGTGTTAATGCCTGCCGGTGTTTACGAGAAACTCAAAGAAAAGGAATGGGAGGTGGGAGACCAAAAGATAGACTGGACAGCATTAGAAAACGAAGAAAAGGCCCGAGCTGCAGGAGCAGGGCTTGGGGAAAAGACTACAGCACTACCAGGATTACTAGTACAGGTACTGCCACGTTTATTAACTACGAAAAAGGAGGACTGGGGTGCAATCTCAGCCTGTAAACAAAAGCAAGATGAAGACACTAGTGATTTCTATTCCCGATTTGAAAAATGTTTTGGTATAAATAGTGGCATAAAAGCAAGTAGCGAGTCATATCCACATCTGTTTGTGACAAAATTAGTTGAGAATTCTCTACCGCAAGTTAAGAATAGAGTATTGAAATTTGAGAGTACCTGGCAAGGTAACACCCCGTCACAGATGTTACAGATGTTACAATATCACCACAATAGAATTAGAGAAGAACAAGAACATGAACAAAGACGTATGAAAGATACAAAAATGAAAATGCTTGTTGCTCAGTCAGTTCCAGCTGATGGTCATCAAAAGGGTGATTCCGCAGGTCCAACGAAAGGGACATGCAACTATTGTAAACAACAAGGTCATTATATACACGATTGTCCAGTCCTGAAACATAATATTGCCACAGGTAGAACTCAGGAAAGACCACGTCCACCTAGACAGGATCAGAATCAACAACAAATTCCTCAGCATGCACAACCTAGGTCAGCTCCGCAACAATTAGCTCCGCAACTGGCAGCTCCACAACAGACCGTAGCACCACCACCAGCGCAGCCTATTGCTGCCACACAAGCGACAACGCAACAGATGTATCAGTATGCACAAGCAGATTATCCCGATTATCAGCGATACACATGAAATAGCCTAGAGAGGGAAGTTGGCTTACCCCTTATTGAGGTTCCTGTAGATCAAGAGGGACCTTATGTACATAGTGAACTATTAGGGGAAGACAGAAAGTTTTTACTTGATACAGGGGCAAGCAGAACAACTATACGACGCAGTGAAGTTCCAGGGGCACCCCTCTCAGGCTCACAGAATATTTCCCTTGGATTCTCAGGAAAACCTATAATTAATGACGTAACACAACCTCTTCCACTCACGGTTGGTCCATTGACACGTACTACAGATTTATTGCTTACTAAATCATGCCCAGAAAACTTGTTAGGTATAAAAACATTGAAAGCTCTAGGAGCTATAATATGTTGTTCTCCGGAAGGAGTACGATTATTTTTACGTGATTTTAAAGGTCACTACGTGTCCAGAGACATGGATCACCGGCTGCAGAGTTTACCTACGCATTTATGGGCACAAGGCCCCACTGATGTTGGTTGCATGAACATTACACCATATCGAGTCACATTAAAAACAGGAGTAGTACTACCACGAATGCGACAATATAGGTTACCACCAGATGCTGTTGTGGCCTTACTGCAAATCATTGACGAACTCATTGCACAAGGAGTGGTTGTAGAAACCGACTCCAATGTATGCAATTCCCCGATAATTCCGATTCTTAAAAGAACGGATCCAAAAGCACCACCAGTATATCGATTAGTTATTGATCTGCGCGAATTAAATAAATGCATTGTACCACAATATCCTGTAGTCCCAGATATCTCTTCATTACTAACTGCTATTGATTCAGAAGCAACGTTCTTCACTGTAATTGATCTCAAGAATGCTTTCTTTAGCGTCCCAATAGACCCGGAAAGTCAATATCTGTTCGGATTCAGTTTAAATGGACGAAGTTTTAAATTCACACGCGCACCTCAAGGATTTACAGAAAGCCCCAGCATCTATAGCCAAGCACTGAAACGAGAACTTGACAGTATCCACATGCCAGTCAACACTGCCTTGCTTCAATATGTCGATGATCTGCTGATCACCGCCCGAAGCGAACCTGAATGTGAAACAGCGTCACTGACGGTTTTAAAATTTCTGGCCGACAAGGGGCACAAGGTGTCCCCTTCTAAGCTGCAATTCTGTGTCCCGCGAGTTGTCTACCTTGGGCACTCGCTGTCCAAGGAGGGAAGACAGCTTACACCCGACCGCATCCAGTTAATTGCTAACATGTCACCACCCAAGACACAAAAGGAGGTACGGGCTTTTATAGGTCTCACTTCATACTGTAGGTAGTGGATCCCTCAATATGCATTTCTAGCTAAACCCCTCATCCAGTTGACAACACAGGAGGCAGCCACATCGACTGTCCTCCCTTGGACTCAAGAACACACATATGCCTTTGAAAGCTTAAAGAAAGCTTTATGCCAAGCACCTGTTTTAGCAACACCATGTTACAATAAACAGTTTACACTATTTGTTACAGAACGCGAAGGTACTGCCTTGTCAGTACTCACTCAGGAACAAGCAGGATCACACAAACCATGTGCTTATTTCTCTAGTACATTAGATCCAGTAGCTCAGGCTCTTCCTGCGTGCCTGAAATCAGTGGCAGCAACAGCTTTAGCAATCAGACAAAGCGATGCCATAGTGTTAGGACATCAATTGACAGTACAAGTACCACACGCAGTAGAGGTTCTCTTGAACCGCACACAAACACAACACTTGACTATAGCGAGACTCACCGGTTATGAATTAACATTGTTTCAGCCACACATAGAAATCAGACGTTGTAATACATTAAATCCTGCCACACTGTTGCCAGTAAACGGAACAGATCCATTAGCACATGATTGTATTGAAGTCATTACTATCACGACGAAACCCAGACAAGACTTGACAGATATCCCTTTATCAGATCCAGACTTGACATTGTATGTAGATGGTTCATGTATGAGAACAAGTACAGGAGAGTTAGTGGTCGCTTACGCAGTCACAACAGACACTGAAGTCATTGAAACAAATTGTATTAACACTTTGTCAGCTCAAGCAGCAGAGCTCATCGCTCTGACACAAGCCTGTACTCAGGCAAAAGATAAGAAAGTCAACATATACACAGATTCACGTTATGCATTCGGAGTCGTCCATGACTTCGGCGTGCTGTGGCGAGAGAGAGGTTATCTAACTTCTCATGGTACCCACATCCAACACGGACCCCTCATTCAAGCCCTATTAGACGCGATTCATCTACCTACTGCAATATCAATTATGAAATGCAAGGCCCATACAAAAGTTACCGATATCATTTCTCAGGGTAATGACCTAGCTGACAGAACAGCTAAACAGACTGCTCAGAATCAGACTCACACAACTGACACGACAAAGACAATAGTTCCGACACCAACACATTGCATGACAGTTAAGGATCCCGCCCTTGATATAATTGACATACAAACACATGCTACACCAGAAGAAATAAAGAAATGGACTGAATTAGGAGGGATCCAAACGGATCAAGGATGGATGACGAAGGAAAAATCTATATGGTTTCTTCCCGATTCCATGGTTCAAGTCATCATTAACACAATACATAGTCCAGCGCACCTAGGAGAAAAAGCAATGCTAGACAGCATTCAACACATTTGGTTCAACAAACACTTGCGAGCAGCAGCCAAACAGAAAGTACGTACCTGTATGATATGTTGTCAGTTTAATCCAGGTAAAAGCATCCCCGTAGAGCAGGGTGGATTTCAACCTCCCGATCATGCTTTTGAAGTCCTCCAGATGGATTATATCCAGATGGAAAGATGTCGAGGATTCAAATATGTTCTCGTAGTTGTCTGTGCTCTTTCCCGTTGGACAGAAGCCTACCCGGTTTCAGATTACACTGCCCCGACTACTGCCAAACAGTTAGTTCGAGAATTCTTCCCACGGTATGGTTTGCCACGTGTTGTCTACTCAGATAACGGCCAGCCATTCTCATCCGAACTAATGAAACATGTTTCCCTTTTGTTAGGCTACCAATGGAAATTCCACTGTGTCCGACATCCCGAGGCAGCAGGTCTCGTGGAACGCCATAATCAAACTCTGAAAATTAGATTGTCCAAAATATGTAGAGAAAAAGGTGTCGATTGGATAGTAGCCTTACCAGTTGCACTCTTTTACATGAGAATGGTAGCACATTCTCGAACAGGGCTATCCCCGTACGAGGTGATCTTCGGTAGACCACCAAATATGTGGGGGACGCCTATACCTCGCAAAATCACTGATGTTGACTGTAATATGCTGACAGATTACCTGGCTTCCTTGATGTCTGCACTACAATCTTGTCGTTCACAGGTAGCTGCAGCTTTTCCCGATAACACTGAGGTGAAGCCCCATGACGTGGTTCCCGGTGATCTGGTCCTAGTGCGGAATTTCGACCGGAAGACCCAACTGGAGCCTAGGTGGAAATCGCCAAAACTTGTTCTACTAGCAACAAGGACAGCCGTGAAGATCGAGGGACGTAAAGGGTGGTTGCACTCGAGTCATATCAAGAAATTTTATGGACTACCGTCCAGTGTGAACATTCAGCCCTGCCTTTCCTCACAGACAAACTCAAAGCTCCCCTTGGTTGAACCCACGAAAACGGAACTTTATAAACTGAAATTAAGGTCTAGCAAGTCAGACAATTTGATTGTTTAAGTCCTCTCCAAGGTGAATCGGTTGAATTTGTCTCTGACATGTATCCTCTAGACCGGAATAGAGAAAGAAATCAACAGATGCAGCTTAAAAAGCATGCGTATTGTAAATCACTTCGTAGTCATTGCACAGTAACACTATTAATTTTGTTTTTTCTAAGTTTTCTGATCATTATAACTAGTATATTACTTCGTATGTATTACCCTATTTCTAAACGTGCTTATAATGTTACTGCTGAACATTCTTTTAGTGAATTACCTCCGCATGAGTTGTCCTATAGATTTGCGCTGCGCAACAACACATTCATTAGTATGTTACATCATTCCCATCAGACCAGCAATGCTACAAATTGTTGGATATGTGGCCGACTCCCTCCCTATCAGAACTATAAGGGAGTTTTGCCCCTCTTTCCATATCCGTTCACACACAATGGCTCCTGTGGAGCATGGTTTAGTTTGATTAATTCCCTAGATTCAAATTCCGCAGTTTATCAAGACAACTGGGTATGGGGAAACCTGAACCTAGTTTTGCTTAAAGTCTGCTACCCTAACAAGGAGGGACTTCCCAAAAGAACAGGAACTGATCTAGAAAATGAAGTATATGGATTAGGTAATTTTACACTTAACCTCATGATCCTGAATGTTGAATCCGAAGCCACACCAATCTTGCCCGCTATGTCAGTATTCCCAGTTAAAGGGGAATTATGTGTAAGAAAGAATGGTTCCATACACATGGGCCATAGTAAATGCACCACTGTAATAAAATTCAGTGATCAAGGCAAATCTACATTTAGAGCTTCCCGTCATTCCTACTTCATATGTGGCCAGACCGCATATATACGTCTACCTCTAGACTGGGATGGTACCTGTTACATAGCATTCCTTCTGCCACCTGTTTTCCTAGCTCCTCCTGATTATCACAGAAATACCCATTTAGTACACAATAGACAGCAGAGAGATCTCCCGATTGTCGATTACACTGAAACGGCATGGGAGCAATACACAGATTTCAATAAAGGTTTCTTTCCTTATATAGGAACAGTCACTAATAGTAAACTGATACGTAGATTAACTAGAACCCTTGAAGCAGTAGTAAACGAGACTACTTCCGCCTTAGGCAATTTAACAGAAGAGCAGTCTGCTATGCGGATTGTTGTGCTTCAAAATCGTCTTGTCCTTGACGTCATCCTGGCCGATAGGGGCGGAGCTTGTAGGGTCATCGGATCAAGTTGCTGCATTTTCATACCAGAAAATTCACCGTCAGTATATAAAGCCATAACCCGCCTTCATAAGATTATAAGCCAGATACACCAGAGTCCAGGCACCTGGACTTGGTCCGGTTGGTTCTGGAGCGTGTTGTCCGCCTGGGGATGGAGGATCCTATCCTTCCTAGGTATTGGCTTTCTCATACTATTCAGTTGCTGCTTATGTCTACAATGTGGGCCAGCGATTTGTGGCCTGTGTGCCACATCGTGTATCCCACCTCCAAGTTCTCGTTCAAAATCCCGGAAGAAGAAAGAAGAACAAATGATGCTATATGAACAGATCGATGGATTGATGAAGATCGATATCTCCTGAGGGTCCGTAGGGGACAAGGAGGGAATGAGGAAATATGAATTTTGTGATCAGTTATGTCCCCTATCGTAGACCCCAACGGCTCCATGTGCATGCTATAAGTACATGTATGTTCCCTCCAGTTCCAGTTTTGAAGACGCAAATACATGTGCGTCCACCGTCAACATGTCCTCTTTCAGATCCACCATGAATGGGTCAGATATTCCATTCCTAAGTATGAAAGGCCACCGACTTTATGTGGTTCACTTTCCACATTTTACAGATTCAGGCGAGTAGGCCCTGAATTCTGTCATCAAGCCTTTCCTGCTTTCTGCCTCTGGAAGCTCCAGCCCGAGCCTGCATCTGTATCCATGAACTTTGTCCTACTCCCTGCGCGGCTAACGGTGCCTGATCCAGCCTGTTGCCTGCCAAAAACTGTATTTCACCTTCAAGATTATCTGCTCCGCTCCTCATCTGATGCATTCTTGTCTAGTAGTTTAGGTAAACATTCCTCCAGCTACAGTGCAAAGGGCCAGGCCTTGCTGTCCTCATGCAAGTAATTCATAGCCCCTGTTACCATGGAAGATTCCTGCCCCCTCGCATCTCATGTAGACACTTAGACGCTCGTACACGCACTAACAGTCAGTATAGAATAGATTCCGTCCGAGAGACCTTTCCTTTTGGATAATACAGTTCTTTAAACATAAGATATTAGATATGATTTGGGATTAGGTTGACATGACCCCTCAGACTTCTGTCTCCACATGTAGAGCTAAATGTCAAGTCCCCTTCACCCTCTAGTTGCACTTCAATCACACGTCATGCGGCTGCGCACGCATCTCTGCCAAATATTTCTGCTGACATTGCAGGATTCTCTTATGGATCCACCCACTTGTGACATCATGTATAATGACGTTTTCTAAGTTACGCCTATATGTCCGCCTTTTTGGTTACGTATGCATATTTTATCTCTCTTATCAACTGTTACGCCTCCTGCATCTGTTTCACTATAATGCATTTCTTATAAAAGTGATTACCTGTCAATAATGTATTGCCTTCCTTCCTGAACTTTCGTGGTGATGGAATTTGAAGCCTGCAATTCGAATTGTATTTTCCTTTGTAAAGGAATAAAGCGTTTTAGAACCTCTAATACCACGGATTCTGCCTCTTATATTTACTGAGTTATTCTTACTAGATTTTACCGCATAAAAAATAGTACCGGTAATGAAATATTTACCACAACCGCTTTAGCGGCAGGAAACTATAAGGGGCTTGGTAATATGCCATAGCGAATTCCAATAGAAGCCCAGGTTTGTGGTCCTTCACACCAGAACCCTGGGTTTCTATTGGAATTCTCTAGGGCATATTATCAAGCCCTTTATCGCCGCTTTAGCGGCAGTTTCCTGCCGCTAAAGCGGCGATAATGTTATCGCCATTATTGAAAATATGGCTCTTAGAGAGGGATCTTTCCAGGGAAGAGATTGTGACATCACCTGAGATGTAGAACTTTCACCTGTGCAAGCTAAGTTACGGGGTCCGCTGCCAACACCCAGAGATCTTCTGATATATAATCACTTTGCTTCTGTAGAAGCAGAGGGGGTTAGGATACCCTGTCTTATAAAATGACAGCTCTTTTTATGATTTATGGACTACTCACTATTTTAAACTTTTCTCGTGTCTCTGTCAGATCTTATTGTGGACTAGTACAAGTGTTAGAGTGAAAGGGTGTATCCTGCAACTGCGATTCCTGAGAGGGTCGGAAGTGTTGTGTTCTGGGGTGTCTAAGCACTTGCTCCTCTGTGAATGAATAGGAGGGTGTTGTAATTTACTTATGGTTGGGTTGTGGAATCCCTGTTGTCTGGGTGATAGAATGAGAATGTTCTGGTGGGTGGTGAGATGGGCAATCGGACTCAGAGACGCTGGGAAGAGGAGTTGGTTAATGTTGGTGGTTGCTACAATAAAGCCTACTTCTGAATCTCATACAGCGTACCGGCTTTTAATACTGGCGACGAGTTGTGCTTGATTGGGGACAAGCGGCAACCATCAATTCCCCTGCGAACCCTCATGATTGGATGGATTGGATTTTACCAATGGAACTATGGCTCTGAGGTTGTGAAAATCTCGCGAAATTGGACTTGGATTTTGGGATTCTCGGTCACCCGGATCTTGGATTTTGGGATTCCCGGACACCCGGATATACAGTGGTGAGAAAATAGGCTCTTTCGTTGTGTCGAGGACAAAGTATGGTAAAGGAGTAACCGTCACGCTTACTTTCAAACGGGACCCTGCACGCTCTGCTCTGCTCGCGAAGAGCCGAATCCTGGGTTTCTTGGAAGCTGAGTGACTGCTTGTGACATCACACGCAGCGCGTCACACGCATCATGTCATCCTACGCGGCGGCCATTTTGCTTTTGGATATGAGAACGATCCTACGTGGCGGCCATTTTGTTTTGGGATACGAGAACGATCACTCGTGTTTCAGTTTTAAGCCTTCCTGTTGATCTCTCGGTGACAGCGACGTGTGACTCTTGGCTTTAAAGACTTTAACTACTGGTTCATGGTGAGGAATTTTTTATTTTGTTTTGTTTTTATTGTTTTCTCTCACGTTTTTAAAGGAAAAAAAAAAGGAGAGAACAAAGTCGTTTTTCTCAACATTGCATTTAAGACTGCTTTGAGATATTGATAATTTTAGCGTCATGGCAACTGCTTCTAGTATGTCACAACCTCCTGCTTTTCTGTCAGAAAAAGGAGAACCTATCCTTCCTTGGAAGAGGTGGAGGAATTTGTTTGATTCATATTTGGTAGCTATTGGGGGCGAGAAGTTTTCCGCAACAAGAAAGCAAGCTATATCGTTGCACAATTTAGGAGTTGAAGGCAGGAACACTTACGATAGCATGGACCCCATCATCATTGGTAGTGGTGATGGTGAACCCACAGATGTATATGAGATGTCTATGACTATGCTTGAGCGTTATTTTGGTCCACGGATTAACGTTGTTTTAGAACGTCACAGGTTTTTCACCAGAGTTCAAGGTCAAACAGAACGTGTTGGAACTTATATTGCTTCACTGAAAACATTAGCACGCACGTGCGAATTTGGGGAGTTGTCTGACTCTCTTGTGAGGGACCAATTAGTCAGATGCACGAACAGTTCAAGGGTGCAAGGGAAACTATTGTCCAAGAATCCATCGTTAACAGAGGCTATTGCGATTGTTGAGGGTGTCAAAAATACCTCTTCATGGGTGAAAGAGATAAGGAAGAATCGCGAAGATGGTGATCAAGGGAATGGTGAAGGTGTAAAGAAAAACCTAGAAAGCGTCCATTCCATGTTGGAGCGTGATGTTGAGGATGAGTCATTTGAAAGTATTGCCAAAGTGTCTTCAGGGTCAAGAGTTAAAGCTGTTGCAAAGAACACTCAATCTCGTATGGTTTTTAACAAAGATGCTCAACAATCTAGTGAACGAGATCCTCGACAACAGCGTTCTTTTGACCGTGAAAAAAATAACAGTGACAAACAGAAAATGAGATGCTACAGATGTGGAAGCTTCTCCCATTCATCAAATTTTCCAAATTGTTATGCAAGGGAATGTGTGTGTATGAATTGTGGAGTAAAGTGACATTATGCTAGGGTTTGCAAGTCGGCCAAAAAGGATCGCAACATGGGAAATTCCTCGGACAATATTCATACAGTGGTCATTTCAAGCATTTCTGAAGAAGGAAATAAGGTGGATTCGGACAAGATTACTATGCCATTTTGTAACATTATGGTGAATAGTGACGAATTTACCGTTTTGGCTGACTCTGGGTCTCCTTTCACGTTGATTGGAAATAAGATATGGGATGAGGAAGTTGGATTGGAGAATGTAAAGCTTCAATCTCCAGACATTTCACCTTTCAGTTATGGAGGGGCCCGGGTGGATATTCTGGGATACATAACGGCAAAAATTGTGTTCAAACAGAAAGAGACCATAGGAAAGGTTTATGTGGCTGTGAGAGGTGATAATTTGCTGGGTTGGAGACACCAGCGTGATTTAGGCATAATTCTTAATCCTAGTGCTACCAACCCAGAAGACCAAGTTATGTTGATGGATGAGATAAGTGTGAGCTCATCTGGTAAGATATTAGCCCTAGATGGGATGTGTGTGGAAAGGTATATTGAAGATTATCCGGAGGTATTTACTGATTCTCTTGGTTGTCTTAAGGGGTTTGAGCATCGGATAATCCTGAAGGATTCAGCCAAGCCGTGTGTGCATAAGGTGCGGAGGGTGCCAAATTTAATGGTTGAACCGTTAAAGCATGAACTTGAGAGGTTACTCAAACTAGGAGTGATTGAGGAGATAGAGGCTTCGGAGTGGTTGTCTCCGGTGGTTTTAGCACCCAAGGATGGAGGATTGGCAGTGAGGATGTGTGTTGACTTGCGTGGGTTGAATGAATGGATTTGGGTGGATCGCCAACCTCTTCCTAATATTTCAGAATGTTTAAGTTTATTGAAGGGGGCTAAAATATTTAGTGTTCTGGACTTATCGTCCGCTTATCATCAGGTGAGACTTCACAAGGACTCCAGACATTTGACGTCCTTTGTCACTCCTTTGGGGGCGTATCGATTTTTGAGGATACCGTTTGGTTTGGCTTCGGCCGCAGCTTGTTTCCAAAGGATTATGAAGACGGTGCTTGGGGATCTTCCCAATGTCTTGTTTTTTCAAGATGATATATTGGTATATGGGAAGGGTGAGGGTGAGCATGAGACAGTTTTAAGATCTGTTCTGAGTAAATTGAGGGAGAGAGGTCTCACTCTTAGAAAGGACAAGTGCCGTATTGGATTGGAGTCTGTAACCTATCTAGGACATGTCATTTCGGGGAAGGGTATACAGCCAAAGGTGCAGCTTGCAGGAAGTATAATTAGTGCTCCAGCGCCTCAGGACAAGGAACAAGTTAGGTCTTTTCTAGGAATGGCCGAATTTTATTCCAAATTTGTAAAAGGGTTTGCTGGAGTGGTGGAGCCGATCAGAGTGCTTTTGAAAAAAGGATCACTGTTTGTTTGGACGCCAGATTGTGAGAGGGCTTTAAATTTGGTTAAGTCTGAGATTGGGAGGATGCCAACGCTGGGTCATTTTGACACCAGATTAAAAACTGTTCTCACAACGGATGCCAGTCTCAAGGGTCTGGGGGCTGTAATTTCTCAGGTTGTTGATGGGGAAGAAAAGGTAGTAGCTTTTGCTTCTAGGGCCCTTAGGGATGCGGAGATTAATTATTCTTGCATTGAAAGGGAGGCCTTAAGTGTGTATTGGGCGATACAACATTTTAAATTTTACTTGTGGGGAATTCCTTTTATGGTAAAATCTGATCATCGCCCCCTTGTGCAAATGTATTCTGATCGTCACAGTGAGCGCATGACTCCTAGGCTTAAAAGATGGAGTGATGGTCTGCAAGAGTTTAACTTCCGTGTGCACTACATTTCTGGGTTGGATAATAAGTCTGCTGACTGTTTGTCCAGGTTGCCAGCGTGTTCTGGGGAGGAGAGTGATGAGATTGAGTGTGTGAATTGGGTGATGGAAAACCCGTTGTTGGAAGAGGAGTGGTTATCTTGTGCGGTTAAGGATACTACTTTTGTTGTGTTGAAGGATTTGATATCTAAAGGATGGATGAGTTATAAGGATCTTGACCCGGCTGTGAAGTCGTTTTGGTGTGTAAAGGATGAATTAACCTTTTGTGGGGGTAAGCTTATGAGAGGAGAAAGATTGATTCCACCTGATGTTCTCAAGGAGAAAGTAGTCAATTTGGCTCATGAGGGACATCTTGGTAGGAGTCTTACGAAAGCGCGTGTCAGAGAAAGGTACTGGTGGCCCGGGATGGATCGGATGGTGGAGAGTGTTGTGAAAGATTGTCACTTGTGTGCCATCAATGACAAGTCTCATGTGACTAGTCATGCTCCTCTTTCGCCTGTGGAGGTTCCGGATGTGGTTTGGACCAAGTTGGGGTTGGACATTATGGGTCCTTTTGAACTTATGCCTGCCCAGGAAAGGTTTGTTGTTCTTTTGGTGGATTACACCTCGAAGTGGGTGGTTACCAAGTGTATGGGAGTGGTCAATTCCAGGTCCATCATTGAATTCTTAAAAGACGCCTTTACGTCTGAGGGTGTTCCAAAATATCTAGTTACAGATAATGGGGTGCAGTTTATCTCCCAAGAAATGCAACATTTTCTAGAGAGTGTTGGTATAATTCATTTTAAAACTGCACTATACTCGCCACAAGCTAATGGTCTCACTGAGAGAATGAATAGGGTGGTAAAAAGTTGTGCTCAAAGGGCACTTGATACTGGAGTTTCTTTCAGCTGTATGCTGAGGGAAACATGGTGGGCACACCGCACTGTTCCTAATGCTATTTCTCAAAAATCACCTTTTGAGGCTTTGAGGGGAAGGTTGGCAATGTCTAAGCTGAATCCAGGGTGGCTCCCTGTATGGAAAGGGAATGAGGTCAGTGAGGATGTGAGGAAGAGGAAATTGGCTGATTATCAGTCGAGATACAAACAGCGCTATGATGACAAGATGTCTGTGAAAGAAAGGAAGTGGAACCTTGGTGATCGGGTTTGGGTCAAGAGAACCAGGTTGGGTCATAAGGGTCTGTCTAACTTTCTGGGTCCTTTTGTTATCACGGCGATAAGGAAAAATGTTGTGACTTTAAATAATGGCTGTACCTGGAGCATGTCAAGGCTGGTCAAAGTTGTTGATGTTAAGTTGCGTTCAGACAACAACCGGCCGTGTGTTCCTGTGAATGGTAATGGGAATTGTAATGGTTCCGCCAGGCTCAGGCATGTACCAGCCAAGTTTAAAGATTATGTTATGTATTAAGCATATGTCAATCTTTATATTTTGCACTATATTTTGCACCAAATAATTGTTATCTTTATTTATTATTATTTTGTTTTTGATGTATTGTAAAGGGGATGTGTTGTAATTTACTTATGGTTGGGTTGTGGAATCCCTGTTGTCTGGGTGATAGAATGAGAATGTTCTGGTGGGTGGTGAGATGGGCATTCGGACTCAGAGACGCTGGGAAGAGGAGTTGGTTAATGTTGGAGGTTGCTACAATAAAGCCTACTTCTGAATCTCATACAGCGTACCGGCTTTTAATAGAGGGTAAGTGATAAACTATAGCTAGTCGGTCCCAGACTCATGAGTACTCAGGTAGTAGGATGATTCAGTCCCTGACTACTAAGGTTCTATGATCCCAAGCATAGTTCTGTGACTCTGCAGAATTCCTGCAACACCTTGGCAAGGCCAACGCCTCCACCCAGTCCTCATTTTGTATGGGACCTACATCCTGTGACCAGGCTTCCTGCAGTTTTCCAAAGGAGTGAGGGGCATTAACCACCAGCAACTTGTAAGCGCTTGATATCTTGTGTGCTGAGATATTGATTAATAAGCTCTTGCCCTCTAGGGGGCTGAACTCTGGTATCTCAGCTGCTGAAACTGTGAGAACCCAAAGAATTGAGTGTGATGGAGACTGAACTCTTCCTGGAGTTCCCCAAATGACTTAAGGGAGTTGGTACTGAGCACATCACCCAGCTGTGAAATGCCAATAAGGTCCCAGCGGTAAAAGCCCCATAGCCACACAGTCTCTCGCAAAGCAGTGCCTACCCATAAAGGAGTCTCCAACGTGCCATGGCTCTTCAATGCCGTGGCTGTGATCGACTCTCTCCAAACACTGAGAATCACCCATGTAGCCGGTGGGAGTCCCTGGGGCTCTGTCCCTCCGTACACTAAGTGTAGGAGAGGGGTCTTACCAAGTACCCTCTGACACAGATGCTGGATCCTGGAATCCTTCGAACCACCAATCATTCAAGACTGGATTATTATTATTATTAGATCCAAAGTTCATTTTTGCCGGGAGTGAGAACAAGAATGGCCATACCACAGAGTCAAAAGCTATGTGAAAGCCCACTTGCAACAGTGCCTCGTCAGTGTGGAGGCATGAGGAGGGTGCATTGTTGAATGTCCAGATATTGTGCCTCGTGGCCCTTCCTGGCACCTCCTCCTTTCTGCCGCTGCTGCCATGCTCGTGCCCACCCAACCACATCTGCTCTTGCCAATGCAAGCATGTTGCTGCCCACCTCACACCCTGCCTCAGACTCTACCACTGCTCATGGATGCTGTGACGCCAGGCACCAAACGCAGAGAGGTACTGGCAAGTTCTCATGGGGCAACCCCCCACCCCTGAGCAGGCTAAGGTGAAATGAGGCAGTGCCAGTCATTGCCAGGTGGGAGCACGTCTTTATGCTACACTAGGGGTCTTAGGATCTAAGGCTTGGTCGGAAAGCAGTGTAGGTCTCCCTCCCCCACTGTGTCTTGGCCCCTCGGGGAGCTGGGGGAGTTGGGTTGGAGAGGGGTCCACTATTCTGGAGCCGTTATCCATGCTAAGTTCAGTACTCACAAATCCTGCGGCCTTTATCCTCTGATCACAGCAAGCCTCTGCCTGACATTCATCTGGAAGTCTCTTGGAAGGAGCAGCTTCTTCCTCTTCTCCCAGCCTTACAGACTTTTAAGACTGTTAAAAAGCACAGGGCCGAGCGGCATGTGGTGTGGTGGTGGTGGAGGCAGAGGATTGCCAGTGGAGTGACAAAGGTGGAGATAAGTGATTTTTTTTCCTTAGTTGCTTCCCTACTCTCCTTTCCTTTTCCTTAGTCTATGGTAGCAGATTTTATTCTTCCTTTTGCTTACTATGGATGCTGCCCCTCATGTTTTTCCTCCCCTTCTTCACCATAAGAGAATCCTGGCTGGTTTGGTAAGAGGAAAAGAGGGGAGAGGCCCTGCAAAAAGAGAAAGGCACGGTTCAAAATAGTAAAAGTTCAGATTAACTCTAGTACCTATATATTGGAGGGTCTATCTGTAGCAAATGAAAAAGTCCCCCTCTCGCCCACAGCCACATTAATAAGGAACTTTGTTACCAAACATTTCAACATCAGCTCTCTTCCTCTATCAAGAGTTGTCGGTGGGATTTGTAGTGTCTAACACTTAGGGAAAGAGGGATGGGCACCTGCAGACAACCATGACCAACCGGACATCATCATGGAGGACTCTTTGCCATCGACTTTGGGTAATGGTCCAAGACATTGGCTCTCACCCGCCTCAATTTATCAGTAACCCCTTTGGAGGTTGACGGCTCAGTGGCATTCCTGTCCAAACAAAGCACTGCTTCCTGGGTTCAGAGTGGACTATTGTCTCAGAAGGATTCTTTTCTCATGATGACCAACGCAATTCAATACTCTCTGGGAGGGACTATCAACATTCAGCTGTCCGGCTCTTCATCATTGCTGGATGTAATGCTGTTTATGCAAAATACATTGCATGGCATCCTAGAAACCGTTGTGACCGCCAGCTCAAACCAGGTTGACCAGTCAACGTATTTGAAAGATATTTGGTCTGAACTTTATAGATTCAACAAGGGTTTGCTACGAGCAAGTTAGGGAATGGTAACTGAGGCACTTTTCCTCAGGGATGCACTGACTTCGAAGGGCTCAGTCTAAATTTCTAAATATCTAAGGCTTGTTAGGAAAAGCCATTGAGTCTTTGCCCCCCTTCCCCCCCTCCCCCATCAAAGTTCTCATCCAGCTACTACCTTTCCCAGGGGTTTAGAGGAATTAAAAGAACAGCAAAACCTCCTGAGCCAAGAGTGGGCAAAGAAAAGAGTGTAAGAATGAAGGCAAAGACAGCACCCCCTCAACAAGAGCACCCCAGTTCTCCCCACATCCTAGCAGCACCTCTGTACAAAGTCTGTAGTTAAGTCTCATGTCAGAAGCTGGCCAATTGCGACCTCCCAGTCTTGAAACGGTCATGCCACTGCACACACAAATATTCCTGTGCCCATCAGGGGAAGGGAAACTAATTCACTAGGTGCTAAAAAGATTAGTAAAGAAACCATCGCTATCGCAGAGAGATTATCCAAGTTTGAACCTGGCCCTTATGTATTACTACTGAATATAATTAGCCGGGGGAAAACAGCCAGATACATTATGCCTCTTGAATCGCTCAAAACTTTGAATATATTCTTGCAAATTCCCTCGCTCTCCAGGATATCCACAAATGAATTAGTCTCTCTGGGGTTCCAGGCCAGGGATCAATGAAGGGAATTATCAAAAGTGACATTTATTTCCCCCTCTATTGCTCTTTTGGTAATGAAGGCAGAAGTTGAACTTGCCAAGGCTGGTTTACACGTCAGTTGTTCCCCTAGAGTGAAATCTAAACCGTCTGACCCAAACTTAGAGGGATCACTCTCTTCTTTTGTAAATATGTATGGCAAGCTAGCCAGTCAGTGAGAGCAGATTACACCCTATCCCTATGACAGACAGCGGCCAATGGATAGGAAGGTATAGCAAGAAGGTCTGACCCCTAAGAATTTAAGGGTGGTACTTGTAAATTGATGGAGCAGAGAGTGGTCCCAGACTGGGAGCAGGGTAATACATTCGTCCCCTTCATGGAGTTTCTTGACATTTGGAAGTGGGAAGACTGGTCCACTGGGCCATAGAGTGAGGAACCGTCTCCCAGTCTGAGTATCCTGAGCTGGAACATACACGTGTTTGAGCGTATTAGGAAGAGCTGTGATCTGGAAAAAAGAATAAAGCATTATCATGTGGTGTAACTTCAGGAGTCTTGGTTGAGAGAGAATAAGACTATAGATGGCATTGTAGTATTGAACAGTAAAGGCTCTAGGTTAGGAGAGGGTAGAGCCTCAGCAGGGGGCCTAATGCTTATATCTACCAAGGTAATTAAGAAGCCACTGAAGGTTATTAATGTGTCCAGAGGTATGCAGCTTTCAGTGGTTGAACTCGGTGTGAGCAACAATGTTTGTAGGTGTTTTTTTATTAATAAATGCATATATACACAGAAAAAAATATCAGACACTGAACGATGTCTGGAGTCTTTTGAGCAATTTTTTTAGGACATCATACAAAAATTCCTGGAACGGATTATAATAATGTCTGGGGATTTTAATGATTGCCTGTATCCTGGCCAGGCAGACATATAGATGTAAGACGTTCTAGACTGTTAAAATATCCCCCCAGTCTTGCTCCCGTCTGGCTCTATCACGCCAGAAGCTAAGCTTTTGAGCCAAAGGCTGGTGAACAATGGTCTGGTTTAGTTGAATGGTTGCTTCAAAAATGATATACCAGCAGCCACAACGTTTTGGCAGGAGCTTCTAGTGGGCTTGATTGATTATATGTTCACCTCGCCTAGCAGTGAGGACTCTTTTCTGACTTCAAAGTGGCAAACTGTGGGTGTAGCGACTATTGGGCCATAATAGCTGTTCTATATTTTCATGAGTCAGAGAAAGGGGAATAGGTACTGCCCTTGGCGGTATCTTACCCCTGGAAGCTCACATCTTGCCTCGACCCCGCCCAACTTCAGCTTTTAGCAGCATATCAATTAATGGAATACACTAAGGTTCTCACTGTGAGTCAAGGAAATAGAATCTTGTGGTTTAATGAGATACTGATTAATGTGATGTATTGCATAAATGTAAACATCCGAAAGGGTGGGTCACAGGTAGCTTGTTATCTCAAAGATAAGGCAAATGAAAAGCCTTAAGAGAGAGACAACCAAGCAAGTCAGTCAGAGCCTCGAAGGTGGTTTAAATTAGTAGTTGGCCAGGGCTAAGTGTCATTATAGACACCTGATCAAAGCCAGTGGGAGGAGATGCTGAAGAATATTCAATCAGGGGCTTGATGAGAGTTCTGGTAATGTAAATTAATCCAGTGTCCCTCGTAGGGGGGGGGGGGCGCTAACATGTATAATTCCTGAGGATACATGGGCAGTGTATTTGGTTGATCTGTATGGGAGCCCTCCTATTTCAGCCATGTTAAATATATTGTCAATAAGAATCCCCCCCACCTGGTTCTCAGTAAGAGAGATAGTGGCAGTAATTGATCAGGTTAAGCTATCGAGCGTCGCAGACCCTGAAATTATCCCAGCAGTGATAATGAAGTCCAATAGTAATTGGTAGGCAAGGGTTTACTCCCTACTCTTCTGCTTGATAGACTCAGCAGACTAATACCCCCTCCCCCATGGAAGGGGTCAATAGTGAAGCCTATATTAAAAAAGGGAAATGGTTCAGATCCCCCACATTATAGAATATCAACATCAATTTAAGCTTTATTTCGACAAAATTGTCATAAAAGCTGCAAGATAAAAATGACATTACAATTGTTTTTAAAAAAAAGAGTGCACGTATACAGCATATTTGATCAGTGTGAACGTTGGTACAGCTAGCTAATCAATTAGCACCTATGGTATAATGTACATATGTCATATTAAAAATATTAATAAAGGGAAAGTAACAATAGTAGATAAGTACTTAATTATCCTAAAAAACAATCAATTTTTCATCATTATGGGTAGGCGGTGATGCAATGCTAAAAAAGGCTTTAAATGTGCTTAATCTGACAACAGGAATTAAAAAAGTAAAGTGCGTGTGCGTAATAATTCTTACAACAATACTGTTGTAGCCTTAAAATCCCTGCTGTCCTGTGTACAATAAAAAGAAAACTGTATCTATCTCGAGAGGACTTTTCCTCTTATAAGCCAGGCTTGACCTAAAAACTTTGCTACACAGCAGGAAAAGTAGGGACTGAAGTCGGACTTAAGAATGCGTAGTGATGTGTAGTGGTCCCATGTGCCAAGCTGCCGGCAAAGCGGTTTCAGCCATTTAGCTCACAATGTTTTATACGCAGAGCAAGCCAACAGTAGGTGAGCAATACTTTCTGTCGGAGCCTTGCAACGTGGACGATTTTTCTTGTTGCTTACAGACCATTTTGCTGTCACTTCACGAACAGGGAGGGATCCATACCTAAAGTGCATATACAGAATTCTATCTCTTGGTGCTTAATTAAGTCAAGGTAGGGCTCATAATGTCGAGTGTGTCTGTGGGAGTAGAATTCTGTTGCCAGTTTGCCCATGGTAGGTCTACTGATCTCTTGTTGGTCCACCCATTCCCAGTATAGGAGTTTAAGTTCCTCTCTCCTTGGAGGTTCCTGACTAGCCCAGCAGCCACAAAGTCATATCGCTGACAGAATTTTCTTAATTTCACGTATCCAGCCTATTTTCCCCCCGGTGTCTAGGCGGGTAATCTCGGTAAGTGCTTCTGCATAGGGAGAGAGTTCAGGGGTCCACCTAATTCGAGCCCAGAAAAGTAAGGGGCATAACCTAGCTACATCTTCTATTGACCGCCTACCCATATCCAGTACCATCAGGGGTAAGGGGGATGTAGTTGGGTGCCATAACTAGGTCTCTTAGAAATGTATGTTCTGACCTACAAATCTCATTTAATTTGTCAAATCCCCAGACTTCTGCTCCGTTAAGGCCAGCACTAACGCCTTTGTGTCATATATTTGGAGGGCTGGCGCTACAGGCCTAGTGTGTGATAGCCAATGTTCCTTTGTTATTGCGCCGGCCACGCGTTTGTGTACCATCAGCATCTTACCTAGGTGGGGTCTCCAAGACAAACCTAGATCATCAAATGTGTCGACCTTTTCAAGGGGAATCCCACCTAGGAGAGGGCCATTCCTGCATGATCTATGGCAGTTAAAGGCCATAAATTTGGTTTTGGCGCTATTTATGACCAATACCCGATTGTCACAGAAGAGTTGGAATCTGTCAATTAGGCGCTGTAACCATGTTGGGGTCTTAGATATCAACAACATGTTGTCCGCAAGCAACAGAGTTGGTATCTGTTTTTTAAAAACATTTATTTATGAATTTTCATCATATACAGGAATCTATTACACTGTCAAATATTCAAAACAAAAACAGCATATTCAGACAGCACCGGTAGCTTAAATCCAGCGGTCATTCTATACTCGCTTGTCATTTTGCAACCCCGGTGGAAACATTAGGTGAACCAGACCCAGTCCGTATTTTTCCATCATAGGATTGTGCCGGTACATGAGGGCCCATCCCCATCACATCTGGAGTAGTACGAAAAACACATTTCGGCAAATTATCAACCTCACCGCTTCTCAAACCTTAGCTCTGTCCCACTCACCCACCTCTCACGCATCCCTTCAATATCATATATCAAAACAAAAAAGGGAAACATTGCATTGGATCACAAAGAGCATCCCGCTGCGGTCAGCAGACATTCAGCCGGTCCCTGCGGCAGTGGATCTGACCCATCGGAATCTCGCAAGAGCAGATAACTTTGCAGTGGTCCCCATATATCCTTAGGTCTGGAAGCTCTTGGCAGTAGTTCAGCATACACAGTCAATTTCTCCTGGCAGTATAGTAAATCTTCCAGCCAATCTTTGAATTTCGGGGCACATCCCTGTCCCCACCTGCATGCCACCCTACGCTTAGCCAGCCAAAACGCAATATCAAGAAATTTACGACATGTCCTAGGTATTTGTGCAGTATACCCCAACAGGGCCATCAGTGGATCTCTCCCCAACGTAATATTTGGCATTTTCTCAAGCGCCTCAAAGACCTGTCCCCAGAACTCCTGCACCCCTGGACATTCCCATGCTAGGTGTATGATGCCAGCCCCCTGTCGTCGACACCGCCCACAGTTATCATTATCAGCCAGTTTATGCCTATTTTTTAGCAGGTGTGTAATACATGTGATGCATGTATTTATAATGTATTACGCGCAATCTACAGCTGGTGGAAATGCGTGATGTTTGGAGACAGCAGTAGTCCCAGTGGTCATCAGTCACCTCCCTCCCCAACTCTGCAGTCCAGTGTGTGCAAGCTGGAGTGCTAACCCCCTGTTGCTGTTGGCGTACACTTTTATAAAGCATAGAAAGGGGGAGTTAAGAATGACGGTAAGTCGATGCCATGCATCGACCGTTCCTGTGACTGTTGTGGGTGGTTCTGTACGTGAGCGAGCGGGTGAGTATATGACCCCGGCCAGAGGAATGGGTTCTGCGAGCCAGTCCTGCGCCGCCACCTGTTGCATGTAGCGGGGGGGATTTATCCAATAGTAAGCATAATGTGCTTGTGCACACAGAAAGTATACCTCAAAGTCTGGAACATCAAATCTGCCCTGAGCGTATGGCCTCGTGAACATGGACCACTGAAGCCTTGGTTGCTTGCCTCCCCACATTAATCTAACCAATTCAGTGCGAAGCGTCTTAAAAAAATAAGCTTCAGGGTGGTAGAGTAGAGTTGGTATCTTTTTACCCCGATGGGTGGGCAAGTCTGCTGGCTCATCCAGGAGGAAATCCAATACCCCATTCACATATAGGGAGAACAGGGTTGGGGCCAGAACACAGCCCTGTATGACTCCTCTATTAACATTGATGCGCTCTGTTAATTGTCTCTGTTACCCCCACCTGACCTGCGCAAAGTTCCCATCATTGAGCCTGACCAATAGATTAAGGACAAAAGAGGGGATGCCCATTTCGCCGAGTGTTGCCCATAACCTGGATCTAGTAACCAGGTCAAAGGCAGTCTTCAGATCGTGGAATGCAAGGTAGAGATTGCCTTTGCCTAGCACCATGAGCTTCCAGTAAATTAAAAGGAATCTGAACACTTGGTCCATTGTCAAAGTATTTGACCTAAAACCAGCCTGAAACTGGGAAAGGATGTCCTCATCTTCAGACCATGATTGTATCCTATGCAGAAGCATCTGGCCAAAGACCTTCTGCATAGTATCAATCAGACTTATTGGTCTGTAATTGGTGGGATCATCCCTTGCTCCCTTTTTAGGTCTCGTCTGAGACAGCGCTTTAGCGCTGCTCTGGCGAGACTTATAGTAAGCGAGTTTTGGAAGTGCAAACGAGTGCTTTCAGGCCTCCAAATACAGTGCATGTTCGCCGGGCGCGCGCACCATTTGGAGGCCTGAAAGCACTCGTTTGCTTTCACTTTCGCAGGCCGCACGGTGATCGCGATTGCGATCAGTTTCACACAGCGCGCGCACCATTTGGCAGCCTACGTGTACATTTCGCTGGCGCTTTGATGTTCTCAGTGAGCCGCGCGGCCACTGCGAACATCAAAGCGCCCGCGAAATGTACACCCCATTTGCCACCCCCTCCCTTATCCCACTTCCACTTATCTCCTTTCCGTGGAACGAGTTGCATTTCTCTGCGCTTCAAATTACATCGAATATTGTTCTCAGTTTTCATCCTTGCCGTGGCATGGGCATGGAGCGGGCGAATCCACAGCAACATCCGCTCCCTAGTTAAGTTTTCCGAGTACTTCCCTAATAACGGCCTTCTTCGGGTTGACAAAGAACCGTCGGGTTCAAATCCTTTCTCGGTGTCAAATCCCTGACCTGCAAGAGGTGTCTGATTTTGGGTGATGCGTTTCCCTCTGGAACAAACGCATTCTAGTTTGACTGGAACAATTCCGGCAGCACTTTCTGCAACTAAAGAATTCTGCTAGAATATGGCTATAAATTCTATAATCCTTATTTAACATCGATGAAGGTCTGCACGCCATCCTGCCAGGTGCACCCACAGTGATTTTAGATACAGGGTCGATCAAGGCTTCACTAGTGGTGTTGGCATGGTGACATTCTGAACCGTAACTTCAGACACTGTCAGAAGTCTTAGGGCCAGTTGAGTGATATGTGCTTTAAAAAAAAACCTGTGTCAAGCAGTAATGATTCCCCATACTTCTCAGAGGTTCACCCAGTCTCTGACGTCAATGGGCCTTTCACAGTCCTTGAAACATTGCCAGGGCCTGTCTTTCAATTACACATGACCGTTTATAACCAACTCTGTGGAAAACATAGCAACAAAACATCCTATTTTCAAGGAGCATGGCCGCTTTGATGTGATCGCGTTTTTTTTCTCCGCCCCTTTCAGCGGCTGCTGTTTCTGAAGCGAGTTGGGGAGTTCGCAGGCATATCGACATACTCGATAAAGGATAAGGATTGCACGTGTCCCCCAGTTCCCTAAAGTGTGGATTATACGTTTATTTCCATTATAGCTGTAGAGCGAGAAGAGCGATTATTCCCTTTTAAGGTTCAGCCGTGATATACTGCAGACTCAGTCTTATAACAAAAAGAACATTCGGGAGATATTGAGTCTTTCACGTTATCATTTCTTTATTTATTTTAACAGGGAATATGCGTTAAGTAACTGCGGCGAAAGTGTCAGTCAGTTGCTAGGATGGAAACCTGTCAGTCGCCCTGGAACCTCCAGAGGTGAATCACATGTGGCCCGTGCTACGTTCCCTTTGTTTTGCCCTCACTCACAGATGTTGACGATGTTGACTGTTTCTCCGTGCCAGAAACCTACACTCGAGCAAATAAAAGCTAGATACACTGAAAACAAGCACCGGCAAAGCCAATAGGTCGGGCGTTGTCCTCCAGCCTTTTGGCAATACTTATTTTTCCATGACTTTTGCAAAACTTTATTGTTTTGGATGCTGCCAGGCTTTTTGTCAATCTAAAACAACAAGCATTTGCAATGCAATAGGGCTCGCATTAATAGGAGTTTGAGCTATTGGCATTGTAAATGACAATGCTTTTTATTTAAGTTTGGTTTGTTTAACACATAAATAAAAGGCACTGTCATTTATAATGCCAATAGCTCAAACTCGTATAACTGCGAGACCTATTGCATTGCAAATGCTTGTTATATATGGGGACCACTTTGGCGGACTTCCATGACGTTGGGACCGGTGCTCCATCAGCTATAGCATTTACTAGCAGTAAAATGTAGCATGTCCAGGGGCTGGGGTCAGCCAGGAATAGGTCACCAGGCAGGCCATCCGGGCCTGCAGCCTTTGAGGGGACAATTTTATTTATTGCGGCTTCCACCACCATGAAGGTAAAGTACTCCTCCTCTACTATATGCCCATTTGGCCCAGCTGATTCCCCTTCCGTACTAGCGCCTGCTGCTGAATAAAGCCCTTTAAATTGGTTATACCAAGTCTAGCTAGTGATATGATTCAGGGGTGGGAGTGCACCTGTCCTGCTTCCCCAGGTAGCCAATTTCCAAAACAAATGATGGTCCTTGGATGAGCAAGCATCTTTCAGTTGCTCCCAACGTGATACATCCCAGTTGGCCTTTGTCTCACACTGGGCTGCTTTATAGGAGTTTCTGGCAGCTTTTATATGCATTTTGTTTTTCTCTTTGATGGTTTTCCTCAGGGACGATCTTTTCTCCCTGCAATCTTTATTGTACCAAGGAAATGGGTCCTTGGTAGAATTGCTTAGTTTTTTCTTCTGGTTTGGAACCTGAAAGTATGCACTGATTTGATTAACTGTCTGCATATGGGCCGTAGGTATGTCTATTGATCTTAATACACTACATGCTGCATCTTGGAGCTTGGCCGTGCCAATTGTCAATTCATGTTTGATGCCGGCAATCTTTGCCTTGCTCAAGGCTACCCTTTTCCATTTCAATAACCTTTTGCAATTTGATGGAACTATATCTCTGGTGACTGTCTGGGGTGAGTGTTCTGCTGGTAATAATTTGCCTCCCAAAGGGGTTTCAAGGTTAGGCAGAGAGGATTGTGATCACTCTCTGTGGTTGAACCCACAAGCATATCGATCAAATGCCCCAACAGTTTAACATCGAGAAGCATGTAATCAATCCTGGACGGGCAGCCAACTCTATTGTAGGTGTTAGCACCATGCTTATCAGATGGTGACCTACTGTTGATTGCCCTTAAACCATACTCCATAGTGATAGCGTTCAATTGGAGTACCTGTGTCCATCTTTTTACTAAAGGAAGGTCAAGTTGAGGTACTGCCCACCTGCTATCTTGATCTTCTATTCCTATTAATTCCTCTGTGGTCAGGGGTTCATAGGTGCAATTAAAATCTCCTGTGGCTATTACTCTTGTGTGAAGTGAGCACTTATCTAGACATTTGTCTAATACTGAGATAGTAGTCGAGGGCCTGCCTCCCTTTGTCCCTCTTGCATAAAAATTAGAGAGCTCAATTTGGGGTCCACCCCTAGGTCCCCCAATGTTTAGCCATAGGATATCTGGGCTTGAACTTGTTTGGAGAGTAATGCGGCAATCAAGTGCAATACGTATCCAAACAATCAGGCCCCCTGAAGGACGCCCTCTCCCTGCTGTAATTGCGAGTGTATAAAAACAAGTGTAACCGGCTTTGTGTCGAGGAACCAAACTCCACGTCTCCTGAAAGATGCAAATGTCAAAATCTCCTACAAATTCATCCCAGTGGGGAAGTGGAAGTTTGTTATTTAGTCCGGCCACATTCCATGACACAATCTTCATCTATGTGTGGGACCTGTGGTGGTGCTTTGTGTAGAATTGGGGATGTTAATTTGCAAAGGAGCTGGAGTTGGTGATACTTGGTGCATGTGAAAATCGGAGGCTAGTTCATCATCTGGATAGAAAGGTGATCCTCTAGTACCAGTTTGGCATTGGGAACTTTGCCTTTGCATAGTGTAGTTTGGAAGATTAGAAGAGGTCCGGATAGCTGGTTCTTGTAATCAGTCATTAGACTCCAGGGAAGAGGTACCTGCTAGAAGTATTAATGCCTGTGTGGTTTGTGTTCTGACCAACTCATGTGTGGGAAGATGCCTAAATTGAATAGACGACCCCTCAGGGGTACAAGAACAGAAACCTAGAGCAAGGAGGTTTTCTGCCATCTCGGTTTCCTTTAGGGTAATCTCGATGTTATTCAGTTGATTAATTGGGGAGGGGCATCTCCGTGCTCTTAGAATGTAATCTCGGATCACTTATCGACATCCCCTGACATGACGTAACCTGTGGGTCACCTTATTAATTAGGGATTCCTTACTCTCGTGGACATTCTTGGTATTAATTTTCGGGACATTGGTCATGTAATTTTTTTGGGTTTGTGACCAGTTAATATTGGCCCTAGCAGCTGGAGGGGGCAATTGATCTCGATTTTCATGGATAAGGGGTTGAGTCTGTTGTGGCTGGGCAATATGTCTAATTGCGGGGTTCTGTGGATTTGCTAACCTTTTAAGCTTGTCTTGTATAGAAATATTAGGTCTACTTATGCTCCGAGCCGAGGATTCATTAGGGGCATAACTTCGTGCTAGAGAAGCGAAGGTAGCTAATTGCTGAGAGTTGGAGTCATGGAAAATACATATTTTGCCAGAGAGTACTGGATCTTGTGGCTTGAGGTCATTATTGATGGACTGTGAATGGTGAACCTGTACAGGGATATCATATTCTTTACGAGGCAGGTCCAATTTTACTAATGTTTTAACTAAGGTGGTAAGAATCTCTATCATACTTTTCAATATGCTGATCTCCGTTCTCAGTTTGTTTATAATGAGGGGGTATCCATGGGCTCTGTTTTATCCTATGTACAAATTGTCCCGGTAATGCCAACCGACCCAAGGGATGTTATGTTGTTATGTTATGTTATGTTACTAGGTATTTGTTAAGCGCGCGGCTACTCCCAGAAGTGTCCCGGCGCGGATGGCAGTGAGGGTACGTTATCACTATGCTCATCACGGACCCCTTGGAGAGGTAAAAATCTATTTGTACAGGGGATTGCAAGTTCTTGCCCTTGTTCCAGTTGGGGTGTGCTTGGGCGGGAGGAGCTTGCTTTTTTGATTTAATAGGTGCCCTCTTGGGGGGTGGCTTTTGGAACATTATTGGGATGACCGGGGGCTGGTTATTCTTGAGCTTAGAGAGGATCTATCAGCCTAGTCCCTCGGTATTAGGGGTATCGATTGATTGCCCTCTAAGATGTCTTTACACTCATTTATTAGAGTGTCTACCTGTCCAGGACACAATTGCTACCCGAGTGTTTTAGAGTCTTCCTCACGGCAGATGATAGCAAATGCAGGCAGCGCTGGCTGTTCCCCTCACGGCAAGCCGATGTTGGCAGCCCCCTCACGACTGCCCGAGCTTTGCTACCGGCATCCCACGCTGCAGGAGGCTGGCAGAGATTTTATCGCACCTCCAGGTGCGGCTCGCCGCATCACAGCAGGTGTCAAAATGGGGTCGCGGTTCATGTTGGCCATACCCCTCACGCAGATGATAGCAAATGCAGGTGGTGCTAGCTGTTCCGCTCGCGGCAAGGCGATGTTGGTGGCCCTCTCTTGACTGCTTCGAGCGTTGCTACCGGTGTCCCGTACTGAGGGAGGCTGGCAGAGATTTTATCGTGCCTCCAGGCGCGGGTCGCCGCATCACAGCAGGCGTCAAAATGGGGGTTGCTGGGGGATGTGGTTCAAATTGGCCATCCCCCTCACGGCAGATGATAGCAAAGGCAGCGCTGGGCGTTCCCCTCACAACAAGGTGATGTTGGCGGCCCCCTCACGACTGCCCCGAGCATTGCTTCCAGATTTTATCGTGTCTCCAGGCGTGGGTCGCCGCGTCACAGCAGGCATCAAAACGGGGGTCTGTCCTTTAATAGGAATTTAAAATGGGACACAACCAGAAGTACATGCTGCATGCCAGTTGCCTGGTCAAAGGCAATTGGAAATACGGAGGCCTAGCCCTCACCCCCCTAATGAAAGCTTATGAAGAGAAAATACCCCCTTTGGGGCCGTATGGAGATGAAGTTCTTGCCCTCAACCGCTATTGCAATTGGGATCTGTGGGAAGGGGCAGATATCAGAAGGTTTTTGGCATTGCCTTCAGGTACTATGGTCCAGGATATAAGGAAGGAACTGAGCCTGATCCCCTAGAACCTGATCTCCTGGAACCTGTTGGGATATTCCTGGTTCCTAAGTTTTTTTAACAAGCTTTCAGTGGATAGAGAATGCCCCAAAGGTGTCTAAACTGTGTTTGCATGAGATCCAAGGCAGCGAAAGAAGGTGAGAAAGGGAAGCTATGACAAGCCTAAAGGATCTAAAAAACATATGCATTTAGGCGAGGTACAATTGTAGCTTGGTCCCCTTTTCCTTGTAAACTTGCTCTGAAAGAATCTGCTGGAAATATTGCCAAGTCTTTTGGCTTGGCTTATCTGAGGGAGAAGCCTTCCATCAGCTTCTTACTAAGCAGCCTAGCGGCATATGTATCAAGCAATATTGCGTTCGCAAACACTGTGAATCGCAAAAAAACAGTATTTGCGACCGCAAAATAGACTTGTCCTATGTATGACATAGGTTCGCTATGCAAAATAGTTATTCGCAAAATTTGCGAATACCTATTTTGCGAGGCCCGAAAACTGCAAATTTTCACAGCAAAATTGCAAACTGCGATACTCATCCTGCGATAATCGCAAATAGAGAAATCGCAAAATGCGAATTCGCAAATCAATGTATGAAAAAATAGCAAATTGCGAATCCGTGAGATTCGCAATTTTGCACATAGATTTTACCACCAACTCAAGGCAGGTGGTAACCAGGTGTAACCTCTTTAAACAAGCCCAGAATGCAACAGGGACTTCCACAATGGCAGCGCTGTATGTGATAGCCAGGAGGATGCAAATTCAGGCTGCAGCACAGAGAAGGAGGCGACAGGAACGGATCTTCAGAGTGCGCATCACATTGTTCCAGCAGACTGATGTGGAGATCCATGAGAAGTATAGGCTGGACTCAGCCACCATTATGGACCTGATAGAAGAGCTGAAACCTCTGCTGGAACACCCAACAAGCAGGACTCAAACAATTCCAACGCATGTGCAGGTCCTGTGCTCACTGCACTTCCTGGCATCAGGGAGTTTTCAAGGGGTGATAGCAGCAGCAGGTGAGGTCTCCCAGAGTTGCCTGTCGTGCTTCTTCCATGCATTCTTGGATGCAGTGGTAGAGAGGCTACATCATCACATACAATTCCCCAGCACACAACAGGCATTACAGCAAACAAAACAGAACTTTTACCAGAGTGCACAATTCCCCCATGTAATTGGCTGCATAGATGGAACCCATGTAGCCCTCTCACCCCCATCAAACAATAAATATGTATACAGGAACCACAAATCTTATCATTCACTAAACATACAGGTCATCTGCAATGCCAAATATATCATCAACGATATATTGTAGCGAAATACCCAGGCAGTACTCACGACTCATTTATCTTCAGACATAGTCGGATATACAGACGTCTCAATGCTGGCTAGTTTGGTGAGGGCTACCTGCTAGGTAAATGCATGTCAAACATTTTAACATACAGTTAATGTCTGAGGTGGGAGGACAGTAATTTGCCGTTTGTCTTCCATCTTGTAGGAGACAGTGCATATGCAGTGCGGGACTTCATCCTGACACCATACCTCAACCAGCCAATGCAAGGGAGAGGAGATTTAATCGCACACACAAATCTACGCCCTGTGTAATTGAGCAGACATTTGGGATACTGAAGAGCCGGTTCTGCTGCCTACATAGGTGCGGAGGAGCACTACAATACAGCCCAGAGACCTGCTGCAAGATTGTGGCTACTTGTGCCATGCTCCACAACATAGCTACGAATAAAGGCATTCCAGTAGAACTTACTGATTCAGATGCTTCTGAGGATGAGGGCCTAGGTCCATCTTGCAGATCAGCAGGTGGAGTTGGGGCAGCTGCCGGAAGACAGAGACGTGATGAGATCACACTAAACTAGTTCTAGGTGAGAAATGATGACACAACGCAAAAGATGTTTTTGTGCATGCCTGGTTTAATCAAACCTTTAGCATCAGCATAATTTTAGTCACACAGCCTGACAGACACATCATGAATGTCACTAGATGTTGCACATGTTATGGCTACAGTGCAGGTATGTAGGCGAGACCCAAGTCCAGATGCAATGGGTTGCTTCACCCATTAGCTATCCTCAGTGATGGCAGTTCATTTTTTACAGGAACGGCCTGCTGTCGCACGCTCAGGGTGTTGACTGCTCTCCCTGGACTCATCAGGTGTTGTGCCCTGTCTCCCACTGCGCCCTCTGGTTTTAGGAACTGGTGGGGTTATGCTGCTCCTTCTTGACAGCTCCTTGCTATCCTCTGAGCCCAGGAGTCCTGTGCCACCTATGGTGGCTGTCTGCAGCTGTTCCACGGTGGTCGTGACCTGCACCAGGCCTTTGGCCACATCCTGGCAGCAGTGGGCCATCTCAACTTGCATGGTCAATGAGCGACATGACAGCAGGGACGTGGCAGTACACAGGCGGTTCACTGCCTTGCTGTAGGTGTCCAAACGGCTGTAGAGATGTTATCTCCCCCCCGTCTGGCTGCCTGCTCTTGCTTCATTGTGGCACACAATTCTCTGATCGCACCTGTAATTTCCTTTATGCCCTCCTTCATGTCACTAAGGTTGTGGTTTACTGAGACAAGCTGCCAGTGTAATGACCGCATCGATCTTGTTTGCAGACACTGTATCTTCACCATGCTGCCTTCCAGTCCAGCAAACACTGTGTGTTCCTCATCTGCGGCAGCGCTGGTGCTTGCCCTTGGCCTGCGTCTCACAGATCTTTCCTCCCTATGGTGCAGAGTGGGCTGTTCCTGGACCTGTGCTGCATACTGGCCTGGCTCAAGCTGGGCAGCATCCTCCCCTACGGACTGTGTTTCTGCCTCTAACAATAGCAGTGGGGGCACAATGTTAAGCTTTCTTTGTAGGACTGGTATGGTCAGTGTTGTTTCCTCAGTGTCCTCCTGCCCAGCCTGCTCTTCCGTACGTGTGGCCTCCTCAGCTCCTGCACTGTCATCCTGTGTATCAGGTGGTGCTGTGAATGAAAAGGCACATTTTAATTTTGTGTTATGCTCAGCATTGCTCACTTAATAAAGTGTTCTTATTTTGCGTGAGCTAGTTGCTGTCTAGCGTTTTTTGCCTTTACTGATTTACTCATACTGCTTCTACATTGCTGTGTCTCATTGCTCCACTGTATGATGCATCTGACTACATCTTCCATGATGCATTGCTGTGTGTGCTGGAAAAAGTGTACTGGAATAGCATATGTACTCTGTAGTTGGTGCATTCTGAGTGTGTGATTGGGATAGTGATGTGTGAGGCATGATTTGGCATGCATCTTACCTTGTCTGGTGTTTGCAGGGTCGGAGCTGTCAATGGCAGCCACACCACTGGCTCTCGGGCTGAAGGGTGGACTCCACCAACTCCTAGAGGGGTGTAGACTCTGTTGCAGTTGGTATTCCCCCACCAGTGTTCTTAGCCTCTGCCAGCCTGGTTGCCACCTTGTCCTTGGACCTGGAGCGCATATCGTACCATCGCTTGTGCAGGTCCTTCACAGTGCGCTGGGTCACACCAATGGTATTTACCTTTGCCTGGATGTCCAGCCATATTTTCCTCTTTCTTGACTCCGGGACGTGGAGTGATTTCTTTCCAAATAACAACTCATGGCTGTGTATATTTCCTCTGTTAGCACCTCCTGCTCCCTCTCGCTGAACTTCTGCTTTCTTTTTCTCCCAGCCTCCTCCTTGTCCTTCTCTTTCTCCTGGGGATCCATTGGAAATGGTTGCAAAGGCAGTACTCAGTTATCTGCCTCTCCTCCCAGCCTCTGACTCAGCCTCAGGCAATCAGGTGCAGCATGGGCAGTCACACTTCCTGGGTGTGATGCCATCAAGCTGTCCCTGAATTGCAGATTCTCTATTTTAGAGGTTCTTTATTTGCGATTTCGCAAATAAGGAATCGCTATTTGCGGGGTCAGAGTGAATTTCTACGAATTTTTGGGAATCGCAAATTAATTGCGATTTTTTATTTACACCGCGGTTTACAAATACAAAATTTCATACATATGCCCCTAAGCCCTTGACACGTTTTCCCTTATCTGGCTCAGATACCCTACCCCAGATTAGGGAAAGACATTTTAAAGGTAAGAGTGGGGGGCAACCCAATTTTCTCGGTCCACAACTTGTGTAAGGTATTTCGAGATGGCAATGGTTTCTGCACTTTCCACCTGAATGTAAAATGCTCCTTGTATTAAGCACTCAGGGATTGTGTTTTTTTTCACTCCTACTTTTATTAAGTTTGTGAGATCCTTGTTTCTATAGTATAGAACATTACAAAGGTTGGAGGCGATAGGGGGCTGAGCTTGCCTGGCCTTAAGATGGCCGCACAGTAGGCGAGCTCTGTAAACCGTCAGAACAATCCAACAGGAATCCTTGTCATCCATTAATGATCAATACTCTAAGGAGGTGTACCGACTAGCGCTAGGCAGCCGCTGCCGAAAGATGCCCTTGCGAGCACAAGCCACTCTTTGAAGCGGTGTTACTTGGCGAAGCTACCTGTTGCCGAGGGTTGCTCATTGTCGATCTGACCGTGAGCGGTGACTGATCCAGGCGCTCATTGTGCCGGCATGTGTGGTGGGGCCACAAATTCAACATTACCGGCAGCCGCTCTGGTGTCTGCGACTGAGGTGCGTCGCCGGGCCGTGACATACGATGCCCAAAAGTGATAGGACGCGGCGGGCCAGGCTGGGGCCTGTCTGGGGCCTGTCTGCGGTGGGATTCATATGAGAACGCCCTGGACGAGCAGTGGAGACCTGGCAGCTGCTGTTGCGGGAGGACTTGCTGATGGTGACTGAGTGATTTGCATTCTCTGCTGCCCAGAGGAAGGGAGGGGCCTTCAGACACACTCAACGTGGTGCCCTCCTGCCTGACACTTGCATAGGGAGCAGCCTGCATCTGGGACACTGGTTTCTCCCCGGTGGTGATCTTGCATTCGAACACAAAGATGGGACTGGACTTGTAGCAGGTGGGCAGCAATTGTGTTGCCTGGGCTGAACTTCACGAAAGGGTGAGCGCTCCCCTTGCTGGTTTAAGTTTACCCCTGAATACTGGCAATAACAGTGATTGAGGAGATTCACAGGGCTTGGAACCTGGGTGCCAGTGGGAGGCAAAGCCCATGTGGATTGAGGCTGCGCAGTGAGGTATGCCTATTTGCTGATCACCCACCTTATGCCTGCACTGCAGATACAAAATTCAGAAAGCACCTGGAGGGGTGAATACTGCTTCCTGGGATAGGTGCTGACGGGGTGTGCCGAACACTGGTACAGGCCATGATCGTTCACAATATTCAAGAGAAAAGATGGGGATGTCCAATAAGACACAGTCTAAATTGCAATTTGAACGTAAATCTGCTAGGACCAGAGATGGAGATGTAGAGACTGAGATGGAAGAAAAGGTGCCTCGGGAACGGAATTGAGGGGTGACTTATGCAAAATATTGAAAACGATGCAGCAGAGCCTCTCCACAATTGATGATAAACTTGACTCTCTCTCGTTCCCCATGGATCGCAAGATGGAATGTTTAGATAAACATGCCGAAAGAATTGACATGGTGGAGCGCAGAGTTTCAGAAGCTGAAGATCAACAAGTAGAAACCACAAATTCATAGAAGCAAATTGGCAAGCTACTGGGCATGCTGCAATTCAAAGTTGAGGACTTGAAGCGCATTTTAGACGCAACAATCTACTGCATAGTGAGCCTGACGGAATCCACATCGACAGGCAATATGGAACTGTTTGTGGAAAAGTTACTAACAACACTACTGGGCAGAGACACTTTTTCAACAATGTTTGTTGTGGAGCGGGCTCATCGTTCCTTGATGCCTAGCATGACCTCGGGGGCACCCCTGCGCCCACTCATAGCCAGAATACTAAATGACAGGGACAAGGATGCAGCTTTGCGAAAAGCAAGGGAGTGCCGAGATATCCCTTTATCCGGATTTTACTCCAAAGGTACAAGAGGCAAGACTATTTTGCTCCCTTGAAACGGAAGCTGCGAGACCTAAAAATCGACTATGCAATGCTTTACCCGGCCCACCTAAAGGTCACACTAGATAACAATTCCAAGATATATTCGAACCCTAGCAGCCTACAGCAGGCTCTCAAGACCTACACCAAGGCCAGGCCCAACAGACAGACCAACGAAGCAGACAATCTTAGCTCTAGCACACTGGATCAGCAAGATTGATGGAACCGCAGCTCCTTCTATGTTTGTACAATCGCCACTGGTACTAATAGTCAGCAGGTAGCTAGCGGATTGCATTGTTAACTGTATAATTTCATACCAATGACAGCATCATAGACTGTCTAATGCAACAATTCTAACACATTTTTGTGTCAACAGGAGGGAGTACTTAAAAGTACAAGCACAGGGTGACCGTCCATACGTGACAGAATACAGACGTGTAATATATGGTGTTTAGGTCCTTGTACCCTCATAGTAAATGTTTAATCTAAAGTGAAGGCAATGGATATGCGACATAAGTGTATTTGATGGTTAAGGTGAAACCGGAGCTCTAATAAATTGTCGGGCATTCACCGCCCCCATGTGTAACACACACCTTAATTGGAGGGATAGTTGGGATATTCAAAGGGGTTGTGCGAGGGTGGGTTAAAAAAAGCATGTCAGAGTTCAGGAGGCATGTTGTGGGAGGGGGAAGGGGGCATGTTATTCATGCAATTGTGTTGTAGAAGTATCCCTGTTGATATGATTAAGAATGACTCGAGAAGCAACAAAGTCACAGTGATAGTAGTTACATATTATGAGTGGGAATGACAACTGTATTCACTCATCGGGCCCTTTTCGTGCTTCACTGAATTTTTTAACATGGAATGTTAGATGCCTTAATGATCCGCGAAAAATACGCAACGTGGTAGCATACTTTCATAGACACCAAATAGACATAGCAATATTGCAGGAAACCCATCTCACACCTCACATGGGCTTATTAAGGCAGAGAAGAATGAAATGGGTATGTGTGGTAGCTAGATTCACATCACACGCATGAAGAGTATTGGTTTGGGTGAGACAGGGCTCCAACATTAAATACAAGCATTAGATATTGACCCCAGGATAGATATATAGTTGCACACTGCCGCAAGGAAACCTTCAATGTACATCTGGTGGGGATTTACAGACCTAATTATGATGACCCCCAATTTTATCGAGCACTACATAACAAAATTGCCACATATACGGCGATGCCTACACCTTGGGGGCGGGGGCGATTTTAACTGTGTACAATCCCCTGAACTAGATTGGTTAAGAGGTCCAGCATGACAACTTTCATCTGCAGCTTAGGCCATAGCTGTAATAGCTGAGGTAGATGGATTAGTAGATGTATGGCGCTATCGCTCCCCCAAGGCAGAGAGTACACTCATTACTCCTCAGTCTATGACATACATATGCACATTGACTACTGGTATGCTACACAAGACCTGGTCCCATTCATAGTGATATGAGCACTTACTGCGCACATATTCAGATCACTCCCCTGTTAGATTACAAATAAAAATAGATGAGATATTGCACAGGGTTCCTGCATGGTGTCTTCTACAGTATTCATTGCTAGACACGGTATTCAGAGACGACCTCTCACAGGAGATAGACCACTACTTTAAAAGCAGCATTGGTAGAGTCCCCAGGATGGCCACTATTTGGGAAGTGTTTAAGATTTGTATTGAATTGAATTGAATTTAAAACTTATATAGTGCATGCTGTCACCCTACGGGTATCCTGGCGCTTGTCTTGAAAATAGCCACTCCAACAGCAGAACCGATTTATCAGTGGGAAAGTCTAGTGTTATCCCTTGGGAACAACCAGGTTTTCAGACTCTTCCTAAAGCAGGTCAGAGAACCGGCCTGTCTAAGACTCTGAGGCAGCTCATTCCATAGACGTGCAGCAGCCACACCAAAAGCTCTCCCCCCCCCCATCCTGGATCTCTAAAATCTGTTGATCTTTATCAGATTTACACTCGAGGAGCGAAGCTGCCTCTTGGGGTTTTACCAGGTGAACCGCTCTTGCAGGGGAACTGGACCCAGGTCATGTACTGCTTTGTACACTATACAAAGAGATTTGAAGCAGATTCTCTCCTTAATAGGCAGCCAATGCAGGTCTCTCAGGGCCAGTGTCGTAGAAGACCTGCGCTGTCTAATTTGCTGCCATGGACTGGACTCTCTGCAACCCCTGCATAATGTATTGCGGTGCCCCCAAATACAGGGAGCTGCAGTAGTCCAGCCTACTCAAAATTATACTCGTTACTACAAGGGATCGAGTATCATTTGGCAGTAATGGAAGAACCTTCCATAGCATGCGTAGCAGGGAGCTACAGAAACTAGCAGTTTTATTGGCCTGTGATTCCATTTGGAGATTTTTATCCACCAGGACCCCTAAATTACGCACCATTTTAGCTGGCGTCAGGGATTCATCCTCGGGGGTGAGCTTGAACTCCACCAGTAGATGTCGGGACATTCTAGTAGCGGGGCAGTACACCACCTCTGTCTTCCCCCCATTGAATTGTAAGGAATTTTTTATGAGCCAACTAGCAGTCTGACACATACACTCCTGGAACATATCCATAGACAGCGCTTGTTTCCCTTCCAGGGAAAACAGCAGTTGAGTGGCATCTGCATAGTTGACCAGGTCGATTCCATAAGATTTAACAGTGGGGAACAGAGGGCGCAAATATATATTAAAAAGAATGGGGCTGATCGCAGAGCCCTGCGGCACCCCGTGGTGTACTAGAGACTTGCCAGAGGTGAACGGCATCATGGACACAGCCTGTTGTCTTCCTGACAAGTAGGATTGTAGCCACTGCAAGGCCCGTCCTTTGACCCCTATGTTTTTCAATCTTTCCACCAGCACTGTATGGCTCACCATATCGAATATGGCTGACATGTCCAATAACACTAGGACAGCGGAATCCCCATTGTCAGCACGCATTCGTAATCTATCCATTACAGTTGCCAAGGCAGTCTCAGTACCATGGCTTGGACGGAAACCAAATTGGTCCCTCGAGATAGCATGACAGGGTTTTGCTAACTGCCCTTTCTAAAATTTTGATCAGGTTTGGCAGGAGGGAGATTGGTCTAAAATTAGCTGGAATTGTAGGGTCCAGGGATGTTTTTTTAAGCAAGGGGGTCACCACTGCCTGCTTCCATGCCTCTGGCACCTCTCCTTCCTCTAAGGACTGACAGCAAATTTGCCGCAGCCAGGGGAGGATTTCTTGCCCAAATGTTTTCCATATTTTATATGGAAGAGGATCTAATGGGGACCCCGAAGAGACACTTTGGCCAAGATGGTTAAAGGACTCCTCTGAAGGAGCTTGAAAGTATTCCAGGGAGATATCTACCTGGGGTCCTTCATCTGGCTTCCAGGATGAATCATCCTGGCCACTGATGTTATTAGGATGAAGAGCTCCAATGATTTTAATTATTTTTTCTTAAAAAAATACAGCAATCTCATCACAGAGTTTCTGTGATGTGACCACCTCATTGCTCGTACAGGTTGGAGTGGAGAGTTCCCTAAAGATGTTAAAAAGTGCCTTTGTGCTATTTGGTGCTTGCAGAATAGATTTGGCATAGAAGTCTGCCTTGGCCCTGGAAATGGACCCCTTGTATTGGGCCTGTACTAATTTCAAATCTTTCTTATCTGGCTCTAAGTAGGCCCTTCTCCATTTTCTCTCAGCCTTTTTACAAGCTGCTCGTAGTAGTTTCAGCTCCTCGTTTTACCAGGGAGCTGAGGCTTTTTTTCTGTTTTTGGGTCTTTTTACTGGGGCAAGTACATCCAGCTATGTATTTACAATAAATTTGATAGTTTACGCTTACAGAGACACAAGGGGCAAAAAGATTCTGGTTCGGGAATGTCGGGTATGTCCTATTTTTCACTAACTTAGCCCATTCTCTACCCATTCGATAAGTTGCACACCAGTTATTGTTATCCTCTAATCTAGGTGTCTTAATACAAAAGTGAAATAGAAAATGGTTGGTCCAGCTTTGAGGCAGTATATCAACCACCTCGGTCTGATTTGCGAACAGAAGATCTAAGACATGCTCTCCTTGGTGGGTCGGTTGATGTACCAATTGATGTAAGTTAAAATTCTCACATATGGGCCTTAAGTCTCTCAAATGTTTATCTAAATTGCCATTGTCCCATAAATTAAAATCCCCTACTAGAATCATTCTGGAGTGAGTTAAAATCAGGTCAGTGATAGTTTCAAATAATGCTTGATATTGGGCGTCTGATCCTGGGGGTCTGTAGCAGACCATCCCTGTAAGTAGCCTTCCTTTGGCTTCTTGTAGTGAGAAGCCCATTAATTCATTCCCTATAACATCATCTACCTGAAAAGGTGCAAAGTTCCAATTTTCCTTAAAAATCACCCCAACCCCCGCCCCTCTTCCGACAGCCCTCGGTTTGTGAAATATTTTATATCCATCTGGGCAAGCAAAGCCCATTTCTACAGAGGAATCAGTGCTAGTCCAAGTCTCTGTTAAAAAGAGGGTGTCCAAATCAATGTTTTCTAACATGTTGAACACCTCTTGGTGGTGCTTTATCAGGGATCTGCTGTTAATCAGCCCACAGTTTAGAGTATTTTTGTCATAGCCCGTAGCAACTAGGTGTTGGCAACATCCCCCCTCCTCTCTCTTACCAATTTTAAATAGCTGTTCCCTGGAGTATTTAAATCTGCCAAGATTTCGGCTACAGCGGACAACATGGCTGGCGCTGAGCGCGTCCGGAGCGGGTCGGGTACAGGCGGGCTTGCCTCTGGCACGCCATTGGCGCGCCCGCTGCGTGCGCACGCTGCACGCTTGCATTGCCTGTCCTAAATAGGTAGGCAAGTGCTGATGTCCAACCACTAGAGCGCAACCGCGGAAGTGTGGTAAGCCACGAGTCCCTGCACCCAAGATGGCGCTGAGGGAAATCGGCGATCCCTAATCCCCGATAAAGCAGTGGGATGTGATATGCCAATTTTAAGTGCAGGTAAGCGAAAGATTTCCAGATTCTAAAAGTTGGAGAAAATAATTTAAACATTAGTTTTAGCAACACAACAGTTCCTAATATTGCAGAGCAATCAAAGATAAAAACGGGATGCTACCAGCATTACACAAGGGCTTTGCCACATATTCAGCCGGTCAGCGCGTGGGTTATCTTCACAGTCTAAGTAACTGTGCGCTTGCATTGCCTGTCCTAAATAGGTAGGCAAGTGCTGATGTCCAACCACTAGAGCGCAACCCTGGAAGTGTGGTAAGCCATGAGTCCCTGCACCCAAGATGGCGCTGAGGAAAATTGGCAAGCCCTAATCCCTGCTAAAGCAGCGGGATGTGATATGTCATATTCCTTGGGTGGTTATATCCAAACACGCTGGGGTGCTTCATTCCATTAGGGGTAGATTTAAAAAAATTGGAAACTAAATTAGCTGAGTTAGAGAAAAGATCACTGAAAGTCTCCACTCCAGAGGTGTTAGCCCTAATTAGGGAGAGGATAGAGGAATATAATGAAGAAACATTGACTGAAGTGACTAACCTGTGTAAATATGCAACTGCTAGGGTGTACGGGATAGGTGAAAAAACTAATGCCACGCTGGCTGCACTGACGCAGCCAGTAAATGGCACAAATGAGGTAACAAAAATAAGAGACGGAATTGGAGTGTTGCTACACGATACATATAAAATAGTGGCTAGATATTGTGAATATTACACAGACCTCTATACATCTAACCCCTCATGCTCAGAGGAATCAGCAGAAGAATATCTAGCATATATTAAAATGAGCTGGCTTGCTGATGCTCATAGAGAGAGACTGCTGGGTCCACTGTGCCCAACTGAAATCACTGCAGCACTCAAAGAAATGACCAACCAGAATCAGTCGGTCTCACAGTAGCCTTTTACAAAGCCTACTAAGACCAACTAATACGATATCAAGTTAACCTTTTTGAAGACATGGCCAAAGACGGTGCCATGCCTTCCACTATGAGAGAATCTACAATAATCACATTGCTAAAACTCGGTAAACCTGAGGAGCAGTGTTTCTCGTACAGACCATTGGCTTGCCCCCCTGCTCCCCTTGGTAATTGCCCCTAAACAATCAGGGTTTGTTCCGGGCTGATCCTTCACTACCAATCTACACACTATTACATGCCTTGACCCATCAATTCAGGCATCTGCAGTATTCTTAGAGGCCGGAAAGGCTTTCTATTCAGTGGAGTGGGAGTTTTGCTGGCTGTGCTTAGGCGAGTTGGGGTAGGAGAGGTGTTCATTAAACTTGTTCAAGTTTTTTATGCATTGTCCACTGCGCCGATACGCATGAACAGCCTGCTCTCAGCCTCTATACAGATTACTAGAGGTACTAGACAGGGATGTCTGCTTTCCCCCCTTTTATATGCTTTAAGAGCAGAGCCCTTAGCCTGTGCCTTGAGAGAATATCATAGCCATTGTGGCTTGCAGTTTCCCCATACAGACTAATAATATCTGCATACGCAGATGAGACCTTACTGTCTGTGCGGAACCCTGAACATCCATGCTACAGGAGGTGGAGTGCTTTGGCCAGCATATAAGACAGGCTTTGCTGTTTTTTTGTACCAGCAATTAAAAACAAAATTGTTCGTCCTGCGGGGTATTTATTAACATGGGTCAAGCTAGGCCTATGTAGTAATATATCGCAACTACCCGCAAATGACCCAGATATGATGGTAATTTGCCTTAAGGAATACATGACTACTACTATTGACATCTACACGGTTTATGTGAGAGGTACCAGAGGGGGTAGACCCTCAGCGACCATTACAACATTGGAGTGCCTTTTGAGCAAGAGAAATCCTTCTCCCTTCCTAATAATAGCTGGGGACTTTAACATGACGTTTGAACCGCTAGATGGGGACGAGAGACTAGAAGCCTTGGATGAAGAGATAAAGTGGTCAGTCCCCCCCCCAGACCTGATACCGGTTAAAATATGGACTCAAATAGTACTACAAGTCAAAGCTATGACTCTGGAATTTGGTTTTAGGGCAGCTAGTGGTAGGACCAAATCAGATAATTTTGGGACGAACACCTTCAATAGATTGGGCGACCAAAGTCGTATGGATTATATTTCGCTTGATATGGCACATGGAAAAATATATGGTGGTTGGCGAAATGATAGACAGCAATCTTTGTCTAACAATGTTACCTCTGTGGGGCACTTAGACTGTTTTGCCAAAGATCCAGTGGCTGATAACCAAAGACGTTTGTCCTACCAATTACAGGCACCATCTAAAATATCACAAGCTAGCCACTGACCAGGAACAATTAAGGGGCAAACAGAGTGACCTGGTGACCTTCATTGCTGACGTCTACGCACTGGAGGCAACAAAACAAAGGAGGCTGAAAGCAACAAGTATCCACTGTCATTTCTTTAAACTATTGAGTCATTACTTCACAGTTGCACACCACACCAAGCTTCTGAGGTCTGTTAGGAGCAGAACATAGACATGGTATAGCAAGTCTTGCAGATAATCCATATCATTATTATTACAAGTAGTTAAAGGTAGAGATCTAGAGGGGACAAGAAACGCTAGGAAGGCCTACAAGTTAGAATTGTGGAAAGCTAAGAGGGATTGGGATGAAGCTAGATGGCAGTCCCTTAAGGATGCATGCCAAGCTAGAGATAGTAAAAAAGTCTCATCACTGATGGAGTGGGGTGACGAGACAGGCCATGCTGAACCAGATAACCATATTCCGTCTTCCGCTTGGCATATCCATTTTTCTATATTGTACACCAATTATGAAGCATCCAAGTTACTTGTTACACCATCCAGGAGAATCCTCCAAACCAATGGGGTCCTTTTTTCCAAGAAAGACATTTCAGCTGCAATTAGTGCTATTGTTCCATCTAAAGCACCGGGCCCTGATGTTTGCCAGTTTCTTTGGGATATTCCTGGCTGGACGCATTATATGTATGTATTTTTCAATGCTGTAGCCAATGGTGCACCTATTCCAGATTCCTGGAGAGAAGCAGAGGTTGTACCAGTATTCAAAAAAGGCGATAAGTCCTCACCCAGCAACTATAAGCCTATTAGCCTTATTGAGGCATTTCAGAAGGTCTGTAGCAGGGCTCTCCTGGGCAAAATCCAGGAATGGGATAATGATAGGGACATTTTGTCCCCATATCAAGCATGTTTTAGAGAGAACACTGGGGGTTCACTGACAGAATATCAACAACAAAAATATCCCCATGCCACAATATCGAGTTATAAATATAGATGTCAAAATTATCAACATTCTATGTTTATAATGGTAAGTCCAAAAATATTGAGAAAAAAATATTGATGTCATAAATATAGTTATACAAAATATCGTTTTTTTAAAATATATATAAAATAAATGTTGTGAAATTATAAAATTATATATATATATATATATATATATATATCCACAAAAAGGTTGCCCTGCTATGAGAACTCGCCAAGTAACAGGACATCAATAGATAACGCCATGTATATATATATATATATAAAGAAAGTATTCTATTATAAATTAAAACATTAAACTTGTTATTTCCTTATGGGTACGCTATTTAGGCGCAGGTAATAACCTTTCACCTATATCCTTCCCTACATTTCATACATAACGGATAACAGATATGACACTGCATTCAGAATGCGGGTTTTCCCTAGTTCGATTCTCATACATTATGCATGAGGCTTTTTAGAAGCACAGCAGGACTAACAGCAGGTTTACCATCTCCTGTATAATTTCTCTGTATAAAGTTCAGGCACAACATCATCCTTTAGGCAGACACAGTAACACAGCAAGGTAGAACCCCTGGGGAGAACTATGGGTATATATACATCATGTCGTGCTTAGAGAGACAGAGGAGACTGTGACTTCCCAGGTGGCACACTGACCAGAGACGCTGAGGTTCCTGCATGCAGACGCTCTGTCTAGCAGTGGTCTAACATCCCTCGCGGGGTTTCCAACTCGAGTCCAGGGCGGGGTCTAATATTCTCTCATTCTCAGGTAATGGGGTGGAATAAGTCCTAGAGGGATTCTTGGCATAACACCGACACAGCTGCTAGGTACATTTAGGTACATCTAGTTAGAGAGGCATCGTAGGAGTACGCACTTTTTATCATGTGTTGTATATACTTGCATGTGTTCATGATTATTGCAAGATGGTAGAGCTATACCATCCATTTACTTTCTTAGTGCTTCTAATCATATATCTCTGTTACTGTCTAATGGTTGTTGCAGCTCATCTATTTTACACTAGAATAACAAGTGCTCAATAAATTCTTATTGAAACACCCAGACTCTTTATTCTGTGTATCTCTTAGACAAACTAAGTGAGCACAAGTGACTGAGCGAGAAGTAGTATATTTTTTCCACGATCCTGGGGATCAGGGTTGTCATGTTCTGAGGTTGCCAAGAACTATTCTCTCCCCAATAAGAGGAGATTCTAGTGGCACTGTGAGCTAGCTAATACAGACAGGCTAACGTTTCCGGTTGGGGTGCACAGAATCAGTCTGCCACCAATCTCACAGTTTATGTTATCAAAAACGTGCAGATCCTGTATAGGTAATATAGGAACCACACGGCATGGCACCGCCAATGTTGGTTGGGTACTTATTTAACAGTAGAATCTGAGTAGTTCAGTCATGCTATTCTCAGAGACCCCTACTCACAAAACACCAGAGACGTCTGGAGTGGGTGGACACAAAATCCGCCACTGCTGAGTAGGCTAAAAATCCTATTTATTGGCTGTTGGTTAATCAAGCTTGAAGGACACAGTGCTCCCAAAGTTGTGCATAAAAACCTTATCTTAGTTCCCTTGGACAAACTTCTTCTTTACAAAAATGACTGAGACAGGAGAAAACCCAGTAGTGGATCTGCACATCTCAGCCGGAGAAGAAGATGCAGAGGCAATTCCGATTGCAGAAAAATTCAGAAATACAGTCACCCTGAAACTGCTAGAGCATGGTTTAACACCTAGGGTTTGCATAGTAGCTGTCGTGATTGAGGCACACGAATCAAACAAAACAGAAGTATTTTATTTGTGGGCTACATTCCCAGCAGCAAATGCAAGAACAAAACATTTCACTCTCACAAAGAAGGAAATGCACCAGCGAAATACTGTCCGTTTGAGGACATCGAGGTTCCGCTCACATACCAGGAACACTTATACTGGTTTAAAGGCGCCCTACCCCACATAAGAAGAAGAGTAAGACTCGCCTCGCTCGGAAGAGAAGGGGCAACATGGCTGATATTAGCCGCCTACACACCACATCCTGACATTGACACAATGCCACCAGGAGACTTACTTATACAACATAAAAGCTTAATAAAAATATACAGAAACTTGACACAATTTGTCATGAGGACATTTACAGTCCAACCAGCAATATTTGCAACCAAAGGAACTCAAGTTCAGGGTACAGCAACTCAAATAACACCACAAACAGTACACACAGTGATGGGCAAAATGCCCTCTAAATGTGAACAAATGCCATTCTGGGTAGCTCAGAAAATAACTCAGCTAGAGGCAGTATTCACGAATACTACCCCATATGAAAAACACAGAATGCTAACAATCTGCTTGCCCACGGGGATAACACCACAAGTAGAGGATTGTACCACTTGGGGTACAGTCTTTGCTGCCATTTATACCAAGACTCTTGGTATTCCTTCATTAGCAGTAGTACCAGATGTATTGAGACAAATACAGAATGAGTACGGGGCAGAGCCTGCTCTGAACTTAGAGATGAAGTTACTAGGTAACTATACCTACGTATCAGCCATAATACTAGCTAAAATTAAAGGAAAAGCAGCTTCAGTGGCAATCCGCCAACGCTTATGGGAGTTCAGTCCTTTAGAACAGGAACACGATCTACCCAAAATAATTGAAACTGCATATGCAGAATTAGGAAGAGACAGTTTGGGTGGAAAAGCTTTAAAACCACAACTGATAGGCAGTCTGAAAAGGACACTCCCAAGCAGGCACCTGCTTCAACTAAGAAGAAGTGGGACAATAAAAAACAAAAAAAATGTAAAGAAAACAGACCTCAATCCCGAGGTATATCTTCTCCACAGGAGCCCTCCAAAAAGAGGTATAACAGTGGTAATAGGTTTAATAGGAAACCTGAAAGGTATCAGGATACTGATACATGTTCCTCTTGTTCCTTTCAGGATTCATCAAAAAACTCAGAGAGGTCAGAAAGACAAGAAGAGCATACAAATTCCAGAGACAAGCAGCGCGCTCAAGATTACACTTCTAAAAAAGAAGAAAAACCAAAGCAAATGTCACAGTTCAAAAAGAAGAAAGTTGCACGTCTAAAGATCAGACATGCCCAGAATTCTGAAGACTCGACTACTGAACGAGCAATGGGCACTGACAATGCTAGACAGTGCAGCATAGTTAACAATAGTTCGCCGGAACCTGATGAAATTTCTGGTGACAGCGGACTTGAATGAATATATCACAGTGGAAACACCTGATACTAGGGTGAGTGTCCCACATAAAGTATATGAAATAATGCTCCAGATGGAGGGGGACAAAAGTAGGACAGTTAGAGGTCTCTTTTGGGAGAACCTGACGTTTGGCTCTGAAATTTTTATTAGCTGAACAAGATTGGCCGCCAGCATTCGTCATGGATTGCCCTAAAGGAGAAACAGTAATTCTACCGGCATTCTCAGACCTGATTCCCAGTCACTTACAACACTCATAGGCGCAGGAGTGGGTGGTAGCTCAAGCTCCGGCATTATACAAAAACCATGTTGGATGGGATGAGGATTAAACCCACAAAATAATTCCTTTAAAAAATACTCCAATTGCACAGTCAGTATCCAATAAAGCAAGAAGCTAAAAAAAACAGGTCAGGGAGATCTTAGATCAACTTGAGTACCAAGGGGTGATTGAAACTTGCACCTCTCAAATGAACAATCCTTTGTTTCCTGTCATGAAACCTGACAACTCATATCGTCTAGTTTTAAATTACAGACATTTAAACACTTGCACTAAGACATTTGCAGTTCAAAATGAACACAGTGCCGCATTAATGAATAACATTGTGCGGAAACAATATAAAACTACACTAGACATTGCAAATAGATTTTTCTGCCAACATATAGCACCTGAAAGCAGGTATCTAACAGCACTCTCAGTGCTAGGGTCACAGGGGCAATTTCATTGCCTCCCCAAGGGGTATAAGAACACCTCAGGGATGTTTTCGGCCTGAGTAACTGAGTTACTTCAAAAATTAGATGAAGAGGCATTGTCCTATGTGGATGATATTTATCTGATGGATAATGACCTAGAGGAACACTTGAACAGAGTGAATACCATAATTTTGGGATTTGCATCTGAGGGCTACAAATTCAACTTTTAAAAAATCGAAAATTGCCCACCTCAGTGTCCTGTTTTTAGGATATGAGCTTTCAAGTGAAGGGAAAAGCCTGGCAGCTAACTTTTTGAAAAATGTGTGCTGCTCCAATATCCTAAATCATTTAAAATCTACAAACAATACTGGGATTCTTACATTTTGGTAGAACATATATTTTAGATTACACAGAAAGAGTAAAACCTTTCTACGACTTAATAAAACCTGATTTTTCAGTAAGACAATGGACACAGGAACACACAGACACACTACATTCCTTACAAGCTGACATGATAGCTTCCAAACACTTGCAGACACACGGAAACATACGCAACCTGGTGATCCGTATAATTGCATGTCAATCTGGGTACACTTATCTGACATACAATGAAGTTGAAACTGTACCAATTGCATACAAATCACATTTGTACACAAATGCTGAGATGTGCTTTGCATCTACAGAAAAGATTCTAACAGCACTACAGACTGCCGTAGTGAGAGAAAGAGCACTGGCTCAGGGGAAACGAATAATAGTAGTGACTCCAGTTCCAGCCTTAGAGGCTGCGATGAAAGTAAGCGTTCCTTACACTAAAGCTTTACATCTGAGATGGATACAATGGGCTAATTGTCTCACTGAAACAGATGTAGAATATAGGTGCAACCCAAATTGGAAGACGCAAGCATTTTTGCAATACCAACAAGAAAATCCTCTACCAAACTAACTAATGCCTCTAGATCAGTATGAATATATAATTTACACTGATGGATCGGCTCAACCGGCCATAGGAAGTAAGCAACAATACAGCGCAGCATGTGCTATCGTTGAAGGTCGCATGCGGGACGGAATGTTCCATCCAAGTTGCACAAAAATGCAATCTCTAGGAGACTGCATGGTACAGTTGGCAGAGTTAAAAGCCTTGATACCGGCACTGGTAAATAGGGATTGAGAATTCCCCACATTAATCGTGTTCGATTCCTTTTACAGCGTATAATCATATAATTAATATTTGCAATAGTGGGTTCAGAACGGGTTCAAATACACAAAAGTTGGCACAATTAACCATAAAATGCTATGGGAACAGGCAGTGGAGTTGAAAACCAAACTATCGAGGGCTCATGCAATTCACACACTGAGTCACCAGCGTGATGGCGTTCACGTTGAAGGGAATTCATTGGCTGATGAAGCCGCAAAGGGGGCTGTACGCACAGCTTCCGTCGCTGCAAACACTTGTTCTAAAACAAGAATAGACGGAGAGATTATGGTAGCTGTCATTGCTTCACGCAAGAGCAGCAAAGCACTACCGAAAAAGTTTGCACTCAATACTCCTACAACTTAGATGACAATCACATTATATTTGCTCAGATTCCTGGAGTGGGAGATAGAGTAATACCAAACATGGATCGAAGGTTAGGTTTAATACTAGCAGCACACAAAGGGGTAGGTTCTGCACATGCAGGAGTTACAGCGACAGTTTCTTTGTTGAAACAACGCTACTGGTAGCCTAGTTTAACAAAGCAGACTAGAGGCTATGCCTTGAAATGTGACATCTGCCAGCAGATGAAGGGTTCCACAGTAACACGTCCAGCACAGACACCATTGTTAATATCTGACAACTACTAGCGTGTGTTTACTTGGACCACTGTGGCCCCTTAAAAAGACATGGAGATTACAGGTATATCATGGTTGCAGTGGATTCCTGCTCAAGATTCCTATGGGTGTGGCCCCAATGCTCGACTGATGCTCGAACTGTCATCAAAGATTTGTGAGTCTTTATAGGGGCATACGTAATTGGCACATTACATTCTGAACAGGGCCCTGCGATTAGCTCTCGGGCTTACAAGGACGCCATGCAAGGATTGGGTGTAGCATTGCGGTACTCATCTCCATACCATCCCAAGGGAAAATTGGTTGTGGAGAGAAAAAACCTAGACTTAAAGAAAACTTTGACAGCTAGGGTATTAGGCACGGGTGAGAGTTGGGTAAAACATCTGTATGGAGTACAGAGAACTTTGAACAACTTGCCCAGAAATTCTCTATGGGGGTCACTCCATATGAGGTCCTATTTGGACAAGAATGTGGGTACCTGATCTTGATTGTCAAGGGGCAGTGGTGGATGAAAAACCATTTGACATCCATGATCGTTTGGCTGTTTTACAGGATCTATATGAATCCAGGACACAACAAAGTAATTTCCACCTGAAACAGACCACCACTGGGGAAGTCACATCAGTCACAGCAAGACCTGTCTGGATCCCAAACGTCGGGGATCTGGTCAGAGAGAAAATAGCGGACAAGAAAGAATTTGGACCATCCTACAAAAAGCCTCTACAGGTCCTAGCAATTGAAGGAAGAAGAACTGTACTTCTACTGCTTCTTGCCGGAAAAAAGGAGAAAGATTTATCTCAATCAACCTAATCAAACCACACTATGTGGCCGAGACTAAGCAGTAGGCCACATGGACTCTAAAGTAGCAGACTCCCTCCTCTTGATACAATTCAAGAAGTTCAAACAGAAAGACACATCACGTTCGAAGAGTCCCCTGTACGGAATGAAGGGCTATGCAACAATGCTATGGAACTCGTTCCTCTTGAACCTGAAGTTTAACTTCAAAATTAAACTGAAAATAATAATCAAATTGTTATAAGACCAACTACAGATGTCTACATCAACATGCCGAGACATGAGCAAACTACGATTTCAACAAATCCTGATGCAATTCCAACCATTGATCAAACTGCTTCTGGCTACTTCATAAACTTTGGTACGTTTTTGTTGGATCCAAGTGAACCTGAAACAATGCCAACCCGAAAATCACGCAAGCAACAAGTTAAAGACTTTCTGAACTTTCTTACAAAGACTTACCTGATATCATCTTGGGTAGAACTATGGGTAATCACTGCGGTACTTTCTTTATTTTCTTGTTAGGCTTAGTAATAGTTTTTAACATGCTTATTAATGGACAATACCTACGACAAAGCTCAGCAGCCCTAACGGTGAATTTAATTTTAAAACCACATCTATTAACTCATCGAGAAAAAAGAGACTTGTCATCTGTGAACATTATAGCAGTTCCTATACCTGATGGTATAGTTTGGGACAATGTTGATTTCGATGTATTCGGCTTGACCAAACTTTTAAAGATACCACATTTATTTAAAATAATATTAAGTGATATCATTACCTCAAGTACATTTTTCAATTATTGGGATTTTGAAACTGTAAATAACATTCTGTCTGATTTAGAAAACTCTGCTGCATTTTCTAATAGTGAAACATTGGAAAGCTCATCATATTCCGAACCTATGCATTGTTTTCAACATTATGGTCATAATTTTTTGCATAAATCTGCTAATCCTAGAAATGTGTTCACATACCACCAGTGGGAACATTGTCCAAAACCGCCAAAAAGCAGTTAAAAATCCTTTACACAAAAGTTTCCATATTTTTCAGGGTTTAATATGTCTGGCCCAGCCTCATACTATTATAAGGTTGCTCCAACATCAACACAGAAAAATATGTTAACAAACACCAAACAGATTTACTCTGCATCCTTTATTGCCCAGTTGTCTGAACAAGGTTACGACTAATACACCATAGACTTAAAATCAGTCTGGGGTACAAGAGAATGGAAAGTTCAGGGAATGGAAGCTTTAATTAGAGCATACCTTATCCCTCAACAGATCATGTTTTTGAACGAGACAGTGCAACAGACGTCTTGCCTTGGACTAGCCAAGAACAAAGACTTGAACACACTTCGGTTACCAACACCATTGCACACCGATGGTCACGGAAAAATACAAAAAGGGATTACATTAGATGACATCATACAATACAATAGATCAGACTCCGATTGGAAGAAATGGTTGATTGGGCCACCGACACCAATAGTTGTCAGGCAAGATTCATGGGTAAAACCAAAGGGTTTAGTATTCATAGGCCAATTCCGCGTTATGTACTTCAAGAACTTCCAGGGTTAGTGACATCCTACAGTATTGGGAAGTTGTGCCTTGATTGGCTAAAAACCTCAATACTCACACAGGTGAAACAACACATATCCTTACTCTCACAAGAAGTAGATCTTAGGGATTTTCTAATAGGTCCCAGGAAACCACATCAGAAACGCGTCATATTTGCTGCCATTTATGCTGCCTACAATGAAATATGGAAAATATCACAACATGAGGCCGCTGAGAGATTATGTGAAATAGACTGTATAAATCTAGTAAAATTTCTAGCAGTGGTAGACAATGGGTTAAGGATATATTCCTTAGGCAACATTGTATCTTCTGCGATAGACATACTGGAACAAAATGTAGCCATATTACAACACGGGCAATCTCAATTACGTTCTATTAATTTGTTAAGTTGGACGCTGCAATCTTTGAGTGCAGGCTATGTGCCTTGGGGTTTATCAACAGCACGTCTCTGTTTTCTGAATACAATCTTACAGATAGAAGTGGCACAAAGGGGAGCCACATATACAATGCTGTGTATCAAAAATCTGGATAGATTACCATTTACAGTAGCAGAATCACCGTCCACGCAATGGCTAACCATGGCCACATAGCTCTACCGGTCACTACTTTTTAGTTTCAGTATTGCCTTGAACAAAGGCAGGCAGGCAGATATGAAAAAATGGGTAAGGAATACATTAAGGAATCTTGGGAATTACCATGGAGATTTCGATGCCGGAGTGGGGATCGAGAAGTGTTTCTAAGCAGTACAAACTGTGAGCAATCTTTAAGTGGATCACTCATATGTCAAGATATAATGCTGCACGGGGCTTGTAAGGGTTCTGAAGCAAACTTGTCCTGTCATCTGAGGGGTTCCCCAACTGTCGTGATTACTTCAGCAGCCAGGCTACTTTCAAATGGAAGTTACTTGATGCTAAATGATCAAGGCTGCTGCGGAATGCTTCCGGGCATCGCATATTTGGTAACCGTGAGGTCCAGGGTTACTTACTGTATGCAAGTATTGTTTCCACCAACACATACAGTCAGGGAGTCGCTGTTATGGCCTTCACTGAATGTTTCTTTAATACAATTTGATACTCTAAGCAGAATGAAAACCATGCTTCTACAGAAGTCCGTGCCCTTAACCTCCGCCGGAGAGACTTTTGATCTCCAGAGAGCAAGGTCTTTCAGCAGAGATACAGGCGCTTATTCATGCAAACTGCCCTTTCCATTTTAAAGAAATCGTAAACCGCATCTTCAACATGTCTGATACGACAGGCATAGTCCACCTATTTAAGACCATAGGTTCTGGACTTCTAAGCAACTTTCAGACGATACTTGGAGTTATACCAAAATTCATACACTCCGTATACGGAAGCATCTTTGGAGGACTTCCATTGATCCTGTTTCTAATAGCAGGTATCCTGATTGTCTTCTATCTGCTATGCAATGAACATCCCAGTCACCAAGGAGATGGAAAAAGCACTCCTGGAGCGTAAATACCGTGACCACATTGTACAACATCTAGGCATGCCTCGCCTAAGAGAACTAAGTGCATCTTGGGTCTTGTCATTTTGACCAGTCTGGATGGACTTCATCTTACCTGTCCCCGATGCCTGTTTTGCAGAGAAGAATGTGTGTTAGACCTTTGTTTGACACTCCCATCATGTGCGCAACCGGACGTGAATGCTCTACTGGACCCGATAATGGCCCATGTTCTGCAGTGTCCTCAGCGTATTCCAATGTTGATGGCGGCATTCCTTGAGCCACCATAGGTAGTACTTGCACCTGTTGGTATGTACACTGGCTCCCCCACTGACACCAGGGCTTTGGACGGCGCACAGCTGCCCCAGCACCAGCTGCGGTCAGTGTGGAACATCATCTGGGCTCAACTGACGTACTCTGTGAGGTGCTACAGGGGCCGTCTACTGCGGAAGCAGGCAATGAAAATGTTGTGCCTTCCAGACAGGATACTTAAACATTTGAATCATTTTGGCTCGTCATGTGCTGGAAGAAATTTGCCCTTTTTTAAACAAACTCGATGTGGAACTCAAAAACAAAAATTGACATTCCTTTCATTATTGGGCATACTAATGTTTATGGTGGTTCAAACTATAACTATGGACACTTTTTAAAGCTATAGCTTGCAGCCATTTCCTTTTTACATGTTTAAGATCTTTAGAATTTTTTTACGTTTTAAACATTTTATCAAAAAAGAAATGTTTTTAAAATGTGTGCGTACCAATATCTAGTCAGAATCGTACAACGATAATAGGTTACATATGTCGTCCAGGTGGAAGAGGAGCGGGTGTTACATTCCATATAGGTACCCTATATAGGTGCAGGTAACATCATAATCTTTTACCTATATCCTTTCCTACATTTCATACATCTTGGGGACTGACCTTTTACCCAGATATGACACTGCATTCAGAACGTGGGTTTTCCCTAGTTTGATTCTCATACATTATGCATGAGGTTTCTTGGAAGCACAGCAGGACTAACAGCAGAATTACCATCTCCTGTATAATATCTCTGTATAAAGTTCAGGCCCGACGTCATCCTTTAGGCTGGCACAGTAACACAGCAAGGTAGGAACCCTGGGGAGACCTATGGCATATTTACATCATGTCTTGCTTAGAGAGACAGAGGAGACCGCAACTTCTCGGGTGACACACTGACCAAGACGCTGACGTTCCTGCATGCAGACGCACCAGCTAGCAGTGGTCTAACATCCCTCATGGGGTGCCCAGCTCAAGACCAGGATGGGGTCCCATATTCTTTCATTCTCAGATAATGGGGTGGACTAAATCCTAGAGGGATTCTTGACATAACACCTACACAGATGCTAGGTACATTTAGGTACATCTAGTTAGGGAGGCATCGTAGCAGTATACATTTTTTATCATGTGTTTTATATACTTGCATGTATTCATGAATATTGCAAGATGGTAGAGCAATTCCATTCATTTACTTTCTTAGTGTTTCTAATCATATATCTCTGCTACTGTCTAATGGTTGTTGCAACTCATCTGTTCTATACTAGAATAACAACTGCTCAATAAATTCTTATTGAAACGCCCAGACTGTTCATTCTGTGTATCTCTGAGACAAACTAAGTAAGCACGAGTGACTGAGCGAAAAGCAGTATATTGTTTCCACGATCCTGGGGGATCAGGGTTGTCATGTTCTGAGGTTACCAAGAACTATTATCTCCCTGATAAGAGGAGATTCTAGTGGCACTGTGAGCTGGCTGATACAGACAGGCTAACATATGTGGTGGGGGTGCACAGAATCAGTCTGCCACCAATCCCAGTTTATGTTATCCAAAATGAGCAGATCCTGTATAGGTAATATAGGAACTACACAACAACGTAAATGTTCCCACTCCAGTCAGTGCAACAGCTAAGAAAGATTTGGGTAGCGAGGGGTAAAAATTACTATTTCCACTCCAATTAGTGCAACAGTAGGGAAAGTGTTGGATAGCGGACGGATACAATTTACTATTTCCACTCCAGTGAGTGCAACACTGGGTAAAGTGTGGGATTGCGGAGGAGTAAAAATTACTATTCCCACTGCAATGAGTGCAACAGTAGGGAAGGTGTTGAAAAGTGGAAGGGTAAAATTACTATTCCCACTCCTGTGAGTGCAACAGTAGAGAAAGTGTTGGATAGTGGGGGGATGACATTGACTATTCCCACTCCAGTCAGTGCAACACTAGGGAAAGTGTTGGATAGCGGAAATGTAAAAATGACTATTTCCACTCTAGTGAGTGCAACAGTAGGGAAAGTGTTGGATATTGGAGGGATAACATTTCCTATTCCCACTCCAGTCAGTGCAACACTAAAGAAAGTGTTGGACAGCGGAGAGGTAAAAATGACTATTCCCACTCAATAAATGCAACAGTATGAAAAGAGTTGGATAGCGGATGAGTAAAAATGACTATTCCCACTCCAATGAGTGCAACGGTAGGGAAGGTGTTGGATAGCGGAGGAGTAAAAATTACTATTCCCACTCCAATGAGTGCAACTGTAGGGAATGTGCACAATAGCAACAATAGGGAAAGTGTTGGATAGCGTATGTATCCAACTTACTATACCCACTCCAGTGAGTGCAACAGCAGTGAAAGTGTTGGATTGCGAAGAGGTAAAAATTACTATTCTCACTCCAGTCAGTTCACAATTAAAAACAAACAAACTATGAACAACAAAATACCAATATTAAACCCTTCGCTGCTAGGCCTCCCATCCCCCCCCCCCCGGGGTGCTAAGCCTTTTTTTGGCTATTTGGGGCAGTTTGTGCTTAGGCCTGTGCAACTTTTTAACCACATAAGGTATCCCTGGAGATTTTAAAGGTACCCAGGGTTTGTTGATTCCCCTGGAGGTGACCCAAAAATTAGCCAAAATACAACTACATTTTAGTTCCTTTGGGAAAAATTGGAAAAACGTGCTGCAGATGAAAGGGTCTCGTTTTTCCCCTGCAAATGGTATCAACAAATGGTTTGTGCTGCTGAAATCACAATCTTCCCAGCTTTCAGCCACTGACAGACATTTGTCAGAGAACCAGTATTGTTTACACAGTTTTGGCATTTTACGGGGACATAACCTACTTTTGCTGTTTTTTGTGCTTTCAACCTTCTTCCAGTTAGTGGTATAAATGGGTATGAAAGCAATAATGGATCCTGGAAAGCTATACATTTTGGAAAAGTAGACACAATTCTGAATTCAGCAAAGGATCACTTGTGTAGATCCCTCAAGTTTTTGTAATAGAAACTAATAGTTGAAAATAGGAACAATTGAAAATGAGTTGAAGAAACCAGCCATTTGTGTCAACGTTTTCAGCTGTAACTTCTTCTAAGAATGAATTTATTTTTTAAAGAAATATACTGTTACATTCACTGGACACTTACGGTTGTGGGGATATATAGGACTTGTAGGTTCACCAAGAAACCCACCAACCCAGAGCCAATAACTGAGCAGAATCTTGCAATGGTTTTTTATTTTGTACCGGGTTTATAGCAATTCCTTTGGGAAAATATAGACAGTAAAAAATCGGTATGAAAGACACCTATGTATTTCTGAAATGGGGACAAAATATAGAGTTTAGAAATAGTAGCTATTTGCATATCTCCAAAATTTGGGTACCCATATTAGCATGTGAATTATAGGACACTTTTCAAAGTGACTTATCTTTTACACATTGTCTTATATTTGTAAGGCATATATGCATCAAACGTCAATAGGTAATAAAAGTTGCTCTACAATATTGTGTTCCCCTATGTCTCCCGATAAAAATGGTACTGCACTTGTGTGGGTAGGCCTAGGGCCCGCGTCAGGAAATGGCCCAGAACGCAACGTGGACACACCACATTTTTACAGTGAAAAGTGAACCTTTTTTTGCAAAGTCCCTAGCTGTACATTTTGAGCCCTAGCTCTTTCGGCACCTAGGGAAACCTAGCAGACCAATACATTTTTGTCTGGTTACACTTCACCGGTACCTAGGCACGGGTTAAGGCCAACTGCGATGGAGCACTGGTCAGTTAGCGATATCCAGTTCAATACGACTGGAAGTTTAACCTTCTGGCTGAGTTTCTGGAATGAAAATCAAAAATCCACAGTGGAACAAACCAGCAGGCTGTGGTCAAGAAGGGCTCCATGTCGGTTCGAACGTAGTGACTTTTTGGAGCTCAGATTCTTCCAGCGAGGCAAGGCTGTAGTTGAGAGTGCTCCAATGAGGCTAGATACCTTCTCTGCAAGGTCTTGCTGAATTGGATTTACCTACGTGGAAAAGCACCTAGACACAGCGACCAAATGCTTCAGCCTAGCGGCAAAGTACCTTTGTAGGTTCCCCTTGGAAGGTTGGTCCAGGTCCTCCAAAAGTCTCTTGAGCCAAAAGGTTTCTGAGTCCCAATTATCAGGACATGTTAGGAGGTGTATACTTTGACTTAGCCCGGGGTTCCAGGAATTCAGGAACAGCACTAGGGGGTGAAGACTCACAACAACAGAAGCCACCATCAGGGTCTTGGAAAGGTCCAGTTGGAACTGGTCAACAAGGCAGTTTCAGGAACAGCGTCTTGTAGCTTATTGTGTCCCTGTTGCTTGAACAGGAGGTCAGCCTTATGGTTTTTGGACAGAAGAACTACAGCATGTCTTTTACAAAGAATCAAAACAAAAAAGGCCCCTATGTAGGAAGGATCATAAATGGTACAATAAATAGTGAATACTGCTAAAAATAGCAGTAAATGATTGCAAACGTACAAAGTGCATTTCATCACTGGTATACATCAGTATTAGACAAGGCCAAGAGGGATTGGGATAATAGGAACTGTGAGAACCTGCTGTTGGCTATTAGAACTAACAACAGTACTTTTTTTGGCAAATATAATCTCCCAAGCTGGGATACTGTTAAGAAACATCTCTATCACATTGAGCCAGAGAAATGGGTCGACCATTTCACAGCGATGTATGAAGAAGTAAAACATTCTTCCCAGTTGCATTCCCATAGTCAGATTGCAAGCCTCACTGATGGTCTATACTCCAAAAACAACATTGATCTAGTATTTAACTTGGACAACACCTCATCTGCCATCAGCCATTAAAAGCAGCGAAGGCTCCCGGCCCTGACCACATACCAGGTGACTTGTACAAGTCTGAAACTTTAGTCTGGGCCTATTACATAAATCTTTTACTCAATGTAATATTGACTAGAGCCACAATTCCAGAGACCTGAAAAGGGGCAGAGAAAATACCAGTCTTTAAATGAGAATATGATTCTAGACCACATGACTATAGGCTATTTAGCCTCATTGATAATCTGCAAAAATGTTTCCCAGACAATTGCTTAAAAAGTAGCGAGAGTGGATGGACACTAACCAGATCTTATCCCCCTTCAACCGGGTTTCAGCTCAAAAACAACACCTCAGATCAAGTTATTAGATTTACACTATTGTAGTTAAAGTAAGCACTGATTGGCAATCAAAACTTTTATGTGGCATTCATAGATCTACACACAGCTTTTGACTTTCCGCCAAAGTGCCCGTGGAAGGTGCTAACTGAGATGGGCGCCCCTGCTTAACTTGATCAATCTAATTGCAAGGCTGCACAAAAACACTTATGCCTAGGTGTGTTGGGGCAATCAGGGGGAACTGACAGAGCAAAGTCCTACTCTACACAGAGTGCGTTAAGGGTGTGTTCTTGTACCAACCTTATTCACCCTATATATTAATGATGTTGTCAAGGAACTCATGGATTGCAATGACGATTCACCTGTTCTGATTACTTTTTGCTGATGACTTGCTGCTCATCTCAAAGACTCCAATTGGCCTTAAAATGTAACAAACAAGTTCTCTGATTTCTGGGGTTAGAAATAAATGCAACAAAAACAAAATATATGATCTTTGGGAAAGGCATCATGAAAAATAGCATTGTGAGAGTTGCAGACAAACCCCTAGAAAAAGGTTATTGTTTTGATTATCTATGCATCAAATTGACTAATACGCTCATTTGGGAATCTCTGATCTGAAAAAAGTACCTTGCTTTTGACACAAAGATCTAAAGCGATATTGTAGTTACAGAAGCATATCCAGATCCAGTCTTGTTCTATTTCCCCGGATCTGGAAGTGTACCTCACCAAAGCATTAAGAGCTGCCCTCCTTGGTTCAAAGTCTGGGCATATACTATCACTCAGAAATTCAGAGTGGAAGAGAATGCATTTGTTAGAGCTCTTATCAGTATGCCTACCAGCACTCCTCTTGTTTTTTGCTTGGGCAGTAAATGTACTGCAGATATGGCACAGTTGAAACCTTTGATGTTCTGGATACGAATTTGGTCCACTCCAGAACTAGTAGAATATAGAGGTGCTCTGAGGGATTTGATGAAGATCAATGATGCTGCTACAATTCCTTGGCTGCAGTACATTTTGACCTGGTATAGGAAACCGGACTATGGGACAGTCCTGAAAGTATTGGAAAGATTAAGACCATCGTACTCAACACGCGCATTGGGCTTTAGTAAATGACAATGTCTAAATACGACATCTTCAGGCTGTTTGACTTACCAGTTCTTTGGGTTTAAGCGCAGCCCAAATTTTGATGAATTCCTTGACATATTCAAACCTCCCCTAGCTAAAAGTCTGTAGGTGTGATTCCAGCTAGGTAGTCTTCAGCTAAAACCTTTTACTAGCAAATGGGCAAAAGAGAGCAATGGAGACATGTATCTCACCTGAGGGGAAGCCAGTGCTTAATTTGAGCCGGTTGTTTCCGATGCCCTGCGCCAGCACTTAATTGCCAACACCTGCACTTGCCACAGCCTGCCAGATGATGGCACTGTTTATCCAACATAGATATTAGCTCAACAACAGTTATTTATTGACTCAACCTACATTAAAACTGACTAATGCCTGCCGCCTAAGTTATTACAACTTTGGGGGCCTAGATTATTCACACTTGTAGGAGTGTGATGGGTAGTAGTTGCGTTGCTAGTGTCACTGGTAGCGCTATCAGGGGCAGTGGGTTGTGAAAGCTGCAGTGGCCTCCTGATGAGGGCCCAGGCACCCATTCTTTTTTGCAAATTAAGCACTGGGGACAGTACTCGACACAGAGGGACATGTTTTGTTCTTATCCCGGGTTGCCACCGCAAGAAGTGCATAAGCCCAGTCTGTTTAAACTTGAAGATCACAAGCTATAACATTGCACACAGAAGTACAAAGTAATCATTTTTTTCACTAAGTCGATTTTTAGCTAATGTTTGGGTCAAGCGATCAAAGATTCTATCTTAGTTGGGAGATCATATCCTAGTTGAGAGGAAAAACATACTGCCCTCCCCTCAAGTTACTGTTTGAAAATTTGGAAAATGCTTGGATCAATAGTAGATTAATCTACATTGGCTATGCTTTTATGTCTCCTTTTCACTTGCTTTTAGTACCCTCCCTATTGTATAGACTCTAATAAAAAAAAGAAAAGTATTTGTTTTTTTTGTTGAGATTTGTAACCTCATGTTAGACCTGTCAGCCCTTTGGGTGGTCCCTCCTCATCATTATTTATTTTGTCCCACTTTTGCCTCAAACCCTGTTTGAATTTTTCCTTTTTGGGAACCACCAGACTTTTTAGTGTTGCTGCAGATTCAGGGAGCCATTTTAGCTACCCCTGAAACTTCTGTCTGAGGGCCTGGAGCACAAAATGGTGGCCACCTGTGACATCACCAGCATCCACTGGAACCTGCTAGCACCTTCCAGAACATTCTAGAACCCTGTGACAGTTGGAGGCGGTTTAGAATGTTGGGAAGCTAAGACAGAGAGTTGGCAGTTGGAGCTGGCAGTTGGCACCTGACTGGTGAAGAGTGAGCAGCAGAAACCTGAAGGAGGAAGGAGTGAGGCAGCAGGGGTGGAAACTTGTGCCTGGAGTGGGGTCCATAAACCCACCCTTGATACTAGTCCCTACTGACTGAGCCCAGCCTGGAGCCCTGTGTGGGAAGAAGTCAGAAACACCATCCTAAGGACCTGGACAGCAGGAACAGGCCTTAGAAACAGAGAACAGCAAGATCCTGACCTGGAAACTGGTTTCCCTGGAGTCCGACGTCGAGTAGCCTGAGACCTGGAGCCCGAGGTGGAGAAGCGGCGCTGACTGGAAAAGCAGACGTCGTACCCGGAGCCGCCAGAGGTCGAGAGAGGGCGCCGTCAGAGGTCGTGAGGAGTACCAGAGGTCGAGGAGGAAGTCACCCGAGGTCGAGTGAGCGGCGTCATCGGAGGAGTGAAGTCCGCCCTCCGGAGTCGTCGGAGACCGAGGTGAGGTGTACCGGAGGTCGTGAGTGAGGATCGCACTCCGGAGTCGCCGGAACCTGTGAGAATCATGCCGGAGGTCGGGAGTGGAGGTCGCACTCCGGAGTCGCCGGAAACCTAAGGAGAGGAGCACCGGAGGTCGGGAGTGAGGATCGCACTCCGGAGCCGCCGGAAGTCGACATCGAGTCAAGGCCGGCCGACGTCATCGAAGTTGAGGTCGCCATCGGACCGGAGCCGCCCGAAGTCGACATCGAGTAAAGACTGCCCGACGCCATCGAATCGGAGGTCGAGATCGAACCGAGGCCGCCGACATCGAAACCGGAACCGCCTACCGGCGTCGTCAAGAACTGACATTGTGCCGAGGCCGCCGACATCGAACCGGAACCGCCTCACGGCGTCGACACGACTCCAGCGGCGTCGGAGCATCAGAAAAAGGGCAGTAAGTGGAGTAGAGGGCGCCTAAGGCCCTGTGGAGACCTGAGAGACTGCTCTAAGGGGCTAGGGAGGTGCTGGAACCAACCTGACTGTGCCAGGGGTGAGCTGGGACTAATCTAGAGAAGTTGTGTGGAGGGAGAGAGCCAGGTCTCTGGTATTCCCCCCTTGATCTACCTCAGTTTAGGCCTCAGCCTTGTCCAAGCCAGGGAGTAGACACCCCCAAGCCTTCCACATCCCCACAAGCTGTGCCTGGGCCAAATCAGCCCTTAGGAATTCAAAAGTGAACTGATTCTATGAGTGTCACTGTCAGCTTTTAAGTATTTATTAGGGGCACTGTATTTATTGTATTTAACCTATTTATTGCTTCACTGTATTTATTGGTCCACAGTATTTATTGATGCACAATATTGATTGGTTTACAGTATTTATTGCCTCAGAATATTTAATTGCCTGTATGTATTGCATTTATATTTATGTCTTCATTATTTATGATCACCCCTATTTATTGAATCATTAAGCCAGTATTTATTTGACCTGCACTATTTAAAGTTTGTATATTGTGATTGTTATTTATTTATCCAATCAGCAACTAAGAGAAAAAGAAGATAAAGAAAGATATTTTGGAACGGATGCACGCATGGTTATTGTTTGGGTATGTCGTATGCTTAGCACGGAGCCTGATTCCTGACCACTCGAGCCAAGCTACCACAGTGTGTCCGGAAGACCACCACCACCCTTTCAGAGTGGGAGTGGTTTTTCCAACATAATTGGTGTTCAGTGGTGGGATAGAGCTGTGCCTACGTATACTCAACAATAACTGTGGGTAGTCCATAGGCCTACACCGGGAGTTTTCTCAAAGCGGCCTTCCTAATTGTGGGTTTTTGTTTTTTCCAAATTTACTCTGGTGGTGGGAAGAGGTATTATTAAAGGTACCCCCCTGCATAGTTACTGCACAAAACCTGTCCTCTAACCTGAGTGGGCGAGATGGAATTTGTACTAGAAAATCTAGAAACGTACACTGTGGCCCAACTCAGGGAGTTTTGCCAGCGGGAGGGGGTGTACTGTCCCCCAGGAGCAAAGAAGGGTGCACTCCAAACCAGCTTAAGGGCTTGGGGGGAGGCACGCCGAGAAAGCAAGGCTGAGGAGGAGGACAGGGATAGAGAGCCTGACACCGAGGGGGCTGAGATGTACCAACCTGAGGTGGGGAACCTCTAGCGGTGGCTTGTCTGAAGTGAAGTTAACAGACCGGAGGGAGAAAAGACAGCTCACATGGGACTTAGCAAGGCTGGAGAAGGAGAAGGAGGAACAGAGGATGGCCCATGAATTACGACTGAAAGAAATACATCTTCAGATCCTGAGAATCGGGGCACAACCTGTTCCTAATGGTGGCAGCCAAACCCAAGAGATCACCAGGGAACCTAAACCATACCTGCCAAAGGACATAGTAGCTAGCTATGGGGCGGGTGACGATATCGCCAAGTGGCTAGCGGCCTATGAGGTCTCGTTGAGGGCCCATGGGGTTCCAGAGAAGTACTGGGGAGGGGGATTGTACAAGTACATGCCTCCAGCTGGTAGGGATGCTTTATTGGCCCTCGAAGAGGATGAGCAGACCCACTACCCCACCATGAAACTGGCGCTCATAAGGAAGTTTGGACTAACACCCGAAAAGTACAGACAGAAGTTCAGGGGTAGTCACAAACTGGGCACACAGAATTGGGTGGACTTCCTGGACTATGCAAAGAAGGCACTGGAGGGTTGGATTCAGGGCAGTGAAGTGAGGAACTACGAGGGGTTGTTTGACCTACTACTGAAGGAACACCTGCTCGAGAAATGTTTCCCTGAACTGCGGCAACACCTGGTGGATAGCAAGCTGACCAGTCCCCGGAAGCTTGCTGAGGAGGCGGACATTTGGGCTAGTACCCGGGTGTCCACAAGGGGGACTGGAGGGGATACTCAAAAGGCCGGACAGGGCGCCCCCCAGAAGAAAGAGGGAGGGGAAAAGAAGAAGGAGTTCTCCAAAGGCCCCCAAAATAACTTCCAAGGGAAGGGAACAGGATTCACCCCTAGGGCTAACCCACCCAGAAACCCTAATCCTGGCCAGAGTCAGCAGCCAAGGGTTGTCCATTGCTACGAGTGCGGTGGCGTTGGACACTATAAAGGAGATCCGAAGTGTCTGAAACGACCACCCCCTCCCATTGGAGGAAAGACCCCCGGAGTAGCTAGTGTAGTGCTCGGGGAGGAGATGCCCTTAACTAAGGGAAGGGAGTGGGCGGGTGTCACTTTAGTGTCCCTGGGAGAACGGGAGATGGTGCCTAAGATCCAGGTGCCCGCAAATACCGCAAAGTATGGGCAGTGGGTCACCATCAACGGCCAAAGAGGGGAGGCTCTGAGAGACACAGGAGCCAGTATGACTATGGTGCGTAGCCAACTGGTGTCTCCAGAGCAGGTAATTCCCGATGTACTCCACCCAGCCGCGATGGCTGATGGCAGAACAGGCCACTATCCAGTGGCCGAGGTTCCCTTTGAATGGGGGGGGGTTGCAGGTTCACTTCGAGTTGCCGTAAGCCCTGCCGTGCCAGTCGATTGTCTGCTGGGGAATGACATGGAGCACAACGCTTGGAAGGAGGTGGAATACCGGACTCACACCGAGATGCTGGGTACACCTGATTGGGCCTGTGTTAGCACAAGGTCCGCGACTACCCGAATAGGGAGTTCATTTCGGCTGGAGCCTGGAACAAAGGCCCAGCCAGCTGCCAGTCAAGGGAAGAACCGAGGACAGGAGGAGCCTGCCTCGGCGTCCCCACCCCGTAGGACGGATAGGCCACCGGAGGTGGTGGACCAGGAGTCTGCGGTGGGGGACGTTACCAACCTGGAGGACCTACCCATCCCGGCCGAGTGGCACGTGGAGGGAGGCCCGTCCAGGGAGGAATTCTGCCAGGGCCAGAGGGAGTGCCCTACCCTTGAGGGGCTAAGGCGTCAGGCCGAAGCCCAGGCAGCAGGGAACGTTGAAGGGAACTACAGTGTTTACTGGGAGGATGGCCTCCTCTACAGTGAACCCAAGGCACCCCTACATGGATCGTCACGAGCCTTGGTAGTTCCTCAACGTTATCGAGCCTTCCTTCTGGAGTTGGCTCACGAGATACCATTGGCAGGACACCTGGGGCAAGACAAGACCTTCGCCCGACTTGTCCCACACTTTTATTGGCCTCAGATGAAAGTGTCGTCCGATACCTACTGCCGGACATGTGTGTCTTGCCAAGCCAGTGGGAAAACAGGGGTGAAGCTGAAAGCTCCCCTGGAACCACTTCCTGTCGTTAGCACCCCCTTTGAAAGGGTGGGCATCGACATTGTGGGTCCGTTAGATCCACCGACTACAGCTGGTCACAGGTTTATCCTGGTTCTGGTGGATCATGCCACACGGTACCCAGAGGCAATACCTCTGAGGACCATAACAGCACCTGTTGTGGCTAGGGCCCTGATGGGAATCTTTACCCGAGTGGGTTTTCCCAAGGAAGTTGTGTCCGACAGGGGGACCAACTTCATGTCAGGGTACATGCGGGCCATGTGGAAGGAGTGTGGAGTGACATACCGGTTCACCACTCCTTACCACCCCCAGACAAATGGTCTGGTGGAGAGGTTTAACAAAACCTTGAAGGGCATGATCAGAAGTCTGCCTGAAAGCCTGCGGAGGAAATGGGACGTCCTCCTACCCTGTTTACTTTTTTCCTACAGGGAAGTGCCACAGAAGGGAGTGGGCTTCAGCCCCTTCGAGCTTCTGTATGGGCACCCTGTACGTGGACCTCTCAACCTGGTGAGAGACGGATGGGAAAGAACTCCCAGAAAGCTTCCCCAGGATGTGGTGAGCTACATGCTGGCCTTCCGGAGCCAAATGGCTAAGTTGTGGAAGCAAGCTTCTGACAACTTGGAAGCCAGCCAAGCAGTGATGAAGGCGTGGTATGACCACAATGCTCACCCGGTGGAGTTGGAGCCTGGCCAGAAGGTGTGGGTGATCGAACCAGGAGAGCTTAGTGCCCTCCAGGATCGCTGGTCAGGACCCTTTGAGGTGTTGGAGAAGAAGGGTAAGGCTACCTACTTGGTGGACCTGAAGACCCCTCGTCAGCCCCTGCGGGTGCTGCATGCCAACCGCCTCAAACCCCACCACGAGAGGCCCGAAGTCATCTTGATGATGGTGACTGACGGAGGAGAGGACGTGGAAAGCGAGCCTCTCCCTGATCTGTTTGCGTCTCAAGAGAAGGATGGGTCGGTGGAGGGAGTGAATCTCTCCCCATCTCTAACTCCTGAACAGCAGGAGGACTGTCGCCAGGTCCTGGCGCAGTACTCTTCGTTGTTCTCCCTTGTCCCGGGTAGGACTCACCTGTGCGTCCATGACGTGGACACAGGAGACAGCCCACCTGTGAAGTCCAAGATCTACCGGATGTCAGACAAGGTGAAGGCCAGCATTCATAGTGAAGTCACTAAGATGCTGGAGCTAGGAGTGATCGAACCTTCTAGCAGCCCCTGGTCCAGTCCGGTGGTGTTAGTACCAAAAGCTGCACCACCGGGTGCCCAACCAGAACTGAGGTTCTGTGTGGACTATCGGGGACTGAATTCAGTGACCAAAACTGATGCTCATCCGATCCCTAGGGCGGATGAATTGCTTGACCGGCTGGGAGCTGCCCAATATCTAAGTACCTTTGACCTTACTTCAGGGTACTGGCAGATCTCTTTGACTGATGGAGCAAGGGAAAGGTCAGCCTTCTCCACGCCCAATGGCCACTACCAGTTCTGTGTGATGCCCTTTGGGCTCAAGAACGCACCTGCCACGTTTCAGCGCCTGGTAAACCAGATCCTCACCGGAATGGAGAGTTTCTCTGCTGCTTATCTGGATGACATAGCCGTCTTCAGTAACAGCTGGGAGGATCACTTGAGTCACCTGCAAGCTGTTCTCCAGGCCCTGAGACAAGCTGGATTGACGATCAAGGCCAGCAAGTGCCAGATCGGGCAGGGGTCGGTAGTGTACCTTGGACACTTGGTGGGTAGGGGAGCGGTGCAACCCCTCCAGGCGAAGATCGAGGCCATCATGGCCTGGGAACCCCCCAAGACACAGACTGAGGTCCGAGCATTTTTGGGTCTCACGGGATACTACCGCCGCTTCGTGAAGGGGTACGGTACCATCGTAGCCCCCCTCACGGAGCTCACGTCCAAGAAACAACCTCGACGGGTAGTCTGGACGGAGGCTTGTCAGCAAGCCTTTGAGAGATTGAAGAAAGCCATGTGCGAGGCCCCGGTCTTAAGGGCCCCAGACTTTTCCAAGGAGTTCATTGTCCAGACAGATGCATCAGAACATGGCATTGGGGCAGTGTTATCGCAACTCAACGAAGAGGGTCTGGATCAACCCGTGGTCTTCCTATCCCGGAGACTACTTCCCAGGGAACAGAAGTGGAGTGCAATAGAGCGTGAAGCCTTTGCAGTGGTATGGGCTCTGAAGAAGTTGCGGCCATACCTGTTTGGCTCGCACTTCCTGGTTCAGACCGACCACAGACCCCTTCGTTGGCTGATGCAAATGAAGGGAGAGAATCCCAAGTTGTTGAGGTGGTCTATTTCCCTACAGGGAATGGACTTTCAGGTGGAACATCGGCCTGGAGTGGACCACGCCAATGCAGACGGTCTCTCAAGGTATTTCCGCCTTAGTGATGAGAACTCCCAAGGGGTTGGGTAGCTCTCCCCACTTTCAGCTGGGGGGGACGCGTGTTAGACCTGTCAGCCCTTTGGGTGGTCCCTCCTCATCATTATTTATTTTGTCCCACTTTTGCCTCAAACCCTGTTTGAATTTTTCCTTTTTGGGAACCACCAGACTTTTTAGTGTTGCTGCAGATTCAGGGAGCCATTTTAGCTACCCCTGAAACTTCTGTATGAGGGCCTGGAGCACAAAATGGTGGCCACCTGTGACATCACCAGCATCCACTGGAACCTGCTAGCACCTTCCAGAACATTCCAGAACCCTGTGACAGTTGGAGGCGGTTTAGAATGTTGGGAAGCTAAGACAGAGAGTTGGCAGTTGGAGCTGGCAGTTGGCACCTGACTGGTGAAGAGTGAGCAGCAGAAACCTGAAGGAGGAAGGAGTGAGGCAGCAGGGGTGGAAACTTGTGCCTGGAGTGGGGTCCATAAACCCACCCTTGATACTAGTCCCTACTGACTGAGCCCAGCCTGGAGCCCTGTGTGGGAAGAAGTCAGAAACACCATCCTAAGGACCTGGACAGCAGGAACAGGCCTTAGAAACAGAGAACAGCAAGATCCTGACCTGGAAACTGGTTTCCCTGGAGTCCGACGTCGAGTAGCCTGAGACCTGGAGCCCGAGGTGGAGAAGCGGCGCTGACTGGAAAAGCAGACGTCGTACCCGGAGCCGCCAGAGGTCGAGAGAGGGCGCCGTCAGAGGTCGTGAGGAGTACCAGAGGTCGAGGAGGAAGTCACCCGAGGTCGAGTGAGCGGCGTCATCGGAGGAGTGAAGTCCGCCCTCCGGAGTCGTCGGAGACCGAGGTGAGGTGTACCGGAGGTCGGGAGTGAGGATCGCACTCCGGAGTCGCCGGAACCTGTGAGAATCGTGCCGGAGGTCGGGAGTGGAGGTCGCACTCCGGAGTCGCCGGAAACCTAAGGAGAGGAGCACCGGAGGTCGGGAGTGAGGATCGCACTCCGGAGCCGCCGGAAGTCGACATCGAGTCAAGGCCGGCCGACGTCATCGAAGTTGAGGTCGCCATCGGACCGGAGCCGCCCGAAGTCGACATCGAGTAAAGACTGCCCGACGCCATCGAATCGGAGGTCGAGATCGAACCGAGGCCGCCGACATCGAAACCGGAACCGCCTACCGGCGTCGTCAAGAACTGACATTGTGCCGAGGCCGCCGACATCGAACCGGAACCGCCTCACGGCGTCGACACGACTCCAGCGGCGTCGGAGCATCAGAAAAAGGGCAGTAAGTGGAGTAGAGGGCGCCTAAGGCCCTGTGGAGACCTGAGAGACTGCTCTAAGGGGCTAGGGAGGTGCTGGAACCAACCTGACTGTGCCAGGGGTGAGCTGGGACTAATCTAGAGAAGTTGTGTGGAGGGAGAGAGCCAGGTCTCTGGTATTCCCCCCTTGATCTACCTCAGTTTAGGCCTCAGCCTTGTCCAAGCCAGGGAGTAGACACCCCCAAGCCTTCCACATCCCCACAAGCTGTTCCTGGGCCAAATCAGCCCTTAGGAATTCAAAAGTGAACTGATTCTATGAGTGTCACTGTCAGCTTTTAAGTATTTATTAGGGGCACTGTATTTATTGTATTTAACCTATTTATTGCTTCACTGTATTTATTGGTCCACAGTATTTATTGATGCACAATATTGATTGGTTTACAGTATTTATTGCCTCAGAATATTTAATTGCCTGTATGTATTGCATTTATATTTATGTCTTCATTATTTATGATCACCCCTATTTATTGAATCATTAAGCCAGTATTTATTTGACCTGCACTATTTAAAGTTTGTATATTGTGATTGTTATTTATTTATCCAATCAGCAACTAAGAGAAAAAGAAGATAAAGAAAGATATTTTCACAATTTTTACGGTGTAGAGTCGTTTTTGGAACGGATGCACGCATGGTTATTGTTTGGGTATGTCGTATGCTTAGCACGGAGCCTGATTCCTGACCACTCGAGCCAAGCTACCACAGTGTGTCCGGAAGACCACCACCACCCTTTCAGAGTGGGAGTGGTTTTTCCAACACCTCATTTTTCATATTTATACTTGAAATTTTGAAGAATATTGTAATGTACATTTTAGATATTGCATTTTATTTTTCTTTCTTTTTAATGATTTCAATTCTTCTACCGTATTCTTTGTTGGTTTATGACAAACCAAATAAAGCTTATTTGATGATTATGACATTTCGAGTCCAATTTTTTCTCCTGGGTACAAGCAGGGTCTGTCCTCCTCTGATCTTCAAGAGGCCCAGTAGTGCCACATTTATATAGATCGTGGGGAATCCTGGCTCCTCCATAACCAATGGGTAAAACTGCAGCCAATCCCACAGCGCCCCTCTCTCCTTGGGTGGGAATAACTTGCATAATTTGAGATAGCATGATTATGCAAGATCTATCTCTACATGAAAAGATTTCCCAAACGGTCCATTCGGGTATAAATTTAGCTCAATAATGATATAAGTCTGTCATTTGGAGAGAGGGGCGGGACCACAAGCTCCAGCACTACCTGCAGCAGCCGCTGCACTGAACCTGCTGTTGTGCACCTGGAGGCACATATTTCAACCGGTTCATTGAAGAGAGAGGGGCAGGACCACAAGCCCCAGCGCTACCTGTGGCAGCCACCGCACTACACCTGCTGTTGTGCGCCCTTGGAGGCATGTATTTCAACCAGTTTGGGTGCCCGCTGTTCGGGATGTGCATGGGGCATGTGCCTCAGTGAAGAATGGGCCAAGAGCAGGCCCGTCTGTGCCCATCACAGCCTGGAAGAGACATTGGCTAGGCCACCCCTCTAACATCCGCCTTTTGGACTTTTGGTACTGATATTTTAAATGTACTTATTTTTAAAAACTTACATACTAGCCACTGAGAGGCCGCCAAGACGGTTCTCCGAAAAGGAAGAAGGTGGAGAGAGGAGGTGGGCCTGGCTTAGAGAAAACCAAGAAAGCTAAAAAACTAGCTAAGCATCCTGGGAGTAATTGTGTCCTGGATCACATGGACAGCCTTTTGGTCAAATACAAGGGTATTCTTGATGCATCTGGGGCTGAGGTAGGTTCGAGCAGTTCCAATAGCCCCTCTAGTCCCTCAAAATATGGTGTTACCAAAAATATCCCAAACATGTTCTCGAAGTCAAAGCACAAAGAGGATCTTGCATCTACTACAAAACACTTAAATACACATTTAGAAACAGTTGTTACAATTCACCCTGATACACATCTGGATATACATCTTAATAATACTGTAGATTTGCCTATTGTTTTTAGTAAACTTTTTGTCCCTCTGCAAAGCCCCATTAAAATGAGAGAAAGATGCATTGAGAACTGCTCTTCTGCCCAAATTAACAACATTGAAGCCACTACTCCTAGTGTCCTTACCAGTGGCAATAAACTAAAAGCTGAGGTAACCACCCTGAAATCCACAATTGGGGATCTCATGAGGATGATGAGAGAACTAATAGCCACTTAACTCAAACCGGAGTGAGCTGGAAGCAGTCCAGAGCCCTTCCTCAGACCTAGGAAAGGCGGGTTTGATGTGTCATGTATTAGTACACGTATTGAGCGAAGACATTTTCTTGCTTGGTGCTCAACAACCAATAACCCCTGTAAAGAGTTTATGACTAATGTCCAAAAGCTAGCACCACAAACAGGTTTTGGGGGTGAAGATTCTCTGAAAAACAAGGTGAAATACTGGATGCGACATATGAGAGGGTGTAGGTCCCTAATCAGGGAGGATATTGTCAGGGTCAAAAGGCATGAGATTTCACATTCCTTTACCGACTGCCTAGATCTGAAATTGGTAATTAATGAAAGATTGGCTGAGTGAGAATCTAATAGCCTTAGAGTTGTGAACAAGCTCATCATCACCCTCGGCTATACAATTTAGATGCAGCCCATTATCTGCAGACCAGCTACAAATGGACTCTAGACACAGGAAGGGATTGTCATCTGAGTCACCGCTCAAGGAGATTGACTAACTATCTGGGAAAGGCGGTCAGATTGACGACCGCCTTACCAATGTCAGTCAAGCTGCATCGCGTGAATCTCCTATGCCACCACTGGTCACCCTAAATTTTATATGGTCCACTAGAGTGGTTAGCTGTTCCACGGGCAGTAGGAATAAGTAGGTGTCATTGGGTCTACCTTGCAGCATTCCAGCAACTTCAAATTGTAACAAATCAGATGGAGACTTGACTCCAGTAGGTAGCAGCAAAGATATCAATGCGATCCCAAGCCCAAATAACCAAAGGAGCGAGGAAGCACCCTCATACTTCTCTATGATCTAATGGAATTTTGCTGGTATTAAGAGCAAGCCATCGCTTCCGCACTGGAATGAGTTCATAGAGAACTTTAATGTATGCTTATTTCAAGAGACTTGGAGTACAACTCCAGCATATAAGACAGGCTTTGCTGTTTTTTTGTACCAGCAATTAAAAACAAAATTGTTCGTCCTGCGGGGTATTTATTAACATGGGTCAAGCTAGGCCTATGTAGTAATATGTCGCAACTACCCGCAAATGACCCAGGTATGATGGGAATTTGCCTTAAGGAACACATGACTACTACTATTGACATCTACACGGTTTATGTGAGAGGTACCAGAGGGGGTAGACCCTCAGCGACCATTACAACATTGGAGTGCCTTTTGAGCAAGAGAAATCCTTCTCCCTTCCTAATAATAGCTGGGGACTTTAACATGACGTTTGAACTGCTAGATGGGGACGAGAGACTAGAAGCCTTAGATAAAAAGATAAAGTGGCCAGTCCCCCCCCCCCAGACCTGATACCGGTTAAAAAGTGGACTCAAATAGTACTACAAGTCAAAGCTATGACTCTGGAATTTGGTTTTAGGGCAGCTAGTGGTAGGACAAAATCAGATAAGTTTGGGACTGACACCTTCAATAGATTGGGCGGCCAAAGTCGTATGGATTATATTTCGCTTGATATGGCACATGGAAAAATATATGGTGGTTGGCGAAATGATAGACAGCCATCACAATCTACTTTGTCTAACAATGTTACCTCTGTGGGGCACTTAGACTGTTTTGCCAAAGATCCAGTGGCTGATAACCAAAGACGTTTGTCCTACCAATTACAGGCACCATCTAAAATAGCACAAGCTAGCCCCTGACCAGGAACAATTAAGGGGCACACAGAGTGACCTGGTGACCTTCATTGCTGAAGTCTACGCACTGGAGGCAACAAAACAAAGGAGGCTGAAAGCAACAAGTATCCACTGCCATTTCTTTAAACTATTGGGTCATTACTTCACAGTTGCAAACCACACCAAGCTTCTGAGGTCTGTTAGGAGCAGAACATAGGCATGGTATAGCAAGTCTTGCAGATAACCCATATCATTATTATTACAAGTAGTTGAAGGTAGAGATCTAGAGGGGACAAGAAACGCTAGGAAGGCCTACAAGTTAGAATTGTGGAAAGCTAAGGGGGATTGGGATGAATCTAGATGGCAGTCCCTTAAGGATGCATGCCAAGCTAGAGATAGTAAAAAAGTCTCATCACTGATGGAGTGGGGTGACGAGAAAGGCCATGCTGAACCAGATAACCATATTCTGTCTTCCGCTTGGCATATCCATTTTTCTATATTGTACACCAATTATGAAGCATCCAAGTTACTTGTTACACCATCCAGGAGAATCCTCCAAACCAATGGGGTCCTTTTTTCCAAGAAAGACATTTCAGCTGCAATTAGTGCTATTGTTCCATCTAAAGCACCGGGCCCTGATGTTTGCCAGTTTCTTTGGGATATTCCTGGCTGGACGCATTATATGTATGTATTTTTCAATGCTGTAGCCGATGGTGCACCTATTCCAGATTGCTGGAGAGAAGCAAGAGTTGTACCAGTATTAAAAAAAGGCAATAAGTCCCACCCAGCAACTATAAGCCTATTAGCCTTATTGAGGCATTTCAGAAGGTCTGTAGCAGGGCTCTCCTGGGCAAAATCCAGGAATGGGATAATGATAGGGACATTTTGTCCCCATATCAAGCATGTTTTAGAGAGAAAACAGGGGGTTCACTGACAGAATATCAACAACAAAAATATCCCCATGCCACAATATCGAGTTATAAATATAGATGTCAAAATTATCAACATCCTATATTTATAATGGTAAGTCCAAAAATATTGAGAAAAAAATATTGATATCATAAATATAGTTGTACAAAATATCATTTTTTAAAAATATATAAAATAAATGTTGTGAAATTATAAAATTATATATATATATATATATATATTCACTGAAAAAACCATAGGTTTCAGGGGTGTTATAGTTAGCTGGACTTTTCACTTGTACAAAACCATTGAAATTCCCCCGTTATAGTTAGTTCAGCTAACTATAACTCGCGCGCCCGCAATGCACTGCTGATGACGTCACATATTACATCACTCATGACATGGTTAGTGACATCACTCATGACATCACTGATGACATCTCAAATGACATCACTGATGACATCACTGATGACATCATCCAGTGAATGTGTGTTTTTCTGAAAATTAAATATGTTTTATATATGTATATCTCAAGGTCGATGGAAGAATAAATGGGTATATAAGTGTCTAAATGGATGATTTGTTTTTGAAAAATTGATTGTGTAACTGACTGATTAAGTGTATCATAGTGAATACATGGCTTAGTGAGTAATGTTTAAATATGTAAATATCTGTATCAGTCTCTCACTTTGTGTATAAGTGGCTGCATGGGTTGGTGAGTAGCTACATGGGTGTCTATATAGGTTATTAGTTGGTTTTTTGAGTATCAGTCTGAGTGTCTGCATGGTTCGGTGGGGGGTATTACGTAGTGCATAGGTGCATGAATGAGTGACTCACTGTTTGTATGTGTTGAACACAGCATGTGTGCAGGACTGTATGGGTGGATGAGTGTGTGTATGGGTGTGTTAGTGAGTGAATGACTGTCTCAATAGTGTCTTTATGAGTAACTACATATGTTTTAAACTAGTATATGTGACTATTGGTGTATATATGTGAGTATATGTGAGAGTGAGAGATTGAAAGAGTTCCTGTATGAATAAGTATGTGTTTCTATAAGTGATTGTTTAAAAGACTAAGTATGTGTAAGTTTCCGTAGAAGTAAGTATGGTGGTGTGTGTATAACTGTATATGCAAGTAAATGTATGTTTGATTCTTTATTAGCATGAGTGACTATGTGTGTGAGTAACTCTATGGATGAGTGGCATTGTGTAACAGGATGTATAGGTGTATGAGTACATATGATGAGTGAGTACATGTATGAGTGACTGTATAGGACTGTTGGTGAATGAGTGGATGTGTATGTGGATCTTAGAATTACTGAAGAGGTTGTTGTAACTGGTATTGGTATGTCCATTGTTTTGAAAATTTTAGTCTCTATTTTTGAATGTGTGTATCAAAGGTTATATTAGGGTGAGAGGAGGTCTGCCACTCTATCACAAGGATGATGTCATCAGTGATGTCATCAGTGATGTCATTTGAGATGTCATCAGTGATGTCATGAGTGATGTCACTGACCATGTCATGAGTGATGTAATATGTGACGTCATCAGCAGTGCATTGCGGGCGCGCGAGTTATAGTTAGCTGAACTAACTATAACGGGGGAATTTCAATGGTTTTGTACAAGTGAAAAGTCCAGCTAACTATAACACCCCTGAAACCTATGGTTTTTTCAGTGAATTTCTGAGGTTTTTTAAATGCTAATTCCTAACTATAACGTGCCTGAAACCTATGGTTTTTTCTGTGAATTTCAAAGGTTTTTTAAATGCTAATTTCTAACTATGCCTACAGAGATAGGACATGTGAAGAAAGAAGAAAAAATGCACAGAAAGAAACAAAAGAAGTGCAGAAAGAAGCAACAGAAGTCCTCAAATACGAAGATAAGTGCAGGAAGAAGGATAACGTGCAGAAAGAACAAAAAGAAGAGCAGAAAGAAGCCTTGTTGCAAAATCATCCTGTACCCTCAACTTTTTCAGACGGATACTGGTGGTAACTGAGTCTGACTAACCAGTCCTAGAGCCAGTGCTATGTTAAAAGACACTTAGAATACAGTGAAAACACCTACATACACTAGGGAACATTATGCGTTGGGGTCCCCCTGTGATTAGCATGACCTCCTCTGTAAGCCCCTAGTGTATAATAGGGCATGGGGATTAAAACTACCTCTTAAAACAGGCCACAGGGCGTTTTTGCACACATTAACTCAGGCCCCGTCCCCTCCCTTCACCACTGTGTAAACACGCCCTGTGTCCATTTTTAGTTGGGAGATTAAGTTCATTTGAATCCTGAGGGTCCCTAGGGTCCAACTAGCCCACTAGGTACCTCCAGTAAGTGCCACAGAGCTGCGTTGCAGAGAGGTGTAAAAAGTGGCACGGCCTGGACCACCTCTCTGCAATGCAGCTCAGTGGCGCTTACTGGAAGCACCTGGTGGGCTAGTTAGCCCCCAGGGGCCCTCAGTATTGAAGGGAAATTATATCCCCAATTTAAAACATGCCATAGTGCGTGTTTGCACACGTCACCTCAGGCCCCGTCCCCTCCCTTCACCACTGTGTAAACGCGCCCTGTGGCTGTTCTAAGTTGAGAGATTAAGTCCCCCTGAATCCTAAGGGTCCCTAGGGTCAAACTAGACCACTAGGTACCTCCAGTAAGCGCCACAGAGCTGCGTTGCAGAGAGGTGTAAAAAGGGGCTTGGCCTCAGAACACCTGGCTGCAGCGCAGCTCCCTGGCGCATACTGGAGATGCCTGTTGGGGGCGCGTTTGCAGAGTGCTGCACGGAGGGGGCATGGCCTCCGGCACGATGCCAGTCTTTTATTTATTTTAGTTTTTTAAGAAGGGGGGCTGTTTGGTTCCCCTTCTTATTCTAATTTATTGGCCCTGATGACCCCATCCCCCAGGGCCAGTCTCCTAATTATATTTTTTTGACCCCAATCCCCAGGGCCGGCCACTGTTTTTTATTATTTTTAAAAAATATATATTTATAGACACACCTAGGACATGCTGGACAAACCGTACGTACCTATCACCATGACGATTTGCGTGATATTCATTAAAAGGCGACTATGCATGCAATGAATCCACGTGGAATGTATTTACACCACTAGTGAAGCTCTGACATGTCTGATGCCCTACCGTGCCTAATCCTGGTAGACACCCTTGTCGTTTATTTATACAAACATGGGTAGCTATTGACGGGCACATTTAATACACATGCACACCAAGCCATTCAAAGGGGATTCGACAAGAATTCGACCAAAACTATGCAAGAAACCCCCCTCACGGTTAATAAAACACACATCCACTGCCGGATGTGTAATACTTTTTATTTTACTCTCTGGAAAGGGGACGAACATCACTTGAGAGTCACAGCGTGCTCCTGACAGAGCCCAATGCTGTGTTACACCCACCATTGCCTGCCGAGTGCCACACACCTCTGTGTTGTATTCCACTAGCTAGTGCATATGCTATGACACTCTCTAGCCCATGTGCACTGTAACACCACCCCGTGAATATGTCATGCCACACTTGTCTTCGCACGGGTTATATTGCCCCATCTAACGTGCCTTTCTCGATGCCTATGTTATAACGCACAGTGCTATGCCATACATATTACAATCTGGGATCCATATATTTGTCACAGTGCATATGCAACGTTACACTCCCCAGCACATATTTTATATTACAACTTTAGAGACTAGTTAGGTTACACAACACTGCCTTGTGCATATTACACTCCAAGGCGCATATCGCATAGCACGCGCTAGTGCCTGTGCTATCTCGCGCTCTCCAATGAATCTGTCATTGCGCACAATGTATTGCAAATTATATTTCACGCCCGGTTCATCTTATATCACACTTTTTGGTGCATAGTTTATACCATACACTATATCTAGTTTTCATTTTCAATCGTGCTCTCAGGACTATGTTCTATATAACACTGTGTTCACGTACCCTTTTCACGGGCATTACATTTTGCGATAGGGGGTGGAGGGTCAGGGGGTGTTTCTGCCAAGTGAGCCCGGAGTCACAGTCACAAACGTCCTCTTCTTCCTGAATAAAAGTGAGATTATGCTGCATACTTGTTCATATTTTAAGTAGTTCGCACAGACACAATGTTTTAAAAACAATAAAGTTCCTAATACCCGCCTTCTCTGAAGAGTTAGCTTGCTGCCCCATCCCCTTCCTCCCTATCCTCTGTTGTGTGAATCCATGGACTAGCCTCCTCCCTCCTGCCATGCATGGTCTGATGTGCTGCCACTGCCCTCAATTTAGTATGATGTACCAGTCCAGTCCTCCTGCCCTCCATTGCCCAATTATATGCCCCATCATTGACCTCCTGCTTAAACTCTGTGCTTAGCTTGCTGCCCCTATTCTCCTTCGCCCTGCCCTCCGATGTCTTTGTGCATGCCCCTGCTCCATCCTTTTTGCCCACCATGTCCCATGGACCTGCCACTCCTATCTACTCTGAGTGTTCTGTTGAGCTGCCACTCCCCTCCCACCTGCCTAGCATTGTCAGATGACTGTAACCTGTCCCTGCCACCTGCACCCTGCCTGTCCACATGCCATGCCCCTATCCTCTTCCTCCTGTCCTACATGGTCCATTGTACTGCCACACCCTTCTGCCCTCCCTGGTCTGTTGTGCTGCAACTGCTCCTCCTGCCTGCCCCGTGTGGTCTGTTGTGAGGTCCCTTCCCCTGAACTTTCTTGTCTGTGCACAGGTCCTGACCCTCCCTTCTATCCTCCATTGTCCTTTGTGCATGCCCCTCCACCCTCCTTCTTGCCCATCATAGCCATTGTGCTGCCACTAACCCTCCCACTTGCCATGCATGGTCTTCTGTGCTGCCATGGCCCCTCCCACCTTCCCTGTGTGGTCAGTTAGCTGCCCCTGACCCCCTCCCACCTTCCCTCCATGGTCTGTGTGTATGCCATCACAGTCTCACTGTTGCTCTTCATGGTGTGTCTTGCTTCTAGTGCCCATCCTGCCTGACCTCCATGGTTATCTTGCTGCTCCTGCCCTGCCCCCTTGCCCCCAGCCCTACTCCCTCCCTCCTCGCTTGTCTGTTCCATTGTAATGCCCCTGATCCGTCCCTCCTGCCCTTTATGGTCTGTTATGCTGCAGCTTTCTCTCCTGTCTGTCCATTATGGTCAGCTAGCTACCATTGCCTCTTGCCCCTCTGTTCTCTGTTGTCCATGTGCATGGTCCTGTCCCCTCCCTCTTGCTTTCTATGGATTGTTGTGCTGCACTCCCGTCCTGCATGCCCTGTGTGGTGTATTGTGCTGCTGCAAACCCTGATGCCTGCCCTGCAGGGTCAGTTTGGTGCACCTCTCCATGTCCCTCCTGTCCTCTGTTATCCAAGTCCATGTCCCTATCCCATTTCCTTCCATGATCCAATGTACCATACTTGCGAACATTTTGAACTTGGTAAGAGGGAGATTTTGAAAAAAAACTGGGGTATTGATTTTCCCCTTTGAGTTACATTGAAAAAGAGGATATTGTAGACAGGAGACAGATCAAATAAAGCCCATTTGAGCTTAAAAACATTGGACGTTTCCTGGCTGAATCGGGTCTGTTGGCATGTATGGTTGTACTACCATTGCCTCTTCCTTCTGCCCACAATGGTCTATTACATTGCCACAGCCTTGAAGGAGGGTAGATTTTGTATCACAGGGGGCCCCTGGCCCGTTCTGTCCACACCTGAAGTATGAGACCCTTGTCCTTGCCCTGCCAGCTGCATTTGTAGGCCGTATTAAATTGACCAGCGGGTCCTGTATTGCTATATAATTATCCTGAGACATCCTTACCACTCAGCCAGCATAAAACCCCTGTGTAGGCCCTTCTGTTCAATATGTAGGCCTCTTTGTTAAATTGACCATAGCTCTGCAATTTTAGTGTATAGCAGTCTGAAGGCAGGTCTGCGAGGCCTTCTGATCCAAACTAGTAGCCCCCACCCTACCCGAGTGCTCCGTGCTCGGTATCAAAGTTCAACATCCCCCTGAAGCTGTCGACATACAGTAGGCTGCATCCTGGACTGGTACTTGCTTCCTGGGCAGGTTTCCCGCTTTTAAGGAAGTGGCAACCGCAGAGCGTCAAGTTAGGAGAACTGAGGAGATTTTATACATGAATATATTGAATTCCCGTACAATACCCATTATTTTCTGCTTGCTCTATGGAACTTACGATAAGCGATTGGCCTGAGAGACTGACCTTTTCACCCAGTCCATTGTCAGCATTAAGTGGGTAAATGACGAAATGTCTGGTAAAATCTGCAGTCGAAGCTTTTGGGTAGCATACGTAGGTAGATGTAGCGTGCAAAGGAGCCCACAAAATGATATAAAAAGGGAGCACCCACAGATATCGACGGACTACCTCGCCGTCTGTATGTAGGTTAACAGGCAGTGCAGGTTTTCCCCAAGAGCTGGGAGCTCTTGTCTTCCTTTGCTTAAAATGTCTTGCTCTGCTTTGCTTGAAGTATCTTATTCTATTTTACCTATATGAAATGTCATGTTATGTTTAACCATTGTTCTCTTTACTTTTGCATTTAAAAGATTTTGTATTGTAATTGCAGGAATGCTTGCTCTAAGAGTAAACGTGAGTGTTCCTAGGTAACATTTTCCTTGGTGTAACTTGTTTCTCATGATGCATTTATAGATGTGTTTTCTCTCTCTCTCTGTCAGTACATTAATTGAGATACAGAGAATATTATGACAGCTGTATGATTATCTGGATTCTGTTTTTTGTACTTTATGTCTCTATTCTGCGGTTTCTTTGAAGTTGCATCTTCTCATTAAACTGCCATTGTATTCTGCCTCCAATTCCATGTCTCATATGTCTGTTTTCTTCATTTTTGGAGCAAGCGTTCCTAGGCACCCCGGCTCAAATTAAGGTGCCCCTTTTGTCCCTGACTCACTCTCCTGCTCAGTTCTGTGGTGGCTCCCGGGGATCTGGGGACCGCCCCTAGCTTCCTTGACCCGTAATAGATCTTCCCTCCAACAGCCTCTCTTGCAAGTCCTGTATTGTTGGTTTGTTGCCCCTGCCCCCCTTTCCACTGCCCTCCATAGTCTGTTGTGCTTCCACGGCCCTTCCTGCCTGCTCAGTGTGGTTAAATTGTTGCCTTTGCACCCTCCTACCTGCCTTCAATTTTCAGAGTCCGTGCCCCTGGCCTCTGCCTCTCAACAGTATCCTAATGAACAACTAGATTGCTAACATTCTATATTTATTACAAAAGTGTGGAACGCCTGACATCATCTTGATGTAATCAAAACTGTAATACCTAGAGCATTTCCTTTAGAAATTACATATATGAGAGGGTCTTATTGGCATCAAAATTATGGTTAGTGCTCTAAAAGACTAAAATAAGGACATATTTTCTGAGTTTTCAAATAGCGACAAAGCACTTTTAAATTATTTGTTATCTTTATGTTTTTTTATCCAGTTGACCACTTGATTAAATGTTGCACTTAGGGGAGAGGATGTGGTGTTACTTCCAGAACTGCAGACTTTGCAACTGGGGAACCAGGTTGAAGTTTCTGCTTCAGCTCGACATTCTGTGATTCTGGTCAAATCACTTAGTCTCCCCATGTCTACAACCAAAATGAATTTGTTCTTGTGTGATGTAACCAATGCTCATGTAAAGCACTCCAATACCTGACAAGTCTGCACTATATAACACTGCAAAAACACAAAATAATAAGTGTTTTGCACACTTCTGTCATTGGGCTATATTTGGGCTACATCTGGTTGATTTTGGGCTACATTTGGGCTCTTTTGTCTCCGGTGGCCATCTTGGGAGATTTATTTGTTATGAAGTTTCCTAATTTCCTCATGTACTGCAGTCTCCTCAGTAGGAAATGCTTTCAGTTTTTTACTTTGATTCCATCATGAAGGTATTCAGATATGTCACACATTTGCCATAAATTCTGAATGTTAGCACTCTAGTTGCTCATTAGATCACTGTAGTAAAACTACTCCACCATGGAAGTCTGCTCCTGGTATTAAAAGTGCATGTTTCAGTCTGCATGTCAGAATTTTTTAATGAAATAGAAGAGGATTTGAGAAGTCACTCAAAATGTGCCCTCATTTTCTTTCTTCAGTATTAATCATAATTTCTATGGCAAAATGAACCTCCTCATTGTGTTCCTTTTTAAATTAAATGTTTTAAGTGTTACCAGTTTATTCCAATCAAGATGGCTTCAGGTGTGCCATACTTTTGTCATAATGAAGACAGTAAGCGCTCTAGTTGTTTTTAAGAACATTCTGGGACATTCTCTCATTGGGCTATACTTGGGCTACATCTGGGTGATATTTGGGCTACATTTGGGCTCTTTTGTCTCTGGTGGCCATCTTGGGAGACTTATTTGTTATGAAGTTTCCTAATTTCCTCATTTACTGCAGTCTCCTCAGTAGGAAATACTTTCAGTTTTTTACTTTGATTCCATCAAGAAGGCATTCAGATGTGTCACACATTTGCCATAAATTCAGAATGTTAGCACTCTTTTTGCTCATTAGATCACTGTAGTAAAGCTACTGCTCACCAGGGAAAACTGCTGCTGGTATTGAAAGTGCATGTTTCAGTCTGCATGTCAGAATGTTTTAATGAAATAGAAGAGGATTTGAGAAGTCACTCAAAATGTGCCCTAATTTTTCTTTCTGCAGCACTAATCATACTTTTTATGGAAAAATGAACCCCCTCATTTTGTTCCTTTTTAAATTAAATGTTTTAAGAGTTACCACTTTAATCCAAGCAAGATGGCTTCAGGTGTGCCATACGTTTATCATAAGTAGGACTGTTAGCGCTCTAGTAGTTCTTTGGAACACTCTGGGAAGCTGCAGTAGAACACAAAGGAATCAACTGACAGTCTCTGCCCTTGTTGGATGTACATGTTTTACTGAGAATATCAGACTTCATTCTCACATGACTGAGAAAGATAATGTGAATTTACAGAAAATAAGCTCTCAGTTTAGCCTATAGATCACCTTCCAAACCTCTGTGGTAAAAGCATGAGAAAATATTTTTCTCTCAATCATGATATCCCAGCAGAAGGCTTTTTCACATGGTGAAATCACCTTAGAACATACCACAATTCCTAAAATGAGTATGGTACCATCAACAAATGATTTATAATGTAACTAAAGTCTTAAAACCTTCTATTAACTGCAATGCTTTTTAATGAGGTGCTATCATGTATATTTGTCCCAAGATGGCTGCCAACACTTCTTGGATGAAGTGCTGACAGCCAATCAGATCTCAGGGTGAGATGTTTGGTTAGGCTCCGCCCACATATATATATGCTTTTAAATGCTATTTACTCAGGAAATACTGAACAGATTTACACCAGACCTGCAAAAGGCACTTCCTTGACCTTATGGCTACCTCTCTGCCAAATTTCAAGTAATTCTGTTCAGCCGTTCGGGCTGTAGCTGTGTCTAAAGGTCCTATGGAAAAATGCATGGGGAAAACGTGTTTTGGGACCCCCCTTTTTTCTCGGCCCCTGCTTGACGAATCCCCCCGAGACTTTCAGGGTAGGAGCGGAGCGTAGCGCCCCACCTATTTTGAAAATTTCGCGAGGATTCGTCGACCGGCGCCAAAGTTATTCCAAATAGAATGTTGCGGATTTCCTATGGAAACAGGGTCCTAACTATAACTACCTACTGGCGACCGCCAGTAGGTAATATATATATATATATATATATATATATATATATATATATATATATATATATATCCACAAAAAGGTTGCCCTGCTATGAGAACTCGCCAAGTAACAGGACATCAATAGATAACGCCATGTATATATATATATATATATAAACAAAATATTCTATTATAAATTAAAACATTAAACTTGTTATTTCCTTATGGGTACCCTATTTAGGCGCAGGTAACATCATAACTTTTCACCTATATCCTTCCCTACATTTCATACATAACGGATAACAGATATGACACTGCATTCAGAATGCGGGTTTTCCCTAGTTCGATTCTCATACATTATGCATGAGGCTTTTTAGAAGCACAGCAGGATTACCATCTCCTGTATAATATCTCTGTATAAAGTTCAGGCACAACATCATCCTTTAGGCAGACACAGTAACACAGCAAGGTAGAACCCCTGGGGAGAACTATGGGTATATATACATCATGTCGTGCTTAGAGAGACAGAGGAGACTGTGACTTCCCAGGTGACACACTGACCAGAGACGCTGAGGTTCCTGCATGCAGACGCTCTGGCTAGCAGTGGTCTAACATCCCTCGCGGGGTGTCCAACTCGAGTCCAGGGTGGGGTCCAATATTCTCTCATTCTCAGGTAATGGGGTGGAATAAGTCCTAGAGGGATTCTTGGCATAACACCGACACAGCTGCTAGGTACATTTAGGTACATCTAGTTAGAGAGGCATCGTAGGAGTACGCACTTTTTACCATGTGTTAAATATACTTGCATGTGTTCATGATTATTGCAAGATGGTAGAGCTATACCATCCATTTACTTTCTTAGTGCTTCTAATCATATATCTCTGCTACTGTCTAATGGTTGTTGCAGCTCATCTATTTTACACTAGAATAACACGTGCTCAATAAATTCTTATTGAAACACCCAGACTCTTTATTCTGTGTATCTCTGAGACAAACTAAGTGAGCACAAGTGACTGAGCGAGCAGTAGTATATTTTTTCCACGATCCTGGGGGATCAGGGTTGTCATGTTGTGAGGTTGCCAAGAACTATTCTCTCCCCAATAAGAGGAGATTCTAGTGGCACTGTGAGCTAGCTAATACAGACAGGCTAACGTTTCCGGTGGGGATGCACAGAATCAGTCTGCCACCAATCTCACAGTTTATGTTATCGAAAACGTGCAGATCCTGTATAGGTAATATAGGAACTACACGGCATGGCACCGCCAATGTTGGTTGGGTACTTATTTAACAGTAGAATCTGAGTAGTTCAGTCATGCTATTCTCAGAGACCCCTACTCACAAAACACCAGAGACGTCTGGAGTGGGTGGACACAAAATCCGCCACAGCTGAGTAGGCTAAAAATCCTATTTATTGGCTGTTGGTTAATCAAGCTTGAAGGACACAGTGCTCCCAAAGTTGTGCATAAAAACCTTATCTTAGTTCCCTTGGACAAACTTCTTCTTTACAAAAATGACTGAGACAGGAGAAAACCCAGTAGTGGATCTGCACATCTCAGCCGGAGAAGAAGATGCAGAGGCAATTCTGATTGCAGAAAAATTCAGAAATACAGTCACCCTGAAACTGCTAGAGCATGGTTTAACACCTAGGGTTTGCATAGTAGCTTTCGTGATTGAGGCACACGAATCAAACAAAACAGAAGTATTTTATTTGTGGGCTACATTCCCAGCAGCAAATGCAAGAACAAAAACATTTCACTCTGACACAGAAGGAAATGCACCAGCGAAAAACTGTCCGTTTGAGGACATCGAGGTTCTGCTCACATACCAGGAACACCTATTCTGGTTTAAAGGCGCCCTACACCATATAAGAAGAAGAGTAAGACTTGGCCCGCTCGGAGGATAAGGGGCAACATGGCTGATATTATCAGCCTACACACCACATCCTGACATTGACACAATGCCACCAGGAGACTTACTTATACAACATAAAGACTTAATAAAAATATACAGAAACTTGAAACAATTTGTCATGAGGACATTTACAGTCCAGCCAGCAATATTTGCAACCAAAGGAACTCAAGTTCAGGGTACAGCAACTCAAATAACACCACAAACAGTACAAAATATCCCCATGCCACAATATCGAGTTATAAATATAGATGTCAAAATTATCAACATCCTATATTTATAATGGTAAGTCCAAAAATATTGAGAAAAAAATATTGATATCATAAATATAGTTGTACAAAATATCATTTTTTAAAAATATATAAAATAAATGTTGTGAAATTATAAAATTATATATATATATATATATATATATATATATATATCCACAAAAAGGTTGCCCTGCTATGAGAACTCGCCAAGTAACAGGACATCAATAGATAACGCCATGTATATATATATATATATAAACAAAATATTCTATTATAAATTAAAACATTAAACTTGTTATTTCCTTATGGGTACCCTATTTAGGCGCAGGTAACATCATAACTTTTCACCTATATCCTTCCCTACATTTCATACATAACGGATAACAGACATGACACTGCATTCAGAATGCGGGTTTTCCCTAGTTCGATTCTCATACATTATGCATGAGGCTTTTTAGAAGCACAGCAGGACTAACAGCAGGATTACCATCTCCTGTATAATATCTCTGTATAAAGTTCAGGCACAACATCATCCTTTAGGCAGACACAGTAACACAGCAAGGTAGAACCCCTGGGGAGAACTATGGGTATATATACATCATGTCGTGCTTAGAGAGACAGAGGAGACTGTGACTTCCCAGGTGACACACTGACCAGAGACGCTGAGGTTCCTGCATGCAGACGCTCTGGCTAGCAGTGGTCTAACATCCCTCGCGGGGTGTCCAACTCGAGTCCAGGGTGGGGTCCAATATTCTCTCATTCTCAGGTAATGGGGTGGAATAAGTCCTAGAGGGATTCTTGGCATAACACCGACACAGCTGCTAGGTACATTTAGGTACATCTAGTTAGAGAGGCATCGTAGGAGTACGCACTTTTTATCATGTGTTAAATATACTTGCATGTGTTCATGATTATTGCAAGATGGTAGAGCTATACCATCCATTTACTTTCTTAGTGCTTCTAATCATATATCTCTGCTACTGTCTAATGGTTGTTGCAGCTCATCTATTTTACACTAGAATAACACGTGCTCAATAAATTCTTATTGAAACACCCAGACTCTTTATTCTGTGTATCTCTGAGACAAACTAAGTGAGCACAAGTGACTGAGCGAGCAGTAGTATATTTTTTCCACGATCCTGGGGGATCAGGGTTGTCATGTTGTGAGGTTGCCAAGAACTATTCTCTCCCCAATAAGAGGAGATTCTAGTGGCACTGTGAGCTAGCTAATACAGACAGGCTAACGTTTCCGGTGGGGATGCACAGAATCAGTCTGCCACCAATCTCACAGTTTATGTTATCGAAAACGTGCAGATCCTGTATAGGTAATATAGGAACTACACGGCATGGCACCGCCAATGTTGGTTGGGTACTTATTTAACAGTAGAATCTGAGTAGTTCAGTCATGCTATTCTCAGAGACCCCTACTCACAAAACACCAGAGACGTCTGGAGTGGGTGGACACAAAATCCGCCACAGCTGAGTAGGCTAAAAATCCTATTTATTGGCTGTTGGTTAATCAAGCTTGAAGGACACAGTGCTCCCAAAGTTGTGCATAAAAACCTTATCTTAGTTCCCTTGGACAAACTTCTTCTTTACAAAAATGACTGAGACAGGAGAAAACCCAGTAGTGGATCTGCACATCTCAGCCGGAGAAGAAGATGCAGAGGCAATTCTGATTGCAGAAAAATTCAGAAATACAGTCACCCTGAAACTGCTAGAGCATGGTTTAACACCTAGGGTTTGCATAGTAGCTTTCGTGATTGAGGCACACGAATCAAACAAAACAGAAGTATTTTATTTGTGGGCTACATTCCCAGCAGCAAATGCAAGAACAAAAACATTTCACTCTGACACAGAAGGAAATGCACCAGCGAAAAACTGTCCGTTTGAGGACATCGAGGTTCTGCTCACATACCAGGAACACCTATTCTGGTTTAAAGGCGCCCTACACCATATAAGAAGAAGAGTAAGACTTGGCCCGCTCGGAGGATAAGGGGCAACATGGCTGATATTATCAGCCTACACACCACATCCTGACATTGACACAATGCCACCAGGAGACTTACTTATACAACATAAAGACTTAATAAAAATATACAGAAACTTGAAACAATTTGTCATGAGGACATTTACAGTCCAGCCAGCAATATTTGCAACCAAAGGAACTCAAGTTCAGGGTACAGCAACTCAAATAACACCACAAACAGTACAAAATATCCCCATGCCACAATATCGAGTTATAAATATAGATGTCAAAATTATCAACATCCTATATTTATAATGGTAAGTCCAAAAATATTGAGAAAAAAATATTGATATCATAAATATAGTTGTACAAAATATCATTTTTTAAAAATATATAAAATAAATGTTGTGAAATTATAAAATTATATATATATATATATATATATATATATATATATATATATATATATATATATATATATATATCCACAAAAAGGTTGCCCTGCTATGAGAACTCGCCAAGTAACAGGACATCAATAGATAACGCCATGTATATATATATATATATAAACAAAATATTCTATTATAAATTAAAACATTAAACTTGTTATTTCCTTATGGGTACCCTATTTAGGCGCAGGTAACATCATAACTTTTCACCTTTATCCTTCCCTACATTTCATACATAACGGATAACAGACATGACACTGCATTCAGAATGCGGGTTTTCCCTAGTTCGATTCTCATACATTATGCATGAGGCTTTTTAGAAGCACAGCAGGACTAACAGCAGGATTACCATCTCCTGTATAATATCTCTGTATAAAGTTCAGGCACAACATCATCCTTTAGGCAGACACAGTAACACAGCAAGGTAGAACCCCTGGGGAGAACTATGGGTATATATACATCATGTCGTGCTTAGAGAGACAGAGGAGACTGTGACTTCCCAGGTGACACACTGACCAGAGACGCTGAGGTTCCTGCATGCAGACGCTCTGGCTAGCAGTGGTCTAACATCCCTCGCGGGGTGTCCAACTCGAGTCCAGGGTGGGGTCCAATATTCTCTCATTCTCAGGTAATGGGGTGGAATAAGTCCTAGAGGGATTCTTGGCATAACACCGACACAGCTGCTAGGTACATTTAGGTACATCTAGTTAGAGAGGCATCGTAGGAGTACGCACTTTTTATCATGTGTTAAATATACTTGCATGTGTTCATGATTATTGCAAGATGGTAGAGCTATACCATCCATTTACTTTCTTAGTGCTTCTAATCATATATCTCTGCTACTGTCTAATGGTTGTTGCAGCTCATCTATTTTACACTAGAATAACACGTGCTCAATAAATTCTTATTGAAACACCCAGACTCTTTATTCTGTGTATCTCTGAGACAAACTAAGTGAGCACAAGTGACTGAGCGAGCAGTAGTATATTTTTTCCACGATCCTGGGGGATCAGGGTTGTCATGTTGTGAGGTTGCCAAGAACTATTCTCTCCCCAATAAGAGGAGATTCTAGTGGCACTGTGAGCTAGCTAATACAGACAGGCTAACGTTTCCGGTGGGGATGCACAGAATCAGTCTGCCACCAATCTCACAGTTTATGTTATCGAAAACGTGCAGATCCTGTATAGGTAATATAGGAACTACACGGCATGGCACCGCCAATGTTGGTTGGGTACTTATTTAACAGTAGAATCTGAGTAGTTCAGTCATGCTATTCTCAGAGACCCCTACTCACAAAACACCAGAGACGTCTGGAGTGGGTGGACACAAAATCCGCCACAGCTGAGTAGGCTAAAAATCCTATTTATTGGCTGTTGGTTAATCAAGCTTGAAGGACACAGTGCTCCCAAAGTTGTGCATAAAAACCTTATCTTAGTTCCCTTGGACAAACTTCTTCTTTACAAAAATGACTGAGACAGGAGAAAACCCAGTAGTGGATCTGCACATCTCAGCCGGAGAAGAAGATGCAGAGGCAATTCTGATTGCAGAAAAATTCAGAAATACAGTCACCCTGAAACTGCTAGAGCATGGTTTAACACCTAGGGTTTGCATAGTAGCTTTCGTGATTGAGGCACACGAATCAAACAAAACAGAAGTATTTTATTTGTGGGCTACATTCCCAGCAGCAAATGCAAGAACAAAAACATTTCACTCTGACACAGAAGGAAATGCACCAGCGAAAAACTGTCCGTTTGAGGACATCGAGGTTCTACTCACATACCAGGAACACCTATTCTGGTTTAAAGGCGCCCTACACCATATAAGAAGAAGAGTAAGACTTGGCCCGCTCGGAGGATAAGGGGCAACATGGCTGATATTAGCAGCCTACACACCACATCCTGACATTGACACAATGCCACCAGGAGACTTACTTATACAACATAAAGACTTAATAAAAATATACAGAAACTTGACACAATTTGTCATGAGGACATTTACAGTCCAGCCAGCAATATTTGCAACCAAAGGAACTCAAGTTCAGGGTACAGCAACTCAAATAACACCACAAACAGTACACGCAGTGATGGGCAAAATGCCCTCTAAATGTGAACAAATGCCATTCTGGGTAGCTCAGAAAATAACTCAGCTAGAGGCAGTATTCACGAATACTACCCCATATGAAAAACACAGAATGCTAACAATCTGCTTGCCCATGGGGATAACACCACAAGTAGAGGATTGTACCACTTGGGGTACAGTCTTTGCTGCCATTTATACCAAGACTCTTGGTATTCCTTCATTAACAGTAGTACCAGATGTATTGAGACAAATACAGAATGAGTACGGGGCAGAGCCTGCTCTGAACTTAGGGATGAAGTTACTAGGTAACTATGCCTACGTATAAGCCATAATACTAGCTAAAATTAAAGGAAAAGCAGCTTCAGTGGCAATCCGCCAACGCTTATGGGAGTTCAGTCCTTTAGAACAGGACAACGATCTACCCAAAATATTTGAAACTGCATATGCAGAATTAGGAAGAGACAGTTTGGGTGGGAAAGCTTTAAAACCACAACTGATAGGCAGTCTGAAAAGGACACTCCCAAGCAGGCACCTGCTTCAACTAAGAAGAAGTGGGACAATAAAAAACAACAAACATTTAAAGAAAACAGACCTCAATCCCGAGGTATATCTCCTCCACAGGAGCCCTCCAAAAAGAGGTATAACAGTGGTAATAGGGATAATAATAGGAAACCTAAAAGGTATCAGGATACTGATACATGTTCCTCTTGTTCCTTTCAGGATTCATCAAAAAACTCAGAGAGGTCAGAAAGACAAGAAGAGCATACAAATTCCAGAGACAAGCAGCGCGCTCAAGATTACACTTCTACAAAAGAAGAAAAACCAAAGCAAATGTCACAGTTCAAAAAGAAGAAAGTTGCACGTCTAAAGATCAGACATGCCCAGAATTCTGAGGACTCGACTACTGAACGAGCAATGGGCACTGACGATGCTAGACAGTGCAGCATAGATAACAATAGCTCGCCGGAACCTCATGGAATTTCTGGTGACAGCGGACTTGAATGAATATATCATAGTGGAAACACCTGATACTAGGGTGAGTGTCCCACATAAAGTATATGAAATAACGCTCCAGATGGAGGGGGACAAAAGTAGGACAGTTAGAGGTCTCTTTTAGGAGAATCTGACGTTTGGCTATGACATTTTTATTAACTGAACAAGATTGGCCGCCAGCATGCGTCATGGATTGCCCTAAAGGAGAAACAGTAATTCTACCGGCATTCTCAGACCTGATTCCCAGGCACTTACAACACTCATAGGCGCAGGAGTGGGTGGTAGCTCAAGCTCCGGCATTATACAAAAACCATGTTGGATGGGATGAGGATTAAACCCACAAAATTATTCCTTTACAAAATACTCCAATTGCACAGAGTCATTATCCAATAAAGCAAAAAGCTAAAAAAACAGGTCAGGGAGATCTTAGATCAACTTGAGTACCAAGGGGTGATTGAAACTTGCACCTCTCAAATGAACAATCCTTTGTTTCCTGTCATGAAACCTGACAATTCATATCGTCTAGTTTTAAATTACAGACATTTAAACACTTGCACTAAGACATTTGCAGTTCAAAATGCACACAGTGCCGCATTAATGAATAACATTGTGCGGAAACAATACAAAACTACACTAGACATTGCAAATAGATTTTTCTGCCAACATATAGCACCTGAAAGCAGGTATCTAACAGCATTCTCAGCGCTAGGGTCCCATGGGCAATTTCATTGACTCCCCAAGGGGTATTAGAACACCTCAGGGATGTTTTCGGCCTGAGTAACTGAGTTACTTCAAAAATTAGATGAAGAGGCATTGTCCTATGTGGATGATATTTATCTGATGGATGATGACCTAGAGGAACACTTGAACAGAGTGAATACCATAATTTTGGGATTTGCATCTGAGGGATACAAATTCAACTTTAAAAAATCGAAAATTGCCCATCTCAGTGTCCTGTTTTTAGGATATGAGCTTTCAAGTGAAGGGAAAAGCCTGGCAGCCAACTTTTTGAAAAATGTGTGCTGCTCCAATCTCCTAAATCATTAAAAATCTACAAACAATACTGGGATTCTTAAATTTTGGTAGAACATACATTTTAGATTACACAGAAAGAGTAAAACCTTTCTACGACTTAATAAAACCTGATTTTTCAGTAAGACAATGGACACAGGAACACACAGACACACTACATTCCTTACAAGCTGACATGATAGCTTCCAAACACTTGCAGACACGCGTAAACATACGCAACCTGGTGAGCCGTATAATTGCGTGTCAATCTGGGTACACTTATCTGACATACAATGAAGTTGAAGCTGTACCAATTGCATACAAATCACATTTGTACACAAATGCTGAGATGTGCTTTGCATCTACAGAAAAGATTCTAACAGCACTACAGACTGCCGTAGTGAGAGAAAGAGCACTGGCTCAGGGGAAACGAATAATAGTAGTGATTCCAGTTCCAGCCTTAGAGGCTGCGATGAAGGCAAGCGTTCCTTACACTAAAGCTTTACATCTGAGATGGATTGAAGGTCGCATGCGGGACAGAATGTTCCATCCAAATTGCACAAAAATGCAATCTCTAGGAGACTGCATGGTGCAGTTGGCAGAGTTAAAAGCCTTGGTACTGGCACTGGTAAATAGGGATTGAGAATTCCCCACATTAATCGTGTTCGATTCCTTTTACAGCGTGCAGTCATATAATGAATATTTGCAATACTGGGTTCAGAACGGGTTCAAATACGCAAAAGTTGGCACAATTAACCATAAAATGCTATGGGAACAGGCAGTGGAGTTGAAAACCAAACTTTTGAGGGCTCATGCAATTCACACACTGAGTCACCAGCGTGATGGCGTTCACGTTGAAGGGAATTCATTGGCTGATGAAGCCGCAAAGGGGGCTGTACGCACGGCTTCCGTCGCTGCAAACACTTGTTCTAAAACAAGAATAGACGGAGAGATTATGGTAGCTGTCATTGCTTCACGCAAGAGCAGCAAAGCACTACCGAAAAAGTTTGCACTCAAATACTCCTACAACTTAGATGCCAATCATATTAAATTTGCTCAGATTCCTGGAGTGGGGGGTAGAGTAATACCAAACATGGATCGACGGTTAGGTTTAATACTAGCAGCACACGAAGGGGTAGGTTCTGCACATGCAGGGGTTACAGCGACAGTTTCTTTGTTGAAACAACGCTACTGGTAGCCTGGTTTAACAAAGCAGAGTAGAGGCTATGCCTTGAAATGTGACATCTGCCAGCAGATGAAGGGTTCCACAGTAACACATCCAGCACAGACACCATTGTTAATATCTGACAACTACTAGCGTGTGTTTACTTGGACCACTGTGGCCCCTTAAAAGGAGATGGAGATTACAGGTATATCATGGTTGCAGAGGATTCCTGCTCAAGATTCCTATGGGTGTGGCCCCAATGCTCGACTGACGCTTGAACTGTCATCAAAGATTTGTGAGTCTTTATAGGGGCATACGTAATTGGCACATTACATTCTGACCAGGGCCCTGCGATTAGCTCTCGGGCTTACAAGGACGCCATGCAAGGATTGGATGTAGCATTGCGGTACTCATCTCCATACCATCCCGAGGGAAATTTGGTTGCGGAGAGAAAAAAACCTAGACTTAAAGCAATCTTTGACAGCTAGGGTATTAGGCACGGGTGAGAGTTGGGTAAAACATTTGTATGGAGTACAGAAAGCTTTGAACAACTTGCCCAGAAATTCTCTAGGGGGGTCACTCCATATGAGGCTCTATTTTCACAAGAATGTGGGTACCTGATCTTGATTGTCAAGGGGCAGTGGTGGATGAAAAACCATTTGACATCCATGATCTTTTGGCTTTTTTACAGGATCTATATGAATCCAGGACACAACAAAGTAATTTCCACCTGAAACAGACCACCACTGGGGAAGTCACATCAGTCACAGCAAGACCTGTCTGGATCCCAAACGTCGGGGATCTGGTCAGAGAGAAAATAGCGGACAAGAAAGAATTTGGACCATCCTACAAAAAGCCTCTACAGGTCCTAGCAATGGAAGGAAGAAGAACTGTACTTCTACTGCCTCTTGCCGGAAAAAAGGAGAAAGATTTATCTCAATCAACCTAATCAAACCACACTATGTGGCCGATACTAAGCAGTAGGCCACGTGGACTCTAAAGTAGCAGACTCCCTCCTCTTGGTACAATTCAAGAAGTTCAAACAGAAAGACACATCACATTCGAAGAGTCCCCTGTACGGAATGAAGGACTATGCAACAATGCTATGGAACTCATTCCTCTTGAACCTGAAGTTTAACTTCAAAATTAAACTCAAAATAACAAATAAATTGCTATAAGACCAAATACAGATGTCTACATCAACATGCCGAGACAAGAGCAAACTACGATTTCAACAAATCCTGATGCAATTCCAACCATTGATCAAACTGCTTCTGGCTACTTCATAAACTTTGGTACGTTTTTGTTGGATCCAAGTGAACCTGAAACAATGCCAACCCGAAAATCACGCAAGCAACAAGTTAAAGACTTTCTGAACTTTCTTACAAAGACTTACCTGGTATCATCTTGGGTAGAACTATGGGTAATCACTGCGGTACTTTCTTTATTTTCTTGTTAAGCTTAGTAATAGTTTTTAACATGCTTATTAATGGACAATACCTTCGACAAAGCTCAGCAGCCCAAACAGTGAATTTAATTTTAAAACCACATCTATCAACTCATCGAGAAAACAGAGACTTGTCATCTGTGAACATTATAGCAGTTCCTATACCTGATGGTATAGTTTGGGACAATGTTGATTTCGATGTATTCGGCTTGACCAAACTTTTAAAGATACCACATTTATTTAAAATAATATTAAGTGATATCATTACCTCAAGTACATTTTTCAATTATTGGGATTTTGAAACTGTAAATAACATTCTGTCTGATTTAGAAAACTCTGCTGCATTTTCTAATAGTGAAACATTGGAAAGCTCATCATATTCCGAACCTATGCATTGTTTTCAACATTATGGTCATAATTTTTTGCATAAATCTGCTAATCCTAGAAATGTGTTCACATACCACCAGTGGGAACATTGTCCAAAACCGCCAAAAAGCAGTTAAAAATCCTTTACACAAAAGTTTCCATATTTTTCAGGGTTTAATATGTCTGGCCCAGCCTCATACTATTATAAGGTTGCTCCAACATCAACACAGAAAAATATGTTAACAAACACCAAACAGATTTACTCTGCATCCTTCATTGCCCAGTTGTCTGAACAAGGTTACGACTAATACACCATAGACTTAAAATCAGTCTGGGGTACAAGAGAATGGAAAGTTCAGGGAATGGAAGCTTTATTTAGAGCATGCCTTATCCCTCAACAGATCATGTTTTTGAACGAGACAGTGCAACAGACGTCTTGCCTTGGACTAGCCAAGAACAAAGACTTAAACACACTTCGGTTACCAACACCATTGCACACCGATGGTCACGGAAAAATACAAAAAGGGATTACATTAGATGACATCATACAATACAATAGATCAGACTCCGATTGGAAGAAATGGTTGATTGGGCCACAGACACCAATAGTTGTCAGGCAGGATCCATGGGTAAAACCAAAGGGTTTAGTATTCATAGGCCAATTCCCCGTTATGTACTTCAAGAACTTCCAGGGTTAGTGACATCCTACAGTGTTGGGAAGTTGTGCCTTGATTGGCTAAAAACCTCAATACTCACACAGGTAAAACAACACACATCCTTACTCTCACAAGAAGTAGATCTTAGGGATTTTCTAATAGGTCCCAGGAAACCACATCAGAAACGTGTCACATTTGCTGCCATTTATGCTGCCTACAATGAAATATGGAAAATATCACAACATGAGGACGCTGAGAGATTATGGGAAATAGACTCTATAAATCTAGAAAAATCTCTAGCAGTGGTAGACAATGGGTTAAGGATATATTCCTTAGGCAACATTGTATCTTCTGCGATAGACATACTGGAACAAAATGTAGCCATATTACAACACGGGCAATCTCAATTACGTTCTATTAATTTGTTAAGCTGGACGCTGCAATCTTTGAGTGCAGGCTATATGCCTTGGGGTTTATCAACAGCAAGTCTCTGTTTTCTGAATACAATCTTACAGATAGAAGTGGCACAAAGGGGAGCCACATATACAATGCTGTGTATCAAAAATCTGGATAGATTACCATTTACAGTAGCAGAATCACCGTCCACGGAATGGCTAACCATGGCCACATAGCTCTTCCGGTCACTACTTTTTAGTTTCAGTATTGCCTTGAACAAAAGCAGGCAGGCAGATATGAAGAAATGGGTAAGGAATACATAAAGGAATCTTGGTAATTACCATAGAGATTTCGATGCCGGAGTGGGGATCGAGAAGTGTTTCTATGCAGTACAAACTGTGAGAAATCTTTAAGTGGATCACTCATATGTCAAGATATAATGCTGCACGGGGCTTGTAATAGTTCTGAAGCAAACTTGTCCTGTCATCTGAGGGGTTCCCCAACTGTCGTGATTACTCCAGCAGTCAGGCTACTTTCAAATGGAAGTTACTTGATGCTAAATGATCAAGGCTGCTGTGGAATACTTCCGGGCATCGCATATTTGGTAATCGTGAGGTCCAGGGTTACTTACTGTATGCAAGTATTGTTTCCACCAACACATACAGTCAGGGAGGCGCTGTTATGGCCTTCACTGAATGTTTCTTTAATACAATTTGATACTCTAAGCAGAATGAAAACCATGCTTCTACAGAAGTCCGTGCCCTTAACCTCCGCCGGAGAGACTTTTGATCTCCAGATAGCAAGGTCTTCAGCAGAGATACAGGCGCTTATTCATTCAAATTGCCCTTTCCATTTTAAAGAAATCGTAAACCGTAACTTCAACATGTCTGATACGACAGGCATAGTCCACCTATTTAAGACCGTAGGTTCTGGACTTCTAAGCAACTTTCAGATGGTACTTGGAGTTATACCAAACTTCATACACTCCGTATACTGAAGCATCTTTGGAGGACTTCCATTGATCCTGTTTCTAATAGCAGGTGTCCTGATTGTCTTCTATCTGCTACGCAATGAACGTCCCAGTCACCAAGGAGATGGAAAAAGCACTCCTGGAGCGTAAATACCGTGACCACATGGTACAACATCTAGGCATGCCTCGCCTAAGAGAACTAAGTGCATCTTGGGTCTCGTCATTTTGACCAGTCTGGATGGACTTCATCTTACATGTCCCCGATGCCTGTTTTGCAGAGAATAATGTGTGTTAGACCTTTGTTTGACACTCCCATCATGTGCGCAACCGGACGTGAATGCTCTACTGGACCCGATAACGGCCCATGTTCTGCAGTGTCCTCAGCGTATTCCAATGTTGATGGCGGCATTCCTTGAGCCACCATAGGTAGTAATTGCACCTGTTGGTATGTACACTGGCTCCCCCACTGACACCCGGGCTTGGGACGGCGCACAGCTGCCCCAGCACCGGCTGCGGACAGTGTGGAACATCATCTGGGCTCAATTGACGTACTCTGCGAGGTGCTACAGGGGCCGTCTACTGCGGAAGCAGGCAATGAAAATGTTGTGCCTTCCAGACAGGACACTTAAACATTTGAATCATTTTGGCTCGTCATGTGCTGGAAGAAATTTGCCCTTTTTTAAACAAACTTGATTTGGAACTCAAAAACAAAAATTGACATTCCTTTCATTATTGGGCATACTAATGTTTATGGTGGTTCAAACTATAACTACGGACACTTTTTAAGGCTATAGCTTGCAGCCATTTCCTTTTTACATGTTTAAGATTTTTAGAATTTTTTGACGTTTTAAACATTTTATCAAAAAAGAAATGTTTTTAAACTTTGTGTGTACCAATATCTAGTCAGAATCGTACAATGATAATCGGTTACATATGTCGTCCAGGTGGAAGAGGAGTGGGTGTTACATTCCATATAGGTACCCTATATAGGCGCAGGTAACATCATCATCTTTTACCTATATCCTTCCCTACATTTCATACATCTTGAGGACTGACCTTTTACCCAGATATGACACTGCATTCAGAACGTGGGTTTTCCCTAGTTTGATTCTCATACATTATGCATGAGGTTTATTGGAAGCACAGCAGGACTAACAGCAGAATTACCATCTCCTGTATAATATCTCTGTATAAAGTTCAGGCCCGACCTCATCCTTTAGGCTGACACAGTAACACAGCAAGGTAGGAACCCTGGGGATGCCTATGGCATATTTACATCATGTCTTGCTTAGAGAGACAGAGGAGACCTCAACTTCTCGGGTGACACACTGACCAAAGACGCTGACGTTCCTGCATGCAGACGCACCAGCTAGCAGTGGTCTAACATCCCTCATGGGGTGCCCAGCTCAAGACCAGGATGGGGTCCCATATTCTCTCATTCTCAGATAATGGGGTGGACTAAATCCTAGAGGGATTCTTGGCATAACACCTACACAGATGCTAGGTACATTTAGGTACATCTAGTTAGGGAGGCATCATAGCAGTATACATTTTTTATCATGTGTTTTATATACTTGCATGTATTCATGAATATTGCAAGATGGTAGAGCAATTCCATTCATTTACTTTCTTAGTGTTTCTAATCATATATCTCTGCTACTGTCTAATGGTTGCTGCAACTCATCTGTTCTATACTAGAATAACAACTGCTCAATAAATTCTTATTGAAACGCCCGGACTGTTCATTCTGTGTATCTCTGAGACAAACAAAGTAAGCACGAGTGACTGAGCGAAAAGCAGTATATTGTTTCCACGATCCTGGGGGATCAGGGTTGTCATGTTCTGAGGTTACCAAGTACTATTATCTCCCTGATACGAGGAGATTCTAGTGGCACTGTGAGCTGGCTGATACAGACAGGCTAATATATGTGGTGGGGGTGCACAGAATCAGTCTGCCGCCAATCCCAGTTTATGTTATCCAAAACGAGCAGATCTTGTATAGGTAATATAGGAACTACACAACAACGTAAATGTTCCCACTCCAGTCAGTGCAACAGCTAAGAAAGATTTGGGTAGCGAGGGGTAAAAATTACTATTTCCACTCCAATTAGTGCAACAGTAGGGAAAGTGTTGGATAGCGGACGGATACAATTTACTATTCCCACTCCAGTGAGTGCAACAGTAGGGAAGGTGTTGGATAGTGGAAGGGTAAAATTACTATTCCCACTCCTGTGAGTGCAACAGTAGAGAAACTGTTGGATAGTGGGGGGATGACATTGACTATTCCCACTCCAGTCAATGCAACACTAGGGAAAGTGTTGGATAGCGGAAATGTAAAAATGATTATTTCCACTCTAGTGAGTGCAACAGTAGGGAAAGTGTTGGATATTGGAGGGATAACATTTCCTATTCCCACTCCAGTCAGTGCAACACTAAAGAAAGTGTTGGATAGCGGAGAGGTAAAAATGACTATTCCCACTCAATAAATGCAACAGTATGAAAAGTGTTGGATAGCGGAAGAGTAAAAATGACTATTCCCACTCCAATGAGTGCAACGGTAGGGAAGGTGTTGGATAGCGGAGGAGTAAAAATTACTATTCCCACTCCAATGAGTGCAACTGTAGGGAATGTGTAGGATAGCAACAATAGGGAAAGTGTTGGATAGCGTATGCATCCAACTTACTATACCCACTCCAGTGAGTGCAACAGTAGTGAAAGTGTTGGATTGCGAATAGGTAAAAATTGCTATTCTCACTCCAGTCAGTTCACAATTAAAAACAAACAAACTATGAACAACAAAATAACAATATTAAACCCTTCGCTGCTAGGCCTCCCATCCCCCCCCCCCCCCGCGTGCTAAGCCTTTTTTGGGCTATTTGGGGCAGTTTGTGCTTAGGCCTGTGCAACTTTTTAACCACATAAGGTATCCTTGGGGATTTTAAAGGTACCCAGGGTTTGTTGATTCCCCTGGAGGTGACCCAAAAATTAGCCAAAATACAACTACATTTTAGTTCCTTTGGGAAAAATTTGAAAAACGTGCTGCAGATGAAAGGGTCTGGTTTTTCCCCTGCAAATGGTATCAACAAATGGTTTGTGCTGATGAAATCACAATCTTCCCAGCTTTCAGGCACTGACAGACATTTGTCAGAGAACCAGTATTGTTTATACAGTTTGGGCATTTTACTGGGACATAACCTACTTTTGCTATTTTTTGTGCTTTCAACCTTCTTCCAGTTAGTGGTATAAATGGGTATGAAAGCAATAATGGATCCTGGAAAGCTATACATTTCGGAAAAGTAGACACAATTTTGAATTCAGCAAAGGATCACTTGTGTAGATCCCTCAAGTTTTTTTATAGAAACTAATAGTTGAAAATAGGAAAAATTGAAAATGAGTTGAAAAAACCAGCCATTTGTGTCAACGTTTTCACCTGTAACTTCTTCTAAGAATGATTTTTTTTTTTAAAGAAATATACTGTTACATTCACTGGACAGTTACGGTTGTGGGGATATATAGGACTTGTAGGTTCACCAAGAAACCCACCAACTCAGAGCCAATAACTGAGCAGAATCTTGCAATGGTTTTTTATTTTGTACCGGGTTTATAGCAATTCCTTTGGGAAAATATAAACAGTAAAAAATCGGTATGAAAGACAGCTATGTATTTCTGAAATGGGGACAAAATATAGAGTTTAGAAATAGTAGCTATTTGCACATCTCCAAAATTTGGGTTCCCATATTAGCATGTGAATTATAGGACACTTTTCAGAGTGACTTCTTTTTTACACATTGTCTTATATTTGGAAGGCATAAATGGCATGCATCAAACGTCAATAGGTAATAAAAGTTGCTCTACAATACTGTGTTCCCCTATATCTCCCGATAAAAATGGTACTGCACTTGTGTGGGCAGGCCTACGGCCCGCGTCAGGAAATGGCCCAAAACGCAACGTGGACACACCACATTTTTACAGTGAAAAGTGAACCTTTTTTTGCAAAGTCCCTAGCTGTACATTTTGAGCCCTAGCTCTGTCGGCACCTAGGGAAACCTAGCAGACCAATACATTTTTTAAAACTAGACTCCCGGGGAATCCAGGATGGAGTGACTTGTCTGGCTCGTACCAGGTTCTGTTACCCAGAATCCCTTGCAAACCTCAAACTTTGTAAAAAAAAATAATAATAATGTTCCTCACATTTCTGTGATAGAAAGTTCTGGAATCTGTGTGGATCCAAAAAATTCCACCCACCCCGCATTCCCCAAAGTCTATCGATAAAAATGTGTGGTTGGGCCAAGTGCCCATGGCAGGGAAGGGCCCCAAACTTATTGAGGAGACATCAAAATTACCTATCACAAAAAAAAACAGTGTTTTGCAAGGAGTCACCTGGGTTTTTGGCCACGTGCTTGGTGGTCATCTTGGGACACTACCAAACCTACACATTTCTTAAAACTAGACACCCGGGGGAGTCCAGAGAGGTATGGCTTGCATGGACCCCATGATGTTTTCCTAACAAGAATCCACTGCAAACCTGATATTTTGCAGGAAAAATTGCATTCTTCCCAAATTTCTGTGTGGGAAAGTTGTGGGATCACAGGCCTGACACAAATGTCCAAATGTACCCGCGACCGGCAAGTGCCCAAAACGTATTGAGGAGACATCAATTTGACCTATCGCAAAACAACCTGGTTTTGCAAGGGGTGTCACATGGGTTTTTGGCCCTGGGCTCGGCGCGCATCGTGGAAAACTACCAAACCCACAGATTCCTGAAAACACCCAGAGGGTTACAACGAGGGTTACAATGATTACTAAATCATTTCCAAGAATTCTGTGACAAAAAAGGTATAATAATCAATACAACTGAAACAAAATTTATAGCCCGGAACTCTCACAAATCCTATCAGGGCAGCCCAAGGCTCGGCGGTGTACAGCTCGAGAGGGATAGCTCCCTTGACTGTCTATGCCTAAAGCTAACAGGCAATTTGTCATGGAAACAGTGTTTTGCAAGGAGTCACCTGGGTTTTTGGCCACGTGCTTGGTGGTCATCTTGGGACACTACCAAACCTACACATTTCTTAAAACTAGATACCCGGGGGAGTCCAGAGAGGTATGGCTTGCATGGACCCCACAATGTTTTCCTAACAAGAATCCACTGCAAACCTGATATTTTGCAGGAAAAATTGCATTCTTCCCAAATTTCTGTGTGGGAAAGTTGTGGGATCACAGGCCTGACACAAATGTCCTTCCACCCAGCGTTCCCCCAGTTCTCCTGATAAAATGGTACCTCACTCATGTGAGTGGCCCAAGTAACTGCAACAGGGAAGGGCCCCAAACGTTATGCAGAGACATCAATTTGATCTATCACAAAACAACCTGGTTTTGCAAGGGGGTCATCTGGCTTTTGGCCTTCTGCTCTGCAGCCATCTTGGACAACTACCAAACCCACACACCCAGGGGAGTCCAGCGAGGTATGGCTTGCATGGATCCCTCAATGTTTTCCTAACTAGAATCCCCTGCAAACCTCAAATTTAGCTGAAACAAAATCACCTTTTTATCAAACTTTTGTGTGAGAAAGTTGTGGGATCACCGGGCTGACACACATTTCCTTCCACCCAGCGTTTCCCCAGGTCTCCCAATAAAAATGGTACCTCACTCGTGTGGGTGGGCTAAGTACCCGCGACCGGCAAGTGCCCAAAACGTATTGAGGAGACATCAATTTGACCTATCGCAAAACAACCTGGTTTTGCAAGGGGTGTCACATGGGTTTTTGGCCCTGGGCTCGGCGCGCATCGTGGAAAACTACCAAACCCACAGATTCCTGAAAACACCCAGAGGGTTACAACGAGGGTTACAATGATTACTAAATCATTTCCAAGAATTCTGTGACAAAAAAGGTATAATAATCAATACAACTGAAACAAAATGTATAGCCCGGAACTCTCACAAATCCTATCGGGGCAGCCCAAGGCTCGGCGGTGTACAGCTCGAGAGGGATAGCTCCCTTGACTGTCTATGCCTAAAGCTAACAGGCAATTTGTCATGGACACCCCACATTAATTAGATGATCCTGAACCACAAACAGTTATTTAGGCTTTAGGGTGGGAACATTGACTATCTTATTCTAAACCGATTGGGCCAGCCTTCAGGTATACAATGCCAAAGTGAGGAACTCTGTGATGTCTGGTGCAGAATTATGGGGATTTGAACATGTAGAGGGGCTTAGTAGCCTTGATCATATATGTTTAAGAAGCCTAGGGATGCTACCAAAGAGTACCCCTCTTCTCCCGCTCATGTGAGACATGGGCAGACATTCCCTTGTTTCCAAAGCAAGAGGGTTAAGATGACCCCCAAACCTCTGCCACATGCTTGTGCGATGGAGGATGTAAAACACAGGTATACATCCAATAAAATCAGCTGGCTGAGAGTTGCTAAGAACTTGCTTACAGATATTACAGCTATTGGGATGGGTGATATATGGGAGGTCAACGATTCCACCTTGCTCCCTCGGAAATGTGATGTGAAGAATAATTACTGGGGGTGGGTAACCCAGGAAGAAATAGGCAGCAGGGCTTGGGGGAAGCTCACTTTAGATTTCATGGCCCATAAACTAGATCGCTCCCTGGTAGGGTACCTTGATTTCATAGAACACCCAGGGGATAGAAAATTGTACATCCAGTTTAGGTTTTGTACCTTGCCCCTGAATGATTTCACCAGCAAATGGAATTGTAGGAATGAGGTTGCCCTCAGTGGCCCTGGCTGTAAAAATCTTTAAGAGAGTATAGCCCATGTAATGTTTGCGTGTTCATCATATGTGACCCGAGGAGAAATTGGCTTACTCCATTCTGCAAGATACTGGGAACTGACAAATTATAGAATTGCACTGAGGATATTGAAGTCCGATGCCAGGCCAGTGTTTGCTTGTGCGGTGGCAAAATACTTGGGCCAACTGTGGGGCATTAGAGGCAGGGTTCAGAGGGCGAATGCTAAGTAAAGCCTCAACCACATTATTTAGGTCTTAGTTTCTCAAACTTCCAAAGAAGATGTAATTTGTGGCTGTTCAAGACGCATTTTATATCCTCTGAATCTCAACGTTTTTATATTGTTTCATTATGTTTTATTGCATTTGATGATTTTTATAAACTGATGTATTTTATTATGGCCTTTTCATTTTATATTGTACCTATTATTCCCACTTTGTAGAATGTAAATTACCGGATGGTTTGGAGAAAATAAGCTAATATGAACAATCTCTGATCGTATCTAATTGTAAATAATTTTATTTCACTTCACTAAGGGCTAACAACTGAATGCTATTGTCATCTATCTTATAGCCTTGTACTAGGTTGATGCATAAATAGAAACGTATCATAAGGTCGCTAAGAAAGAATGCAGAAATTGAAGATTTCGTCATATTATTGTTGTACACTTCTTTGTTTTTGCCAGGCTTCTTATTAAGACTTGCACTTTATTGTATTATTCCAGTACCATTGGTTTATTGCAAGCAAACCTTTAGACTTGTTGTTGAAATAAAATTATTGAACTGATATTTTGATTTGACTCCCAGTTGCTCACATTTAAATTTGTACTTTTGCACTTAAACATTACCCAAACGGCATGCTCTGGTAAATAAAATCTACCTGAAATCATCTTGGACCATCCACATTAAATGAATTGATGCTTGTGTACAAAACACTGCCGTTCACAATCAGATTTGTAGTTTTGCACTAAAAGATTACCTAAGTCATCTGTTCAGGTAAAAAATCTACCTGAAATACTGCTCACATGAAAAAATTAGCCAAATGGTACATCTCACATTACCAAAATGTCACCATTTACTTTGCCGTGATTAAAATTTCACCCAGGCAAGATGCCCAAGATCTCAGAACCTTTGTTCCTCTGTGCAGAACTTGGGTGTCCACCTAAGAGGTATTGCCATGGAAATGAGTAACCCCTTCTCTGTGGTCAATCTAAACCAGTTCTGGGAACAGTTGCTCCTCCACTGGAATTGGTGCCTCCCTTCTGGGTGGAACAAAGGAAGGGTCTGCCCAGGTGTCAGCTAATATTTTCTGTGGCAGGGTAGGCCTCTTTGAAGTTAATCAAGCTCCTGTGCACAGTCCACTAGTCATTGAGTCAAGGAACATCACATGCCCACACCCAATGCTTTTGTATGGTTCTGACTGCAGTTTTCTCTCATAAAAGGGGCTATTCAGCAGTAAGATAACAATTGGAGCTCATGCAAATGGGCTCCCAGAGAATTTAGGCAGGGGAAAGGTAACTTTCTTAAAGTATCCTTCAATAAATAGTTAATAAAAATTGATTATACCAAGTATATTTAGAATAACTGTTAAAAATATTATTTGAATCACTTTTCTAGCTATTTCCTAACCTAGCATTGTTAAGAAGAAATTTAATACCCAGTGTTTTCTTGTGAAACAGCCTCGCTCAGTGAAAATAGCTTTAGGGACTTTTTCATTGTAGGGACGTGCTTTAACATTAGTCTTTTACATATCCTACTTTTAAATACCATGCACCCTACCTTATGGGCCATGAGTCCTACGTAGAGATCACTTACAAATACTTAAAAGGAAGATTTTGAGCAGTCAAAACGGTTTATTTAGACTTAACAAATTTGTAGTTTAGACCTGGTAGGCCGGCAGTCCTGTTTACACGGTCACTCTAGTGAATGGCACAATCGGTGCAGCAGTCAGCTAGTGAATTTTAACTTACAGGCCCCTGGTAACCCGTAGTAAAGTAACTGTGCTCCTCCTTTCAATGTGTTGAAATTGGTATTCCCCAAATTTCATATTTAACTTACCTTTAAGTCGCTAGTATATGGTATAAAGTGTACCCAGAGCCTGTAAGTTAAATGTCAGTAGTGGACCGCAGCACTTATAGTGCCATCCATTGCAGTGACTGTGTAAAACATGAATTCAAGTCTACCACTGTAGCCTGACTAAAGTGGCTTTTAAGCTGCAATACAACCTGTCAAAACAAACCCCTTTGATAGGCCTAAACTTTCTTTTTACATCTCAATATCTAACCTCTAAGTAGGTCTTACTGCTCATAAGGCAGGTTGCATGGTATCTAAAAGATGGACATGTAGAAATTAGACCTGAGCAAAATATTATTTATCCTGGAGTAATCAGAGAAATTTTAGTCATTTTGTGCTACTCTTTTGGTGCAAAATGACTGGAAATTACGTGAGTATGCTCATTTACGTAATTATGAGTAATTTGACACAATAAAATCCTACTGCAGGAGCAAATGAACAACTATCTAAGCAAGCATGAGCGGCAGCTGCTGCTCATGCTCTGTTGCATTTAGTACTCTATTCTTAGTACAAAATTCCTCCCCGGGTCTATTTTGCAGCAACATTTGAATTTCTCTTTCCTGCCAAAAGTCAACGGCTGCAACCATACCACGTTCAATGGTTAGCTGACCTTTTGCAACCCTTCTTGGGGATATATGACCCCTATAAATCTTTTAAGAGTAAACTTTTGTTAGAAGGGGTTCCATTAGAAAGGAAAAGTAGCTTTGAATATTTGGGTATTACCCTTTCGGAAGATTTGTTTTGGATTCCTCACCTAGCTAAGCTGACTTTTAAACACAGGCAAACAACAGGAGCTTTGATAAAAAAAACATGGCACTTCTTTTAGCAAACCAGTGGCTGCACCACTCCAAATTCTTGATTCTAAGGCAGTGTCTTCTGTTCTCTATGGAGCTGAACTCTGGGGCTTCGAGGAGATGGTTGCCCTTTCGAATTCTGAGAATGCATTTTTGAGGTCCCTGGTTTTCGAACCTCAGAGTACGCCACTCCTCCTGCTAATGCTGGATATGGGTAGGTTCCCTATTGTAGAGAAAGCAAAATTACGCCCCTTAGTGTTTTGCTTACGCATTAGGTCCACTCTTGAGTTGCTTTTGTATGCCTCTGCTCTTATAGAAGTTAGCGCTCTTGATTGCTCTTAAAAGATAGGTGGGATTATTAATGTGAAATCCCTGCTTCCCACAATAGGGCTTAGGGCCTTTTGGGATATAAAGGACCCAGCACTCCTCCCCAGTAAAGATTTAGGGCCTGATTCCGATGCGGTTAGGAAGCCCTACTAACGGCAGTTGCTCCGTCCAAATCGAATTGGGAACGTATCTTTCCGACCGAACGGGAAAGGTTTCCGACTGACCGAGTACAATGCAAGTAGGTGAATCCCAATCCGAACCCGACAGCATTTGGAATCACTGAGCCATATGGAGCAGAATCATACGTCTCTACGGGCTGCGTTTCCAAACAACCAATTACGATGCTGGATTCAGACAGCCTTTCTGAATCGTGCTGTCTAACTCGAATCAGCTGACGGAATCAGACTTTTGGAGCCCGTAGCGGGCCACCCTGCACCTGGAGCTTTCCCAATCGGGCTTGTGGGGTACTCATGCGTCCCCTCTTACTAGCCATGCACAGTGTGGAAGGCACCAGGGGGTGCCGGCCTCAGGGTGCCCGATTTTCCCCAGCCACCCTTTTCTTCAAAGGGAGCCTATGCATTCGGACGGAACATAGGCTCCCATTGAAGTCAATGGGAGTCCAACCAAATCGTATCTGGAAGCTATAGTCAGCTCAGCTAACTATAACTGCTGTATTTTGTATGAGTGAAATATTAGCCTAACTATAAAGTCCTTGTAACCTTTGCTTTTTCATATATATATATATATATTCACTGAAAAAACCATAGGTTTCAGGGGCGTTATAGTTAGCTGGACTTTTCACTCGTACAAAACCATTGAAATTCCCCCGTTATAGTTAGTTCAGCTAACTATAACTCGCGCGCCCACAATGCACTGCTGATGACATCACATATTACATCACTCATGACATGGTCAGTGACATCACTCATGACATCACTGATGACATCTCGAATGACATTACTGATGACATCACTGATGACATCATCCAATGAATGTGTGTTTTTCTGAAAATTACATATGTTTTATATATGTATATCTCAAGGTCGATGGAAGAATAAATGGGTATATAAGTGTCTAAATGGATGATTTGTTTAAATATGTAAATATCTGTATCAGTCTCTCACTTTGTGTATAAGTGGCTGCATGGGTTGGTGAGTAGCTACATGAGTGTCTATATAGGTAATTAGTTGGTTTTTTGAGTATCAGTATGAGTGTCTGAGTGTCTGTATGGTTCGGTGAGGGTATTACGTAGTGCATAGGTGCATGAATGAGTGACTCACTGTATGTGTTGAAGACAGCATGTGTGCAGGACTGTATGGGTGGATGAGTGTGTGCATGGGTGTGTTAGTGAGTGAATGACTGTCTCAATAGTGTCTTTATGAGTAACTACATATGTTTTAAACTAGTATATGTGACTATTGGTGTATGTCATGACCAGACCAGGGGCACTAGGACCCTGGGGCAAAGGGCAGAGGCCAGAGGACACCGGACACCAGGTCCGGTGAGGGGAGGGGACAGGGGACAGTCGAGGACACGAGGGGACGGAGAAGGACGCGGGGATAAGTGCGATGTACAGATAAGAAATAAAGATATCACACACCATACCTGAAGTCCGTGTATTGAGTAGAACACGACAACTGGCGATCGAAGGTGGGATACATGAAGGACAGGAAGACGCTGAAGAGTAAAAGCAGCTGCGACGAACCAGGAGCCCACCCTGGTCCGCGAGGTGACTGGAGAAGAACAGCGACGATCCGCGATCATCGCGCTGACTTCCCCAAACTGAAGAGCCAGGAGCCCACCCTGGTCTGAGGGAGTAGAAGCTGAAGCGACGCGGGAGCCCACCCCGGCCGCGGGAAAACTGAAGAGCGGTAAGAGCGCAAGCAAAAGAAATAAATTAAGTAAAGGTCCTCTAAAGCGAGGAGCGCGAGGTGTTAAAGCTTGCCGGAATAAAACTGAAACTAAATGGAGATGCGCGAGAGATTTTAAACAAACTCTCGCGAGACTACGGCGGCCATTTTAAAATCAGGCAAAATGAGCCAATAGGCAGACAGAGCAGCGCGACGTCCATTTTGAGGTCAGGCAAGAGGAAAAAGTGCCGAATAGAGCACCCCAAAGAGAAACAAGCACTGGCAAAAGCAAGCAAAGGGCCAGGGAAAAAAACAAGCATTGGTAAAGACAAAAAAAATAAGAACAATAATACATAAATAAAGAAATAAGGGAATAAATAAAGAGAACCAGAAGTGATGAAACAAGCTTTGGCAAAGGCAAATAAAGGAGCAGCAACAAAAGAAAAGGATGGCAGAAAGACAAAGTGCACAATATCGCAGACCATTACCATTCAATTTATCAGAGCCGCAAGCAGGAATACGGTGGGAGAAATGGATAAGGCGTTTTGAAAGATACACGGAAGCGACGGATGTGATAGCAGAGAAGCAACTAGGCCTATTCCTAAACTTAGTAGGGGATGAGGTTGAAGACCTACTAGTGACACTGCCAAAAGAAGAAACCACCACCTACGACAAACTAAAGGCGTGCCTGACAAATAAATTTGACCCACAAAGAAATGTCGATTTTGAGCGATACACATTCACGATTGCGTTCCAACAACAAGATGAAACGCTGGATGACTTTGCAACGAGACTGGGGAAACTCGTAACACACTGTGAGTTTGACAAATTCGACAACGAACAAGCCATCAGACTGCGCATCATTGAGGGTTGCCGTGACACAGAATTTCGCGCCAGAATTCTAAAGGAACCAACGTCGCTAGAAAACATCCTATCACTAGCAAGAGCAGAAGCAAGAGCGACAGCACAAGCAAAAGAAATGGAACGAGGAAAAGAACGATCAGTGGACCAAGTGCACCGAATGACAAACAACAACAGCACAAGTGGATGGAAAAAAGACAGAAACGACCAAACAGTGAAGAGACGACCAGAAGGAAGATGCTACAGGTGCGGACTTGAATTTCCACATCGAGGTCCGTGCCCGGCGTTTGGTCAGACATGTCGGAAATGCAACGTGAGAAATCACTATGCCAGTGTATGTCAAGGAATGCAATTCAGGAACGACAGAGGAAGAAAAGGAAGACCACGAGGATCAACAAGCAGACATGTCCGACACGTTGAAAGGGGAACAAGGAGTTCCTCAATAGAATCTGAAGAAGAAGAAGAAAGAGAAGAGGCACCAACGGGGCGGCTATATCTCATGTCGGACGTCACTACCAAACATGCCGAGGAGGGCGAAAGCGGAGAAAGCATATGTCTGGTAGATAAAAGCAAGATGAAAAAGACAGAATCAGTGATCATAGGTGTAGGGTCACACAAAGCAAAGTTTGTCCTAGACAGTGGCGCAACATGTAACATCATATGTGTGTCAGAATATGAAAAAATGGAAACAAAGCCAAGCTTGAGGCCGTCCCGAGTTGAAGTATTCACCTGGGGATCCCGGACGCCAGTAATGAACATGGGGAAGTTTACAGAAGAACTGACATACAAAGACAAAAAGACGATGGAAGAGATTCATGTGCTAAAGGGCGACATCCCAGCGCCATGCCTATTGAGCAACATCACAGCTCAGATGATGGGTCTTTTTGAAATGACTTACAACGTATCAGATAAAGGAAGCATCCTGAACGAATACCCCAAACTACTGCAAGGACTAGGGAAGCTAAAAGGGCGGCAAATAACACTACACATTGATGAAACAGTGACACCAGTAGCGCAACATCATCGGAGGGTACCAATACACCTGCAACCGCAGGTAGAAGAGGAACTGGATGCACTACTAAAGCAAGACATCATAGAACCAGCAGAAGGACCAACGCCATGGGTGTCACCGATCGTGGCCGTACCTAAGAAAGACACGTCAAAAATAAGAATCTGTGTTGACATGAGGATACCAAACAAAGCAATTGAACGAGAGAGACATCCCGGACCGCACCTTGATGATATGATCAGCTGCCTAACAGGCATGAGGCGATTCTCTAAACTAGACCTGCGCAAGGGATACCACCAGCTAGAACTAGATCCCCAGTCTCGATACATCACGACGTTTTCCACGCACTTAGGCCTGTTCAGATACAAACGTCTGAGCTTTGGTGTATCGTCGGCTGCAGAAATATTTCAAGAGAGAGTACGACAAGTAATACGGCCGGTAAAAAACAGTCTAAACTACAGCGAAGACATCCTGGTGTTTGGAAAGTCAAACGAGGAGCACGACAAAGCGCTAAGAGCAGTATGCTCTCAGTTGGAGCAGGCGGGTCTGACACTAAACAAAGAGAAATGTGAGCTGGAGCGAGATGAACTAGTATTCTTTGGCCACATCTTCTCCAAGAAAGGGATGCGGCCGGATCGCAACAAGGTGAAAACGCTGGAAAGAGCACAACAACCAAGCGATGTGGCAGAAGTGAGGTCATTTCTTGGCCTGGCAAGCTACTGTGCAAGATACATCCAAGACTTCGCTACTGTAAGTGCACCACTGAGGGAACTGACAAAACAAGGACAAATTTTCGCATGGACTGAAAAATGCAGCAAAGCATTTGAGGAGATAAGAAACGCCGTAACGGCAGTAGATCACCTAGCATACTTTGATCCGAGGCTGTGCACTGAACTGACAGTAGATGCTAGCCCAGTGGGGTTAGGGGCAATACTGGCGCAACACCAACCAGGAAAAGACTCCCCAAGACATGTAGTAGCTTATGGAAGCAAAAGCCTATCGGAGGTCGAAAAAGGATACTCCCAGCCAGAAAAAGAGAGTTTGGCGGTAGTATGGGCATGTGAACACTACCACATGTTCATCTATGGAAAGCCTTTCACGATAATAACAGATCACCAAGCACTGATAACAATATACGGAAATCCAAATGCAAAAATACCACCCAGGATAGAGAGGTGGGGGATACGGCTAATGGACTACAACTTCAAAATAATACACAAACCAGGAAAAGAACACAACCCGGCTGACTATGTGTCAAGGCACCCCCTGCCACAAGTTTCTCAAGCAACGACAATAGCGGAGGAATACCTAAACTTCGCAATCAAACACAACACACCGGCAACGATATCAATGGAAGAACTGGAACAGGAGACAAAGAAAGACCTCACCATGCAAGCAATAATGAAAGTGACGAAACAACAAAGGTGGAGGCACGTCAACAACAACAACAGCTGGGAAGAAGGAGTGAGAAAAGAAGAACTGCTTGCATTCAAAAAGGTCAGCGAAGAACTCTCAGAAAGTGAAAATGGAATACTGATGAGAGGCACCTGAATTGTGATACCCCGGACTCTGAGGAGAAAAACAATAGAAATAGCACATGAGTCACATCGAGGAATTGTAGCAACAAAGAAAATGCTGCGAGAAAAAGTGTGGTTCCCTGGACTAGACAACATGGTGGAAGACACCGTGATGCACTGCCACATCTGCCAAGTAACAACGCCCCCATCAAAGCCGGAGCCACTGCAAATGTCCAAACTACCAAAGGCAGTGTGGACAGAACTGGCGGCTGACTTCTATGGACCTCTAGAGACAGGAAACTACTTGCTGGTAATAATAGACGAATTTTCCAGATTCCCAATAGTGAGGCAGGTAGCGTCAACGTCAGCAAATGCAACACTGCCAGTCCTGGACGACGTATTCGCAGCATGGGGCTCACCACAGACACTGAAGACAGACAATGGGCCCCCATTTTCAGGCGAGGAATTCAAAAGGTTCATGGAATACCTCGGGATCAATCACAGATGAATAACTCCCCTATGGCCACAAGCAAATGGGATGGCAGAACGGTTCATGGGAACAATCAAAAAAGCAGTACAAAGAGCAAAGCTGACGCAGATCTCAATAGGACAAGCTCTGTGCCAGGTCCTAAGGGACTATCGAAACACCCCTCACAGCTCCACAGGAAGATGCCCTGCAGAACTGGTGTTGGGGCGATCGAGCAGGACGAGGCTGCCACAAGTGAAAGAAGAGGAAAGCATAGAGCGACAAGACATAGCAACGAGAGACTCCGAAGCGAAAGAAAAGATGAAGGCATATGCGGATCGGAGAAGACACGCAGCAAGCTCAAAGATAGAAGAAGGGGACACCGTGGTAGTACGGCAAAAACAAGTGTGAAAATCAGACAGTGTTTTCTCAAGGGACCCACTGACAGTGACAGGAGTGAAAGGGCCAATGATAACGGCTTCAGCAGGACCATACCACATTACTCGCAACAGTTCGCACTTCAGAGAATTGAAATCAAAAGAAGAGGAGCTGCCAATACATGGGCTGAAGGAAGAGACGCACGAGGAGACAGCTCCAGCAGATATCAGAACACAACGACCAAGAAGGGAATGCAAGAAAACAAAAAGACTAATTGAAGAAATGTGAGGAGACAGAAGTCTGTAGAAAGTATATCTTTCTCTCTCTCTCTCCCGGTGAGGGGAGGGGACAGGGGACAGGGGACAGTCGAGGACACGAGGGGACGGAGAAGGACGCGGGGATAAGTGCGATGTACAGATAAGAAATAAAGATATCACACACCATACCTGAATCTGTGTATTGAGTAGGCCACGAGAGTGTATATAAGTGAGTATATGTGAGAGTGAGAGATTGAAAGAGTTCCTGTATGAATAAGTATGTGTTTCTATAAGTGATTGTTTAAAAGACTAAGTATGTGTAAGTTTCTGTAGAAGTAAGTGTGGTGGTGTATGTATAACTGTATATGCAAGTAAATGGATGTTTGATTCTTTATTAGCATGAGTGACTATATGTGTGAGTAACTCTATGGATGAGTGGCGTTGTGTAACAGGATGTATAGGTGTATGAGTACATATGATGAGTGAGTACATGTATGAGTGACTGTATAGGACTGTTGGTGAATGAGTGGATGTGTATGTGGATCTTAGAATTACTGAATAGGTTGTTGTAAATGATATTGGTATGTCCATTGTTTTGAACATTTTAGTTTCTATTTTTGAATGTGTGTATCAAAGGTTATATTAGGGGGAGAGGAGGTCTGCCACTCTATCACAAGGATGATGTCATCAGTGATGTCATTTGAGATGTCATCAGTGATGTCATGAGTGATATCACTGATCATGTCATGAGTGATGTAATATGTGACGTCATCAGCAGTGCATTGCGGGCGCGCAAGTTATAGTTAGCTGAACTAACTATAACGGGGGAATTTCAATGGTTTGGTACGAGTGAAAAGTGCAGCTAACTATAACGCCCCTGAAACCTATGGTTTTTTCAGTGAATTTCTAAGGTTTTTTAAATGCTAATTCCTAACTATAAAATGCCTGAAACCTATGGTTTTTACAGTGAATTTCAAAGGTTTTTTAAATGCTAATTTCTAACTATGCCTACAGAGATAGGACATGTGAAGAAAGAAGAAAAAACGCACAGAAAGAGAAAAAAGAAATGCAGAAAGAAGCAACAGAAGTCCTCAAAGACGAAGAAAAGTGCAGGAAGAAGGATAACGTGCAGAGAGAACAAACAGAAGAGCAGAAAGAAGCCTTGTTTCAAAATCATCCTGTACCCTCAACTTTTTCAGACGGATACTGGTGGTAACTGAGTCTGACTAACCAGTCCTAGAGCCAGTGCTATGTTAGAAGACACTCAGAATACAGTGAAAACACCTACATACACTAGGGAACACTATGCGTTGGGGTCCCCCTGTGATCAGCATGACCTCCTCTGTAAGCCCCTAGTATATAATAGGGCAGTGGATTAAAACTACCTCTTAAAACGCGCCACAGGACGTGTTTGCACACGTCACCTCAGGCCCCGTCCCCTCACTTCCCCACTGTGTAAACACGCCCTGTGGACGTTTTAAGTTAGGAGATTAAGTCCCCTTGAATCCTGAGGGTCCCTTGGGTCCAACTAGACCACTTGGTAGCTCCAGTAAGCGCCACAGAGCTGCGTTGCAGAGAGATGTAAAAAGGGGCACGGCCTAGACCACCTCTCTGCAACGCAGCGCAGTGGCGCTAACTGGAAGCACCTGGTGGGCTAGTTGGCCCCCAGGGTCCCTCAGGATTGAAGGGGAATTATTTCCCCAACTTAAAACGCGCCACAGGGCTTGTTTGCACATGTTAACTCAGGCCCCGTCCCCTCCCTTCACCACTGTGTAAACACGCCCTGTGGCCGTTTTTAGTTGGGAGATTAAGTTCATTTGAATTCTGAGGGTCCCTAGGGTCCAACTAGCCCACTAGGTACCTCCAGTAAGCGCCACAGAGCTGCATTGCAGAGAGGTGTAAAAAGTGGCACGGCCTGGACCACCTCTCTGCAACGCAGCTCAGTGGCGCTTACTGGAAGCACCTGGTGGGCTATTTAGCCCCCAGGGGCCCTCAGGATTTAAGGGGAATTATTTCCCCAACTTAAAACGCGCCATAGGGCGTGTTTGCACACATCACCTCAGGCCCCGTCCCCTCCCTTCCCCACTGTGTAAACACGCCCTGTGGCCGTTTTTAAATTTGGGAGATTAAGTCCCCTTGAATCCTGAGGATCCCTAGGGGCAAAATAGCCCACTAGGTACGTCCAGTAAGCGCCATTGCAGAGAGGTGTAAAAAGGGGCACGGCCTGCACCACCTCTCTGCAACGCAGAGCAGTGGCACTTACTGGAAGCACCTGGTGGGCTAGTTGGCCCCCAGGGTCCCTCAGGATTGCAAGGGAATTATTTCCCCAACTTAAAACGCGCCACAGGGCGTGTTTGCACACGTCACCTCAGGCCTCATCCCCTCCCTTTACCACTGTGTAAATGTGCCCTGTGGCCGTTCTAAGTTGAGAGATTAAGTCCCCTTGAATCCTAAGGGTCCCTAGGGTCAAACTAGCCCACTAGGTACCTCCAGTAAGCGCCACAGAGCTGCGTTGCATAGAGGTGTAAAAAGGGGCGTGGCCTCAGAACACCTGTCTGCAACGCAGCTCCCTGGCGCATACTGGAGATACCTGTTGGGCTAGTTGGCCCTCAGGGACCCTCAGTATTGAAGGGGAATTAATTCCCCAACTTACAACTGGCAAGGGGGCGCGTTTGCAGAGTGCTGCAAGGAGGTGGCGTGGCCTCCGGTGCGATGCCGGTCTTTTATTTATTTAATTTTTTTAAGAAGGAGGGCTATGTGGCCCCCCTTCTTTTTCTAATTTACTGGCCCTGGGGACCCCATCCCCCAGGGCCTGCACCCTAATTTTTTTTGTTGAAAAAAATTAATTTGGCCCTCTCAAGGCCTTAATCGGCCCCGGGGACCCCAACCCCCGGGTCATGACCTTTTTTTTGTTTTTTAATTCTCTAGGAGGGGGCTGCATTGCCCCCCTCCTCAGGCTACTTATGGCCCCAGGGATCCCATCACCTGGGGCCGGTCTTTGTTTTTTATTATTTTAAAAAAATATATATTTATAGATGTGCTGCTACTGGAGCGGGTTATGCAAAATTTTTGTATACCCATCCCATTTTGCATGTTGTTTTATCAATTAGATTAATTAATTAATCATAATCGTACTAATGGTTTGGAGTGATGTGGAAATAACTAATCAACCTTATTAATGACCGAAATACACGTGGGATTTGCATCTGCATGGCCTAATTAATGACGTGAACTAAATTTCGTACGCATATTAATGATAGATAATTAGAACATTGCATGATATATGTCGCTTTGGTGATGAAATTGTGATTTGTGCTTTATTTAGTAAGTATAAACCGCATTGAGTGTTGCTTTTGGCTAGATAAATACACACACATATGGGTATTAGCGGGGGAATAACATTTAATTAGTCATTTCTATGTATTAATTAAGTTTTTGTGTTTCTTTGCTTAAGTTGACTATTCTGGCCTATCAAATGATGGCTGCTTTTGGTGCCTAACCCAACTGCCGACGCTGAACCAGGCTTGGGTGAAGTGCGCCTGCGCTAAAAGATGAGCAACAATGGCCCTGTCTTGACCTCAGGCAAGCTGTACTTATCAAGGCCACTGGGAAAGGTGCCAGCGCTACAGACAAAAGGCTTTATTAAAGAACCGGAACAAGCAAGTATGCTGAAAACATGGACTAAACCTTATGGGAACGGAGAGGTTGACCCCTGATCAGCCAATCAGAACAGTTTAAAAGTCAATATTGTTACATTTTGCTATTGAAATTATTATAAAACCCATAGAATAGAGAGGTTGGAGGGTCGCTCCTTCGATTTCCTGATGATATGCTGACGAAGAGGACGGTGACACTGCAGGACAGCTGTTAGCCTGAATCTTTGACGGACTGAATTAATGCCCAAAATCCTGATGAACTTAACCTGCTAAATTGATGGGCATAGATTTGCGAGATTGCCAGATTTGACATAGAGGACGACTTTAGTCAGAATAGGTAAATATGAATGACAACTTGATCAAATGAATGATTTAATCTGCAATATTAATATAAATTTGGATTTGAACATCTACAGAAATGAGTTGGGATGTTTATTCATTGAAATGTGTTAATGAAAAGGTTAATTAGAGTATTAGAAATTCACTTAAATCTACAACTAACAGATCCATTCCGGTCATGAGGGAAATACCAAATGTAGAATCTAGGGCCTAATGATTATAAGAAGGGTTTGTAGGTTTGTTGCTCATTAGGGTAAAGTGGTATCTTCCTCCCTCATTATCCAGCACTTGGAAGGATAATCGCCTCTCGTACGGACTGATGGTGATTGTGTGTTGGTGTTATGGGCCTCACCAGCGAATGTATGGATAGTGCGCATTTGTGAGATCTTTTGGTCCGCAATGGTAGGGAGAGATTTTGCACTCCGCGCTGGAGCACTGCCACTGCCCTCCATTTAGCACGATGTACCAGTCCACTCCTCCTGCCCTCCATTGCCCAATTCTATGGCCCATCATTGACCTCCTGATTAGCCTCTGTGCTTAGCTTGCTGCCCCTATTCTCCTTCCCCCTGCCCTCCGATGTCTTTGTGCATGCCCCTGCTCCATCCTTTTTGCCCACCATGTTCCATGGACCTGCCACTCCTATCTACTCTGAGTGTTCTGTTGAGCTGCCACTCCCCTCCCACCTGCCTAGCATTGTCAGATGACTGTAACCTGTCCCTGCCACCTCCGCCCTGCCTGTCCACATGCCATGCCCCTATCCCCTTCCTCCTGTCCTCCATAGTCCATTTTAATGTCACACCCTTCTGCCCTCCCTGGTCTGTTGTGCTGCAACTGCTCCTCCTGCCTGCCCGCACGGTCTGTTGTGAGGCCCCTTCCCCTGAACTTGTCTGTGCCATTGTAATGCCCCTGATCCGTCCCTCCTGCCCTTTATGGTCTGTTATGCTGCAGCTTTCTTTCCTGTCTGCCCATTTTGGTCAGCTAGCTACCATTGCCTCTTTCCCCTCTGTTCTCTGTTGTCCATGTGCATGGTCCTGTCCCCTCCCTATTGCTTTCTATGGATTGTTGTGCTGCCCTTCTGTCCCGCATGCGCTGTGTGGTGTATTGTGCTGCTGCAAACCCTGATGCCTGCCCTGTAGGGTCAGTTTGGTGCACCTTTCCATGTCCCTCCTGTCCTCTGTTATCCGAGTCCATGTCCCTACCCCAATTCCTCCTGCCTACCATGATCCAATGTACCATACTTGCGAACATTTTGAACTTGGTTAGAGGGAGATTTTGAAAAAAAACTGGGGTATTGAATTTCCCCTTTGAGTTACATTGAAAAATAGGAGATTATAGATAGGAGAGAGATCAAATAAAGCCCATTTGAGCTTAAAAACATTGGACGTTTCCTGGCTGAAACGGGTCTGTTGGCATGTATGGTTGTACTACCACTGCCTCTTCCTTCTGCCCACAATGGTGTATTATATTGCCACAGCCTCTCTTGCCAGTCCTGTATTGTTGGTTTGTTGCCCCTGCCCCCCTTTCCACTGCCCGCCATAGTCTGTTGTGCTGCCACTGCCCTTCCTGCCTGCCCAGTGTGGTCAAATTGTTGCATCTGCACTCTCCTACCTGCCTTCAATTTTCAGAGTCCGTGCCCCTGGCCTCTGCCTCTCAACAGTATCCCAATGAACAACTAGATTGCTAACATTCTATATTTATTACAAAAGTGTGGAACGCCTGACGTCATCTTGATGTAATCAAAACTGTAATACCTAGAGTATTTCCTTTATAAATTACATATATGAGAGGGTCTTATTTGTATCAAAATTATGGTTAGTGCTCTAAAAAACTAAAATGAGGACATATTTTCTGAGTTTTCAAATAGCGACAAAGAACTTTTACATTATTTGTACTCTTTATGTTTTTTTATCCAGTTGACCACTTGATTAAATGTTGCACCTAGGGGAGAGGATGTGGTGTTACTTCCAGAGCTGCAGACTTTGCAACTGGGGAACCAGGTTGGAGTTTCTGCTTCAGCTCAACATTCTGTGATTCTGGTCAAATCACTTAATCTCCCCATCTCTACAACCAAAATGAATTTGGTCTTGTGTGATGTAACCAATGCTCATGTAAAGCACTCCAATACCTGACAAGTATGCACTATATAAAACGGCAAATACTCAAAAAATAAGGGTTTTGCACACTTCTGTCATTGGGCTACATGTGGGCTACATCTGGGTGATATTTGTGCTGCATTTGGGCTCTTTTGTCTCTGGTGGCCATCTTGGGAGATTTATTTGTTATGAAGTTTCCTAATTTCCTCATTTACTGCAGTCTCCTCAGTAGGAAATGCTTTCAGTTTTTTACTTTGATTCTATCAATAAGGTATTCAGATATGTCACACATTTGCCATAAATTCTGAATGTTAGCACTCTAGTTCTTCTTCTTTCTTTCTTTATTCGGTTTTACAAAATAAGAAAAACATAAAAGCAACACATCAGTTAAAAACATTTTCTCGTAATGTTACAGAATTATTGTAATTTGTCGTCACTATCTGTACATAAAAATCACCCAATTCACAGATAAAAGACTATTCACAAATTTGTTCTATGTTTAAAAATACATTTTAAAAAATTAACGACATGATAGCAGATACATTAGGAATCTAGAAACTGGAGTCGTAACATAGCCGGGCGACAACGCCTAAGGCCCCAGAATTTCAACAGAGGTAATTACCAGAGTTTGCGATGGCCCTGATAGAACTTACAGAACAGGACAGTGTGTATAGTCGTCTTTTCTGATATTTCATCGCAGGGGCATATTCAGCCAGTGTTGGACCTTATTTTTTAGTGACCAACTTGCTTCTGCTATCTGATTTGCCACCTCCGGTACACCAGTCATCACAACCACAAAAGGACTGGCCTCAGGAGGCAAATTAACTGCAAATCTGCCGTCAACGGCTCCCCGGTTCCAGTCTCTGTTAGAATTTAAAATCAATGGGTTTAATTCTACGATCTTCTCTACAATTTTCTTTTGTTTTACTATAGGTGGATTCAGTTTTGGGATTGACCCTGCAGATGATGTTTTTTTAGCTTGTTGCCCTATTAATTTGTCAGTGGTCAGTTCATTTCCCCTAGTCTTTGGGTCCCCATTTTTTGGTGGATTTTTTAAGATAACCGTCAATTCAGTTAACTGTTTTTCTATTTGCAGTAATCTAGCTTCTAATGGAGAGAAGTAGAGGTTAAATAGCTCTGCCAATTTTATCAGGACTTGGCTATCGACCTCTTTTATCTTGCTACCCCCTGGTAGATCGGCCGATGTCTCTACTCTGATAGATGCAAGGGTGTCATTCAGTATAGAATTTGGGAGCGCGATGTGCCTATTTTGTTTCCCTTTTTCTACGATTTGATGTACCTTCTCCCTTTGATTTTTAGGTAGCTCACATATCTTTTTAACCTTAGATTTTTTTGTTTTTTCCCTTTTTTTCCGGACTGCACCCTCCCTCCTTCCTCTCAACTGTCTAGTTTCCTCTGGTGTAATTGGTATAACCAATTCTGGGGTCTTTTCCAATTCAGGACTTAATTCAGAATCGGATAGTAGTTGTGAAGCCGATAAATCCACAACATTTGGAAGGCTGTGGATATTGGCACGAGCTTCAATCAATCCAAACTCCCTGACCCGCTCAGGTGTTTTCACGGTAGCTAGGTGTCCCATAGAAGATCTTTTTGCTAAGGCTAGATCTTGGGACACTCTACGTTCCATAAGGGAAATACTTTGATCTATAAAGGAATTTGCCCTGATGATGAAATTATCCAAAGGGCCTGTAAACTGGAGCTCCCCTGCCGCCGTTATACTTCTGCTTCCTCTTGTTGTCATGTTTGCCTGCGTCAAAAGGAAATCTAGGCCCAAATTGATAGCTATTACAGGTGAGGATGTAATCTGTACGAATAAAATGAATGTAACATACGTACAGTTTGTGATCCAGTCCTTTAGCTTAAGAGGTTAGAGGGGGGGCCCAGTCCGACCTCACACAATCTCTAACGGATAACAACGGGACCTCCCTTGGCCCGGGCTTCGCCAGGCACACGCCCGCGTTCCGCAGAATGGAAATGGGGAACACCTATACACCTATGGGGGCAAGGGGCGGGATCCGGGAAGAGGACACAGCTGGGGCTATTCGTAGACTGCTGGTCCTCGCAGTCCCTACACTTCCACAATGCCCAGTTCAATACACCAACGTCCTAGCTACGAGCGGCGCCCGCAAAGCGGAGGCCGCAAGCATTATTGAAGCTGCAGGCAGGGGGCGGGATCCGGGAAGAGGACACAGCTGGGGCGTTCGTAGGCTGCCGGTCCTCGCAGTCCCTACACTTCCGCAATGCCCAGTTCGATTTACCAAGGCCCTAACGCTGCGAGCGGCATTGATGCACTATTCTATATGGACATAATACAGTTCTATAGTTCTATAGTTCTGTAGTTTTGAGCACATATAAAGCAAATAAAGTTTTTCTGTCTCTGAGAATGGCTCCTTGTTATGAGAAGTTCAGCTCAGGAATGCTTGTTGTGCACACAGTTCACCTCGGTCATGCTCTTGGCTATCAGCCCAATTCCCTTCAGAAATAATGAAATTGGTGCTCTTCAACACCCCAGTAATGCTGCCTTCTGTGGCGCGAGATGTGTGCCCCTGGTTGACTCAGGGGCAAACAAGGAGGAAATCAACAACTCCCCCGTGTCACAAATGTGCGAGTGTACGATGATCCTTTCAGCTCAAGAACATCAACACTCCTGTGTCCCAAATGCGTGAGCGCGTGATGATCCTTTCAGCTCAAGAGCAGCAACAACTCTCCCGTGCCCCCAAAGCGCGATTTCTGACGCTGAACTCACAAGCAGCCCGTCGGCTGGGCCACTGCGCCCGGCGCGAGCTCCCGTGAGAGAACCGGAGCGAGTTACCTCTCAAGCAGGCACTGGGCAGTATGTGAAACCCGATGCGTCTCTCCCTGGCGAGACGGGTTGCTCCTCTGCGAAGTCCTTCCGGCTCCGGCACAGCACCGGCTTCCTGGTCCGAGCTTCTTTACCACAGGTGTACTCAACCAACTCACTCAGCCAACTTTTCCAAAAAGACGGAAGTAACAACCCGGGCTCTCCTCTCTCAGCGCGCAGCTCAGCTCAGCTCTGCGTTAGCACTCTAGTTGCTCATTAGATCACTGTAGTAAAGCTACTGCTCACCGCGGAAGTCTGCTGCTGGTATTAAAAGTGCATGTTTCGGTCTGCATATCAGAAGTTTTTAATGAAATAGAAGAGGATTTGAAAAGTCACTCAAAATGTGCCCTAATTTTTCTTTCTTCAGCACTAATCATAATTTCTATGGCAAAATGAACCCCCTCATTGTGTTCCTTTTTAAATTAAATGTTTTAAGTGTTACCAGTTTTTTCCAATCAAGATGGCTTCAGGTGTGCCATACTTTTGTCATAAGTAAGACAGTAAGCGCTCTAGTTGTTCTTAAGAACACTCTGGGACATTCTGTCATTGGGCTATACTTGGGCTACATCTGGGTGATATTTGGGCTACATTTGGGCTCTTTTGTCTCTGGTGGCCATCTTGGGAGATTTATTTGTTATGAAGTTTCCTAATTTCCTCATTTACTGCAGTCTCCTCAGTGGGAATACTTTCAGTTTTTTATTTTGGTTCAATCAAGAAGGCATTCAGATGTGTCACACATTTGCCATACATTCGGAATGTTAGCACTCTAGTTGCTCATTAGATCACTGAAGTAAAACTACTGCTCACCAGGGAAGTCTGCTGCTGGTATTCAAAGTGCATGTTTCAGTCTGCATGTCAGAATTTTTTTATGAAATAGAAGAGGATTTGAGAAGTCAAAATGTGCCCTAATTTGTCTTTCTACAGCACTAATCATAATTTCTATGGCAAAATGAACCCCCTCATTTTGTCCCTTTGTAAATTAAATGTTTTAAGTGTTACCACTTTATTCCAATCAAGATGGCTTCAGGTGTGCTATACTTTTGTCATAAGTAAGACTGTTAGCACTCTAGTTGTTCGTTAGAACACTCTGGGACATTCTGTCATTGGGCTATACTTGGGCTACATCTGGGTGATATTTGGGCTACATTTGGGCTCTTTTGTCTCTGGTGGCCATTTTGGGAGAATTATTTGTTATGATGTTTCCTAATTTCCTCATTTACTACAGTCTCCTCAGTAGGAAATACTTTGAGTTTTTTACTTTGATTCCATCAAGAAGGCATTCAGATGTGTCACACATTTGCCATAAATTCAGAATGTTAGCACTCTAGTTGCTTATTAGATCACTTTAGTAAAGCTACTGCTCACCAGGGAAGTCTGCTGCTGGTATTGAAAGTGCATGTTTCAGTCTGCATTTTATTTATTTATTTTATTTATTTATTTGTGTATTTTATAAAGCGCACAGCTGCCCCAACGGGGCAGCTGTGCGCAAATGTCATTTGAGATGTCATGAGTGATGTCATGAGTGATGTCACTGACCATGTCATGAGTGATGTAATATGTGACGTCATCAGCAGTGCATTGCGGGCGCGCGAGTTATAGTTAGCTAAACTAACTATAACGGGGGAATTTCAATGGTTTTGTACAAGTGAAAAGTCCAGCTAACTATAACACCCCTGAAACCTATGGTTTTTTCAGTGAATTTCTGAGGTTTTTTAAATGCTAATTCCTAACTATAACGTGCCTGAAACCTATGGTTTTTTCTGTGAATTTCAAAGGTTTTTTAAATGCTAATTTCTAACTATGCCTACAGAGATAGGACATGTGAAGAAAGAAGAAAAAATGCACAGAAAGAAACAAAAGAAGTGCAGAAAGAAGCAACAGAAGTCCTCAAATACGAAGATAAGTGCAGGAAGAAGGATAACGTGCAGAAAGAACAAAAAGAAGAGCAGAAAGAAGCCTTGTTGCAAAATCATCCTGTACCCTCAACTTTTTCAGACGGATACTGGTGGTAACTGAGTCTGACTAACCAGTCCTAGAGCCAGTGCTGTGTTAAAAGACACTTAGAATACAGTGAAAACACCTACATAGTGGAGAAGTGTGGCTCAATGATTAGAGCGGCAGACCCTGATGCAGAAGTCTAGCCCGGGACCAGGGTTCAATTCCCCGCCTCGGCGGGTCTTGGGCTCAAAAATTCCACGGACCTGATAATTCTCGCCTCAGTGCCATTCCAATCATGGAGTCCCACTCTGCAACTCTGGGCAATAGCTTGCTTAATCTCCACAACGGCCCCGACAACGCTAAGGATGCCTGGCCTCCACCTTGGGGGTGCCCAGGAGTGGACGCCTCACAGGGAAAGCCAGGATGGGTTCCACAGCGGTATTCGTACAAGCGCCTTGAGACCCTTGCGGGTGAGTAGTGCGCTATACAAGTATCAATTTTATATACACTAGGGAACATTATGCGTTGGGGTCCCCCTGTGATTAGCATGACCTCCTCTGTAAGCCCCTAGTATATAATAGGGCATGGGGATTAAAACTACCTCTTAAAACAGGCCACTGGGCATTTTTGCACACGTTAACTCAGGCCCCGTCCCCTCCCTTCACCACTGTGTAAACACGCCCTGTGTCCGTTTTTAGTTGGGAGATTAAGTTCATTTGAATCCTGAGGGTCCCTAGGGTCCAACTAGCCCACTAGGTACCTCCAGTAAGTGCCACAGAGCTGCGTTGCAGAGAGGTGTAAAAAGTGGCACGGCCTGGACCACCTCTCTGCAATGCAGCTCAGTGGCGCTTACTGGAAGCACTTGGTGGGCTAGTTAGCCCCCAGGGGCCCTCAGTATTGAAGGGAAATTATGTCCCCAATTTAAAACGTGCCATAGTGCGTGTTTGCACACGTCACCTCAGGCCCCGTCCCCTCCCTTCACCACTGTGTAAACGCGCCCTGTGGCTGTTCTAAGTTGAGAGATTAAGTCCCCTTGAATCCTAAGGGTCCCTAGGGTCAAACTAGACCGCTAGGTACCTCCAGTAAGCGCCACAGAGCTGCGTTGCAGAGAGGTGTAAAAAGGGGCTTGGCCTCAGAACACCTGTCTGCTGCGCATCTCCCTGGCGCATACTGGAGATGCCTGTTGGGGGCGCGTTTGCAGAGTGCTGCACGGAGGGGGCATGGCCTCCAGCGCGATGCCAGTCTTTTATTTATTTTAATTTTTTAAGAAGGGGGGCTGTGTGGTTCCCCTTCTTATTCTAATTTATTGGCCCTGATGACCCCATCCCCCAGGGCCTGTCTCCTAATTATATTTTTTTTACCCCAATCCCCAGGGTCGGCCACTGTTTTTTATTATTTTTAAAAAATATATATTTATAGACACACCTAGGACATGCTGGACAAACCGTACGTACCTATCACCATGACGATTTGCGTGATATTCATTAAAGGCGACTATGCATGCAATGAATCCACGTGGAATGTATTTACACCACTACTGAAGCTCTGACATGTCTGATGCCCTACCGTGCCTAATCCCGGTAGACACCCTTGTCGTTTATTTATACAAACATGGGTAGCTATTGACGGGCACATTTAATACACATGCACACCAAGCCATTCAAAGGGGATTCGACAAAAATTCGACCAAAACTATGCAAGAAACCCCCCTCACGGTTAATAAAACACACATCCACTGCCGGATGTGTAATACTTTTTATTTTACTCTCTGGAAAGGGGACGAACATCACTTGAGAGTCACAGCGCGCTCCTGACAGAGCCCAATGCTGTGTTACACCCACCATTGCCTGCCGAGTGCCACACACCTCTGTGTTGTATTCCACTAGCTAGTGCATATGCTATGACACTCTCTAGCCCATGTGCACTGTAACACCACCCCGTGAATATGTCATTGCACACTTGTCTTCGCACGGGTTATATTGCCCCATCTAACGTGCCTTCCTCGATGCCTATGTTATAACGCACAGTGCTATGCCATAGATATTACAATCTGGGATCCATATCTTTGTCACAGTGCATATGCAACGTTACACTCCCCAGCACATATTTTATATAACAACTTTAGAGACTAGTTAGGTTACACAACACTGCCCTGTGCATATTACACTCCAAGGCGCATATCGCATAGCACGCGCTAGTGCCTGTGCTATCTCGCGCTCTCCAATGAATCTGTCATTGCGCACAATGTATTGCATATTATATTTCACGCCCGGTTCATCTTATATCACACTTTTTGGTGCATAGTTTACACCATACACTATATCTAGTTTTCATTTTCAATCGTGCTCTCAGGACTATGTTCTATATAACACTGTGTTCACCTACCCTTTTCACGGGCATTACATTTTGCGATTGGGGGTGGAGGGTCAGGGGGTGTTTCTGCCAAGTGAGCCCGGAGTCACAGTCACAAACGTCCTCTTCTTCCTGAATAAAAGTGAGATTATGCTGCATACTTGTTCATATTTTAAGTAGTTCGCACAGACACAATGTTTTAAAAACAATAAAGTTCCTAATACCCGCCTTCTCTGATCAGTTAGCTTGCTGCCCCATCCCCCTCCTCCCTATCTTCTGTTGTGTGAATCCATGGACTAGCCTCCTCCTTCCTGCCATGCATGGTCTGATGTGCTGCCACTGCCCTCAATTTAGTATGATGTACCAGTCCACTCCTCCTGCCCTCCATTGCCCAATTCTATGCCCCATCATTGACCTCCTGCTTAAACTCTGTGCTTAACTTGCTGCCCCTATTCTCCTTCCCCCTGCCCTCAGATGTCTTTGTGCATGCCCCTGCTCCATCCTTTTTGCCCACCATGTCCCATGGACCTGCCACTCCTATCTACTCTGATTGTTCTGTTGAGCTGCCACTCCCCTCCCACCTGCCTAGCATTGTCAGATGGCTGTAACCTGTCCCTATCCCATATCCTTCCATGATCCAATGTACCATACTTGCGAACATTTTGAACTTGGTAAGAGGGAGATTTTTAAAAAAAAACTGGGGTATTGATTTTCCCCTTTGAGTTACATTGAAAAAGAGGAGATTGTAGACAGGAGACAGATCAAATAAAGCCCATTTGAGCTTAAAAACATTGGACGTTTCCTGGCTGAATCGGGTCTGTTGGCATGTATGGTTGTACTACCATTGCCTCTTCCTTCTGCCCACAATGGTCTATTACATTGCCACAGCCTCTCTTGCAAGTCCTGTATTGTTGGTTTGTTGCCCCTGCCCCCCTTTCCACTGCCCTCCATAGTCTGTTGTGCTTCTACGGCCCTTCCTGCCTGCTCAGTGTGGTTAAATTGTTGCCTTTGCACCCTCCTACCTGCCTTCAATTTTCAGAGTCCGTGCCCCTGGCCTCTGCCTCTCAACAGTATCCTAATGAACAACTAGATTGCTAACATTCTATATTTATTACAAAAGTGTGGAACGCCTGACATCATCTTGATGTAATCAAAACTGTAATACCTAGAGCATTTCCTTTAGAAATTACATATATGAGAGGGTCTTATTGGCATCAAAATTATGGTTAGTGCTCTAAAAGACTAAAATAAGGACATATTTTCTGAGTTTTCAAATAGCAACAAAGCACTTTTAAATTATTTGTTATCTTTATGTTTTTTTATCCAGTTGACCAATTGATTAAATGTTGCACTTAGGGGAGAGGATGTGGTGTTACTTCCAGAACTGCAGACTTTGCAACTGGGGAACCAGGTTGAAGTTTCTGCTTCAGCTCGACATTCTGTGATTCTGGTCAAATCACTTACAGGCACATGCATCATCATAGGGTTTTGCGATTCCTTAATAGCGATTATTAAGGAATCGCAATTAAGGAATAGCAAAACCCTATGCATGTAGGAATCGCTAAATAGCGATTCCCACAAATTCCTTAATTGCGACTAGCAAATTGCGAGTCGCAATTAAGGAATGTCTTCCCATTCATTCCTATGGGCCTCCGGGCCCATAGGAATGAATTGGAGATTGCGGGAGCAATTTGCGAGTACCAGTAGGTACTCGCAAATTGCTCCCACAATTTCGATGGTGCAAGGGTGTCAAAATGACACCCTATTGCACCCATGTATGTTCACTCTGCACAAATGTTGCATACACACATGCTCTAAGGGCATGTGTGTGGGCAACATGAAACTTAGAAAAATGCAAATAAGTGCATTTTTCTAAGTTTTCGCAAATTACCATGAGGTCCAGCCTCATGGTAATTTGCTCAAGCTAATAGCGAAATCGCTATTTTTTAAACTGTAATGCATTGCATTTAAGGAATCTCAATTAGGGATTCCTTAAATGCAATCGCTATTTAAGGAATCGCTATTTTGAGATTCCTTAAATAGCGATTTTTGCATTTGGGATGATGCATCCCAAATGCAAAAATACCGGTCGCAAAGGGGCAGATTCTGAGAATCTGCCCGTTTGCGACCGGTTTTGTGCTTGATGCTTGTGCCTGATTGTCTCCCCATGTCTACAACCAAAATGAATTTGTTCTTGTGTGATGTAACCAATGCTCATGTAAAGCACTCCAATACCTGACAAGTCTGCACTATATAACACTTCAAAAACACAAAATAATAGGTGTTTTGCACACTTCTGTCATTGGGCTATATTTGGGCTACATCTGAGTGATTTTGGGCTACATTTGGGCTCTTTTGTCTCCGGTGGCCATCTTGGGAGATTTATTTGTTATGAAGTTTCCTAATTTCCTCATGTACTGCAGTCTCCTCAGTAGGAAATGCTTTCAGTTTTTTACTTTGATTCCATCATGAAGGTATTCAGATATGTCACACATTTGCCATAAATTCTGAATGTTAGCACTCTAGTTGCTCATTAGATCACTGTAGTAAAACTACTGTTCACCATGGAAGTCTGCTCCTGGTATTAAAAGTGCATGTTTCAGTCTGCATGTCAGAATTTTTTAATGAAATAGAAGAGGATTTGAGAAGTTACTCAAAATGTGCCCTCATTTTCTTTCTTCAGCATTAATCATAATTTCTATGGCAAAATGAACCCCCTCATTGTGTTCCTTTTTAAATTAAATGTTTTAAGTGTTACCAGTTTATTCCAATCAAGATGGCTTCAGGTGTGCCATACTTTTGTCATAATGAAGACAGTAAGCGCTCTAGTTGTTTTTAAGAACATTCTGGGACATTCTGTCATTGGGCTATACTTGGGCTACATCTGGGTGATATTTGGGCTACATTTGGGCTCTTTTGTCTCTGGTGGCCATCTTGGGCGACTTATTTGTTATGAAGTTTCCTAATTTCCTCATTTACTGCAGTCTCCTCAGTAGGAAATACTTTCAGTTTTTTACTTTGATTCCATCAAGAAGGCATTCAGATGTGTCACACATTTGCCATAAATTCAGAATGTTAGCACTCTTTTTGCTCATTAGATCACTGTAGTAAAGCTACTGCTCACCAGGGAAAACTGCTGCTGGTATTGAAAGTGCATGTTTCAGTCTGCATGTCAGAATTTTTTAATGAAATAGAAGAGGATTTGAGAAGTCACTCAAAATGTGCCCTAATTTTTCTTTCTGCAGCACTACTCATACTTTTTATGGAAAAATGAACCCCCTCATTTTGTTCCTTTTTAAATTAAATGTTTTAAGAGTTACCACTTTAATCCAAGCAAGATGGCTTCAGGTGTGCCATACGTTTATCATAAGTAGGACTGTTAGCGCTCTAGTAGTTCTTTGGAACACTCTGGGAAGCTGCAGTAGAACACAAAGGAATCAACTGACAGTCTCTGCCCTTGTTGGATGTACATGTTTTACTGAGAATGTCAGACTTCATTCTCACATGACTGAGAAAGATAATGTGAATTTACCGAAAATAAGCTCTCAGTTTAGCTTATAGATCACCTTCCAAACCTCTGTGGTAAAAGCATGAGAAAATATTTTTCTCTCAATCATGATATCCCAGCAGAAGGCTTTTTCACATGGTGAAATCACCTTAGAACATACCACAATTCCTAAAATGAGTATGGTACCATCAACAAATGATTTATAATGTAACTAAAGTCTTAAAACCTTCTATTAACTGCAATGCTTTTTAATGAGGTGCTATCATGTATATTGGTCCCAAGATGGCTGCCAACACTTCTTGGATGAAGTGCTGACAGCCAATCAGATCTCAGGATGAGATGTGTGGTTAGGCTCCGCCCACATATATATATATGCTTTTAAATGCTATTTTCTCAGGAAACACTGAACAGATTTACACCAGACCTGCAAAAGGCACTTCCTTGACCTTATGGCTACCTCTCTGCCAAATTTCAAGTAATTCTGTTCAGCCGTTCGGGCTGTAGCTGTGTCTAAAGGTCCTATGGAAAAATGCATAGGGAAAACGCGTTTTGTGACCCCCCTTTTTTCTCGGCCCCTGCTTGACGAATCACCCCGAGACTTTCAGGGTAGGAGCTGAACGGAGCGCCCCATTAGTTTTGAAAATTTCGCGAGGATTCGTTAACCGGCGCCAGAGTTATTCAAAATAGAATTTTTAGATTTCCTATGGAAACTAGGTTGTAACTATAACTATCTACTGGCGACCGCCAGTAGATAATATATATATATATATATATATATATATATATATATATATATATATATATATATATATATATCAGCAACAACACCTCCAGGCATAGGAGCCCCAGACCCTTCAGGGCGACCTCACAACAATGGTCCCGGAGAGACCCATCTTAATGACTTCAATCACGGAGGAACGTGAGGCCCAATACCGGAGTTTAAGCTTTTATTTTGCAAGTACAGCAGCGCAGGAATTTTCATCTCCTCTCCCCTTACGCGTTTCGGCGACCTTTCGCCTTGGTCACAGGTAGGAGTCCGTGTTTGCAAAGTGCATTAGTGCGCGCTTTTTAAATTGAAAGTCATGTGACAGTTTGCTGTACACTTCATGTCCCATAATGCCTTTCATTGCGTCTTCACTGCAGGGAACCGTGTAAATTCCATCTGCCTTCATATTAAAAGTTCATTTATCATGCTGGCATCTCCAATAGTGGGTAATATATTCAAAACTGTCCATGCTCTTAATCGTGCTCAGTGCTCTGTTAATTAAAGTACTAATATATATATATATATATATATATATTCACTGAAAAAACCATAGGTTTCACACACGTTATAGTTAGGAATTAGCATTTAAAAAACCTTGCAAATTCACTGAAAAAACCATAGGTTTCACACATGTTATAGTTAGCGGAAATTTTACTGATAAAAAACCAATGAAATTGCCCCGTTATAGTTAGTGCTGGCAACTATAACTCACGCGACCGCAATCCTCTGCTGATGCTAATACTGTATTTAGACACTTATTTGCCCATGTCTTATTCCATACATTTTTAGCTATACATATATTACAAATATTTTTTTTTCATAAAGACACATATGTCATCAGCAGAAGATTGCGGTCGCGTGAGTTATAGTTGCCAGCACTAACTATAACGGGGCAATTTCATTGGTTTTTTATCAGTAAAATTTCCGCTAACTATAACATGTGTGAAACCTATGGTTTTTTCAGTGAATTTGCAAGGTTTTTTAAATGCTAATTCCTAACTATAACGTGTGTGAAACCTATGGTTTTTTCAGTGAATTTGTACGGTTTTTTAAATGCTAAGTGACTTTACGCCATTCGTGGCGTGCGCGCCCACTTAACGCAGTTCGTTCCGTGCGCGCACGGTGCGCGCCACGCACCGTGCGCGCCGCGCACCGTGCGCGCACAGTGAGCACGCGGTGCGCTTCGCGCACCGCGCACCCACTTTACGCAGTTAGTGCCGTGCCCACGTTACGCTAGATGGGCCATGTACGCACGATGCGCTTCGCGCACCGTGCGCACATGGAGGACATATTATGCGCTTCCTTGTGATAGGTAATCTGTTGAAATTTTTTGGGAAAATTTTCTGTGCTCTGATTTGCACAAGGGGTGGAGAAAGTGTGGATAGTGTTTTTTTTATTTTTATTTTTTTACCGTACGCTTACGGTAAGCGTACGGTAAGCGTACCCCGCAAAATTGCCGAAAAAAAAATAATGCCGTTTTTGCTCTTGGGGGATGTTTGGGGACTCCCTCAACATGACTATGTGAGAGGGAGTTGTCAAAACATCCCCGTAACATGTTTTTGGCCATCATGTTTGATACATAACACTCAGTGCGGTAGACAAAATGGCGGACGCCGCTTCCTGGTTTCTGCCGATTCGAATGTTTACTAAGATCTAAGAGCCAATCAGAATCGCGCTCGCGCACGCCACCGTACGCTTACCGTAAGCGTACGGTAAGCGTACCGTAAGCGGGCTCAGATATATATATTGATTTACAGGCTATTTTCTCAGAATCTACTGAACAGATTTACACCAAACCTACAAAAGGCACTTCCTTGACCTAGGGACTACCTCTCTGCCAAATTTCTAGTAATTCTGTTCAGCCGTTCGGGCTGTAGCTCGTTCTAAAGGTTCTATGGAAAAATGCATGGGAAAAACGCGTTTTGGGACCCCCCTTTTATCTCAGCCCCCGCTTGACGAATCCCCCCGAGACTTTCAGGGTAGGAGCGGAGCGTAGCGCCCCACCTATTTTGAGAAATTCGCGAGGATTCGTCGACCGGCGCCAAAGTTATTCAAAATAGAATGTTGAGGTTTTCCTATGGAAACGTGGTCCTAACTATAACTACCTACTGGCGACCGCCAGTAGGTAATATATATATATATATATATATATATATATATATATATATATATATATATATATATATATATATATATATATATATATATAATCTACTGGCGGTCGCCAGTAGATAGTTATAGTTAGGATCGTGTTTCCATAGGAAATCTCAAAATTCTATTTTGAATAACTTTGGCGTCGGTTGACGAATCCTTGCGAAATTTTCAAAACTAATGGGGCGCTCCATTCAGCTCCTACCCTGAAAGTCTCGGGGTGATTCGTCAAGCGGGGGCCGAGAAAAAGGGGGGGTCCCAAAACGCATTTTCCCCATGTATTTTTCCATTGGACCTTTAGACACAGCTACAGCCCGAATGGCTGAACAGAATTACTTTAAATTTGGCAGAGAGGTAGCCATAAGGTCAAGGAAGTGCCTTTCGCAGGTCTGGTGTAAATCTGTTCAGTATTTCCTGAGAAAATAGCATTTAAAAGCATATCAATATCTATACGCGCGCATGGTGCGCGCACCGTGCGCGCACGGTGCGAGCACCCTAACGTGGGCGAGCGTAATTCTGATTGGTGGTTACATGTTAGTCAACGCTCGAATCGGTCGAAATCAGGAAGTGTCGGCCGCCATTTTGTTTGTTTTCAGTGCGAGAGTGAAAAAGGAAGGTGGCGAACGTGAAAAGGGGGCAGGGTAGAGAGTTCCTGAACCCCTAGCCTTTTTTCAAAAATCGGGGGTGCGCGCACGGTGAAAACCAAAAAAAAATAAAATAATTTAATACGTAGTTTATTGTAAAATAAATATATAAAAAAAATAATAATACATAAATAAATTAGCATTTAAAAAACCGTACAAATTCACTGAAAAAACCATAGGTTTCACACACGTTATAGTTAGGAATTAGCATTTAAAAAACCTTGTAAATTCACTTGAAAAACCAAGGTTTCACACATGTTATAGTTAGGTGGATATTTCACTCATAAAAAACCAATGAAATTCCCCCGTTATAGTTAGTTCAGATAACTATAACTCGCGCGACCGCCACTCTATCACAAGGATGATGTCATCAGCGATGTCATGAGTGATGCCATTGACCATGTCATGAGTGATGTAATATGTGACGTCATGAGCAATGGAATGTGGGCGCGCGAGTTATAGTTATCTGAACTAACTATAACGGGGGAATTTCATTGGTTTTTTACAAGTGAAATATCCACCTAACTATAACATGTGTGAAACCTATGGTTTTTTAAGTGAATATATATATATATATACATATATTTCCTTCTGGCGGTCACCAGTAGGTAGTTATAGTTAGAAGCTTGCTTCAATAGGAAAACCATATTTTGATTTGCTAATAACTTTGGTGTCGTTTGACGAATCTTCGCAAAATTCTCCAAAAAAAAGTCTATCCAGGTCAGCTCCTTTCCTGGAAGTTTGGGGGTGATTCGTCAAGCGGGGGCTGAGCAAAAAGGGGGGATTCCAAAACGCGTTTTCACCATGTTAATTTTTTTAAGAAATTGCGAGCCGGGCTACGGCCCGAACTGCTAAACGCAATTACACCAAATTTGGCAAAAAGGTAGCATTTGATTCAGAAAGCGACCATTTTTTTTAATCAAACAATCAATTTCCCCTAGGAAACTTTATCCAAGACTACAGCCCAAACTGCTGAACGGAATTACACCAAATTCGGCAAAAATGTACTGCTTGGCTCAGAAAGCGACCTTTTTAAAAATGTTGTAAATCCGTTCACTAGTTGCTGAGAAATTCAAAAAATAAAAATATCGATATCTATGGCCACGGTGGATCCGCACACCCTCCTGACCACAAGCTTTATTCTAATTGGCTGTCAACACTCCAAACCAGGAAGTGTTGGCAGCCATCTTGTGACTCGGTAGAACTGAGTCATTTGAAAACAGAAAAAAAGGTGAAAAGAAAGAAAATGGGGCAGAGTGGAAACACCCTGACCCCCTAGGCATGCTCAGGGGGTCCCACAAGGACCCCAGGGCCAAAAAAAGCATCTTTAAAAAAAAAATCGGCCGAATTCACGCTGGGTGCACGAATCCGGTAGAGAATTTTTTTAAAAAATGAAGCGCAGTCTCCCCCGCTTTGTTGTATTTAAGCCCCCGGGTGGGCTAGGTCCCGGGGGCACTGAAAAAAAGTGTGGGGGGGCCCCAATCCCCCCACACTGCCCCAGGGACCGCCACCTCCCCAGGACAAGATGTATTAGTTGCAGGTGCACGCAGCACCACCGCAGCCCCAGGGACTGCCACCCCCGTGGCTTCTTTTTAATGTGTGGGGGGGCCTCCAAGGGCCCCCCAGGCCCCTGGACTGCCACCCCCTGGGGCTTTTAATAATTATTTGCAGGGGTGCATACGGCCCCCCTGCTGCCCCGGGGACCACCACCCCCGGGGCTTTTTAAAAAAAAATTCACCTGTGTGGGGAGGCTTGAGCCCCCCCACATGACCCGGGGACTTCCACCACCCCGGGGCACTAATACCCCGATCCCCAGGAACCACCACCTCCCTGGGGCTTCTAGCACATTGGGAGGGGGGCCACGCAGCCCCCCCTCCTGGAGCCCTCCATGGCCCTTGGGACTGCCACCCCCCAGGGCCGGCTCCTGCAGTGTCCTGGGGTGCCCAACCCTGGGACCCTGTCATAGCAAACTGTGGTTTGGATTTTACCTGCTCTCACTTACAAAATCCAAACCACATTGCTTTCCACTCGGGTAGCTGCATGTCAGCAGCTCCCCGTGTGCAAAAGCAATGCCGGCTCCCGCAGGATGTGGAGAGCCGGCAGGACCGTGGGGGAATTGGGGAACCCCCACGGTCCCCAACAGAGAGGCCAGGCCCCGGGGGATGGGGTCCTCGGGGCCATGAGTGGCCTAGGAGAGGGGCCACGTGGCCCCCCTCCATCAAATATAAAAATAAAATAAAAAAGAGACACAGCTCCGGGAGATGGGGTCCCCGGGGTTGGTAGAGGCCTCAGGAGGGGGACACGCAGCCCCCCTCTTACATTTTTCAAAAAATAAAAAAAGAAAATACATTTTTTTTTTTTCAAAAGGGGTCAGGCCCTGGGGAATGGGTTCACCAGGGCCCAAAAAAAGGAAAGTGAAGGGGGCCACACAGCCCCGCATCTCAATTATTTTTTTTTTTTTTAAAGCTGGCATCTCAGCTAGGCTCCGCCCCCTCCCTGCAGCACTCAGCAAACGTGCCCCCTGGCACGTTGTAAGTTGGGGAATTAAGGCCCCTTGAATACTGAGGGTCCCTGGGGGCCAACTAACCCACCAGGCACCTCCAGGATGTGCCAGGGAGCTGCATTGCAGAGAGGTGTTCAGAGGCCACGCCCCTTTTTACACCTCTCTGCAATGCAGCTCTGTGGCGCTAACTGGAGGTACCAGGGGGGCTAGTTGGCCCTCAGGGACCCTCAGGACTCAATGGGAATTAATCCCCCAATTTACAACGCACCAGGGGGCGCGTTTGCACAGTGGTGCAGGGAAGGGGCGGGGCGGGGCCTGACATAGCAAATGTGCAAACGCTGCCACTGGCACATTGTAAATTTGGGGATTAAGTCCCCTTCAATCCTGAGGGTCCCTGGAGGCGAACTAGCCCATGAGGTACCTCCAGTATGTGCCAGGGAGCTGCGTTGCAGAGAGTTGTTCAGAGGCCATTCCCCTTTTTACACCTCTCTGCAACGCAGCTCTGTGGCGCTTACTGTAGGTAGCTGGTGGGCTTATTGGCCCTCAGGGACCCTCAGGACTCAATGGGAATGAATCCTCCAATTTACAACACGCCAGGGGGAGCGTTTGCACAGTTGTGCAGGGAGGGGGCGGGGCCTGACATAGCACGTGTGCAGATGCACCCCCTGGCACATTGTAAATTGGGGGAGTAAGTCCGCTTGAATCCTGAGGGTCCCTGGGGGCCAACTATCCCACCAGGTACCACCAGTATGCGCCAGGGAGCTGCGTTGCAGAGAGGTATTCAGAGGCCACGCCCCTTTTTACTCCTCTCTGCAACGCAGCTCTGTGGCGCTTACATGAGGTAGCTTGTTGGCTAGTTGGCCCCCAGGGGCCCTCAGGACTCAAGGAGATTTAATTCCCCAATTTACAACACTCCAGGGGGCGCGTTTGCACAGTGGTACAGGGAGGGGTCATGGCCTGATGTGACAAGTGTGCAAACAAGACCTGCTGCGCGTTTTAAGTTGGGAGATTAAGTCCCCTTGAATCCTGAGGGTCCCTGGGGGCTAACTAGCCCACCAGGTACCTCCAGTAAGCACCAGGGAGCTGCGTTGTGTAGAGGTGGTCCAAGGCCACACACCCTTTTTACACCACTCTGCAACACAGCTCTGTGATGCTTACTGGAGGTAGCTGGTGGGCTACTTGGCCCCCAGAGACCCAAAGGATTCAAGGGTAATTAATCCCTCAACTTAAAACCCACCAGGGGGCACGTATGCACAGTGGTGAAGGGAGAGGGCAGGGCATGATGTGACACATGTGTACTTATGCAATCACTCCGCCAAAACCCAAGCACTTATTAATTCACCATGCACTCTCCTTGCAGTACTCTAATCCTCCAGTCACTACCCATGCACTTATGCAATGACCCATGCACTAACTCATGCACTGCTACAATACTCTGAGAAGTACCCATGCAGTCCAGCCATCGCCCTGTCACTACCCATGCACTCCTCCAATCACCCAGCGTGCACCATGTACTTATCCAATCACTCCCCAAAAACCCAGGCACTTATAAATTCACCAGGCATGGTCCTTGCAGTACTCTAATCATCCACTCAGTCCCCATGTACTCATGCAATGATCCAGGCACTAACTCATGGCAAATACAGCGGAGGTCATGCTAATCACAGGGGTACCCCAACGCGTAGTGTTCCCTAGTGTATGTAGGTGTTTTCACTGTATTCTAAGTGTATTTTAGCATAGCACTGGCTCCGGTCCTGGTTAGTCAGTCAGTTACCACCAGTACCCTTCAGTAAAAAGTTGGAGGCACAGGAGGACTTTCTGCTCCTCTGTTGGTTCTTTATGCATATCCCTTGCTTCTTCCTGCACTTTTCATTGTCTTTCTGGACTTCTGTTGCCTCTTTCTGCATTTGTCTTGCGTCTTTCTGCGCTTTTCTTCTTCTTTCTTCACATGTCCTACCTTTGTAGGCATAGTTAGAAATTAGCATTTTAAAAAGCTTTGAAATGCTCTGAAAAAACCATATGTTTCAGGCATGTTATAGTTAAAAATTAGCATTTAAAAAACCATTGAAATTCACTGAAAAAACCATTGGTTTCAGGCACGTTATAGTTAGAAATTAGCATTTAAAAAACCATTGAAATTCACTGAAAAAAACATAGGTTTCAGGGACTTTATAGTTATTTGGACATTTCACTCGTACAAAACCATAGAAATTCCCCCATTATAGTTAGTTCACATAACTATAGCTCGCGACCCCTCAATGCACTGCTGATGACGTCACATATTACATCATTCATGACATGGTCAGTGACATCACTGATGACATTTTAAATGACATCACTGATGACATTATCCACATGAAAATCTGATGCACCCCCTCACACTCTAATATACCCTTTGATAGACCCACTGAAAAATACAGACTACCATTTTCAAAACCATCGACACACCAATACCAGTTACTACATACGCACTCACTGATTCCTAGGTCTACACACACATCCACTCATTCACCCATACAATCACTCATACATATAGTCACTCATCAATACAACACTATCATATACACTCATACATCTATACAGACACTCACACACCACCACTCATCCATGGAGTTACTCACACAACTAGTCAGCCATGCACAAAATCAATCACATTTCCTCACCTATACAGTTATACACACACCACCTCACTTATTCAAACATCTACTAACACATACTTACTCTCTTATACAATCACTGATGCAAGTACGCACTCATCCATACAGCCACTCTCACAATCACAGACTCTCATGTATAGCCATTTATATACTCCAACTCTCACATACACTGCATTTTACATATGTACTTACTTGGACATATACCACTGAGACATCCAATCTCTCACCAACACATCCATACACACACTCACCCACCCATACAGCTGTTTCCACATGCACTCTTGAACCTATACACCCTGTGAATCAACTACTCACACATCTGTGCACAGAGTCACACATCTGTGCACAGTCACACACCTCCCATCCACCCACTCACACACTCAGTCTCCCATACAAATACTCAGGCAACCAATCAATAACCCATATAGACACTCATGTAGCTCCAGGCCAACACTTGCAGCAGCTTACACAACTACAGACATACAGATACAGACATTCAGACAGTTTAGTCCCTAACCCATGCTTTCAGTAAGACACATTTAATCACTCACTTATACAGTCAGCTAGGCACCTACTAAATCCTTCATCCAGCCACTTATACACCCACTCACTCTTCAATACACTCTTTGGTGATACCTCTCCGTAACTTTTGGTCGGGTACCCTCTGTTCCTGAACCTCTTAACCATGTTATGTTTGGTTTTCTCATAATAGGCTTCAGTACTGCAGTTGCGCTTCGCTCTCAGGAACTCGCAGTAAGGGACGCTCCATCTGAAATTAGGGGGATGGCAGCTGGCTGAGTGGAGGATGGAGTTCCCTGCGGTCTTTTTTCTGTATAGGTCTGGTGTGATTTTGCCTTCACTAATGGTTAATCTGATGTCAAGAAAATCAATAGTTTTCTGACTGTGCTGCATAGTGAATTTTAGATTCATGGTGTTGCAATTCAAACGTTGTAACAAACTCAAGGAGATCACATTTATTGCCCTCCCACATGAAGAACACATCATCAATAAACCTTAGCCACATTCTAATGCTTTTGGACAAAGGTTCCAATTCCTCACTCCATAGGACCTGCTTCTCCCACCAACCTACCTCAAGGTTGCAAAAGCTTGGGGCGCAGCAGGTACCCATTGAAGTGCCCTGTAGTTGTTTATACCATTTCCCATCAAACATGAATACATTTTCTGTAAGGCATATTTCGATCATCTGTAAGATCATGTGTGTTTATTAAAGAAATTCAATGTTCCTTGCTTTTAGGAAGTGTTAGCAGGCGTTCAGGCCGTATGCGTGTCTAATGCTCGTATAGATACTTCCAATGTCTAGGCAGACCATCCAATACTCCCTTTCCCAATGCAAGTTTTGGATTTTCTGTAGAAAATCCTTAGTGTCCCTAAGGTAGGAGTTCAGGTCTTTCACATGTGGGAAAATGAAACGAAGACAGAAGTTTTTTCCAATAAGCTGTTCTTGGAGGACACAATAGGACGGCCTTGGTGGTTGTCAGGATCTTTATGTACCTTTGCTAAAAGATAATGATGCTTTGATGAAAATGTTATCATCTTTTTGGAGACTGGAAACTGCCTCCCATTGTTCTTTGGTGATGTTTTTATTCTAGGGCTGTGAGTTTAAGTAAATCATTCCCGACCGTCTCGTGAAATAAATCAATATTGTCTTTAGGTGTTTGTGGTACATACTTTGACGGTGCCCTGAATTTGGTCATGCTAGCTGCCCCTGTGTCAATGCCCAATGTGTGTAATGCAGTGTCATTGCATGTGTGGTCAAGGGGATATGGGGAACTGGTGGATACATGCGTTTGTTCTTGTAAATTCTGCCAGGTACTTAATGTGTGTGTGTATATATATATTCACTTAAAAAACCATAGGTTTCACACATGTTATAGTTAGCTGGACATTTCACTCGTAAAAAACCAATGAAATTCCCCCGTTATAGTTAGTGCAGGCAACTATAACTCACGCGACCGCAATCCTCTGCTGATGATGTCAGATATTACATCACTGATGACATATGTGTCTTTATGAAAAATAAATATTTGTAATATATGTATAGCTAAAGATTAATGGAAGAAGACATGGGTAAATAAGTGTCTAAATACAGTGATGTAATATCTGACGTCATCAGCAGAGGATTGCGGTCGCGTGAGTTATAGTTGCCTGCACTAACTATAACGGGGGAATTTCATTGGTTTTTTACGAGTGAAATGTCCAGCTAACTATAACATGTGTGAAACCTATGGTTTTTTAAGTGAATTTGCAAGGTTTTTTAAATGCTAATTCGTAACTATAACGTGTGTGAAACCTATGGTTTTTTCAGTGAATATATAAACATATAAATATAATCTGCATATCTATATAAATATAATCTCATGCAAACATATACATATATGCATACATATGCATGGTATGTACATGAAAGTTTGAAAAACTCCAATACAAGCAAAGCTAAAAAGCCACCTAATTACAAACAGAATTGCTTTAACTTAAACGAGGGCGAGACCTATTGCATTTTCAATGCTTGTTTACTTTGATTCCATCAACAAGGCATTCAGATGTGTCCCACATTTTCCATAAATTCTGAATGGTAGCACTCTAGTTGCTCATTAGATCACTGTAGTAAAGCTACTGCTCACCAGGGAAGTCTGCTGCTGGTATTGAAAGTGCATGTTTCAGTCTGCATGTCAGAATTTTTTAATGAAATAGAAGAGGATTTGATAAGTCACTCAAAATGTGCCCTAATTTTTCTTTTTTCCTCACTAATCATAATTTCTATGGCAAAATGAACCTCCTCATTGTGTTCCTTTTAAATTAAACTACTCACTCTCTACTACTCACTGGCTACTACTTTCTACTACTCACTCTCTACTACTCACTTTCTATTACTCTCTACTACTCTACTACTCACTCTCTACTACTCACTCTCTACTACTCTCTACTACTCTCTACCACTCACTCTCTACTACTCTACTACTCACTCTCTACTACTCTCTCTCTACTACTCTCTCTACTACTCCCTCTCTACTACTCCCTCTCTACTACTCTCTCTACTACTCACTCTCTACTACTCACTCTCTACTACTCTCTACTACTCTCTACTACTCACTCTCAACTACTCACTCTACTACTCTCTCTACTACTCACTCTACTACTCGCTCTACTACTCTCTACCACTCACTCTCTACTACTCTCTCTCTCTACTAATCTCTCTCTACTACTCACTCTACTGCTCTCTACTACTCTCTACTACTCTCTCTGCTACTCACTTTCTACTACTCTCTACTACTCTCTCTACTACTCACTCTCTACTACTCACCCTCTACTTCTCTCTACTACTCTCTCTCTACTAAACACTCTCTACTACTTGCTCTCTACTACTCACTCTACTACTCACTCTACTGCTCACTCTCTACTACTCCCTACTACTCCCTACTACTCACTCTACTACTCACTCTCTACTACTCTCTACTACTCACTCTCTACTTCTCCACTACTCTCTACTAATCACTCTCTACTACTCACTCTGTACTACTCTCTCTACTACTCTCTACTACTCACTCTCTCTACTACGCTCTCTCTACTACTCACTCTCTACTACTCACTCTCTACTGCTCACTCTCTACTACTCTCTACTACTCACTCTCTACTACTCTCTACTACTCACTCTCCTACTCATTCTCTACTACTCTCTCTCTGCTACTCAGTCTCCACTACTCACTCTCTACTACTCTCTACTACTCACTCTCTACTACTCCCTCTACTACTCACTCTCTACTACTCTCTACTACTCCCTCTACTACTCACTCTCTACTACTCTCTACTTCTCACTCGCTACTACTCTCTACTACTCACTCTCTACTACTCACTGCTACTCTCTTCTACTCACTCTCTGCTACTCTCTCTAGTACTCTCTACTACTCTCTCTACTACTCTCTCTCTACTCTCTACTCTCTATTACTCATCCTCTACTCTCTACCTCTCTACCTTTCTCTACCTCTCTCTCTACTACTCTCTACCTCTCTACCTCTACCTCTCTACCTCTACCTCTCTACCTCTACCTCTCTACCTCTACCTCTCTACCTCTACATCTCTACCTCTCTACCTCTCTCTACCTCTCTCTACACGCACACATATGCACATATATGCATTTATATATATGTATGTGTATATATATGGCGAGACCTATTGCATTTTCAATGCTTGTTTACTTTGGTTCCATCAAGAAGGCATTGAGATGTGACACATTTGCCATAAATTCTGAATGGTAGCACTCTAGTTCCTCATTAGATCACTGTAGTAAAGCTACTGCTCACCAGGGAAGTCTGCTGCTGGTATTCAAAGTGCATGTTTCAGTCTGCATGTCAGAACTTTTTAATGAAATAGAAGAGGATTTGAGAAGTCAAAATGTGCCCTAAGTTTTCTTTCTGCAGCACTAGTCATAATTTCTATGGCAAAATGAACCCCCTCATTTTGTTCCTTTGCAAATTAAATGTTTTAAATGTTACCACTTTATTCCAATCGAGATGGCTGCAGGTGTGCCATACTGTCATGATTCCGCGATCCGCCCGCTCCGTGGAGGAGAGGTTAGCGGTCTAGTGTTGCGGGACCACAACGGAAGGTCGAAATCCTCACTTCCGGTTGGTCGCGCATAACAGCCGGGAACTCCGGCTGCTCAGCGCTTCGAATTCTGGTCTCAACCGCTGAAGGGGAAGACGCCGATTCCGAGCTCCAGAACACCGCCGAAGAAGGACGCTGCCGCGGACTTCGAGAGGACCAGGTACAGCCTTATCAGAGGGCGCACCAAAGGTAGATGGACGTCTGTCTCTGCCATCTCACTACATCTATGTTAAGTCATCCCACTGCAGACCGGGGAGTGTGCAGTGGAGCGGGAGACTCATCCTGCAGTTATTATTTACGCCAGGGATCTTTTATTATTTGCGCAGGAGCGCTGGTTTTTGTTCCCTTGATTTTTGCCACACACGTTCCCTGAAACAGGAGAGTACCGGTTAGGTACGCCAGGGACCTTTATTATTTGCGCAGGAGCGCTGGTTTTGTTCCCTTGATTTTTGCCACACACGTTCCCTGAAACAGGAGAGTACCGGACAGGTACGCCAGGGACCTTTATTATTTGCGCCGGAGCGCTGGTTTTGTTTCCTTGTTTTGGGTCGATACCATTAGTGAGCTACACGACATTTTGCGGCCACTGTGGTCCCGGACCTGCGAATTGGAAGCCGGACATTGAGGAGGATCTCACATCAGAACACCAGGTAACCCAGTGGCTAGTAGGTGGGCACGACACGGAGGGAGGTAGAGAAGGAACGTACAGGAACGTAACCGTGTTCCCTTCTTTCCCTCACAGCTTGGTCCAACGTCATCCGGACTCACGCCTCTCTGGCTTCTACCCCGTGTACCCCCTTGTCCTAAGCGGTGCTCTACCCCGACTAGGGCACGGCGGGAAACGGGGTGGTGGTTCTAGTCGTCTCTGCAGGAACACCCCCTGAAAAAGAAGGTAAGCCTTGGGAGGGGACCTTGACACATACCTTTGTCATAAGTAAGACTGTTAGCGCTCTAGTTGTTCTTTAAAACACTCTGGGATTTCTGTCATTGGGCTATACTTGGGCTACATCTCGGTGATATTTGTGCTATATTTGGGCTCTTTTGTCTCTGGTGGCCATCTTGGGAGATTTGTTATGAAGTTTCCTAATTTCCTCATTTACTGCAGTCTCCTCAGTAGGCATACTGTCAGTTTTTTACTTTGATTCAATGAAGAAGGCATTCAGATGTGTGACACATTTGCCATAAATTCAGAATGTTAGCACTCTAGTTGCTCATTAGATCACTGTAGTAAAGCTACTGCTCACCAGGGAAGTCTGCTGCTGGTATTGAAAGTGCATGTTTCAGTCTGCATGTCAGAATTCTTTAATGAAATAGAAGAGGATTTGAGAAGTCACTCAAAATGTGCCCTAATTTTTCTTTCTGCAGCACTAATCATACATTCTATGGCAAAATGAACCCTCTCATTTTGTTCCTTTTTAAATCAAATGTTTTAAATGTTACCACTTTATTCCAATCAAGATGGCTTCAGGTGTGCCATACCTTTGTCATAAGTAAGACTGTTAGCGCTCTAGTTGTTCTTTGGAACACTCTGGGAAGCTGCAGTAGAACACAAAGGAATCAACTGACAGTCTCTGCCCTTGTTGGATGTACATGTTTTACTGAGAATGTCAGACTTCATTCTCACATGACTGAGAAAGATAATGTGAATTTACAGAAAATATGCTCTCAGTTTAGCTTATAGATCACCTTCCAAACCTCTGTGGGAAAAGCATGTGAAAATAGTTTTCTCTCAAACATGATTCATGATATCCCAGCAGAAGGCTTTTTCACATGGTAAAATCCCCTTAGAACATACTACAATTCCTAAAATGAGTATGGTACCATCAACAAATGATTTATAATGTAACTAAAGTCTTAAAACCTTCCATTAACTGCAGTGCTTTTTAATGAGGTGCTATCATGTATATTGGTCCCAAGATGGCTGCCAACACTTCTTGGATGAAGTGCTGACAGCCAATCAGATCTCACAATGAGATGTGTGGTTAGGCTCCGCCCAGATATGTATATGATTTTACTTTTGATTTTCTCAGGAACTACTGAACGGATTTACACCATATATGCAAAAGGCACATGCCTGACCTGAGGACTACCTCTTTGCCAAATTTCAAGTAATTCTGTTCAGCCGTTCTGGCTGTAGCTGTGTCTAAAGGTCCTATGGAAAAATGCATGGGGAAAACGCGTTTTGGGACCCCCTTTTTTCTCGGCCCCCGCTTGACGAATCACCCCGAGACTTTCAGGGTAGGAGCTGAACGGAGCGCCCCATTAGTTTTGAAAATTTCGCGAGGATTCGTCAACCAGCGCCAAAGTTATTCAAAATAGAATTTTGAGATTTCCTATGGAAACTAGGTTGTAACTATAAGTATCTACTGGCGACCGCCAGTAGATAATATATATATATATATATATATATATATATATATATATATATATATATATATATATATATATATATATATATATATATGCACGAACCTCCTTCTTGCGAATGAGTAGAGACCGCACCGGGGAACAGAAAGGAAGCAACTTTATTCCTTTAAAGGGCGAATGCATTTCGGCTGCACATCAGCCTTCGTCAGCGCCATAATGTTCAGGAGGCTTCCACTTCACGAGCCTGAGTCCTGCTGCCCTCTTATTGGCTGAGGGCCCGCTCCGCCCCCTGTAGTAAACCGCGCACCTGTCAACAGTTCAAGTGGTGTAGACGAACTGCAACTCCCAGAAAGCATAGTGAAATTCAGGTAGGTAATGCGTGAGGGGTGTTACGCCTGGTGGATGAGCGGAATGGCAGGACAGTTCGTGATGAAGCCAATTTCCCGTAGGTAAAGGAACAGCATGCCCCCTTAGGTCCCCCAACCGCCTCAGCCAAAGAGTTCAGGGATTGTGTCTGGCAGGGGCAACGATGACAGTGCACGTCGCCCAACATGGGGTTGGGTAACCTCATGACTGCTGTCTTTCCTCTCCGAAATCCGTGGCGGGTCCCGGTCTTCCAATAACTTGGATACACGAACTGCCACTGAAACAGCGACGAAGCCAGTAATTGCCGGGCCAACAGGTGAGGCGGGGGTCTCTAAAACCGTGTTTCTGGCACACACGGGAACTAAATGCACGAACCTCCTTTTTGCGAATGAGTAGAGACCACACCGGGGAACAGAAAGGAAGCAACTTTATTCCTTTAAAGGGCGAATGCATTTCGGCTGCACATCAGCCTTCGTCAGCGCCATAATGTTCAGGAGGCTTCCACTTCACGAGCCTGAGTCCTGCTGCCCTCTTATTGGCTGAGGGCCCGCTCCGCCCCCTGTAGTAAACCGCGCACCTGTCAACAGTTCAAGTGGTGTAGACGAACTGCAACTCCCAGAAAGCATAGTGAAATCCAGGTAGGTAATGCGTGAGGGGTGTTACGCCTGGTGGATGAGCGGAATGGCAGGACAGTTCGTGATGAAGCCAATTTCCCGTAGGTAAAGGAACAGCATGCCCCCTTAGGTCCCCCAACCGCCTCAGCCAAAGAGTTCAGGGATTGTGTCTGGCAGGGGCAACGATGACAGTGCACGTCGCCCAACATGGGGTTGGGTAACTATAATGGGGGAATTTCAATGGTTTTGTACAAGTGAAAAGTCCAGCTAACTATAACACCCCTGAAACCTATGGTTTTTTCAGTGAATTTCTGAGGTTTTTTAAATGCTAATTCCTAACTATAACGTGCCTGAAACCTTTGTTTTTTTTTGTGAATTTCAAAGGTTTTTTAAATGCTAATTTCTAACTATGCCTACAGAGATAGGACATGTGAAGAAAGAAAAAAAAGAAGTGCAGAAAGAAGCAACAGAAGTCCTCAAAGACGTAGAAAAGTGCAGGAAGAAGGATAACGCGCAGAAAGAACAAAAAGAAGAGCAGAAAGAAGCCTTGTTGCAAAATCATCCTGTACCCTCAACTTTTTCAGACGGATACTGGTGGTAACTGAGTCTGACTAACCAGTCCTAGAGCCAGTGCTATGGTAAAAGACACTTAGAATACAGTGAAAACACCTACATACACTAGGGAACATTATGCGTTGGGGTCCCCCTGTGATTAGCATGACCTCCTCTGTAAGCCCCTAGTATATAATAGGGCAGGGGGATTAAAACTACCTCTTAAAACCGGCCACAGGGCGTTTTTGCACACGTTAACTCAGGCCCCGTCCCCTCCCTTCACCACTGTGTAAACACGCCCTGTGTCCGTTTTTAGTTGGGAGATTAAGTTCATTTGAATCCTGAGGGTCCCTAGGGTCCAACTAGCCCACTAGGTACCTCCAGTAAGTGCCACAGAGCTGCGTTGCAGAGAGGTGTAAAAAGTGGCACGGCCTGGACCACCTCTCTGCAATGCAGCTCAGTGGCGCTTACTGGAAGCACTTGGTGGGCTAGTTAGCCCCCAGGGGCCCTCAGTATTGAAGGGAAATTATATCCCCAATTTAAAACGTGCCATAGTGCGTGGTTGCACACGTCACCTCAGGCCCCGTCCCCTCCCTTCACCACTGTGTAAACGCGCCCTGTGGCTGTTCTAAGTTGAGAGATTAAGTCCCCTTGAATCCTAAGGGTCCCTAGGGTCAAACTAGACCACTAGGTACCTCCAGTAAGCGCCACAGAGCTGCGTTGCAGAGAGGTGTAAAAAGGGGCTTGGCCTCAGAACACCTGTCTGCAGCGCAGCTCCCTGGCGCATACTGGAGATGCCTGTTGGGCTAGTTGGCCCTCAGGGACCCTCAGTATTGAAGAGGAATTAATTCCCCAACTTACAACTCGCCAGGGGGCGCGTTTGCAGAGTGCTGCAAGGAGGGGGCGTGGCCTCCGGCGCGATGCCAGTCTTTTATTTATTTAAATTTTTTAAGAAGGGGGGCTGTGTGGTTCCCCTTCTTATTCTAATTTATTGGCCCTGATGACCCCATCCCCCAGGGCCTGTCTCCTAATTATATTTTTTTGACCCCAATCCCCAGGGCCGGCCACTTTTTTAAAATTATTTAAAAAAAATATATATTTATAGACACACCTAGGACATGCTGGACAAACCGTACGTACCTATCACCATGACGATTTGCGTGATATTCATTAAAAGGCGACTATGCATACAATGAATCCATGTGGAATGTATTTACACCACTAGTGAAGCTCTGACATGTCTGATGCCCTACCGTGCCTAATCCCGGTAGACACCCTTGTCGTTTATTTATACAAACATGGGTAGCTATTGACGGGCACATTTAATACACATGCACACCAAGCCATTCTAAGGGGATTCGACAAAAATTCGACCAAAACTATGCAAGAAACCCCCCTCATGGTTAATAAAACACACATCCACTGCCGGATGTGTAATACTTTTTATTTTACTCTCTGGAAAGGGGACGAACATCACTTGAGAGTCACAGCGCGCTCCTGGCAGAGCCCAATGCTGTGTTACACCCACCATTGCCTGCTGAGTGCCACACACCTCTGTGTTGTATTCCACTAGCTAGTGCATATGCTATGACACTCTCTAGCCCATGTGCACTGTAACACCACCCCGTGAATATGTCATTGCACACTTGTCTTCGCACGGGTTATATTGCCCCATCTAACGTGCCTTCCTCGATGCCTATGTTATAACGCACAGCGCTATGCCATAGATATTACAATCTGGGATCCATATCTTTGTCACAGTGCATATGCAACGTTACACTCCCCAGCACATATTTTATATTACAACTTTAGAGACTAGTTAGGTTACACAACACTGCCCTGTGCATATTACACTCCAAGGCGCATATCGCATAGCACGCGCTAGTGCTGTGCTATCTCGCGCTCTCCAATGAATCTGTCATTGCGCACAATGTATTGCATATTATATTTCACGCCCGGTTCATCTTATATCACACTTTTTGGTGCATAGTTTATACCATACACTATATCTAGTTTTCATTTTCAATCGTGCTCTCAGGACTATGTTCTATATAACACTGTGTTCACCTACCCTTTTCACGGGCATTACATTTTGCGATAGGGGCTGGAGGGTCAGGGGGTGTTTCTGCCAAGTGAGCCCGGAGTCACAGTCACAAACGTCCTCTTCTTCCTGAATAAAAGTGAGATTATGCTGCATACTTGTTCATATTTTAAGTAGTTCGCACAGACACACGTTTTAAAAACAATAAAGTTCCTAATACCCGCCTTCTCTGAACAGTTAGCTTGCTGCCCCATCCCCCTCCTCCCTATCATCTGTTGTGTGAATCCATGGACTAGCCTCCTCCCTCCTGCCATGCATGGTCTGATGTGCTGCCACTGCCCTCAATTTAGTATGATGTACCAGTCCACTACTCCTGCCCTCCATTGCCCAATTCTATGCCCCATCATTGACCTCCTGCGTAAACTCTGTGCTTAGCTTGCTGCCCCTATTCTCCTTCCCCCTGCCCTCCGATGTCTTTGTTCATGTCCCTGCTCCATCCTTTTTGCCCACCATGTTCCATGGACCTGCCACTCCTATCTACTCTGAGTGTTCTGTTGAGCTGCCACTCCCCTCCCACCTGCCTAGCATTGTCAGATGACTGTAACCTGTCCCTGCCACCTCCACCCTGCCTGTCCACATGCCATGCCCCTATCCTCTTCCTCCTGTCCTACATGATCCATTGTACTGCCACACCCTTCTGCCCTCCCTGGTCTGTTGTGCTGCAACTGCTCCTCCTGCCTGCCCCGTGCGGTCTGTTGTGAGGCCCCTTCCCCTGAACTTTCTTGTCTGTGCACAGGTCCTGACCCTCCCTTCTATCCTCCATCGTCCTTTGTGCATGCCCCTGCACCCTCCTTCTTGCCCATCATAGCCATTGTGCTGCCACTAACCCTCCCACTTGCCATGCATGGTCTTCTGTGCTGCCATGGCCCCTCCCACCTTCCCTGTGTGGTCAGTTAGCTGCCCCTGACCCCCTCCCACCTTCCCTCCATGGTTTGTGTGTATGCCATCACAGTCTCACTGTTGCTCTTCATGGTGTGTCTTGCTTCTAGTGCCCATCCTGCCTGACCTCCATGGCTATCTTGCTGCTCCTGCCCTGCCCCCTTTCCCCCAGCCCTCTGTTTACATGTGCAGACCCCTACTCCCTCCCTCCTGGCTTGTCTGTTCCATTGTAATGCCCCTGATCCATCCCTCCTGCCCTTCATGGTCTGTTATGCTGCAGCTTTCTCTCCTGTCTTCAATTATGGTCAGCTAGCTACCATTGCCTCTTGCCCCTCTGTTCTCTGTTGTCCATGTGCATGGTCCTGTCCCCTCCCTCTTGCTTTCTATGGATTGTTGTGCTGCACTCCCGCCCCGCATGCCCTGTGTGGTGTATTGTGCTGCTGCAAACCCTGATGCCTGCCCTGCAGGGTCAGTTTGGTGCACCTCTCCATGTCCCTCCTGTCCTCTGTTATCCAAGTCCATGTCCCTACCCCATTTCCTTCCATGATCCAATGTACCATACTTGCGAACATTTTGAACTTGGTAAGAGGGAGATTTTGAAAAAAAACTGGGGTATTGATTTTCCCCTTTGAGTTACATTGAAAAAGAGGAGATTGTAGACAGGAGACAGATCAAATAAAGCCCATTTGAGCTTTAAAACATTGGACGTTTCCTGGCTGAATCGGGTCTGTTGGCATGTATGGTTGTACTACCATTGCCTCTTCCGTCTGCCCACAATGGTCTATTATATTGCCACAGCCTCTCTTGCAAGTCCTGTATTGTTGGTGTGTTGCCCCTGCCCCCCTTTCCACTGCCCTCCATAGTCTGTTGTGCTGCCACGGCCCTTCCTGCCTGCTCAGTGTGGTTAAATTGTTGCCTTTGCACCCTCCTACCTGCCTTCAATTTTCAGAGTCCGTGCCCCTGGCCTCTGCCTCTCAACAGTATACTAATGAACAACTAGATTGCTAACATTCTATATTTATTACAAAAGTGTGGAACGCCTGACGTCATCTTGATGTAATCAAAACTGTAATACCTAGAGCATTTCCTTTACAAATTACATATATGAGAGGGTCTTATTGGCATCAAAATTATGGTTAGTGCTCTAAAAGATTAAAATAGGGACATATTTTCTGAGTTTTCAAATGGCGACAAAGCACTTTTAAATTATTTGTTATCTTTATGTTTTTTTATCCAGTTGACCACTTGATTAAATGTTGCACTTAGGGGAGAGGATGTGGTGTTACTTCCAGAACTGCAGACTTTGCAACTGGGGAACCAGGTTGGAGTTTCTGCTTCAGCTCGACATTCTGTGATTCTGGTCAAATCACTTAGTCTCCCCATGTCTACAACCAAAATGAATTTGTTCTTGTGTGATGTAACCAATGCTCATGTAAAGCACTCCAAGTAGTTCTTTGGAACACTCTGGGAAGCTGCAGTAGAACACAAAGGAATCAACTGACAGTCTCTGCCCTTGTTGGATGTACATGTTTTACTGAGAATGTCAGACTTCATTCTCACATGACTGAGAAAGATAATGTGAATTTACAGAAAATAAGCTCTCAGTTTAGCTTATAGATCACCTTCCAAACCTCTGTGGGAAAAGCATGAGAAAATATTTTTCTCTCAATCATGATATCCCAGCAGAAGGCTTTTTCACATGGTGAAATCACCTTAGAACATACCACAATTCCTAAAATGAGTATGGTACCATCAACAAATGATTTATAATGTAACTAAAGTCTTAAAACCTTCTATTAACTTCAATGCTTTTTAATGAGGTGCTATCATGTATATTGGTCCCAAGATGGCTGCCAACACTTCTTGGATGAAGTGCTGACAGCCAATCAGATCTCAGGATGAGATGTGTGGTTAGGCTCCGCCCACATATATATATGATTTTACTTTTGATTTTCTCAGGAACTACTGAACAGATTGACTCCATATATGCAAAAGGCACATCCCTGAGCTGAGGACTACCTCTCTGCCAAATTTCAAGTAATTCTGTTCAGCCGTTCGGGCTGTACCTTGGACTAAAGGTCCCTATGGAAAATTGCATGGGTAAAGCGCGTTTTGGGACCCCCCTTTTTTCTCAGCCCCCACTTGACGAATCCCCCCGAGACTTTCAGGGTAGGAGCAGAGCGGAGCGCCCCACCTATTTTGAACATTTCGCGAGGATTCGTCAACCGGCGCAAAAGTTATTCCAAATAGAATGTTGCGGATTTCCTATGGAAACACGGTCCTAACTATAACTATCGACCGCCAGTAGATAATATATATATATATGTATATATATATGTATATATATATATATATATATATATATATATATGTGTGTGTGTGTGTGTGTATGTCTATATATATATATATTCACTGAAAAAACCATAGGTTTCAGGGGTGTTATAGTTAGCTGGACTTTTCACTTGTACAAAACCATTGAAATTCCCCCGTTATAGTTAGTTCAGCTAACTATAACTCGCGCGCCCGCAATGCACTGCTGATGACGTCACATATTACATCACTCATGACATGGTCAGTGACATCACTCATGACATCACTGATGACATCTCAAATGACATCACTGATGACATCACTGATGACATCATCCAGTGAATGTGTGTTATTCTGAAAATTAAATATGTTTTATATATGTATATCTCAAGGTCGATGGAAGAATAAATGGGTATATAAGTGTCTAAATAGATGATTTGTTTTTGAAAAATTGATTGTGTAACTGACTGATTAAGTGTATCATAGTGAATACATGGCTTAGTGAGTAATGTTTAAATATGTAAATATCTGTATCAGTCTCTCACTTTGTGTATAAGTGGCTGCATGGGTTGGTGAGTAGCTACATGGGTGTCTATATAGGTTATTAGTTGGTTTTTTGAGTATCAGTCTGAGTGTCTGCATGGTTCGGTGGGGGGTATTACGTAGTGCATAGGTGCATGAATGAGTGACTCACTGTTTGTATGTGTTGAACACAGCATGTGTGCAGGACTGTATGGGTGGATGAGTGTGTGTATGGGTGTGTTAGTGAGTGAATGACTGTCTCAATAGTGTCTTTATGAGTAACTACATATGTTTTAAACTAGTATATGTGACTATTGGTGTATATATGTGAGTATATGTGAGAGTGAGAGATTGAAAGAGTTCCTGTATGAATAAGTATGTGTTTCTATAAGTGATTGTTTAAAAGACTAAGTATGTGTAAGTTTCCGTAGAAGTAAGTGTGGTGGTGTGTGTATAACTGTATATGCAAGTAAATGTATATTTGATTCTTTATTAGCATGAGTGACTATGTGTGTGAGTAACTCTATGGATGAGTGGCATTGTGTAACAGGATGTATAGGTGTATGAGTACATATGATGAGTGAGTACATGTATGAGTGACTGTATTGGACTGTTGGTGAATGAGTGGATGTGTATGTGGATCTTAGAATTACTGAAGAGGTTGTTGTAACTGGTATTGGTATGTCCATTGTTTTGAAAATTTTAGTCTCTATTTTTGAATGTGTGTATCAAAGGTTATATTAGGGTGAGAGGAGGTCTGCCACTCTATCACAAGGATGATGTCATCAGTGATGTCATCAGTGATGTCATTTGAGATGTCATCAGTGATGTCATGAGTGATGTCACTGACCATGTCATGAGTGATGTAATATGTGACGTCATCAGCAGTGCATTGCGGGCGCGCGAGTCGAGTTATAGTTAGCTGAACTAACTATAACGGGGGAATTTCAATGGTTTTGTACAAGTGAAAAGTCCAGCTAACTATAACACCCCTGAAACCTATGGTTTTTTCAGTGAATTTCTGAGGTTTTTTAAATGCTAATTCCTAACTATAACGTGCCTGAAACCTATGGTTTTTTCTGTTAATTTCAAAGGTTTTTTAAATGCTAATTTCTAACTATGCCTACAGAGATAGGACATGTGAAGAAAGAAGAAAAAATGCACAGAAAGAAACAAAAGAAGTGCAGAAAGAAGCAACAGAAGTCCTCAAATACGAAGATAAGTGCAGGAAGAAGGATAACGTGCAGAAAGAACAAAAAGAAGAGCAGAAAGAAGCCTTGTTGCAAAATCATCCTGTACCCTCAACTTTTTCAGACGGATACTGGTGGTAACTGAGTCTGACTAACCAGTCCTAGAGCCAGTGCTATGTTAAAAGACACTTAGAATACAGTGAAAACACCTACATACACTAGGGAACATTATGCGTTGGGGTCCCCCTGTGATTAGCCTTACCTCCTCTATAAGCCCCTAGTATATAATAGGGCATGGGGATTAAAACTACCTCTTAAAACAGGCCACAGGGCGTTTTTGCACACGTTAACTCAGGCCCCGTCCCCTCCTTTCACCATTGTGTAAACACGCCCTGTGTCCGTTTTTAGTTGGGAGATTAAGTTCATTTGAGTCCTGAGGGTCCCTAGGGTCCAACTAGCCCACTAGGTACCTCCAGTAAGTGCCACAGAGCTGCGTTGCAGAGAGGTGTAAAAAGTGGCACGGCCTGGACCACCTCTCTGCAATGCAGCTCAGTGGCGCTTACTGGAAGCACTTGGTGGGCTAGTTAGCCCCCAGGGGCCCTCAGTATTGAAGGGAAATTATATCCCCAATTTAAAACGTGCCAAGGTGCGTGTTTGCACACGTCACCTCAGGCCCCGTCCCCTCCCTTCACCACTGTGTAAACGCGCCCTGTGGCTGTTCTAAGTTGAGAGATTAAGTCCCCTTGAATCCTAAGGGTCCCTAGGGTCACACTAGACCACTAGGTACCTCCAGTAAGCGCCACAGAGCTGCGTTGCAGAGAGGTGTAAAAAGGGGCTTGGCCTCAGAACACCTGTCTGCAGCGCAGCTCCCTGGCGCATACTGGAGATGCCTGTTGGGGGCGCGTTTGCAGAGTGCTGCATGGAGGGGGCATGGCCTCCGGGACGATGCCAGTCTTTTATTTATTTTATTTTTTTAAGAAGGGGGGCTGTGTGGTTCCCCTTCTTATTCTAATTTATTGGCCCTGATGACCCCATCCCCCAGGGCCTGTCTCCTAATTATATTTTTTTGACCCCAATCCCCAGGGCCGGCCACTGTTTTTTATTATTTTTAAAAAATATATATTTATAGACACACCTAGGACATGCTGGACAAACCGTACGTACCTATCACCATGACGATTTGCGTGATATTCATTAAAAGGCGACTATGCATGCAATTAATCCACGTGGAATGTATTTACACCACTAGTGAAGCTCTGACATGTCTGATGCTCTACCGTGCCTAATCCCGGTAGACACCCTTGTCGTTTATTTATACAAACATGGGTAGCTATTGACGGGCACATTTAATACACATGCACACCAAGCCGTTCAAAGGGGATTTGACAAAAATTCGACCAAAACTATGCAAGAAACCCCCCTCACAGTTAATAAAACACACATCCACTGCCGGATGTGTAATACTTTTTATTTTACTCTCTGGAAAGGGGACGAACATCACTTGCGAGTCACAGCGCGCTCCTGACAGAGCCCAATGCTGTGTTACACCCACCATTGCCTGCTGAGTGCCACACACCTCTGTATTGTATTCCACTAGCTAGTGCATATGCTATGACACTCTCTAGCCCATGTGCACTGTAACACCACCCCGTGAAAATGTCATGCCACACTTGTCTTCGCACGGGTTATATTGCCCCATCTAACGTGCCTTCCTCGATGCCTATGTTATAACGCACAGTGCTATGCCATACATATTACAATTTGGGATCCATATCTTTGTCACAGTGCATATGCAACGTTACACTCCCCAGCACATATTTTATATTACAACTTTAGAGACTAGTTAGGTTACACAACACTGCCCTGTGCATATTACACTCCAAGGCGCATATCGCATAGCACGCGCTAGTGCCTGTGCTATCTCGCGCTCTCCAATGAATCGAATCTGTCATTGCGCACAATGTATTGCATATTATATTTCACGCCTGGTTCATCTTATATCACACTTTTTGGTGCATAGTTTATACCATACACTATATCTAGTTTTCATTTTCAATCGTGCTCTCAGGACTATGTTCTATATAACACTGTGTTCACCTACCCTTTTCACGGGCATTACATTTTGCGATAGGGGGTGGAGGGTCAGGGGGTGTTTTTGCCAAGTGTGCCCGGAGTCACAGTCACTAACGTCTTCTTCTTCCTGAATAAAAGTGAGATTATGCTGCATACTTGTTCATATTTTAAGTAGTTTGCACAGACAAAATGTTTTAAAAACAATAAAGTTTCTAATACCCGCCTTCTCTGAACAGTTAGCTTGCTGCCCCATCCCCCTCCTCCCTATCCTCTGTTGTGTGAATCCATGGACTAGCCTCCTCCCTCCTGCCATGCATGGTCTGATGTGCTGCCACTGCCCTCAATTTAGTATGATGTACCAGTCCACTCCTCCTGCCCTCCATTGCCCAATTCTATGCCCCATCATTGACCTCCTGCTTAAACTCTGTGCTTTGCTTGCTGCCCCTATTCTCCTTTCCCCTGCCCTCCGATGTCTTTGTGCATGCCCCTGCTCCATCCTTTTTGCCCACCATGTCCCATGGACCTGCCACTCCTATCTACTCTGAGTGTTCTGTTGAGCTGCCACTCCCCTCCCACCTGCCTAGCATTGTCAGATGACTGTAACCTGTCCCTGCCACCTCCACCCTGCCTGTCCACATGCCATGCCTCTATCCTCTTCCTCCTGTCCTACATGGTCCATTGTACTGCCACACCCTTCTGCCCTCCCTGGTCTGTTGTGCTGCAACTGCTCCTCCTGCCTGCCCCGTGTGGTCTGTTGTGAGGCCCCTTCCCCTGAACTTTCTTGTCTGTGCACAGGTCCTGACCCTCCCTTCTATCCTCCATCGTCCTTTGTGCATGCCCCTGCACCCTCCTTCTTGCCCATCATAGCCATTGTGCTGCCACTAACCCTCCCACTTGCCATGCATGGTCTTCTGTGCTGCCATGGCCCTTCCCACCTTCCCTGTGTGGTCAGTTAGCTGCCCCTGACCCCCTCCCACCTTCCCTCCATGGTCTGTGTGTATGCCATCACAGTCTCACTGTTGCTCTTCATGTTGTGTCTTGCTTCTAGTGCCCATCCTGCCTGACCTCCATGGCTATCTTGCTGCTCCTGCCCTGCCCCCTTGCCCCCAGCCCTCTGTTTACATGTGCAGACCCCTACTCCCTCCCTCCTGGCTTGTCTGTTCCATTGTAATGCCCCTGATCCGTCCCTCCTGCCCTTTATGGTCTGTTATGCTGCAGCCTTCTCTCCTGTCTGTCCATTATGGTCAGCTAGCTACCATTGCCTCTTGCCCCTCTGTTCTCTGTTGTCCATGTGCATGGTCCTGTCCCCTCCCTCTTGCTTTCTATGGATTGTTGTGCTGCACTCCCGTCCTGCATGCCCTGTGTGGTGTATTGTGCTGCTGCAAACCCTGATGCCTGCCCTGCAGGGTCAGTTTGGTGCACCTCTCCATGTCTCTCCTGTCCTCTGTTATCCAAGTCCATGTCCCTATCCAATTTCCTTTCATGATCCAATGTACCATACTTGCGAACATTTTGAACTTGGTAAGAGGGAGATTTTGAAAAAAAACTGGGGTATTGATTTTCCCCTTTGAGTTACATTGAAAAAGAGGATATTGTAGACAGGAGACAGATCAAATAAAGCCCATTTGAGCTTAAAAACATTGGACGTTTCCTGGCTGTATCGGGTCTGTTGGCATGTATGGTTGTACTACCATTGCCTCTTCCTTCTGCCCACAATGGTCTATTACATTGCCACAGCCTTGAAGGAGGGTAGATTTTGTATCACAGGGGGCCCCTGGCCCGTTCTGTCCACACCTGAAGTATGAGACCCTTGTCCTTGCCCTGCCAGCCGCATTTGTAGGCCGTATTAAATTGACCAGCGGGTCCTGTGTTGCTATATAATTATCCTGAGACATCCTTACCACTCAGCCAGCAGAAAACCCCTGTGTAGGCCCTTCTGTTCAATATGTAGGCCTCTTTGTTAAATTGACCATAGCTCTGCAATTTTAGTGTATAGCAGTCTGAAGGCAGGTCTGCGAGGCCTTCTGCTCCAAACTAGTAGCCCCCACCCTACCCGAGTGCTCCGTGCTCGGTATCAAAGTTCAACATCCCCCTGAAGCTGTCGACATACAGTAGGCTGCATCCTGGGCTGGTACTTGCTTCCTGGGCAGGTTTCCCGCTTTTAAGGAAGTGGCAACCGCAGAGCGTCAAGTTAGGAGAACTGAGGAGATTTTATACATGAATATATTGAATTCCTGTAGAATACCCATTATTTTCTGCTTGCTCTATGGAACTTACGATAAGCGATTGGCCTGAGAGACTGACCTTTTCACCCAGTCCATTGTCAGCATTAAGTGGGTAAATGACGAAATGTCTGGTAAAATCTGCAGACGAAGCTTTTGGGTAGCATACGTAGGTAGATGTAGCGTGAAAAGGAGCCCACAAAATGATATAAAAAGGGAGCACCCACAGATATCGACGGACAACCTCGCCGTCTGTATGTAGGTTAACAGGCTGTGCAGGTTTTCCCCAAGAACTGGGAGCTCTTGTCTTCCTTTGCTTAAAATGTCTTGCTCTGCTTTGCTTGAAGTATCTTATTCTATTTTACCTATATGAAATGTCATGTTATTTTTTAACCATTGTTCTCTTTACTTTTGCATTTAAAAGATGTTGTATTGTAATTGCAGGAATGCTTGCTCTAAGAGTAAATGTGAGTGTCCCTAGGTAACATTTTCCTTGGTGTAACTTGTATCTCATGATGCATTTATAGATGTGTTTTCTCTCTATTTCCCATTAATTGAGATACAGAGAATATCATGACAGCTGTATGATTATCTGGATTCTGTATTTTGTACTTTATGTCTCTATTCTGCGGTTTCTTTGAAGTTGCATCTTCTCATTAAACTGCCATTGTATTCTACCTCCAATTCCATGTCTCATATGTCTGTTTTCTTCATTTTTGGAGCAAGCGTTCCTAGGCACCCCGGCTCAAATTAAGGTGCCCCTTTTGTCCCTGACTCACTCTCCTGCTCAGTTCTGTGGTGGCTCCCGGGGCTCTGGGGACCGCCCCTAGCTTCCTTGACCCGTAATAGATCTTCCCTCCAACAGCCTCTCTTGCAAGTCCTGTATTGTTGGTTTGTTGCCCCTGCCCCCCTTTCCACTGCCCTCCATAGTCTGTTGTGCTTCCACGGCCCTTCCTGCCTGCTCAGTGTGGTTAAATTGTTGCCTTCGCACCCTCCTACCTGCCTTCAATTTTCAGAGTCCGTGCCCCTGGCCTCTGCCTCTCAACAGTATCCTAATGAACAACTAGATTGCTAACATTCTATATTTATTACAAAAGTGTGGAACGCCTGACATCATCTTAATGTAATCAAAACTGTAATACCTAGAGCATTCCTTTAGAAATTACATATATGAGAGGGTCTTATTGGCTTCAAAATTATGGTTAGTGCTCTAAAAGACTAAAATAAGGACATATTTTCTGAGTTTTCAAATAGCGACAAAGCACTTTTAAATTATTTGTTATCTTTATGTTTTTTTATCTAGTTGACAACTTGATTAAATGTTGCACTTAGGGGAGAGGATGTGGTGTTACTTCCAGAACTGCAGACTTTGCAACTGGGGAACCAGGTTGAAGTTTCTGCTTCAGCTCGACATTCTGTGATTCTGGTCAAATCACTTAGTCTCCCCATGTCTACAACCAAAATTAATTTGTTCTTGTGTGATGTAACCAATGCTCAAGTAAAGCACTCCAATACCTGACAAGTCTGCACTATATAACACTGCAAAAACACAAAATAATAAGTGTTTTGCACACTTCTGTCATTGGGCTATATTTGGGCTATATCTGGGTGATTTTGGGCTACATTTGGGCTCTTTTGTCTCCGGTGGCCATCTTGGGAGATTTATTTGTTATGAAGTTTCCTAATTTCCTCATGTACTGCAGTCTCCTCAGTCGGAAATGCTTTCAGTTTTTTACTTTGATTCCATCATGAAGGTATTCAGATATGTCACACATTTGCCATAAATTCTGAATGTTAGCACTCTAGTTGCTCATTAGATCACTGTAGTAAAACTACTGTTCACCATGGAAGTCTGCTCCTGGTATTAAAAGTGCATGTTTCAGTCTGCATGTCAGAATTTTTTAATGAAATAGAAGAGGATTTGAGAAGTCACTCAAAATGTGCCCTCATTTTCTTTCTTCAGCATTAATCATAATTTCTATGGCAAAATGAACCCCCTCATTGTGTTCCTTTTTAAATTAAATGTTTTAAGTGTTACCAGTTTATTCCAATCAAGATGGCTTCAGGTGTGCCATACTTTTGTCATAATGAAGACAGTAAGTGCTCTAGTTGTTTTTAAGAACATTCTTGGACATTCTGTCATTGGGCTATACTTGGGCTACATCTGGGTGATATTTGGGCTACATTTGGGCTCTTTTGTCTCTGGTGGCCATCTTGGGAGACTTATTTGTTATGAAGTTTCCTAATTTCCTCATTTACTGCAGTCTCCTCAGTAGGAAATACTTTCAGTTTTTTACTTTGATTCCATCAAGAAGGCATTCAAATGTGTCACACATTTGCCATAAAATCAGAATGTTAGCACTCTTTTTGCTCATTAGATCACTGTAGTAAAGCTACTGCTCACCAGGGAAAACTGCTGCTGGTATTGAAAGTGCATGTTTCAGTCTGCATGTCAGAATTTTTTAATGAAATAGAAGAGGATTTGAGAAGTCACTCAAAATGTGCCCTAATTTTTCTTTCTGCAGCACTAATCATACTTTTTATGGAAAAATGAACCCCCTCATTTTGTTCCTTTTTAAATTAAATGTTTTAAGAGTTACCACTTTAATCCAAGCAAGATGGCTTCAGGTGTGCCATACATTTATCATAAGTAGGACGGTTAGCGCTCTAGTAGTTCTTTGGAACACTCTGGAAAGCTGCAGTAGAACACAAAGGAATCAACTGACAGTCTCTGCCCTTGTTGGATGTACATGTTTTACTGAGAATGTCAGACTTCATTCTCACATGACTGAGAAAGATAATGTGAATTTACAGAAAATAAGCTCTCAGTTTAGCTTATAGATCACCTTCCAAACCTCTGTGGTAAAAGCATGAGAAAATATTTTTCTCTCAATCATGATATCCCAGCAGAAGGCTTTTTCACATGGTGAAATCACCTTAGAACATACCACAATTCCTAAAATGAGTATGGTACCATCAACAAATGATTTATAATGTAACTAAAGTCTTAAAACCTTCTATTAACTGCAATGCTTTTTAATGAGGTGCTATCATGTATATTGGTCCCAAGATGGCTGCCAACACTTCTTGGATGAAGTGCTGACAGCCAATCAGATCTCAGGATGAGATGTGTGGTTAGGCTCCGCCCACATATATATATTGATTTAAATGCTATTTTCTCAGGAAATACTGAACAGATTTACACCAGACCTACAAAAGGCACTTCCTTGACCTGAGGACTACCTCTCTGCCAAATTTCAAGTAACTCTGTTCAGCCGTTCGGGCTGTAGCTGTGTCTAAAGGTCCTATGGAAAAATGCATGGGAAAAACGCGTTTTGGGACCCCCCTTTTTTCTCAGCCCCCGCTTGACGAATCCCCCCGAGACTTTCAGGGTAGGAGCGGAGCGTAGCGCCCCACCTATTTTGAAAATTTCGCGAGGATTCATCGACCGGCGCCAAAGTTATTCCAAATAGAATGTTGCGGATTTCCTATGGAAACAGGGTCCTAACTATAACTATCTACTGGCGACCGCCAGTAGATAATATATATATATATATATATATATATATATATATATATATATATATATATATATATATATATATATATATATATCACAAACGAAAGAGTTGCCTTCAGGTAAGAAGGTCACACACGGCAGGTTAAATCCATTTATTCTGAGGATAACAAAAGCAAACAGCCTGGCGTTCATCACACAAATAACATAGCCAAACGCGTTTCGGGCGTACTCCCGCCCTTGATCACTGGCCAGAAGGAAGCAGCGGCAGGTGAGCTATGCACATTGTGGTTTTACCCTCACAGGTAAGCGCAGGAGGAGAAAAAGACATCTTGTCATCTCTTTGATTCTTTTATGTGTTTCACTTACTAGGATTAAATTAATAAATAGACTCTTCTTTTTAAATAAAAAAAATTAGACATTTCCTTAAACTTTTTGCAAGAACATTGTAGCAGCTTCCATATGTGGGTAGGCTCGAGCTTTGTGTGCATTTCAAGCCATTCTAACACATATGCTTCAGGCGCATTTTAATGTTTATAACGGTTTTTAACTTAAGATTAACTACAAAATTATCCACACTGTAGCGGCTCTCGTGTGTGGGTGTGCCTCAGACCTTTTACGCAAGCCAACCGACCTTAACGTTAACTCGACAGGTGCAATTTGATCATTATAATCGCTATCTACTTCAGATAAGCTATCACTTTTTCTATCATGAGCTCATTCATGTATTATCCATACATAGCTCATGCATCGTTTTTTGGCCAAATCCACTGATCAAGTGAAACTAAGAATCGCGTGCGGTCTCGGAGCAAGCGAGCTAATTTTTGTTCCTTGGTATAAATCTTTATCGCGAATAGTGACCGTCAACTACCTAGTGCAAAGAGAAATCGCTTAGGAATTCTATCAATTTGATTTCTGCTAACTATTTATTTTAAAGAAAAGACAGGAGTCCTTTAGGTAATCACTAATTACGTATTTTTTATCAATTTGTTCATAGATACTGAATTGTTGGATTTTCCATGAATTGGTATGTATGACGTTGTTGGCACATTGCTCACACTATGATTATTTGAATCATGCAATTTACTGTTTCAGGGTGCCTGATATGCATTTTATATAACACTTTTTTACATGTGTGCGTATACGGCTAGTATAAGGTGAAAATTGTTCATTTGAATATGATGCTAGTAACTGTTGCCTTATTGGTAGCATTAGGCTACAGTTGCCCCGCAATTAACTTTTGTTTAATGATTACTCAGGTATGATGTATTAAGCCTTGCTCTCATTTATTGTTGGTTTCTTTCATTATAATTTCTTCGGTGTATCATCAATGTTCCTTCATCTATGTAAATTTCTATCTAGACTGTGGATAGACATCATATATTTGAAAGCCAATTTTGGTCTCTTTTGGAACCCTTTGATTTTAATGAACTCATGATAACAAGAAATCCATGATATGTACACTCTTTGATGCTGTTTTTATGTATATCGTCTACGTGTGATTCGATTTAAACATTAATTCTCACGAACCAACGTTCATTATTGAAAAATATTTTTTCTTTTGCCAGCATGAAAATCTGGATTACAGGCTCTATTCACAAATAATTTGCAGTCTGAACCAGACTAATGTTATAAGAAAGGTATGAAAATGAAATCACATATGGTGAAAGATATTTGATTTGACGTGCTAAATGATCAACGTACCTTAATGTGCAAGCTTTAGAGATTTTTCTGATCTGAATATATATACTCTTATGATATACATATCGATCTTGGATTTGTTGTATCCTAGACATGTTTTATGACGTAGACATACTCTTGGCTCTGTTTTTTTCATATTGGAATTGTTTTACTAGTTTTGACACTCTAGGTATGTGTAGTTTTGCTAATTGCATCTGTACATATGTTGTTTTATTAATTTTTCATGGTGATAACTGTATGTCATATATGTTTTTCTATTAGCCCTGAAGAAGTCTCCTTGTAAGAGACGAAACGCGTCGGCTAAGATCCTTCATGTCTAATGTGAATGTGACTCTTCATTTCCATGTGACTGCAAAATAATAAAAAAAGAGAATCTTCTCAAGAAAATGACTGACGTCTTGAACATTTCATTGAACATTTATTGACTATTTTAGAACGGTGCTGAACCTTTTTGAATGAAATGTTGTAACAGGGCTTTTGTCCTGATAAGGAACATAGAGGGCAGTGTTCCTTGGTTCTTTGCACTGTAAGAGCTTTATTGAAAGAAAACACTGTTCATTTGACAAGTGCGGTCTCTATGGCCTCTACCCTCATTCCATGTGCAGCGTTTGGCTATGTTATTTGTGTGAGGAACGCCAGGCTGTTTGCTTTTGTTATCCTCAGAATAAATGGATTTACCTGCCGTGTGTGACCTTCTTACCTGGAGGCAACTTTTTAGTTTGTGATGTTTGCGGCTTGCCCAGCCGTGAGAAGGTCCCACTGCTTATCTTGCGGGACTACGGCACCAGTGACAAAGAGGTGCTGCAAGTACGACGGGTCCGTTTTGAGGATGGTTCATGGCAAGGCTTCGACCTGGGCACCCTTAACACACCCACTGGGGTTAAATATGGATATTTTGAAGGTACTGTGGCGCCCATTGTGGTTTTATTTAAAGGTTGGACTACAAGAACCAAGATTCATAGCGCATACGCCCACTGGGGCGGGGACATTAATGTGCGTAGCTCACCTGCCGCTGCTTCCTTCTGGCCAGTGATCAAGGGCGGGAGTACGCCCGAAACGCGTTTGGCTATGTTATTTGTGTGAGGAACGCCAGGCTGTTTGCTTTTGTTATCCTCAGAATAAATGGATTTAACCTGCCGTGTGTGACCTTCTTACCTGGAGGCAACTCTTTCGTTTGTGATGTTTGCGGCTTGCCCAGCCGCGAGAAGGTCCCACTGCTTATCTTGCGGGACTACGGCACCAGTGACAAAGAGGTGCTGCAAGTACGACGGGTCCGTTTTGAGGATGGTTCATGGCAAGGCTTCGACCTGGGCACCCTTAACACACCCACTGGGGTTAAATATGGATATTTTGAAGGTACTGTGGCGCCCATTGTGGTTTTATTTAAAGGTTGGACTACAAGAACCAAGATTCATAGCGCATACGCCCACTGGGGCGGGGACATTAATGTGCGTAGCTCACCTGCCGCTGCTTCCTTCTGGCCAGTGATCAAGGGCGGGAGTACGCCCGAAACGCGTTTGGCTATGTTATTTGTGTGAGGAACGCCAGGCTGTTTGCTTTTGTTATCCTCAGAATAAATGGATTTAACCTGCCGTGTGTGATCTTCTTACCTGGAGGCAACTCTTTCGTTTGTGATGCTTGCGGCTTGCCCAGCCGCGAGAAGGTCCCACTGCTTATCTTGCGGGACTACGGCACCAGTGACAAAGAGGTGCTGCAAGTACGACGGGTCCGTTTTGAGGATGGTTCATGGCAAGGCTTCGACCTGGGCACCCTTAACACACCCACTGGGGTTAAATATGGATATTTTGAAGGTACTGTGGCGCCCATTGTGGTTTTATTTAAAGGTTGGGCTACAAGAACCAAGATTCATAGCGCATACGCCCACTGGGGCGGGGACATTAATGTGCGTAGCTCACCTGCTGCTGCTTCCTTCTGGCCAGTGATCAAGGGCGGGAGTACGCCCGAAACGCGTTTGGCTATGTTATTTGTGTGAGGAACGCCAGGCTGTTTGCTTTTGTTATCCTCAGAATAAATGGATTTAACCTGCCGTGTGTGACCTTCTTACCTGGAGGCAACTCTTTCGTTTGTGATGTTTGCGGCTTGCTGAGCCGCGAGAAGGTCCCACTGCTTATCTTGCGGGACTACGGCACCAGTGACAAAGAGGTGCTGCAAGTACGGCGGGTCCGTTTTGAGGATGGTTCATGGCAAGGCTTCGACCTGGGCACCCTTAACACACCCACTGGGGTTAAATATGGATATTTTGAAGGTACTGTGGCGCCCATTGTGGTTTTATTTAAAGGTTGGACTACAAGAACCAAGATTCATAGCGCATACGCCCACTGGGGCGGGGACATTAATGTGCGTAGCTCACCTGCCGCTGCTTCCTTCTGGCCAGTGATCAAGGGCGGGAGTACGCCCGAAACGCGTTTGGCTATGTTATTTGTGTGAGGAACGCCAGGCTGTTTGCTTTTGTTATCCTCAGAATAAATGGATTTAACCTGCCGTGTGTGACCTTCTTACCTGGAGGCAACTCTTTCGTTTGTGATGTTTGCGGCTTGCCCAGCCGCGAGAAGGTCCCACTGCTTATCTTGCGGGACTACGGCACCAGTGACAAAGAGGTGCTGCAAGTACGACGGGTCCGTTTTGAGGATGGTTCATGGCAAGGCTTCGACCTGGGCACCCTTAACACACCCACTGGGGTTAAATATGGATATTTTGAAGGTACTGTGGCGCCCATTGTGGTTTTATTTAAAGGTTGGACTACAAGAACCAAGATTCATAGCGCATACGCCCACTGGGGCCGGGACATTAATGTGCGTAGCTCACCTGCCGCTGCTTCCTTCTGGCCAGTGATCAAGGGCGGGAGTACGCCCGAAACGCGTTTGGCTATGTTATTTGTGTGAGGAACGCCAGGCTGTTTGCTTTTGTTATCCTCAGAATAAATGGATTTAACCTGCCGTGTGTGACCTTCTTACCTGGAGGCAACTCTTTCGTTTGTGATATATATATATATATATATATGTATGTGCCTATATATATATTACCTACTGGCGGTCGCCAGTAGGTAGTTATAGTTAGGACCACGTTTCCATAGGAAATCTGCAACATTCTATTTTGAATAACTTTTGCGCCGGTCGACGAATCCTCGCGAATTTTTCAAAATAGGTGGGGCGCTACGCTCCGCTCCTACCCTGAAAGTCTCGGGGGGATTCGTCAAGCAGGGGCTGAGATAAAAGGGGGGTCCCAAAACGCGTTTTTCCCATGCATTTTTCCATAGGACCTTTAGACACAGCTACAGCCCGAACGGCTGAACAGAATTACTTGAAATTTGGCAGAGAGGTAGTCCTCAGGTCAAGGAAGTGCCTTTTGTAGGTTTGGTGTAAATCTGTTCAGTATATTCTGAGAAAATAGCCTTTAAATCAATATATATATCTGAGCCAGCTTACGGTGCGCTTACGGTGCGCTTACCGTACGCGTACGGTGACGTGCGCGAGCGCGATTCTGATTGGCTCTTTGATCTTAGTAAACATTCGAATCGGCCGAAACCAGGAAGCGGCGGCCGCCATTTTCTCTCTCGCACTGAGAGTGTGGATTAAAAAACAAAGGTCAAAAACATACAAAGGGGCTGTTTGGACAACTCCAAAACACCTACCCATGTTGATGGAGTACTCAAAGATCCCCCAAGGCCAAAAACTAAATTTGTATTCTTTCGTTAATTTTGCCGATTACGCTTACCGTACGCGTACGGTCAAAAAATAATATAAAAAAATAATTACCCATACTCTCCCCACCCCGTGTGCAAATGGTTTATTCCATACTCATGAAAAATGAAAATATTACCTTTCAAAACGAAGTGCATCATATGTCCTCCATGTGCGCATCGTGCGTACATGGCCCATCTAGCGTAACCTGGGCACGCGGTGCGCGTAGCGCACCGCGTGCCCACCGTGTGTGCACGGCACTAACTGCGTAAAGTGGGCGCGCGGTGCGCGAAGCGCACCGCGTGCTCACTGTGCACGCACGGTGCGCGAAGCACACCGTGCGTGCACGGAACGAACTGCGTTAAGTGGGCACGCACGCCACGAATGGCGTAAAGTAACTTAGCATTTAAAAAAACGTACTAATTCACTGAAAAAACCATAGGTTTCACACACGTTATAGTTAGGAATTAGCATTTAAAAAACCTTGCAAATTCACTGAAAAAACCATAGGTTTCACACATGTTATAGTTAGCGGAAATTTTACTGATAAAAAACCAATGAAATTCCCCCGTTATAGTTAGTGCAGGCAACTATAACTCACTCGACCGCAATCTTCTGCTGATGACATATGTGTCTTTATGAAAAAAAAATATTTGTAATATATGTATAGCTAAAAATTTATGGAAGAAGACATGGGCAAATAAGTGTCTAAATACAGTATTAGCATCAGCAGAGGATTGCGGTCGCGTGAGTTATAGTTGCCTGTACTAACTATAACGGGGGAATTTCATTGGTTTTTTATCAGTAAAATTTCCGCTAACTATAACATGTGTGAAACCTATGGTTTTTTCAGTGAATATATATATGTATGTGTCTATATATATATCATCTACTGGCGGTCGCCAGTAGATAGTTACAGTTAGGACCTATTTTCCATAGAAAACCGCAACATTCTATTCCTAATAAGTCTGGTGCCAGTTGATGAATCCTCGTGAAATTTTCCAAACTTTTGACCAGCTCCGCTCCGCTCCTACCCTGAAAGTTTTGTGGTGATTTGTAAAGCGGGGGCCGAGAAAAAAGGGGGGTCCCAAAACGCATTTTCCCCATGCAATTTCCCATAGGATCTGTTGTCACAGCTACAGCCCGAACCGCTGAATGGAATGACACCAAATTTGGCAAAGAGGTAGTCCTAAGTTCAGACTCGTGCCTTTTGCATAAATGGTGTGAATCTGTTCATTAGTTCCTGAGAAAATTAGGGTAAAAAAGTTAGTGATATCTATGGCCGGGGAGGACTTGCGGACCCTACCCGCACCGTAAGCGCACCCTCCCCGAATCGAGCGTGCACCCTCCCGATCGCGCGCTGAATGCTAATTGGCTGTCGAGTGTCTGTCTACATTCGAAACCAGGAACTGTTGGCGGCCATTTTCTGCCTCGGTAGAAGCGAGGCTGAAGAAGCAAGGGGAATAAGTGTGTAAAACATATAAAGGGGGCAGAGTGGAAATACTCTGACCCTCTAGAGGAGCTTAGGGGGTCCCAGAAGGAACCCCTGGGGCCCCCTTTTTTTAAAAACGTCGAAATGCGCGCAGGGTGCGCGCATCCTATCGCGTTTGGTGCACGGATCCTCTCGCGTTGGGTGCGCGGATCCAAGGAAAAAAAATTGAAAAAAGACAAGAAATCATTGGTTGTATGACAACTTTCTAAACTGAAAGGTAGGGTGTATATTTCTGTTTTTTAAACGCATGATTCTTATTGGTTAACAAAAACTGATTGTAAGGAACATTATATATGATAAGCTGATATGTTGAAAAGTCAAGCACACTTGCTGTCTTGTTTAGCAACATTGTGTGCTGAACTTGTGACCTGTGTGCTCAGTACAGTGTTCCATGACCTGTTTCTATGGGCACAGGCAGAAGGCAGATTGGGGAAAGGGTTGAAATGTATTTCATTTGGAAAGGGTTGAAATGTTTAACCAATAGAAATGTGTGTTTGCTTTTGAATTTATGTGTGAAGGATTGTGATTTGATGTTTACATGTATATGTGTGGAAAATGAAAGGGAAACTTTGCCATTCTTTGTTTTTGCTGAGAGGTGCACAGTGCAGAGATTCTGTATAAGAAAATCTGGTGTGTGACTGATATCTGGTGTGTGACTGATATACTTCTTAATATACAAAACAACTTGAAAGGTGAGTTATTTAATTGTGAGGGGATGTATGTAGACTATTTTGATTTTAATCAGACTAATGTATTTCTCCGGCTAAAGTGTAGGGGGTACTTTTTTTCTCTACAATCCTATTGACAGTGTGTGTGCATGTAGAAACCATTCTGTGATAAGCATTTGTGTTTTTCATGTGTTTGCAGACAGATAACTGTGCTGTTTTTATATTTTGGTAGAATTAGAAACCAGTCATTGTTTATGAATTTGTGAAATTAATTATGTTTCTATACTAAAATGTAGTACTCCTTCTAGATGAAGAAATGTGTTTTGGTATAGTGCAAGGGATAGTGTTGTTTGTCTAGAATCACACAGTGAGTATGTGTGCATTTAGGAAACACTGTGAGAGAAGCATTTGGTAACATTGTGTATTTGCTGACAGATAACTGTTTTAAAACCTGTCATGTTGTCAAGTTTTAGTAGCATTAGAAGCCAGTCTTTGCTTATGCATTGATAAAATAAGTCATGCTTTGACACTAATGTGCTGTACTTTAATATGTAGATTGTGTGTAATCTCCTTACCCCTTGCACAGTAGTGAATGAGATTTTGTAAGAGGCTAGGGATAGTGTTGCTTGTCTAGAATCACACTGTGAGTCTGTGTGCATTTGGGAACCACTGTGAGAGAAGTATTTGGTAACATTGTGTATTTTCTGACAGATAACTTTTTTAAAACCTGTCTTGTTGTCAAGTTTTAGTAGCATTAGAAGGCAGTTTTTGCTTATGCTTTGATTAAATGAGTCAGGCTTTGACACAAAAGTGCAGTCCTGAAATATGTAGATTGTGTACAGTTCCCTTATCACTTCCACTGTAGTGAATGAGTTTTGGTAAACTCCTATGGATAGTGGTGCTTGTCTAGAATCACACTGTGAGTCTGTGTGCATTTGGGAACCACTGTGAGAGAAGCATTTGGTAACATCGTGTATTTTCTGACAGATAACTTTCTTAAAACATGTCATGTTGTGAAGTTTTAGTAGCATTAGAAGCCAGTCTTTGCTTATGCGTTGATTAAATGAGTCATGCTTTGACACTAATGTGCAGTACTTAAATATGTAGATTGTGTGCAGTACCCTTACCTCTTCTAGATTAGTGAATGAGTTTTGGTAAACTCCTAGGATAGTGTTGCTTGTCTAAAATCACACTTTGAGTCTGTGTGCATTTGGGCAAGGATTGTGATAGAAGCATTTGGTAACATCGTGAATTTGCTGACAGATAACTGTTTTAAAACCGGTCATGTTGTCAAGTTTTAGTAGCTTTAGAAGCTATTCTTTACTTATGCATTGATAAAATGAGTCAGGGTTTGACACTAAAGTGCAGTACCATGTACTATTCTCTTCACTGTGCCAGAACTGAAAATGTAAAAGTTTTACCCAGGCACTGTCCTAGCAGTAGTCTGATGATTTAGTCAGTTTCCAAGTACTCATTTTGTGAACCATACATTACCACATAGACTGCTTCAAATGTCTATGCAGTGTGCATGCAGTCTTCTAACATACTATACACTTGTCTTTCACACCTTCAATTCCCTAGTCAGTATCCATACAGTCCAGCAAACATACTGTCACTCCCTTTGCACTCCTCTAGTGACCTATTCAGTACCAAGTACTAATCCATTCACTGTGTCAAAATCCAGCCACTTATAAATTCACCCAGGCACTCTCCTTGCTGTACTCTAATAATTCCGTCAGTACCCAAGTACTCATGCAGTGAGCCAGGCCTTAGCACATAGACTGCTTCAAATGCCTATTCACTATGGATGCAGTCCTCTAATCACCTACACAGTTGTCTTTCACACCTTCAATTCCCCAATCAGTATTCATACACTTCTAGCAATCACCCTGTCACTCACCCAGTGTTATAGTACTGTAATCATTCAGTCAGTTAGCATGTAGTCTTTTAGTGAGGTAGGCTTTAAGGCATGAACTGCTTCAAAGTAGTATGCACTATTCATGTAGTGTTTTAACCATCGTCACACTTGTGGTTCAGGGCTATAGTTTCTTAGTCAGTTTTTTTATAAAATGTGTTTGTACAGTAATGGAATAGTATACATTTGAAAGTTATTAATATACATTTATTTGTGATTCTTTTTTACAGATACTGTTTTTCAATGTAAAAATAGAGAAATCGTGGCAGAAAAAAAAGTAAAAGAAAAGAAACTCAGAGAGGCGCAGGAGCAGGAGTGTTTCTCATCCGTTTGCACTCTTCTCATGCAAGATTTTTCGGATGAAGGGTCCTTAGGTGTTTCATCATACTTGCCGTGCGAGTATTTCTTGTTAGGATCCCCTCGCGACAGAACTCTTTTGCAAATTTTCCACGTGACCAAGGTGGCATTGGTCTTTGTTTGCCCCTCGAGAAAAGTAAAAAATGTCCACACCACTGAAGAAAAATGTTGTGGGCGTGGTGCCTTCTCCAAAAATGTATCCTCAGATTCGGTGAATATTTTAAAGTGGCAACATTTACAGTTTTTGTAAGTTAAACTTATAAAATTTTGTTAGCCGTAAGCATTTTAAATATCTGTGATTTGTATCTTGTGGTATTTTGCTGAGAATAGCATGTTGGAGTTTTTTTTAACAATCTTTCAGATTGTTTTTTTTTGCCCGCTGTTAAGTGATGAGTACGATTGAAGTCACTATTTTTAGTGAAATTCAATATATTCTGAGAACAGCAAAAAAGGCAAACAAATTACTTTGTGGAAATTATGCTGTGTTGTAAAAAAATTATTAGTACATGTTATAATTTTTTTTTCCTTTTCTTTCACAGATCCAAATTTAAAAATAAGCAATTTATATGAATTTAGATTGCCATGAAAATCTGAAAAAAGTGTATACCATTTTTTATTCCTATTACTGTGAAGGTAAGTAGTTTAACTAAGTCTCAATATTCAGAATGAGGAGGTCTGCAAGAAGCTACAAAGTTGAAACACGTTTCTAAAAGCACTCTGTTTATACCTATGTAGTTTTGAAATCTGACCATAATCAGATATCATGTGACCTGCAAAAAAAGTGATTTGAGGGGTTCATAATATTTCCTATTGTACCTATTGAAGGACCACAATAATTTCAATCATTCTTCTATGAACATCTTTGCAGACAAAACTCTGTGCTTACCTTCTATCATTCGCAAGGAATTTTAAAACCGGAAATATGTCACTTTTTGTAACATAGTTATTGTGCAAGACACTCTTTCATATTTACAAAGAGAGGAAAAGGCACTCTGTGCACTTTTTATACTCCATGTAAATACAACCTCATTATGCACACCACTTTGCGTTGAAAGGGTGTTCTATAAGTGTTGTTGTGCATGATTGCACTGAATACTCATAGAACAAGACACATGTCTAGATTTATCAGAAATCATAAATCTCGATATGTGTGTGAATGCTGCACCATTCTAAAATTGGTGTAGGAAAGCACAACAAGGAGAATTGTTTTCATTTCTCCACATTTTTATATGTTCAATGCATGCTACAATGCTCAGCATACATTGAAAGAGAAAAATGCCTTTACTGATTGTTTTTGTGCAGGAAGGTGTGTCTTCCTGCACAAAAACAAACAGCACATGACACAGATATCCTTGCACTATGGTGCAAGGGTGCCTGTGTCACCACATGGCTGCAGTTTAAGCAGCCGTGCAGAGAGAGAAGCATAGATTTTCAACATAATTATGTACATATGTTGCATCCCTGTGCTTTGGAAGTACTACAGCACACTGCAGTTAAAGAGGTTACTGTGTGATGCTGCAGCACTTCCTCATAGTTCTTATAGTTAGCTGGACATTTCCCTCATACAAAACCCTAGAAATTCCCCTGTTATAGTTAGTTCAGCTATGTTCAGTGATGTCATTTGAGATGTCATCAGTGATGTCATCAGTGATGTCACTGACCATGTCATGAGTGATATGTGACGGGTATCAGCAGTGCATTGCGGGGGCGCGAGTTATAGTTAGCTGAACTAACTATAACAGGGGAATTTCTAGGGTTTTGTATGAGGGAAATGTCCAGCTAACTATAACAACCCTGAAACCTATGTTTTTTTTAGTGAATATATATATCTGTATATATGACTATAAATATAACTATATTACCTTAACTACCCCAACCCCGTAAACTCAACCACCCTTAAATTCCCTTATGCACCCTAAACCCTAAAAATAGCCTTACCACCGAAATACCATCACCCACCCTGAATCCTAAATATACCCTTACCACACACATACCCTTATCCACCCTAAACCCTAAAAATACCCCACCACCCAAATACCTTCACCCACACTGAACCCCAAAAATTACTCTTGCCATCCAAATACGTTTTCCTACCCTAAACCACACTCTCTCTCGCTCTCAGACAGTGAAATGCCCAGCCAGTGTCACAACAGATCCACACACTAATCTTAAGGGCAGAAAACAAGCCACTTCAGCCTGGATATTTCAGCAAGTAATTCATTGCAGCAGAAAATTAAGATTACGTGTTTTCACCACACTGGGGTCTTGATCACGTGACCTGCAGCGTAGTTAAATGTATTCTTAAACACAGCTACGTCATGAAAACGAAAAAAGAGTTTTAGAAATACTCCAAATAAAATAGTAAATAAATCAACATTATCACATGCATGGTAGTGTTAATTTAATTACATATAAAAACTCAGCGTCTTGTTTAAAAGGACAATTACCAACTTAAACATGATGCAATGTAAAATGCAATGATAGTTAACAAGGTTAGAGCTATGTGTTACAACTTGATCAAATATTCATGTAACTTCTTGGCTCAATTAGCTTTTCCTGCTCATGCATATCAACACATTCCATAATGCCAAAAACATAAAAATGGATACATCTCTTTTGACATCGCACGCTGGACTTTGTTGTATTACATAAATGGTCTATTTCCTCATCATCACCCTCATGGTTGTAAGGAAATGTAAACATTTTCATAGGCTAAGTAGCCATTCTTCTATTCCTATTGAGGGATATCAAACCAACCCGGTGTACTGAGGAGAACATCTTACTTCTTGATTTTAAAAGTGGTGCTCACCACAAAATCTTCATACAACATCAGTATGAAAATAGTTCAATATTATTCAAGTAGTGTGTTTTCAACTGTATCCAATGCTACTCACTTGGACGCATTCCCAGAGGACTGTGTATTATTATTATACCAACATTATCAAATCCACACCCACAACTGTTAAAGGAGTGGGCAGAGAACTCTAACATGTGTTCCCAAGAGATGCTGAAAATATTGATTAATCATGCATGGGATGAACAAAAATGATAGTCACCAACTCAGACTTGATGTGATGTAAAATGTGAAGATATTTAACATGATTAGAGCAATGTGTTTTAACTTGATCAAATATTAATAAGTCACTCCTCGGATCAAGAAGCCTTTCCAGCTTATGCATATCAACACATCTCACAATGCCAAAACATAAAAATGCCTAAATCCATTTAGACATTGCTCACCGGACTTCATAGCATTATACAAATGGTCTGAGACAGAATATTTTTCCTCATCCTTTCCCTCACAGTTGCAAGGAAATGTAAACATTGTTTCATAAGCGATACTTTAATCCCTATTCAGGGATATCAAACCAAACTGCTGCACTGGTTAAAACATGTTGCTTCTTGATTTCAAAGTGGTGGTCACTACAGCATCCTGGGTACCTGAAAATGATCGCACCACAAATGGAGCTTGGTATTACACGCCTTTATTCCTCAGCAGGAAACCGTTAACTGAACATTCTACATCATTTATTCTATCACCCACACCCACACCCATGCAATTATGTCACTGTTCTACGGAGCTAATCATGAAAAAAAGGGACCCATCATTTCTATTTACAAGAAACTACTTCTCCGCCTTTGTTAAATAAAAAGTACCCATAATACATATCTTCATTGCAACTCTTCAATAAGTCTCTTTGGTGCTCAAATGAATCGCCCAAATCTGGTCATGTGAGGCTGCGGAGATATTGGAGAAATGTCCATGACTGGCCTTGGTGACAGGGACATTGGTACCGTCATTGGGCTCGCTAGATTCCCAGGTAGATAAGTCTCCTAACATCTAGAGATGGCGAAGGTCAAGGCAGGTGCTTGAAATGCAAAGAATCCAGCGCAATGAACTTTCCAGGACGGTGAACAGTCACCATGTGTCCTTTACTAGACACAATTCTCAGTGGGTCAGCATCGAAAGCAGCCTCAGACTTATGTTTATGTTTCTTCCTGACGATAACCTGGTCTCCTCTGCTGAACACAGTGTTCTGAGCACAGCTGCATCTATCCACATAAGTCTTCATTTGACGATTGAGAGATGAGCCAGTAGTGAAAGTTTATCAATGTCAATTGAACTCTCATTGGTTTATGTGGCACTTAGGTGCCTGGGCTTTCTCAAACATTAAGGTGGCAGGGCTTCCACCTGTAGAAGAATGCAAAGTTGACCTGTATGCATGAAGCATAGACTGAAGAACTAATTTGAGTTTAAGCTTTTCCAGCGCAGTGTGCTGAATGGTCTTCTTGAGGGTGCTCATAAATCTCTCAACGACACCATTCTTCTTCGGCCAGAGAGGTGTGCATTTCCGATGCTTGACATTTAGATGAGAGAAAAAATCTGTCTATTTTCAACTATTCAAAGGTGGGCCATTGTCAGATTTCATAATCAAAGATACAGCCCGTGTTGCAAAGATACTTTCTAATTTGTCAATGACTCGGTCCAGAGTAGTTGACAACAGACCTTCCAATAAGGGAAAACAGGAATATTTATCAACAATTACAAGTAGATGATGTCCATTATTAAAGGGGGCAAAGAAAACAATTGCAATATTCTCCCTGTTAGAAATGAAGTTTGTAGTTGGCTAGGATATGCACCTTATCCATGCAGAACTGACCACTGTGGTCAGTGTAAGGGAGTTACACACCCAAGATAACCCCTTCTCACCTCCTTGGTAGGTTGGCTGGGCAGTAAGGATTATCCCAGAGGCAATGTATTGAGCGTTTGCATAACACACACACACACACATACCAGTGACTAAATACACCACAAAAGAGATCCCATACAATGTTATATAAAAATATCTCATATATTGTATATAACACATAGACCACAGTCACAAAAATCATAAATCATAAATCACTTTGCCAACTAGACAAATGTAATAACATCACAGTTAATGCAATAAAGTAAATACTTATAGGTTGCACATGTCATAGAGAAAATCCTACACCATCACTGTACACATTATGCATGTCATTAAATGATATTCGCTATCTTCTCATTGAAATGTAAAAATGACGTAAATCATACTAACAGGACATAAATAATACAGCAGATAGAACAGGAACAGAATACATAAAGTACACTAAACCCCAGCAGACTCTAAGTCATGAAATATAAGTATAACATTTCAGTAACAACAAGCCCCGGTAATCACAGGAACTCTTGCACACCTATTACCGACAAGGTGGCAATAGACACACTAGTATGGGCCCAGAACCACCTAAGTCCCTACTACGGGTGATATGGGAATTTTGTCACATGGCCCATGGGGACATTGTCGTCTTCCCTAAGTTAGCATAAGCTGTCCACTGCTTTGCACATGTTACTACATGAGTTTATTTAGCAAATGCTACTTTTGATATTTTCACATAGAACCAGCTGTTGTGCTCACACTTTGCAGGTTCCTGGGATTTAGTCTGAACATTGGGAACAAGGTCGAATAACAATGCTCCTTGTTATTCTGTTCTGGTCAGGCCCTAGCACCTAAACAAAACATACAGACAGCTGCTGTTTGGGAAGACGTACTTTTCCTATTGGAATACACAGATAGGTAGCACACACTTGGAGAGGGACCTTTCCAGGGATCAGAGCATGACAGCACCTATGATGTAGACCTATTGTCTATAGACTGAGGTACGGGGTCTGCAGATAACACCCAGAGATCTTCTTATATATAATCATCCTGCGTCTGTTCAAGGGGAGGGAGGTTAGGCTACTTTGTCGCTCTCTATGACAGCTTCTTTTATGATCTACGGATTACTTGTCATGTTGACCATATTTGTGTTATGCATTTCTCTGAATTATTGTGGCACGTTTACTGTATATTAGAGAAAGTCAGTTAAAATAAATATTTTCAATTTGTTCATTTCTCTGTCAGATCTTTTTGTGGACAAGTACAAGAGTGTGAGCGAAAGGGTGTCTTGTAGACGCGATTCCTGAGAGAGTCGGGGTGTTGTGTTCTGGGGTGTCTAATCACTTGTTCCTCTGTAAGTGAGTAGGAGGGCAAGTGAGTAGGGGTGGGCGGAATTTGCGAAATTCACTTTCGCAAATTATCGCGAAAATGTTACAAATCTCCGCAAACACGAGAAAATATCGCGAAGATGCGGAAGTTTTTTTCCCGCCCGTTCGCAGTATGTTCTGCGTGGTTGCGGCTCGCCAACTTACCCATGCGGTTGCTCGCGGGCGTGGCCATCTTGTTTTCACTAGTCTCGCGGTGCATGATCGCGAAGAAAGACGTGATCGCACGATGAATGATGTTACTGCGGGCGTGAGACAGCGCAAATGGCTACCACCAATCCAACATCTCGTGGAGAACGCAACCGGATCGGGAGAACTTGTCAGCGAACGCGGAGATTCAGGTAAGGCAATCGCGCGCACGCAAGAATGTATTATGCTACAGCGCGTGCAAGCAAAAAATTTCCGGTAAAATGCGGATTGCGGAAATTTTGACATTTTCGTGCTCTCCGTGGAAAATGTCAAATTATCGCAATTTCCGCGAGCGGAACAGATTTTTAGCCCAGGCCTACAAGTGAGACACTATAGCTAGTCAGTCCTGGGCTCATGGGTACTAAGGTGGTAGGATGACTCAGTCTCTATATACCAAGGTCTCATATTCCTACGCATAGTTCTGTGTTTGCGCAGAATCCCTGCAACAATTTCAGAAGTGTTCTTTAAAAGCGTCCAGTTCCAAATGGGGGCCCCATCCTGGGCTTGCCCTGCAATGGCCACAAAAGCAAGGAATAAGTGCCACCCCAGGTATGTGCAGACATGGGGGCACACGGCCTAACTCTGTGGGAGGCCTCTTTGGGTCCCGCCTATGCAGGGCGATAAGTAGTTGTCCTCAAACGCTCAGAACAATTTTTGGAAAATGCAGCCATATCAAACCTGTGAAGCCACCATTGTAGCATGTGTAGGACCCTATCGGATCGCTGATCCGCAAGGGGGACAAGAGGAATTACCCACATACAATGGCGAGCCACTCCACATGGCAGTGTGGCAGGACCCTCCCAGAAGGTCTAAGCAGTAGCCAGGAGTCGCTGCGCGGGTCTCAGTAATCCCAGAGGACCTCGCCGCTCTCCAACCTCAGCCATGAACAGCACGAACACCCAGCACTCCTTCAGGCATGGGGTGGTCCTCGCAACACTAGGGAACCCCATTTTCTTGCTAGGGCAATGCTGCCCTCCCCCGCAGCCTCTTCTTGTAGAGTGAGCCTTGTTTTGTATGGTACCATGGGTGTGGCTACAGGGAGGGCTTCCTTCGAGTCGGGAGGAGGTGACAGTCTTCAGGCCCGCTCTGCCACTGGGTGACCAGGGCTCTTCCCTGAGCCTCTCTAGTAGCCTGCTCTGTTCACAGGGGCAAGGGAAATGCAGCAATGACCTCAGGGTGTCTCTGTGCGGCTGCATCCGTCCTGGCCGGCCACAACCGGGGCTTCTCCTTCTCTCGGCCACAACTCACGGGGGGCACACTGCACTCCTGGTGCCTTCAGTGAGCAAGACACAGCCACGATGAAAGGCAGAAAGGCTGCATGGCTTTTCCAGGGCAACCATGCCCACTGTGCACTTCAAGGAATACAGTGCTCACAACGTGCTTTTTTGCCAATTTTGAAAGAAGAGTCCAGCCCTTTCTCTGCACCAGACAGGAGCAGCAACTGCAGGCCGACTCACCCCACACACAGCAGGGGCAGCACTCCTCACACGGCTCTCCCAGCTCTTCTTCTACGCAGGTTCCTTTTGATACAGCAAGGATCTTTTTAAAGTCTCTGATTTCCCAGAGACTTCCAACGGGAGGCAAGCACACAAAAGCCCTTGGAGATCTTCACCCGCAGGATACCACAGCAGGGCAAAAAGAGCCAGTCCTTTTCCTCTGTCACTGATAGATGCAGCAACTGCAGGTAAAACCACCCCTCAAACTGAAAAGGCAGCACTCCTCACACAACTCTTCTGCTCTTTTTCTTTGCAGGGCCTTTTTGTTCCCAGAAGTGAACTAAACTCCTGGCTTTTAAGGTCTCATACTTATGTCCCATTTTCTCATAGAAGTATTTGCTCCAGAGTGTCTGACCTCAATGCAAACCAGTTCTGTCCTCCATGGTCCAGCTTGACCACAGGGGGTTGAGACAGCAATGTGCAAAGGAGAAACAGCCTATTCTGGTGCTAGCAAAACTCCTCCTACCACTCTAAATGCAGACCAGGTCTATTCAGGCTGGCTATGAGTTACCCAGGAAAGGCAGGACACACTTCTACCCCTTTGTGACTGTCTAGAATGAGTCTAGTAGGTGCGGGTGGGGTTCGACCTCATGGCTACCAAACTGGACGCCATCCATGGGTGTCTAGGCCCTCTCCATGGTCTCCAACGAGCCCCGACTGACATCGCTGGAACCCTGACGTGGAGAGAAGAACACCTGTCCACTCAGAGGGACACCAGCGATACCAGCCACGAGCTGGCAGACATGCGGAGACTCATGGAGGACATGGTGCGGATGGAGGCGGAAAGGATGGCAGCCACCACTGTACATCAGCGAAATGTACCTGGGATCTACCATGCCCTGAAGATCACCATCATGGCATTGCTGCCACAAGGCACTAAGCGAGAAACGCGTAGCACTACACGAACTGCGAAGTGTGCTGTTTGGGATGATTGCACAGTGCCGGATGCTTGTCCGCACTGTGCAATCATTAAAAACAGCATCTCGCACAGAGCGAGCTGTTGTTTTCTGCCGCTCAAGTAGATTTTTACTCGAGCGGCAGCTTTCTCAACGCAGACTGGTAGTTTCTCATCGCGAGCGGTTACGAGCATACGCGATCACTCGCAATGAGAAACCTGACCTCCCCGCGTTGAGAATCTTGCTGGGAGGTTTATTTTCCATGCTCGCAATCGGCAACTTGATGTTAATGATTGCGAACGAGGAAAAAGTCTCGCCAGGATGTCATGTTGCTCGCTCGCGGTCGCCAACTTGACGTTGAGGACCGCGAGCGAGCAAAATTTAGTTTGCACTGTGCTACGTGCAATTTGTGTAGTGCAAAGTAGCACAAACTACGCAAGTGTAGCGTAGTTGGCCGCCCAGGGTTAGTTCAGAGGTGACCCTGTAGCACAGGTAAAGCCTATGTGTTGGTCCCAGGATCATAGGGGTGACCACAATATGCCCTTTATCCCACATCCACGGCACATGAGCGACTCCCAACATAAGCCGAACACGGCCGGCACTCTGCAGAGGCGGCCGCGGGAACGAGCAGTATCGACCCCTGCCTTGATGAGCAGATGAAGTGCTATCAAAGAAATGCTGCACGTTTTATTGTTTTTGTTTTCTCTGCTCCTTGAATGGTGCCTTGCTTGCATAGATATCCTGCACTGATTCAGTTTTAAATAAGCAAAGCCAGGGCTCTTTGTCACGAGTCGAGCATAGGCAAGGGCGGTCTGTTGTCAGCATTTAAAACACTAATAAACAAAAGATTGGTCGCATTTTACAGAGCACTAGCCATCTTTAAAAAAACACATCCCACACAATTGTACAAGAATGCATTTTGTGTGCATGCTCTCCTGCCCAATTCTGGTGCATCCATGGTGCAATCTGCACATTTTGCAAACTGCTACTCCTCAGACTCACATACATGAAACATAAACATTTCGATGGAGACAAAATATTGCGAAACTAAGTATTCATGACAGAACACTGGTCCTCTACTACTCAAGTTGTATGCCGACAATATTATCCTATACATACATAACCCAGATGTCAATCTGTCTCCTATACTCCGGGAGGTGACTAGATATGGTATGTCACTTTCACTCTTCACATCATGCCTGCTGTCACATATTTTGTGAGCGCTTGAACAATAATTACAGAAAATACGGTGCATTCTTATGATTTATAGGCATAGTTAGAAATTAGCATTTAAAAAACCTTAGAAATTCACTGAAAAAAACATAGGTTTCAGGGACATTATAGTTAGAAATTAGCATTTAAAAAAACATTGAAATTCGCTGAAAAAACCATAAGTTTCAGGCACGTTATAGTTAGAAATTAGCATTTAAAAGACCTTAGAAATTTACTACAAGAACATAGGTTTCAGGGACGTTATAGTTAGTTGGACATTTCACAAAACCATAGAAATTATGCAGTTATAGTTTGTTCAGCTAACTATACCTCACGCCCCCGCAATCCACTGCTGATGATGTCACATATTACACCATTTATGACATGGTCAGTGACATCACTGATGACATCACTGATGACATCTCATATTACATCACTGATGACATCATCCACGTGAAAATCTGTTGCACCTCCTCACAGAGGTCTTCAAACTTTTTGATGCTGAGACCCCCCCTGTCAAGATTTTTTAAGCGCAAGGACCACCTCCTGACAAAAAGTTCTAGAACTCCTCATCACTGACAACTATCAACAACCATAAACACCCCTAATCGCCATAGCAAATCATTTTTATAGTGGGGAAATAATGTGTTTATCACACCAAAGGTCAGTGAGCGTAGAAGCGTTGTCAAAGATGTGGCTAAAAACTAAGGGCCTCATTTATGAGAAATTGGCATAGGGCAACGCCGCAAGTCTTCTTGCTCTGCTACCCTACACCAATGTGAAAGGGCAGGAATGCACCTTATTTATGAAAAATGGTGCATTCCTGCGTTGATTCACAAATTCCTGCCTAGCACCTATGTAGGTAGGATTGTTTTTGTACAGGAAGGGACACCAGGGCTCGGGGGTCCGTAACGGACCCCCACCTTTACATATTTAGTGCACTAGGGAGGTGGTGGTCCCTGGGGTGTGTGGGGGGCTCAAGCCCACCCCACATTGGTTTAATTAAAAAAAGAGCCCCAGGGAGGTGGCGGTCACCGGGGCCCCCGCTAATTAAGTGGCAATGCCCCCGGGACCTGGCCCACCCAAGGCTTTTTTTAAATGAAGCGTGGGAGCCCGTGCTTTGCTTTTTAAAAATAATTTCGGAGGGATTCGTGACCCCATCGCGATTTCCACCGAAATTATTTTAAAAAAAATGTTTTTTGGCCCTGTGGGTCCTTGTGGGACCCCCATGAGAAGGCCTAAGGGGTCAGGGTGTTTTTAACCTGCCCCCTTTTATTTTTTTTTAACCTCTTTTTTCTGTTTTCTTGTGACTCGGTTACAAAACTAGCTGCCAACACTTCCTCGTTTGGAGTGTTGTCTGCCAATCAGAGTGAAGCTCGTGCCCGGGAGGGTTTGCGAACCCACCGCGCCCACAAATATTGAACATTTTTCTTTCTTTAATTTCTCAGGAACTACTGAACGGATTTACACCATTTAACAAAAAGAGTTCTTTCTGAACCAAGGGCTACCTTTTTGCCAAATTTGGTGTAATTCCTTCAGCAGTTCGGGCTGTAGCTTTGTCTAAAGTTTCCTATGGAAAAAAACATGGGGAAAATGTGTTTTGGGACCCCCCTTTTTTCTTGGCCCCAGCTTGCCGAATCACCCCGAAACGTTCAAGACAGGAGCTGACAGGAGCGGGTCACAAGTTTTGAAAATTTCGCTAAGATTCGTCAACCGGTGCCAAAGTTATTGGGAAAAGAAAAAACACTTTTTCTATGGAAACTAGCTCCTAACTTTTACCATAAGACCTTGAAGAAGAATAGAATTTGAAACGTGTCGGCAGAGTAGTACTGTGACTGTGAAAGGGGAGCTGGCTGGCGTCTTCCATGCCATTTCAATGGGGTTGGAGCTTGGAACCCCGCATTGGAGTTTGAGTGCATTTCAAGCAACTGGAAGCCAAGCCTGAGCCTGAAAATATATATATATATATATACATACACATATATATATAGTATATATAATGTATATATATATATATATATATATATTTTCAGGCTCAGGTTATATATATATATATATATATATATATATATAAACTACTGGCGGTCGCCAGTAGGTAGTTATAGCTAGGACCTAGTTTCCATAGGAAAAGCCCAAACTGCTGAACGGAATTACACCAAATTTGGCAAAAAGGTAGCCCTTGTTTCAGAAAGAACTCTTTTTGTTAAATGGTGTAAATCCGTTCAGTAGTTCCTGAGAAATTTAAAAAAATGAGGTCGGAAAATGAATTTCCCATAGGAAACTTTAGACATGGCTACAGCTCGAACTGCTAAACGGAATCACACCAAATTTGGCAAAAGGGTAGTGCTTAGGTAAGAAAGCACCCCTTTTTTAAATGGTGTAAATCTGTTCAGTAGTTGCTGAGAAATTTAAAAAATAAAGTTTTCGATAAATAGAGGCACGGTGGATCCGCGGACCCTCCCAATCACAAGCTTTATTCCAATTGACTGTCAACACTCCAAACCAGGAAGTGAAACACCCTGACCCCCTAGGCCTGCTCAGGGGGTCCCACAAGGACCCCCAGGGCCCAAAAAAGCATTTTTTTTTTTAAATCGTCCGAATTTGGGTGCGCGAATCCGGATGAGAAAATTTAAAAAAACAAAGCGCGGGCTCCCGCGCTTCGTTGTATTGAAGCCCCCGGGTGGGCCAGGTCCCGGGGCAGTTAGAAAAAGGGTGGGGGGCCGCAATACCCCCACACTGCCCCGGGGACCGCCACCTCCCCAAGACAAGATTAATAAGTTGTGGGGGGCACGCAGCCCCCCTGCATCCCTGGGGACCGCCAACCCCGGGGCTTCTTTTTTCCAAGCCCCGGGGACCACCACCCCCGGGGCTTTTATGAAATATTTTGCGGGGCACACACCCCCTAATGCCCCGGGGACAGCCACCCGGGGCTTTTTTATAAAAAAAAATACACCTGTGTGGGGGGCTTGAGCCCCCTCACATACCCCTGGGACCGCCACCTCCCTCGGGCACTTGTATTCAAATGTGGGGGTCCCTTACGGACGCCCGAGCCCCGGGGACCATCACCTCCCCAGGGCTGTGCATTATGTGGGAGGGGGGCCCCGCTGGAGCCTTTCATGGCCCTGGGGACCGTCACCCCCCCAGGGCCGCGGAGGATCCGCGGACCGTACCCGCACCGTAAGCGCACCCTCCCCCAACGGAGTGCGCACCCTCCCGATCGCACGCTGATTGCTAATTGGCTGTCGAGCGTCTCTCTACATTCGAAACCAGGAACTGTTGGCGGCCATATTCTGCCTCGGTAGAAGCGAGGCTGAAGATGGAAGGGGAATAAGTGTGTAAAAGATATAAAGGGGGCAGAGTGGAAATATTCTGACTCTCTAGATCTGCTTAGGGGGTCCCAGAAGGACCCCCTGTGGCCCCCCTTTTAAAAAAAAGCAGCGAAATGCGCGCACGGTGCGCGCATCCTATCGCGTTGGATGCACGGGTTCTCTCGCGGTGGGTGCGCGGATCCACAGCAACGTTTTTTGAAAAACGACAAGAAATCATTGGTTGTATAACAACTTTCTACACTGAAAGGTAGGGTGTATATTTTTGTTTTTTAAAGGTATGATTGTTATTGGTTAACAAAAACAGATTGTAAGGAACATTATATATGATAAGCTGATATATTGAAAAGTCAAATGCAAAAACAACAATTGATGGACAGAATGCAGAACAATGTCATACATTCACCCCAGTACAGAGATCTGGGCCTAAATCCATCGTTTTTTTGCTTACCATGTTTGTTGTAACGCTTTTCGCCCTAAGTGGGATGGGTATTCCCAGACGTGGGACCCGTGCTCACTACGCCACTGGAGTCAAGCTATCCTGGCTGATGACGGCTGATAGCCAGAAACCGGTCCTAGGATGCTTGATTCCGGTCCAGGGAAGACATGGCTTGGCAGTTCGGGCTGGACTGTTCCCATGAGGCACAGGGTCAAGACTTATTTGCATATGCCATGTCTAAACTGGGGTGGCGTAGTGGGCAAAAGAACGATGGATTTAACCCAGATCTCTTGACTGGGGGAGAATGTCTGCATTGTCAGCATTCCGTCCATCATTTGTTGGTTGTAACGCTTTTCGCCCTAAGTGGGATGGGTATTCCCAGACGTGGGACCCGTGCTCACTACGCCACTGGAGTCAAGCTATCCTGGCTGATGACGGCTGATAGCCAGAAACCGGTCCTAGGATGCTTGATTCCGGTCCAGGGAAGACATGGCTTGGCAGTTCGGGCTGGACTGTTCCCATGAGGCACAGGGTCAAGACTGATTTGCATATGCCATGTCTAAACTGGGGTGGCGTAGTGGGCAAAAGAACGATGGATTTAACCCAGATCTCTTGACTGGGGGAGAATGTCTGCATTGTCAGCATTCCGTCCATCATTTGTTTGTTGTAACGCTTTTCGCCCTAAGTGGGATGGGTATTCCCAGACGTGGGACCCGTGCTCACTACGCCACTGGAGTCAAGCTATCCTGGCTGATGACGGCTGATAGCCAGAAACCGGTCCTAGGATGCTTGATTCCGGTCCAGGGAAGACATGGCTTGGCAGTTCGGGCTGGACTGTTCCCATGAGGCACAGGGTCAAGACTGATTTGCATATGCCATGTCTAAACTGGGGTGGCGTAGTGGGCAAAAGAACGATGGATTTAACCCAGATCTCTTGACTGGGGGAGAATGTCTGCATTGTCAGCATTCCGTCCATCATTTGTTTGTTGTAACGCTTTTCGCCCTAAGTGGGATGGGTATTCCCAGACGTGGGACCCGTGCTCACTACGCCACTGGAGTCAAGCTATCCTGGCTGATGACGGCTGATAGCCAGAAACCGGTCCTAGGATGCTTGATTCCGGTCCAGGGAAGACATGGCTTGGCAGTTCGGGCTGGACTGTTCCCATGAGGCACAGGGTCAAGACTGATTTGCATATGCCATGTCTAAACTGGGGTGGCATAGTGGGCAAAAGCACGATGGATTTAACCCAGATCTCTTGACTGGGGGAGAATGTCTGCATTGTCAGCATTCCGTCCATCATTTGTTTGTTGTAATATTGAAAAGTCAAGCACACTTCCTGTCTTGTGTAGGAACATTGTGTGCTGAACTTGTGACCTGTGAGCTCAGTGCAGTGTTCCATGACCTGTTTCTATGGTAACAGGCAGAAGGCAGATTGGGGGAAGGGTTGAAATGTATTTCAGTTGGAAATGGTTGAAATGTTTAACCAATAGAAATGTGTGTTTGCTTTAGAGTTTATGTGCGAAGGATTGTGATTTGATGTTTACATGTATATGTGTGGAAAATGAAAGGGAAACTTTTCCATTCTTTGCTTTTGCTAAGAGGTGCACAGTGCAGAGATTCTGTAAAAGAAAATCTGGTGAGTGATTGATATACTCCTTAATCTACAAAAGAACTTGAAAGATGAGTTATTTAATTGTGAGGGGATGTATGTAGACTATTTTGATTTTAATCAGACTAATGCATTTTTTCTGCTAAAGTGTAGGGAGTACTTTTTTTCTCTAAAATGTGTGTGCATGTAGAAACCATTCTGTGATAGGCATTAGTGTTTTTCATGTGTTTGTAGACAGATAACTGTGAAGTTTTTATATTTTGGTAGAATTAGAAACCAGTCATTGTTTATGAATATGTGAAATGAGTTATGTTATGTTTCTATACTAAAATGTAGTACTACTTCTAGATGAAGAAATGTGTTTTCGGTATAGTGCAAGGGATAGTGTTGTTTGTCTAGAATCACACAGTGAGTCTGTGTGCATTTGGGAACCACTGTGAGAGAAGCATTTGGTAATATTGTGTATTTGCTGACAGATAACCGTTTTAAAACCAGTCAGGTTGTCAAGTTTTAGTAGCATTAGAAGACAGTTATGGCTTATGCTTTCATTAAATGAGTGAGGCATTGACAGTAAATTGCAGTCGTGAAATATGTAGATTTTGTGCAGTTCCCTTACCACTTGCGCTGTAGTGAATGAGTTTTGGTAAGCTCATAGGGATAGTGGTGCTTGTCTAGAATCACACTGTGAGTTAGTGTGTATTTGGGCTCAGTGTGAGAAAATAATTTGGTAACATCATGTATTTGCTGACAGATAACTGTTTTAAAATCTGTCATGTTGTGAAGTTTTAGTAGCATTAGAATCCAGTCTTTGCTTATATGTTGATTAAATGAGTCATGCTTTGACACTGATGTGCTGTACTTAAATATGTAGATTGTGTGCAGTACCATTAACTCTTCCAGACTAGTGAATGAGTGTTGGTAAACTCCTAGGATAGTGTTGCTTGTCTAAAATCACACTGTGAGTCTGTGTGCATTTGGGTAAGGATTGTGAGAGAAGCATTTTGTAACATCGTGTATTTGCTGACAGATAACTGTTTTAAAACCTGTCATGTTGTCAAGTTTTAGTAGCGTTAGAAGAGAGTTATGGCTTATGCTTTCATTATATGAGTCAGGCATTGACAGTAAATTGCAGTCGTGAAATATGTAGATTGTGTGCAGTTCCCTTACCACTTCCACTGTAGTGAATGAGTTTTGGTAAACTCCTAGGGATACTGGTGCTTGTCTAGAATCACACTGTGAGTCTTTGTGCATTTGGGAACCACTGTGAAAGAAGCGTTTGGTAACATTGTGTATTTGCTGACAGAAAACTGTTTTAAAACCTGTCATGTTTTCAAGTTTTAGAAGCATTAGAAGCCAGTCTTTGCTTATGCGTTGTTTAAATTAGTCAGGCATTGACACTAAAGTGCAGTCGTGAAATATGTAGATTGGGTGCAGTTCCCTTACCACTTCCACTGTAGTGAATGAGTTTTGGTAAACTCCTAGGGATACTGGTGCTTGTCTAGAATCACACTGTGAGTCTTTGTGCATTTGGGAACCACTGTGAAAGAAGCGTTTGGTAACATTGTGTATTTGCTGACAGAAAACTGTTTTAAAACCTGTCATGTTTTCAAGTTTTAGTAGCATTAGAAGCCAGTCTTTGCTTATGCGTTGTTTAAATTAGTCAGGCATTGACACTAAAGTGCAGTCGTGAAATATGTAGATTGGGTGCAGTTCCCTTACCACTTCCACTGTAGTGAATGAGTTTTGGTAAGCTGCTAGGGATAGTGTTGTTTGTCTAGAATCACACTGTGAGTCTGTGTGTATTTGGGAACCACTGTGAGAGAAGTGTTTGGTAACATTGTGTATTTGCTGACAGATAAGTGTTGTAAAACATGTCATGTTGTCAAGTTTTAGTAGCAGTAGAAGACAGTTATGGCTTATGCTTTCATTATATGAGTCAGGCATTGACAGTAAATTGCAGTTGTGAAATATGTAGATTGTGTGCAGTTCCCTTACCACTTGCACTGTAGTGAATGAGTTTTGGTAAACTCATAGGGATAGTGGTGCTTGTCTAGAATCACACTGTGAGTTAGTGTGTATTTGGGATCACTGTGAGAGAAGCATTTGGTAACATCATGTATTTGCTGACAGATAACTGGTTTAAAACCTGTCAAGTTGTGAACTTTTAGTAGGATTAGAATCCAGTCTTTGCTTATGCGTTGATTAAATGAGTCATGCTTTGACACTGATGTGATGTACTTAAATATGTAGATTGTGTGCAGTACCATTAACTCTTCCAGAGTAGTGAATGAGTTTTGGTAAACTCCTAGGATAGTGTTGCTTGTCTGTGTGCATTTGGGTAAGGATTGTGAGAGAAGCATTTGATAACATCGTGTATTTGCTGACATATACCTGTTTTAAAACCGGTAATGTTGTGAAGTTTTAGCAGCATTAGCAGCCAGTCTTTGCTTATGCTTTGATTATATGAGTCAGGCTTTGCATAAAAGTGCAGTCCTGAAATATGAAGATTGTGTGCAGTTTGCTTACCACTTCCACAGTAGTGAATGATTTTTGGTAAACTCCTAGGTATAGTGGTTGTTGTCTAGAATCACACTGTGAGTCTGTGTGCATTTGAGAACCACTGTGAGAGAAGCATTTGGTAACATTGCGTATTTGCTGACAGATAACTAATTTAAAACCTCTCATGTTGTCAAGTTTTAGTAGCATTAGAAGCTAGTTTTGGCTTATGCATTGATAAAATTAGTCAGGGTTTGACACTAAGGTGCAGTACCATGTACTATTCTGTTCACTGTGGCAGAACTGAAAATTTAAAAGTTTTACCTAAGCACTGTCCTACAAGTAGTTTGATTATTTAGTCAGTTTCTAAGTACCAAATAGATTGCTTCAAATAAAAGTATTCTGACATAATATACACTTGTCTTTTACACCTTCAATTCCCTAGTCAGTATCTATACACTTCGAGGAAACATCCTGTCACTTCCTTTGCAGTCCTCTAGAGACCCATTCAACAGCATGTACTAATCCATTGACTGTGCCAAAACTCAAACACTTATAAATTCACCTAGACACTCTCTTTCCAGTAATTTAATGATTCAGTCACTGCCTAAGTATTCATGCACTGAGCCAGGTCTTAGCACATGGACTACGTCAAACCCACATCCACTATGCATGCAGTCCTCTAACCACCTACACACTTGTCTTTCACACCTTCAATTCCCCAGTCAGTATCCGTTCACTTCCAGCAAACACCCTGTCACTGCCATTGCACTCCTCTCATGACCCATTCAGCATCATGCACTAATCCATTCACAGCGCCAAACCCTAATAAATTCACCCAGGCACTCTCCTTGCAGTACTCTAATCATTCAGTTAGTACCCAAGTACTCATCCAGTGACCCAGGCCTTAGTATAAGGACTGCTTCAAACCCTTATCCACTATGCATGCAGTCCTCTAACCACCTACACAATTGTCTTTCTCACATTCAATTCCCTAATCAGTATCCATACACTTCCAGGAAATACCCTGTCACTCCCTTTGCAGTCCTCTAGTGACCCATTCAGCACCATGTACTAATCCATTCACTGTGCTAAAACCCAAACACTTATAAATTCACCGAGATGCTATCTTTGCAGTACTCTAATCATTCAGTCAGTGCCTAAGTATTCATACACTGAGCCAGGCCTTAGCACATGGACTGCTTCAAACCCCTATGCACTATGCATGCAGTCTTCTAACCACCTAGACACTTGTCTTTCACACTTTCAATTTCCTAGTCAGTATCCATACAGTCCAGCACTTGACACTGCCTTTGCACTCCTCTAGTGACCCATTCACTACCAAGTACTAATCCATTCCCTGTGCGAAAAGCCTAGCACTTATAAATTCACCTAGGCACTCTCCTTGCTGTACTCTAATCATTCAGTCAGTACCCAAGTAGTCATGCAGTGAGCCAGGCCTTAGCACATGGACTGCTTTAAATGCCTATGCAGTATGGATGCAGTCCTCTAATCACCTACACAGTTGTGTTTCACACCTTCAATTCCCTAGTTAGTATTCAAACTCTTCTAGCAAACACCCTGTCACTCACGCAGTGTGTCTCCTTATAGTACTGTAATCATTTAGTCAGTTAGCATGTAGTCTTTTAGTGAGGTAGGCTTTAGGGCATGAACTGCTTCAAAGTAGTATGCACTATGCATGTAGTGTTTTAACGATCGTCACACTTGTGGTTCAGGGCTATAGTTTCTTAGTCAGTTTTTATATAAAATGTGTTTGTACAGTAATGGAATAGTATAAATTTGAAAGTTATTAATATACATTTATTTGTGATTCTTTTTTACAGATAAAGAACAGGAGAGTTTCTCATCTGTTTGCACTCTTCTCGTGCAAGATTGTTTGGATGAAGGGTCCTTAGGTGTTTCATCATACTTGCTGTGCCGCACGAGTATTTTTTGTTAGGATCCCCTCGTAACAGAACTCTTTGGCAAATCTTGCGAGTGAAGAAGGTGGCATTGGTCTTTGTTTTCTCCTTGGAAAAAGTAAAAAATGTCCTCACCACTGAAGAAAAACGTTGTTGGTGTGGTGCCTCCTGCAAAACATTTTCTTCAGATTCAGTAAATATTTTAAAGCGGCAACATTTACAGTTTTTGTAAGTTAAACTTATAAATTGTTGTTAGCTGTATGCATTTTATATATCTGTGATTTGTTTCTTGTGGTATTTTGTTGAGAATACCATGTTGTTGTTTTTTTAACAATCTTTCTTATTTCCCAGGTCTGTCGTCGACATCCATTGTCCCCACAGTGGTGTTCCGCCTTGTTGTTTTTTGTTATTGTTGTTACATTTTGTTTATTAGTTTATTGTTCATATATATGTTAATAAAAAAATAAAGTTTGAAAATAGTTTTTGTTTATATATTTATTATTATAAAAAATAAAGTTTGAAAAAAAAATAATAAAGTTTTTGGTTGTTCTCTTAACTGCTGTGTGATATCTGCAGTTTGCACCAACTTCTGAATAGTGTGTTAGATTTATCTCAACTTTACTTCCGTTAAAGTGCTGATAATGAAATGGAGAGTAGCCGTTCCCATGCAAAAAGACACGAGGTGCACCATTGCGATTTATTCTAAATACTAAAATCCTGTATTGTATTGCACTGAGGTATTGGCTGCACTTACAGTGTACACACAAAATCTATTAAGAAATCTCATTGTATTTATATTGATTGGGAATAGTGCATCAGGTGCTGGATCCTGACGAGATACACTGCTCAGTTCGTATATTGTTGTGCTCACGAAAAAAATCACATCAAAACTTTCACACCAATTGCAATGCGAAACAAATTCCGGCGATAAGACACGTTAGCACCAGGGATTTTACACCTGCTTTCTGCTGGTGTTAAGCAGGACAACTACCTGCACCATGAAAGAGAACACAGCCAAGAGCCACACCAGAACACCAACAGGTGCCATAGAGTCAATGAGCATGATACAGGGATACCCATGAGTGCCAGAAGACTCATCTCAACAACTCCAGGACCGCCAATGCCCCCCAAACCCACATCTTAGTAAGTGTGTCCCTGTGGTCATTGTCTTAGCATGATAGGCATGAGCCCTGCAACATCACAGTGTGCTATCACCTCAGCATTGGCAGTGAGCCTGGATGTGTAGCTACGTACGCATCCTCCTGCATGCACAACTGGCGTGTGCTGGTCTGTTGTTCACAGGTCAGTGCAGGGGTGTGCCTATCTGGCAAGGGGAACGGGGTGTCTCGGACATGTCCGTGTACAGGAAGTGAGGTAAGTGTGTCTCTGTGTTCTGGTGTGGCCTGTTACAAGAGCCGCAGCAGTCGATGTTGTAAAGCGGCATGCACCACCTCCAAACGGCACTGTGATGTTGTAGTTGGAATGTAGCAGGACATGCGCAAATAGGCATTACAATGGCGTGCCGTACGAGTGCACGAGATACAACAGCTCACCATACAAAAGTGTGGGGGCTCGTGGGAGGGAGGAGCAGCCGTTTGGCAACATAACACACAGTGAACTCGACCATGTGCCACATGCTGGGCATCTCATCCATGATGACCACGGTCGCAGACATCCCACAACACCAACGACTGGCCTTTGTACACAACCTGTATGAATGCAGCGTGGTTTTCACTTCTATGCTCGTTCAGTGGTGTGAAGTTGGCAGGTTGTGTGACTTGTGCTCCTTGTTGGTGTGTTTCATTTTGGCCATTGTTAGTCTATGTGTGTGTTGTACTTAATTGTGCATGTGGCCATTCTGCCCATCTCCCCCCTCCCCCCACTCCCTGCTTCTTCTTCTTCCTAGTGCTGTTGTGTCTATAATTTTGTTGCTGCACACATAAATACATGTAAAGAATAAATTAGAATAGTTCCTTGTTTCTTTTAGGTTTCAAAACTTCTCTATTGGTTTCTTTTTAATTTTCCATATGAACCGTTTTTTTTAATATTCAACAACACTTAGAAGTCAGAAGTGCAACGTATTCTATCAACACACTTTCTAGAACATTCTACAATACGTGCAGGTTAAAAGTTCATCAATTTTTTAAAACTTTACGATATTTTTTTGTAACATTTTCTTGAACATTTAACGACATGTGCAGGTTAAAAGTTGACGATTGTTTTAAGTTCGAACAGTGCCTTCCAAATGCAAGTAGCAGGTGTGGTTGAGCTGAGCAAATTTTATCCTATGATATATACTCCACGTTGAAACTGCTTTTTCTTAACCAATCACAAAGATGTTTTTCCACAAAACTAATGTGCACCCTACTTTTAAAAAAGAATGGTTTTCATGATATCTTCAGAGATAAGTTATAGATAGGAATTAGCATTTAAAAAACCTTTGAAATTCACTGAAAAAACCATAGGTTTCATGCGCGTTATAGTTAGGGATTGGCATTTAAAAAACCTTTGAAATTCACTGAAAAAAACAAAGGTTTCAGGGGCGTTATAGTTAGGAATTGGCATTTAAAAAACCTTTGAAATTCACTGAAAAAACCATAGGTTTCAGGGGCGTTATAGTTACCTGGACATTTCCCTCGTACAAAACCCTAGAAATTCCCCTGTTATAGTTAGTTCAGCTAACTATAACTCGCGCCCCCGCAATGCACTGCTGATGACGTCACATATTACATCACTCTTGACATGGTCAGTGACATCACTGATGACATCACTGATGACATCTCAAATTTTTTTTGTGTCTCATTGAGTTTATAGTTTAGCTCCTATGGAAAGGAGGAAGACTAAACCTGAGGTTACCACTCCACAACACAGACTACCATATCACATAATTTCTCTCCATAACACATAATCCCACTCTACATAATTCCTATATACTAAATGCCACATACTTTCTATCCACATAATTTCACTGCACAACATACCACATAATTCCACTACACACCAAAAAACATTAGTAAAAAACGTTTACATTTACAACGCCAATAGCTCTAACTCTCGCAAATGTGAGACCTATTGCATTTCAAATGCTTGTTTAACTAGTAGTCGCATTTGCTGCATGGTGGAGGAAGAGGGCTGGGCCTCTGAGAAGTGCTCAGTAATTCTGCTGTGTAGGACTTACAAGATGCACTAGGAGGGCTTCTTGGCCCCCAAAGTCCCTCAGGAGTATAGTAGACTTCATCCACCAACCAGTAGTGTTCCAGAATGCATGTTTGCAGAGTGGTGGCTTAGCCTCCAAAGACCTCTTAGCAGTGCCACTTTGTGGGACTTACTGGAGGGGTATTTGGTCCCCAAGGGCAACCTTGGGGGCAACTACCCCTCTTAATTCCTCCAGTAGGTCTCACACAGCAAGATAACTAAGTTCTGATAGCAGGACACGCCCCCTTTCCCCACCACTCTGCAAACATGCTTCCTGCTGTGCTCTTCGTTGGGGAATGAAGTCTCCTTTGCTGCTAGAGGCCCTTAGGGGCCAACTAACCTACCTGTTATCTCCAGTAAGCCCCACACAATGGGATTGCTGAGAGGTGGTCGCAGGCCACGCCCCCATTCTCCACCACTCTGCAAATACGCCTCTTGAGGGTTCCTGGGAGCCAACTAGCCCTGCTTTTAGCTCCAGTAAGCCCAGTAAGCCCCACACAGCTGTATTGCTGAGAGACAGTCAGATGTCATGCCCCCTTTTTACACCACTCTGCAAACTTGCCTCCTGACATGCTACTGGTTGGGGATAAAGTTCCCTTGGCTGCTGAGGGTTTTTGGGGGTCACTCATGACATGGTCAGTGACATCGCTGATGACATCATTGACCACATCTCAAATTCCATCACTGATAACATCGCTGATGACATACCAAGATACTACATAAGTTAAAATAGTATACTTTCTATACTACTAATGAGTTAAAATATTTCTAATATAGATTATGTGTTTGGCTGTGTGACTGTGTGTAGCTGTGTGTGAGTGGGTGTCCGAGTACTGGTATTAGTGTGTGAGTGGGTGTGTGAGTGGCTGTATGGTTGTATAAGTAGGTATAGGAGTATCTGTTTAGGTAAGTGACTGGCTGTGTTTTAAAAAATATATATGTTATTGGAATTGTTCATCAATTACACAATCCATAAATGCATAATTACCTAATTAAATAAATACATAAAAACAAAAAAAGCAGGATCAAACTTAAATACATCATTACCATCCTTTCTAATATTATGAAGTGAATATAGAACATGATTATTGTAAACAATCAGATACATATAGAAAACACACTTAATAAATATTTCACATGGAGAAAACCAGTGTTTCCCATAGTTTCGAATATTTCCTTTATGACCCAGATCTTAATGTTTATCTTTTTTCCGACTCCTTAATCCTATTAAGTTTACACTGTAGATGTTGAAAAGTTGGAATTTCGTCAGAGCACCACTTTTGAAGGATTAAGGATATAGCAAATAAGACCACAATATATATTTGTTTTTTGCAGCAAGTCAGCTTTTAAATGAGGTGAATATCCTAAAACTGCTGTCTGAGCATCCTGTGATTGTTGCACGTTCTTTATTAGCACAATACTGATTGATTCAGTCTCAAAACCTGCTCAACCTTGGGCAGCCCGATATGATATGTGTCCGGTTCCCCCCTTCTTCCATATTTCACCAAAAGCTATTTGCAGGAATGTGCGGATTTATTTTATGGAGGAAATCAAGGGTTCTATATTAGAGCCATTTAGTATAAAATTGCATAAATTGCAAGTTGCAATGGATATCTGGAGACCTTCTTTCGACTGCAATTTTGTTTGCGTTTTTCCATGGAGTTATCTGCCCCATGGCTGAGCAAGAGAGCAGCCCAGCTACTGATTGTCTTACGGGTTTTAGATTCTATCAGCTCCTCAACGAGTGCTATAGTTTCAGTTATATGTAAGGGCTTTAAGTCAAGTAAACAGTGCCTGATTTAAAATATAGGACCATTGAATCATTTCTTTACAATACCTAATACTAGGCTGTATTTAAATCCAACTTTTCCAATTCCCCAACGGAAAGTCCCAGATTTTTCCATAACAATTGCTCGTCCGCTTAGATGCAGCATTCTTATCTATCAAAGGATCCACCCCCATCCACCAGACCCTAGACTAGACGAAATTATGATCGCCTTGCACCAAATTAAAGCGGAGTTACTTTCGTTCAAGGTGATGCTGTCGAGACATTCATTGCGCCTCACGCCATCAAAGTCATATAAGCCACACGAGCACTTGGACCTCATACCACCTGCCTCTAAAATGCCCCCTCCATGTTGGAAAACAGTTCCTTCCCACAACGCTCGTACACGCCCTATGCGCACCACCAATCTACTCTCGGAGAGCGATCTCCTCTCTCTTCTGCACTCTTACGAACCCTCCCCCCAACTCCCTTCCTTCCTCTCAGACTACCATCCCAACTATCCCCCTCAACCTTCGCAGACCCGCCACACACAACAACAGAGGAGTCTGTGCTAATAACCTTAGAAGAATCCTAGTACCTCCAGACCCCTCTTCTTCCCTCTCCTCACCCCATCTGAAATGCACTCTTCTAAACTGCCGTTCAGCCTCCAAACATGCTGCCGACATAGCCGACCTCATCATCTCCCAGGATCTTGACATATTATTTCTTACGGAAACCTGGTTAACAGATTCATCCACCCCACTACTCGATATCCTCGTTCCTCCTAACTGCGACATCATCAGACTCGATAGATCGGACAAGATAGGGTGCGGCATAGCTTGTATTCATCGCAGCAGCATCACCATAAACAGAGCCATTTTGCCCTCTTTCACAACATGCGAATACTTATGCCTTAACATGTGCTGCAAGGGCAAACCTGTTTGCTCTTTCCACATCATCTACCATCCCCCAGGAGACAACCTCCTTTTCATTGAACACCTCATGGATTTGATCTCCTCTAGCAACGGGCGGCAAAATACCCAAATATTCCTAGGCGACTTCAATCTCCATTGGAATGACATTAATGACTCAGGGGTCAACAGTTTCAAAAACTACCTGGATGATCTGGCCTTCACCCAATCCTGCAGTAGTCCTACACACATTAAAGGATCAACCCTTGATCTCATTATCTCCAAAGCTGACGTCATCCAGGTGGACTCGATTCAACCATGCGACTGGTCGGACCATCACATTATTGCCTTTCACATCAAAGAAACTTTTAAACCCAACCCATCGCAACCCACAAACCTAAGATCTGGAAAAGAGACTTGAAAAAAATCAACCCTAACTCTCACCTGCCTCCAGTTATAACCTGCTCCAGCCTCCTGTAAACACCTCTGACGTCCATGTTCTCACGAATCACTATCTCAACGCTATGACCTCGATAATTAATGAGGCCGCCCCCCTACAACTTAAGAGGGCTCCCAATAAAGATTCCAAGCCCTGGTACAACGCTCTACTTAATGAGGATAGAAGAGCCCTTAGATCCTCAGAATGCAACTGGAGAGCAGTCCCATCGGCTCTCCACCTCAAACTCCTTAGGAAAAAGAGAAATGCATACTACAAAAAAATTAAGCGCACTAAAGCTGACTTCTTCAGACACCAACTTGACCAAGCTAAAAACCGGCCAAAAAAGCTCTTCGAAATTGTCAAAAATCAAACCAAGGAAGCTCCCCAACGGGCCCGAGATCTAGATCGCCTACAACCTAACTGTCAAGAATTCTCCACCTTTTTCAATCTGAAGACCGACAACCTCATAAAGGATCTCCTTAATGACAGACCATTACACACTGATCCTCATACGGTAATCACCCCGTTATTTACACCCATCCCATGCCATTCCCCCCCTAAGGCCTGCCCCAAAAACGAGGCAGCCTGGTCTTCCTTTGAGACGTACACTGAAGACGACCTAGGCAAGATTCTCAACAACCTGAAACCGGCCAATTATTTCACTGACCCCTTCCCGGCTAATGCAGTCAAAGCCCTTTCACCTTGGCTTCTTCCACTCTGGACCAAAATCATTAACAGCTCACTCCAACAAGGCTGCATCCCGGACTCCCTCAAAGTAGGCCAAGTATCACCTATCCTAAAGAAACCCACTGCTGACCCTACTGACCTGAACAACTACCTTCCCATTTCCAATATCCCCACCTTGGCCAAATTGCTGGAATAATGTGTAAACCGACAGCTGACCACTCACATAGATCACTTCAACCTACTAAATAAACACCAATCAGGCTTCAGAGCGGGTCACAGCACTGAAACGGCCATTACACACATTCTTGATGATGCGCTACAAATCCTTGATCAGAATGGTTCGTGCTTACTCATCTTACTAGACCTCTCATCAGCCTTTGATACGGTCAAACACCAGAAACTACTAGATCTCCTGGAACATAGGATGGGTCTGTCTGGCACGGTGCTAAAATGGTTTACGTCCTTCCTGCATAACCGTACACAAAAATTCAAGGTTAACAGCGCGCTCTCCAATGCCTCCCCTGTATCTCTTGGGGTGCCGCAAGGGTCCGCACTCTCACCGTCCTTATTCAACTTGTTCATGGAACCGCTCACTGAAATCTTGCAAACATCCAATGTTCAATTTCATATGTATGCGGACGACACGCAACTATACCTCAAGATCAACTCCTTAGAGGACATTAATCTGCTCAACTCCACACTCATGATCACCCAATCTTGGTTATCAGAAAATCATCTCAAACTCAACGCATTAAAAACAGAATTCCTCCTCATAGCACCACCGGCCAAGATCCCTTTAATGCATGATCCATGTACAACCAACTATCGTGGATTCTGCAAAATCCTTGGGGATTACTCTCGACAACAACCTCAAGATGCAAAAACACATCAGTAACGCCACAAAGAGAGCTAATTTCCAGATAAGCACCCTAAGGAAGCTGAAACCCTTCCTGCCACTCGAGGACCTCAAGTTGACAGTACAAGCGCTAGTCCTCCCTTGTGTGGATTACAGAAGTGTCTCTCTGTGTGGACTACCAAAAGCTGCAACAGCGCCCTTAAGAGCGTCTATCAACTCCGCGGCAAGACTCATCACTGGCTCGAAAAGATCTGCACACATTACCCCGGACTTGAAATCCTTGAATTGGCTCCCATTTGAAGCTAGAATCCTCCTAAAAGTGGCGTGCATGACTCATAAAGCCTTACACCACAACTCTCCCAGCTACCTCGCGCAGAAAATGACAATCTCTGGTGGTCTGCGGACTTCCAGGAGTGCCGAAAACCTTTTACTGAAACCTCAAAGGTTCAACAAAAAGAAAACATATAATCGATCCTTCTCTGGGATGGTGCCCAAAATTTGGAACATTCTTCCCCCCGAAACCCGACGGAATGCCTCCTCCAACGCTTTCAAAAAAGAAGTCAAAGCGCTTCTCATGGCAAAATTTACTTGCATGCTGTAACTCCTCCTTCTAGATTTGATCTCATTTGTTTTTTATATGATTGTTCACTGCATATTTCTGTTTTGTTCCTCTTACAGCCAGTGTTATGTAAAGCACTCTGATATCCGCAAGGATCTTGTTCGCGCTCTATAAAACTTTCTAAATATGTACATCTGATTGGAGGCTTACCCCATTAATTATGGGAATCTCATAATGCAGAAACAGTTGCTGCCTACGTTTAATATTCCACTGTAGCGTATTGTATCTGACTTTTTAGGGGTTTTTGTTAAGCAAATAAAGTCAATATCATATTCTTGATAAATTAAATCTAAAAAAATTATCATGTCTATTAATATTTAAAGACTTAGTTGATCTATATGTGGTATGTACAAAATTCGCAAAATAATATTCTTTTAAATCAGGAAGGCCTAGACCTCCTTCATTTACTGCTCTATAAAGTGTATCTAAAGATAATCTAGGTTATTTGTTTGCCCATAAAAAAAGCTGAAAACATACCTTGCACTTCTTTAAAGAATTTCACTTGTATTGCATTATGGATGGAAGAAAATAAAAAATTACAGAGGTAAAATCGACATTATGGATCAGTGCAGCCGGCCCATTATTGACAGGGGCAGATTATTCCATTTGAAAAACACATTTTTAACTTATCAATTAAAGGGATATAGCTTAATACATACAGGTCATTAGCTATTTCTGAGACATATATGCCAAGATACCTCTTAGGTCTAGTATTGGCTGCAGAGTGAAGTTCTATTACTAAAGTGTTAGGTGCAGCATTACAGAGCTCTGTTTTTAATTTATTTATTTAATACCCTCCAGATAGCTGATATTTCTGGAAGATTTCAACTATATTTTTTTGAATTTCAAATTTGGGTCTAAGAAACAGGGCTATATTGCCAGCATAAAGTTTATGTTTGTCATTCTGAAATAAGAGATGTCAAATTGCTATTTGAATAAACAGCTATTGCTAGCGGCTCTATAAAAAGGGCAAATTATTAGTGGTGACAGAGGTCAGCCTTGTCTTGTTCCTCTGTTAACTTTGCAAGCACCAATCTTATTTGAATTAATAATTATTTTTGCCGAAGCCCCTTTATAAAAATCAGATATCATACTATTAAATTCTGCAGGAAATACTAACTCAGCTAAAATGCAGAAAAGACTCTCCTAGCAAACCAAGTCACAAGCCTTCTTGACATCTAGTAACATATTTTGGGCTGTGTAAGACCTGGGGTCTCCAGGCCCTAAGGGGCGGTAACGTGACACGAGCGGTCGGGCCACCAAAGGTCTGTGTGTAAAGCAACCATACAACACACACCTCACATGGAACAAGGAACACACACAATAAGTGACGCCACACGATAGGAGTTAAGTAAATACTCAAGTTTATCCAAGCAGAGCACGTTAGATGCAGTTCATGAGGTAGCAGTACATTTCATAAGCTGGTAATACCACAAATGACATTCAGTATATTTCAGTACTGCCTGAGGTACAATTACCCTTCACCTGGAGGTACATGCGCGCTTCACTTTCCTGTAGCGCCTTAAGGAGGTGACGATGGCGCTAGGCGCGCTAACTGGTGACGACCTCAGAACGGGGCATCTAGCATAGGGCTACTCGTAATAGATGTCGTTTAGCATTTCGTTATGGAACATGAATAACAGCGCGCTACTCGTAATCAATAGCACGTAGTACTTCAACATGGGCGTAAATAACAGCGCGCTACTCGTAATCAATAGCACGTGGTACTTCAATATGGAACCTGACTAACAGAGCGCTACTCGTAATCACCAACACGTAGCACTTCAATATGGCACATGAATAACAGAGCGCTACTCGTAATCACCAACACGTAGCACTTCAATATGGCACATGAATAACAGAGCGCTACTCGTAATCACCAACACGTAGCACTTCAATATGGCACATGAATAACAGAGCGCTACTCGTAATCACCAACACGTAGCACTTCAATATGGCACCTGACTGACAGAGCGCTACTCGTAATCACCAACACGTAGCACTTCAATATGGCACCTGACTGACAGAGCGCTACTTGTAATGGTGGGCGCTGAGTACTTCAATGTGGGGTAGGACAGTCAATGCACCTCACGGAGCTTTTAGCAGGAAGCGCCCGGGACGAGAGGAGCGAGTCTCTCGGCTCCGGTGCAGTTCGTAGGGCACCTCGCTTCAGAGCAGTCACGGGGACACAAGGAGAGGATCCCTCGGCAGGGTCTCTCCGTCGCGCTGGCAGGGGGAACTCCCACGGATAGGGGACCCGGGCTGAGGGTGCGGTGCGGTTCCCGACCAGTAGGGGGCGCACCAGGGGCAATCCCAGCCTGCGGGCTTACCTCGTTCTCGGCGTCCGCTCCAGCGACGATGGGGGAGCTCGGCCCCAGGCCTCGCGCACCTTCTCTCACAGCTGCGACGGCAGCAGTGGGGCCCTGGGCTTCTCACGGGCCTCGCGACTCTGCAGGGCACTTCTTCCGGCCTCCGGGCCGCGGCGGTGAGCGCGCTGGCTTCCACGTCATGGGGGGGGCTCAAGTTAAGGTTGGGGACTCCGCGCTCAGCGGAGCATGCTGCCGGGGGTCCCAGGCCAGGTCAGGGAGCGCAGGGGTCACAGCGCTAATACCTGGTCGATCCCCGGTGGCTCTTCAATCTGCTTTGCATACGGCTTCAGGGGTCAGTCTGGACACGCAGTCTCAGTGCTTGGCATATAAGTTTAAGAGTTCAATCTGGACACGCAGTCTCAGTGCTTGGCATATAAGTTTGAGAGTTCAATCTGGACACGCAGTCTCAGTGCTTGGTATATAAGTTCTGTTCTCAGATGTTAGATAGAGTCTTGTTGGCGCAGATGTATCTGGCGCCCTTAAAGGGTTCTGTTACAGGGGGGTAGGGATGGAGAGGGCGACTAGATCCTTCCTAGTCAGGCTGGCAGAGAGTCTCTGGGTCCTCCTACTGCTGGGCAAGATCAGTGGGTTTCACAGGGTCCCTCACTCACTTAAGAGGCAGCACCTAAATCCTGTCACTCTCAGAGGCATAAGTCCCTGGCTAGGCCCTACCGCCTACACTCCTGGTGGATTCTTCCAGCTCTGCTTCACCCCAATGGCCAACTCACCACAAAAAGTTCCCTCCCTCACTTAAGTAGCCCTAGGTCAGGTGACCTCTGGCCAAGGCGGCAAAAGAAAAACCACACCTCCCTTCTAGAAGGTTCCCGCACATTCCAGGAGCTTCCCCACTCTACCTATGGGACAAAAAGGCGGGCTGGAGTCGCAACATTGTTGTGGGGTTCCAGCCAGCTCCTGGCAGCTAGGGTGCTACTATGAAAGACCACTCTGCAGTAGCAGGGGCCTGTGGCAGCCATCTTGGGAGAAGGGAGCACCTGCACCTTTACACTGATTGGCAATGAAAAGGCGCCCGGAGACCTAGTCCAACATAAAAATGAGGGTGGAAAAAATGAGGCACGATACAAAAATGGAAGGGGAGACCACCCTAGGGCTGACAGGTCCAACATGCGTCCCCCCCAGCCGAAAGAGGGGAGAGCTACCCAACCTCTTGGGAGTTCTCATCACGAAGGCGGAAAAACCTGGAGAGACCGTCAGCATTGGCGTGGTCAACTCAGGGCCGATGTTCCACCCGAAAGTCCATCCCCTGTAGGGAAATGGACCACCTCAACAACTTGGGGTTTTTGCCTCTCATCTGCATGAGCCAGCGACGGGGACGGTGGTCGGTCTGAATAAGGAAGTGAGTGGCAAAGAGGTATGGCCTCAACTTCTTCAGTGCCCAGACCACCGCGAAGGCTTCTCTCTCAATGGTGCTCCATCGCCGTTCCCGAGGGAGGAGTCTTCTGGATATGAAGGCCACAGGTTGATCTTGGCCCTCGGCATTGAGTTGTGAGAGCACCGCACCTATGCCGTGCTCTGAGGCATCTGTCTGTACAATAAATTCCTTGCTGAAATCTGGTGTTGCTAGTACTGGAGCGGTACACATCGCATGTTTCAGCGTGTCAAAGGCTTCTTGGCATGCAGCTGTCCATATGACCTTGCGGGGTTGCTTCTTTGAGGTTAATTCCGTCAAGGGGGCTACGATGGTGCCATATCCCTTGACGAACCGGCGGTAATACCCAGTGAGGCCGAGGAAAGCTTGGACCTCTGTTTGGGTCATGAGGGGCTCCCAAGCCAAGATGGTTTTGATTTTGGCCTGGAGGGGTTGCACCTTACCTCCGCCCACCAGGTGTCCCAGGTACACGACAGATCCCTGTCCAATCTGGCACTTGCTGGCTTTAATTGTTAAGCCAGCGCGTTGCAGCGCCTGCAATACCTCCTGGAGGTGTTGATGATGGTCTTCCCAGGTGCCACTGAAGACAGCTATGTCATCCAGGTAGGCCGCTGAGAAGGACTCCAGGCCAGATAGTACCTGATTCACTAACCGCTGGAATGTGGCCGGAGCATTTTTGAGCCCAAAGGGCATCACTCGAAACTGGTAGTGGCCCTCGGGGGTGGAGAATGCTGTCTTCTCCCTTGCTCCATCGGCCATGGCAATCTGCCAATATCCGGATGTCAGGTCAATGGTGCTGAGGTGCCGGGCTGCTCCCAGCCGGTCCACCAGCTCGTCTGCACGTGGGATGGGGTGAGCATCTGTCTTCGTGACAGAGTTCAACCTCCGGTAGTCCACACAGAACCGAAGCTCCGGTGTCGTACCCGGTGGGGCCGCTTTCGGCACCAACACCACTGGACTAGCCCACGGGCTGCTGGAAGGTTCTATCACCCCCAGCTCCAGCATCTTTGCCACCTCACGCTGGATGCTATCCTTCACTCGGTCAGAGAGCCGGTAAGACTTGTTCTTCACTGGGGGGCTGTCCCCTGTGTCCACATCATGGGTACACAGATGAGTGATTCCAGGCGTGAGGGAGAACAACGAGGCGAACTGTCCCAGGACATGGCGACAGTCCCTCTGTTGCTCTGGGGTTAAGGATGGGGAGAGGACTACTCCTTCCACCGAACCATCCTTCTCTTGTACCGCTAGAAGGTCAGGAAGAGCTTCACTCTCTTCCTCTTCGCTCCCATCCGTCACCATAAGGAGAGCAAGCTCTGATCTCTCATGGTGCGGCTTCAGGCGGTTGACGTGGAGCACCCTGAGGGGCTGACGGGGGGGTTTTCATATCTACAACGTACGTGGTCTGGCCTCGCCGCTCCACAATGTCGAACGGGCCAGTCCACCGGTCCTGGAGGGCACAAAGCTCCCCAGGTTCCATAACCCACACCTTCTGTCCAACGTCTAACTCGACCGTCCGAGCGTTGCGGTCCTACCACTCCTTCATCACGGTCTGGCTAGCCTCCAGGTTCTCTGTGGCTGCCTTCCACAGCTTGGCCATCTGGCTGCGGAACGCCAGCATGCAGCTGACAATGTCACGGGGAAGCTTCTGTGAAGTCTTCTCCCACCCCTCCTTCACTAAACTGAGGGACCCCCGAACGGGATGGCCATAGAGCAATTCAAACGGGCTGAAACCGACTCCCTTCTGCGGTACCTCCCGATAGGAGAATAACAAGCAGGGGAGGAGGACGTCCCATTTACGCCTCAAGCCCTCTGGTAGGCTTCGGATCATCCCCTTCAATGTCTTATTGAAGCGCTCTACAAGTCCGTTCGTCTGGGGATGGTAAGGAGTGGAGAACCGGTAGGTCACCCCACACTCCTTCCACATGGCCTGCATGTAGGCCGACATGAAATTGGTGGCCCTGTCCGACACCACGACCTTGGGGAATCCCACTCGGGTAAAAATCCCCAACAGTGCCCGCGCCACCACCGGTGCAGTGATGGTCCTCAGAGGAATAGCCTCTGGGTACCTTGTGGCGTGGTCCACCAAAACCAAGATGAACCGGTGTCCCGCTGCGGTCGGAGGGTCCAATGGCCCAACAATATCGATACCGACCCTCTCAAAAGGGGTCCCGACCACGGGGAGCGGTTCCAACGGGACCTTCAACTTAGTCCCCGTCTTGCCACTAGCCTGACAAGACTTGCAGGTCTTGCAAAAGGTGTCTGATGCAATTCTCATCCTGGGCCAATAAAAATGGGGGACCAACCGTGCAAAGGTTTTGTCCTGACCCAGGTGTCCGGCTAAGGGTATCTCGTGCGCTAACTCCAGCAGAAAGGCCCGGTAACATTGGGGGACCACTGTGGCCCTCAAAGATCCATGTACCGGCACCCTGGGCTCACTGTATATGAGACCATCCTCCCAATACACGTGATAACCTCCCAGTTCCTGACTGGCCACTTGGGCTTCGGCCTGCCGCCGCATGCCTTCAAGAGTGGGGCACGCCCTTTGTGCCTGACAAAATTCTTCCCGGGTAGGCCCTCCTCCCACATGCCAGTCAGCAAGGGTCGGCAAGTCCTCCACAGGAACGACATCTACCTCCGCGGACTCCGGGGGCACCTCTCCGGCCTCCCCATCCATCTCACGAGGCATGTCCTCTACCACCTTCTTCTTTCCACGTTGGGCTTTGGGTTGGGCCATGATTCCAGGCTCCAACCCAGGGTGAGTTCCATGCCGGGCAGCCATGGACCGCGTGCTGACGCAAGTCCACCCTGGTAATCCCAGCATCTCAGTGTGAGCGTGAAATTCGACGTCTTTCCACTTGGTGTGCTCCAGGTCGTTTCCTAGCAAGCACCCCACAGGCAAGGCAGGGCTCACAGCAACTCTCAGTAGGCCTCTGACTCCTCCCCACTCAAATGGAACACGAGCCACTGGATAGTGACTCATACTACCGTCAGCCAATACGGCCGGATGGACCTCCTCGGGGACTACTTGGTCTGGGGACACCAGCCGCCGCACGACAGTGGTCATGCTGGCCCCTGTGTCTCTCAGAGCTTCCACCTCCTCCCCATTAATTCTCACCCTCTGCTGATATTTAGCAGTGTTCGGGGGCAGGGACACTACGGGGACCACCTCTCTATCCCCGAGTGAAACCAGCGTCAGGCCTGTCCACTCCCCTTCCCTATCTAAGGGCAGCTCCACCCCAAGCGCTATACTACTTACCCCGGGACTTTTCCCGCCCGTTGGGGCTGGTGGTCGCTTGCGACACTTGGGATCTCCCCTGTAGTGTCAAATCTCCCCACACTCGTAGCACCGCACAATCCTAGGCTGCTGACTCCTGTCAGGGTAAGTGGGTCTTGTGGAATTGGACGGGGTGGGGTTCCTACTCTCTTCCCAAACTTATTTTGGGGACCTTTGGAGAACTCCACCTTTTTATCTCCCCCCTCTTTCTTCTGGGGGAAACCCTGTCCGCCTTTCGAGCCATCTTCCCCGGGGCCCTTGTGAGACACCCGGGTGCTCACCCAAATATCTGCCTCCTCCGCAAGCTCACGGGGATCCATCAACTTGCGGTGCACCAGATTTTGGCGCAGCTCCGGAAAGCTCTTATCCAAGAGGTGCTCCCTTAAAAAAAGATCGTACAACCCTTGGTAGTCCTGGACCTCGCTGCCACGCACCCAACCATCTAGTGCCTTCCTCGCATAGTCAAAAAAATCTACCCATGTCTGTGTGGACAGCTTATGGCTGCCACGAAACTTTTGCCTGTACCTCTCGGAGTTGAGACGAAACTTCTTTAACAAGGCCTCCTTCATGGGGGCATACCTTACCTGATCCGCCTTGGCCAAATATAACAGGGTGTCCCTAACATTGGGAGGTATATACCGGTATAAACCACCTCCCCAATTACTCTCGGGTACCCCATGGGCCGTCAAGGCTACCTCGTATGCCTCCAACCATTTCATGATGTCGTCCCCCACTGTGTAATTGGCAATTACCTCTTTAGGTAGATAGAACTTTGACTCTTGAGGTTCCTTAGGTATGCTGCCACCATTGTCCTTATTGGACGCGTTCAATTGGAGGGCGCGTAACTCCAGCTCTTTTAGCTGAAGCTCGTGCGCAAGCTTCTTCTCCTCCATTGCCCATTTCCTATTTTCTCTTTCCTGTTCCACTCTGGCCAATTCCCTTTCTTTCTCTTGTTCTAACTTGGCCAGCTCCCACCTTAACTGCCTCTCTTCCCTCCTGTCCTCGTACTCCTCTGGGGACGCGCTCCTCCTCGACCCTGTCCTACTACTGGCCCCAGAACGTCTCCCTGGGGGAACATTTTCAGACACATCTACATTCAATATGTCGCTCACTTCTTGGGTGCTCTCCTGCTGAGGGGCATCTGGTGCCTCCTGTCCCTCATCCCCTCTCCCGTCTGGGTGGGCTTCTACCCATGCCCTAATGGCGGTGCGGAGTTCCGGTCCTTTGGCCTTCCGTACCCCAGGCACCCCCATCCCCTGCCCGAACTCCCTTAGTTGCTTCACTGAGTACCCCTCGAGGTCAGCTAACCGGAATTCCATTCTGGCAGGTGGGGACCTAGACACTAAGGAGAAAATTTCTTAGGGTATAGGTAACAGTTCTCAGCTAACCAGGCTTCCTGTACTCTCAACCTGGACAGTGGAAATAAAAAATGCAGCAATCAATGGTTTCAGAGCTCTGGAACAATTAGACGTTTAATTGTGGTGCCCTCCGCCTCACGGACGGGTGCTGTATGGTCACAGGTCCTAAGGATCCCACCGCTGCCACCAATGCAAGACCTGGGGTCTCCAGGCCCTATGGGGCGGTAACGTGACATGAGCGGTCGGGCCACCAAAGGTCTGTGTGTAAAGCAACCATACAACACGCACCTCACATGGGACAAGGAACACACACAATAGTGACGCCACACGGTAGGAGTTAAGTAAATACTCAAGTTTATCCAAGCTGAGCACGTTAGATGCAGTTCATGAGGTAGCAGTACATTTCATAAGCTGGTAATACCACAAATGACATTCAGTATATTTCAGTACTGCCTGAGGTACAATTACCCTTCACCTGGAGGTACATGCGCGCTTCACTTTCCTGTAGCGCCTTAAGGAGGTGACGATGGCGCTAGGCGCGCTAACTGGTGACGACCTCAGAACGGGGCATCTAGCATAGGGCTACTCGTAATAGATGTCGTTTAGCATTTCGTTATGGAACATGAATAACAGCGCGCTACTCGTAATCAATAGCACGTAGTACTTCAACATGGGCGTAAATAACAGCGCGCTACTCGTAATCAATAGCACGTGGTACTTCAATATGGAACCTGACTAACAGAGCGCTACTCGTAATCACCAACACGTAGCACTTCAATATGGCACATGAATAACAGAGCGCTACTCGTAATCACCAACACGTAGCACTTCAATATGGCACATGAATAACACAGCGCTACTCGTAATCACCAACACGTAGCACTTCAATATGGCACATGAATAACAGAGGGCTACTCGTAATCACCAACACGTAGCACTTCAATATGGCACCTGACTGACAGAGCGCTACTCGTAATCACCAACACGTAGCACTTCAATATGGCACCTGACTGACAGAGCGCTACTTGTAATGGTGGGCGCTGAGTACTTCAATGTGGGGTAGGACAGTCAATGCGCCTCACGGAGCTTTTAGCAGGAAGCGCCCGGGACGGGAGGAGCGAGTCTCTCGGCTCCGGTGCAGTTCGTAGGGCACCTCGCTTCAGAGCAGTCACGGGGACACAAGGAGAGGATCCCTCGGCGGGGTCTCTCCGTCGCGCTGGCAGGGGGAACTCCCACGGAGAGGGGACCCGGGGTGAGGGTGCGGTGCGGTTCCCGACCAGTAGGGGGCGCACCAGGGGCAATCCCAGCCTCCGGGCTTACCTCGTTCTCGGCGTCCGACGGCGTCGGCTCCAGCGACGATGGGGGAACTCGGCCCCAGGCCTTGCGCACCTTCTCTCACAGCTGCGACGGCAGCGGCGGGGCCCCGGGCTTCTCAAGGGCCTCGCGACTCTGCAGGGCACTTCTTCCGGCCTCCGGGCCGCGGCAGTGAGCGCGCTGGCTTCCACGTCACAGGGGGGGGCTCAAGTTAAGGTTGGGGACTCCGCGCTCAGCGGAGCATGCTGCTGGGGGTCCCAGGCCAGATCAGGGAGCGCAGGGGTCACAGTGCTAATACCTGGTCGATCCCCGGTGGCTCTTCAATCTGCTTTGCATACGGCTTCAGGGGTCAGTCTGGACACGCAGTCTCAGTGCTTGGCATATAAGTTTGAGAGTTCAATTTGGACACGCAGTCTCAGTGCTTGGTATATAAGTTCTGTTCTCAGATGTTAGATAGAGTCTTGTTGGCGCAGATGTATCTGGCGCCCTTAAAGGGTTCTGTTACAGGGGGGTAGGGATGGAGAGGGCGACTAGATCCTTCCTAGTCAGGCTGGCAGAGAGTCTCTGGGTCCTCCTACTGCTGGGCAAGATCAGTGGGTTTCACAGGGTCCCTCACTCACTTAAGAGGCAGCACCTAAATCCTGTCACTCTCAGAGGCATAAGTCCCTGGCTAGGCCCTACCGCCTACACTCCTGGTGGATTCTTCCAGCTCTGCTTCACCCCAATGGCCAACTCACCACAAAAAGTTCCCTCCCTCACTTAAGTAGCCCTAGGTCAGGTGACCTCTGGCCAAGGCGAAAAACCACACCTCCCTTCTAGAAGGTTCCAGCACATTCCAGGAGCTTCCCCACTCTACCTATGGGGCAAAAAGGCGGGCTGGAGTCGCAACATTGTTGTGGGGTTCCAGCCAGCTCCTGGCAGCTAGGGTGCTACTATGAAAGACCACTCTGCAGTAGCAGGGGCCTGTGGCAGCCATCTTGGGAGAAGGGAGCACCTGCACCTTAACACTGATTGGCAATGAAAAGGCGCCCGGAGACCTAGTCCAACATAAAAATGAGGGTGGAAAAAATGAGGCACGATACAAAAATGGAAGCGGAGACCACCCTAGGGCTGACAGGTCCAACAGGCTGAAATTTTATTTTGACTGAAGTAATTGATGGATTCAACTAAAAAATTGGTATTAAAAGATAATTGATTCCCTGATACAAATCCACACTGGTCTAAATATATCATTGACCCTATAAACTACTCATTCTGTTTGCTAATAATTTGGCTATGATTTTTAAAATCTGTGTTAAGAGGCTTATAGGCCTGTATGAATTGACTTCCTCCTTATCTTTGTTTTTTTTCAGAAAGCCAACTACTACTGCCGTAGGAAAATAAGGTGGTTTCTTGCCTAGCTTCAAAATATAATTGGCTAACATCACCATTTCAGGATTTAATGATGAATTGAATGTTTTATATAGTTCAGCTGGCAATCCATCTTCTCCACATGCTTTTCCATTAGCCAGAAATTGTACAACATTTTCCATTTCTTTTGATGTATCATCTGCCAGCAGGTACTTTATATGACTTATCTGTAGTTTTGGAATTACGAGTTTACTAAGAACATCCTTACGTTTTGATATATCTTTCTCTTGTCTAACAGAACAGATTGTTTCATCATGTTTAAGAAAACTCTCTTGTATCTGTACTTCATTTGTAATATGGGTTTTTGTATCCTTGTCTACCAGGGCATTAATGCTGTTATGCGCTTGTCTCTCTCTTATTTGCCAAGCTAAGAATTTCCCAGAGCACTCACTCTCCCCATACACTTTTTTGTAGGTATGCAGAATTGTCCAACTAACCACTGGTGTAAAAATAGTCTTGCATAGTTTTTCGTGCTTCCACTAACGTCGATTTGTTTTTAATGTTTTTATCCCACATATATTGTTTACTTGCCTGACTAACCTCTAATTCAAATTGTGCTCTATTTGTTTTTCAGAGGCGTCGTGTTGCTATATCTTTGGAAGGTGTATATCCACGAATAGTGGCTTTAAAAGCCCCCAAGATGCTTTCTACCCTAGCTGTATTCCTGTTCAATTGGAAGAAGCATCTTATTTCATTCTGGATTTCCATACACCAATCTTCATCTTCGAGATGGATGTTGTCAAAGGACCGTTTCGATGATAATTTACGTACTCCGAGCCCTGATACGTCCAGCCTTACCAAAGCAGGGTCGGAAAATCCATTTTGAATGCAGTTAAACTTAAATTACGTAAAGTAAGAAAGTAATCTGGTCTTGCTGCTGTTTATATTTAGCTGAAAAACATGAACATTCTCTCCCATCATGAAATTGTGTCCACCATGTATCTATCAAATCTAATCTTTGCATATATTCTACCAATACCTTTTTCATGTGTGGTTTGTTCTGTTTCAGTGTATCAGAGTATGAATCAAATTCCGGGTTCTGCAGAATGCTGAAACCCCCACCCCCCAATATCACTGTCCTAGGAATGTGCAATAATGCAAGATAGAGATCTAACAGTGGTGAAGGATTATCTTCAATTGTCGCATATGTTGTGGCTATAGATAGCCTATTATTGTTAATCAATTCACTAATCAGGCCCCACCGGCCTTCTTTATCTATCTGACAACAGGTGATCTGAAAAGGGAAAAATTTATTAACAAAAATTGCTATTCATCTGAGAGCGACGCTTGCGGATGAAACAATCAACAGCCTGCCCACTGTTTAAACATACTATGTGTAGATTGCATTTTGTCCATATAATGTGTTTTCTGAATCAACACAATATCGGGGGGTGTCCTCTTACCGATTCGTCAATGGCCCAGCTTTTCTTTTTTTATTGAGCCCATTGGCATTTAGGGAGATAATACATATAGAATCTTTATATGCCTGTATGTGAGGGGCTATCATCACGATGCATATGATCTAAAGTGCAGTATGCATACATTCTGAAATGCCTACTTCTGCTTACTGTAGGAGAGTAGGATCTGCTTCACATGTTTACCCCCACTTTTTGCTGGTGTTTCACTGTTTTTTTACTTTAGTCTGGCTGGGACCCTGCTATTCAGGGCCCCAGTCTAGCTGCTTCCTGTCTAAATTGATTGCATGTACTTTAGGTACACTCCAGATTGGATTCTGGGGTACCCTTGTGAATCCCTAGTATATGGTGTACTATGTACCAATGGCATAGGTACCCCAGAGGCCTACCAGGGGCTGAAGCATGTATTGTGCCACCCCTGAAAAGCCCTCCAAAATGACACCACAGGTCTGCTACTGCAGCCTGGGTAAGGTGGTGCATGCACCCCTTACTGAGGTATAGGTTCACTATACCTCACCTATCACTGCACATGATAACCTATAAGTCACCCCTATGGCAGGCCTTATCAATCCTGAAGGCAGGGTGCTTGGTTATATGTGAGAGGGTGCCCATGCATGAGCTGATCCCCTCTGCAGCCTTCGGAATTTCTTCTCCGGGGTTGTCAGTAGTGCAGCCTAACCATATACTCTTATGGGGCATATCAGCAACAAGGCGATAGAAAATTATCGCCGCATTTGCATCAGTTTTGGACGAAAAGCGGTGATAATTTTAACGCCTAATCAGCAAGGTCACGCTAGCGCGTGAAACCTTGCAGTAGCACCTGTTTTTTGAACGCCCAGCTGTGCATCTCTAATGAGATGCAAAGTGGGTGTTCCTGCCCAGAATAATGGGAGAAATGTCGCATTTCTCCTATTATCAAGCCTCACGCAAAGCAGCATAGCAACAAGAAAAGTAGCGATAACCTCTGTTATCGCTACTTTCCTTATCCCTGCTTTGAAACTGACTTAGCCATGATATCCTTTGTAAGGTGGATATCATGGCTAAGTATGTGAGGCCCTATCAGCAAGCTTTCGCCAAAAGTTGTGCGATTATCGCTGGATTTCCAGCGATAATCGCACATTTGGCAGCTTGCGGTCTGAATTTTATCGCTTTGGAGATAAGCGTTGCTAATAGCACACTATCTCCGCGATAAAATTCAGTGTTGGCTGGCGATAATTATCCTCACGCTAAGAGCGCTGAGCGATAATTATCGCCGGCCCTTGCTAATATGCCCCTAAGTGCATTATATCCAAAACAGTTAATGCTAACTTTGGACTGGCTGCACGGAAACAGGTTGTGTTTGGTGTCAAACACCTTGGAATCATACCCCACATCAAATCCTGATGTGAGAATATGTTTCCACCCTTCTAGAGGATGAGACATGACAGTACTGGTATAGCCGGTAGAAACTTAACAGAGCCCTGGCATCACAAAATGGATGCTGCAGCCACAGACCGAAACTCCAGCAGGGGAGGCCTGGACAATAGGTTTCCTGTCACAGGGAGGTGTAACCACCTCCCAGACAGGCTTATGTGTATTGGGGCTGGGTGGGGGCACTCTCTGAGTGCTTTGAAGTCCTGCACTCGGGGCACATTTGGTGTCCCTGTGCATAGTCCAGCTCAAACCGGTTCAGGGGCTTCCAGCCCCTGCACTGGCGTGAAACTGGACTAAGGAAATGGGAGTGGCCACCGCTCTTTCCAAACCCTCCCATAGGTAGGTCCCTAGAGCTAGTCCAACCCCTTCCTTAGGTATAAGTAAGGAACCTCTGTAACCAGAACTTTAGATATCCCTGGACGAAACTCTAAAGCTGAATCCTGGAACCTCAACGCTCTACTAACGACTAGAGGACTGAAGGAATCTCCCTTGGGGTCAAGGAGTGACTCCCCTGCTTGGCAGGCACCAATGAAGCATTTTGCATGTCTGAAGCTCCTGCCAGACTCTGAAGTAGTTGCAGCCCAGGAAGAGGATTTCCAGACATCTCAGAGGCTGACCCGAGTCCCCAGCAAAGCTGAGACCCGCAGCCCTCGTGAGTAGCGTGGAACCGGAACTCCTGGTCACCGTGCACTTTTGCAAGTGCATTAACTTCTCGACGTCTCTTGAAGTCATGCTTGGGGTTAGTTGTAACCCCCACCTCGAGCAGAGAATCCACCAAAGAGTGTCAGCCTAGTCACCCCGAGTGACCCGTGGGCCGCCATTTTGTGTTTCCTCTTTAGGTCCCTTCGTGATCCTTGGTCCGTCGACTGGTGGGTCCCTGAGAGGGTAACTTTGTTTTTCCTTGGGCTTCCCTGGATGCTCCAGATGTGCCCTGACTGCCTACCAAGTGGTGAGTCCCTCAGACCTTGCTGGTCTGCACCGAAGCATCTTTCGCTTTTCTGCGTGGGTTGCTGTTGCCAAGGCTTGTTGTGTTCAATCCGGGCACCGATGCTGCAACACTCGACATCCTTTGTGGGACAGCATGAATCCAGCTCCTGGTCATCCTTGACACCTCCTGGTCCTCATGGCTGAAGAGTCAAGCTTCACCTTCTTCACCTGAAATCACCCGGCATCGGTGGGCATTCGCCTATCATCTTCCTGGTCACTGGCTAGTGACCCAGACTCTGTCCCTTCTGCTTTCAGATTCTTCTCAACTCCGATCCCGACTTGGATCTCTTCGGATACTTCGCATCTTCCCGGCAGCAGCACTTCTTTGCCAGCTCCCATTGAAAATGACGACGCGACCCGACATTATTTGACACCTATGTACCCGGCTTCCCTGGGTGAGGTAACACGAGTACTCCAGTGCTCCCGTGGGTGTTGACCCTAGAACATCCTAAGTCCCAAAGTGTTTGGTCCTGACTCATTTCTAAGTGTCTGTAATCTTTAAAAATCTAACCACTACTTTCCCCATAGAAGCTAACAAGAGTTCATGGCTGTGTTCTCACACTGTACACGGCCCCTGTGGGTCCCCTGTGTCACTACCTTGGGTGGTTCCTTGGCATGCCAGCGATTCTACAGGCTCTAGGCCTTGTGTCTAGTTAAGTCGTAGTTCTTATACCACAATTTTAGTATATGGTTTGGCTCGCCCCTAGGGCCTCAAGTGTATTTGTGCTTATTACTGTTATATTTGAAGTGTAACTTGTGTGTTTTGACCTCTAGCCCCATAAAGAGTCTAGTAGGGTGTGTTTAGAAATAAATACATATATTTTTAATATATACCTGGTGTGGTTGTCCTTTCATTTGGTCATTCAAGAGATTATAGACTGGTAAAATAAGCTACTTTACATTCCTTCAAGACTTAGCCTGAAGGCTGCTCTCCATAGCTACCACTAGGATAGCTTTCAATAAAGGTTGTCTTTAACCTATCATCAATAAGGGGTCGTTTGGACTGGTACAGGGTGCCCACTATAACTAGTGGACAGCATATACCAGGCCAACTTCTCACACTTAGTGTACAATGCAGTAAATTGCCTATCAAACGTTATTTCACTAGTATTATAAATGAGTTTTCTCAATGTAATCTTCTGCCTTTTGCAAATCTTATTGTCGATCTCAGTAAAATGAATGTAGAATTTATACAAAATAAAGTGCCAACTCCTCTTAACTCAAAGTGCATATGTGCATTTTGGGAGAGAGATGGAGCAGACTACAACCATACTACACAGTTGCACATCTCTTCATATAGTTCTTTACTCCTTTCATAGTGTTGTTCCTTTACTTGCGACGTATATTGATTCCTCAAGATACCAATACAAAGCAGTGTGCTTAATGCAAGAGTTAATAAATATACAGTGCTTGTCTCATAAATAATAATAAACGCTTTTAGATTATTTTTTCTCCTTTCCCAGATATGAAGTGCATAATTGCATTCCCCCTCTTTTTTTTTAACAGCAATCACCCTAGAATCATACTCAAAAAGCAACTAAAATCAGATGTTATGTGTATATGTGCAAAGAAACGGACCAAAGCCTACCTAGTGGAATGGCTACCGGCAAATTTAAAACTCTTCCACGGCCTTTCAGGTATCATCACTTTTCTCATCGCGTTCCTCAGCAACATTCCTTTAACTGCAGCATGTATGAATTTCTTAAAGTGCCAGTGCAATGTAAAGCGTATAGAAGCAATAATAATAAACATTATTTCATACATTTTAAATTCTGAATGGATTGACATCTCCTTCATTACGTTGCCTTACATATTTTTCAAACATAGCCTGGGTGTGCAAACTCGAAGATGCACTCTCCCATTTTTCTCCCCTGCAATCACACCGTGCCCTGACTCATCCCTTCCCACCCTTACCCTCCCCATCTACCCCCTGTGGCCCCTGTGGGAGGATAGTCCACACCTCCTCCATACCCCCTTAGTACCCTGGGTGCCATGACAATGCACCCACTATTGTGCACTAATTGCTATCCGGAGTGACCCAAGGTCCTCAGGTTCTCCAGTCCCAGATGCCATATTGCAACATATTAGAACTAGAACACCCTTAACGTAGGTATCTCTCTGATATATGGACTCGTATTCATTGCCTAACAATTATCATTTGTAGGTGTTATAGCGAGCTGGACACTTGCTGTAATAGCATCTGTGCTTTCGCAAATTCTCTCTGCCTCTTTGCAGCTAATGAAGTCATATCCAAACTTCTTTTTAAATTGCAGATCTTCTTGCGTCATAAGAGTATTTCTTTCAATGGCCTTGGATAATATTTTCTCTCTTATTCGGAAATCAGAAAAATTCACTAAAATAGTATGAGGGTATTTTGCATTGATGGGGCATTGGAAAGGCACATTGTGAGCTCTTGTAAGCATTAGGTCCCCTGTTAGTTCTTGGATTGCTTTTCTCAACAGAGACTCTACCCAGTCTCGGACTTGAGGTTCTTCAATGGGTTCTGGAAACCCCACTAAACGTAAGTTTGAGCGTCTGTTGTAGTTTTCCATATCTTGTAGTTTAGATTCAAGGGCATCTTTATTTTGCCTTATTTGTGTAATTTCCTGCTTAAAGGATGCTACCTTGTACACTAAGCTGGATACTCGCTCCCCAGCTTCGGCCATACGCTCCGGTATTTTACCCATTGTATCGTCAATTTTTGACAACCTTGCATGTAACAATGCAATTTCCTGTGACTGTGTCATACACAAGTTTTATCTTGGAAAGGATCAGTTCAAACATGTTTTTGACCATTTGTCTAGATTCCAGATCATGGTCTACCTCCTGCAAGGGTTCCTTGTATCCTGCTGTTGCCAACAATGGAGATTTATCTATTACCAATTCTGTTCCTGCAGGTTGCTGAGTTGAAGACAGTGTTGGCATAGATATCATTGAATTCTTTAACTGGCTGCTAGAGTTTATAGCTGTCACAGCAATATGCAACTTTGAAGAGAGAATATTGTTTGCAGCGGATCATAGTTGAGAAAGGCTCAGCAGTACATGACTTTTGGAAATCTCCCACATGCGTCACCTTTAGTGCGCGTACCCCGGTCACGCTCCGGAAGTGAAGGGTTGAGGACATAACTGAGGATGCGGCTGCAGAGCTCTGGAGAATTTTGAGCGGCATCTCCGCCGGTGTTTGAGAAATCAGAGGGGGCACCCTTAAGGAACATGGGCCAGGAAGCTAAGAGGAAGATGCCGAAAGCAGCAGATTGCAAAATAGGCAATAAGCTATGCTAAGCAGTAGGGGTGGGCGGTATTTGCGAAAGTGACTTTCGCAAATTATCGCGAAAATGTTACAAATCTCCGCAAAAACGCGGAAATATCGCGAAGATGCGGAAGTTTTTTTCCCGCCCGTTCGCGGTATTTTCTGCATGGTCGCGGCTCGACAACTTACCCATGCGGTTGCTTGCGGGCGTGGCCATCTTGTTTTTACTCTTCTCGCGGTGCATGATCGCGAGAAGAAAGACGTGATCGCGCGACCAATGACATTACTGCGGGCGCGAACTGTCGCGAGACAGCGCAAATGGCTACCAACAATCCAACATCTTGTGGAGAACGCGACCGGATCGGGAAAACTTGTCGGCGAACGCGGGGATTCAGGTAAGGCGATCGCGCGCGCATGAGAATGTATTATTTTACAGCGCGAGCAAGAAACAAATTATCGCTAAGCTGCGGAATGCGGAAATTTTTACATTTTCGCGCTCTCCGCGGAACGCGAAAATGTCAAATTATCGCAATTTCCGCGAGCGGAACGGAAATTTAGCCCAGGCCTACTAAGCAGTGAGATGGCACAGGAGGAGGAGAAGGTAAGGATGCATATGCACTGGGAGCCGTGCTGGGTTGGATCTTACCTTTCTCCTTAGAAATCTGGCCATTTACCAAGCCTGTGCTTTCCTCTCATCTCTGATCTCAGCCACTTGATGTGCTGCCAGAGGGAACAGAAAATCAACCATCTGTTTGGTTCCTAACTAAGTAACTATGCAGTAGGATAGTGTGATTTTGCAAAAACCTGGACAATAGGGGCTTAAAAATGGAAAAAGAAAGGAGGAAAGAAGGCAACTGCCACAGTATGCGCATCTGTAAGTGCAAACCTCCAAATATCAACTCGGTTCCTGTTAATCAGTCTATGCCAGTTCAGAAGCTGCATCAAAAGGGCATCCTAGAGAAAACACTTAGTAATTCATGCACATTACGAAACGCACAACAAAGGATGGATTTAAAGTTCCAACAGCTGTTGGAGGCTAAAAGATTAGAGGCCCCAGATGTCCCAGAGGCCCAGGGGGAGAGCAAAAAGGGGATAGAGATTGAAGGTAGTGTGGAGGCCGTGGGACTACATTTGCCTAGCCCCATAGCAGCTCTGAAAAGAACAGAAAATATGAGTGGCTGGCTGTGTCAGTGACTGTGTTGGAGAGTGAGTGGGTGTATTAGTGGTTGAATGGGTGTGTGAGTAGCAGTGTGAGTGGCTGTATGGGCAAGGAGTGGCTGTGTGAGTAGTTGTATGGGTGAGTGAGTAGCTGTTTGAGTGTAAGTATAGGTAAGTGAGTGGGTGTGAGTGGCTGTACTGGAGAGTGAATGTCTGTGTTCGTGGATTAGGGATGGGCGGAGCTCGTGGAGGTGCACTACGTGGACTTCTGTTGAGCTGCATAAAAACTCAGTGGAATTCCACGGAGTTCCACATATGGCAGAATGCTTTCTGGTCCTAAATATAAGCCTAAATCCTCATCATTGCTGACACATTGGTGTAAATTGTCTTTGCAAAATATATTTATTTTTGATTACTACAGCAAAACAGAATGGACGTCTGGAAGATGAATTGTCACACAACAGCTCTCTCTTACATAATATAATACAATCAATGACGAGGTGCAGTGGTGTAACGCATAATGATGCCCCCAGCAGAAAACTAAGAGGAGCCCCAGAGTCTCCTAGATGCAATTATAGCCCACTGAGAATGTCAACGCAAGCAGAATCAGCAGAGGCTGGAAATCTGACACTGGATAAACACATCTGCAATTCTGCAGCCAGCTACACGTCAAACCGACAGCCTCCCCACATACCTGCCTATGTTTACCACACTGTCACTTGAAAGGTGGCTGGGATACGGACTACAGGGACACTGACTGGGCCTTCAGGCCCAAGGACAGTGAACATTCTGAGATGTATGGTGGGACAGTTCATTCAATTACCCCATCTTTCCTTATTGCAACCTTCTGCTCCATCTCCGCACCTTTGTGCACTACGACACTCTGTGGCAGATGGGGGCACCAGTGCCTTGCCCCAGGACTTTCAGGGTCTTGGGTAAAGTCCAGGGGATGCCTCTCATGGTTGCAGCTAAGGGATTCCACTGCCTGCAGCACAGTTCATCATGCTTTCAGCTCCACCTGTTTCTCCAAGTCCAGCTTTACCCCAGAGGCTGACGGAGGAGGTGGGGATGCTTTGGAGGTGGAGCAGGTTTCACTGTTATGAAAGTCGCTAGCTTCAGCATGATGGCATTTGGGATAGACTCTTGACAGAGGACAACTGGGGATCGTGAGATCAGGGTGCTTGCTAAGGTGTACATGCAGTCTGTGCTCTGCAGGGTCTGATGATATACAAGAGCGCTGAGAGCTAAAAAGAAAAGGGTGGGACTGTAGAAACTCCCTCAACATCCAAGAGGCAAAAAACCATTGGTTACAACGCATCATGGTGAACAGCCAATGGCAGAAAACTACTGAGCTAGGACCCGCCCACTTCCCTTCCTGCCACAATTAGGAAAAAATCTTATTCTACTAATAGCAGGTGCAGTTCTAGTGCTTGTCCTTAGCTGTCTACCTCCTTGCAATCAACCGCCATTGTGTATTTTTTTTGTGAACAGGTGGGAGCACTGGTAAACACCACTACGTGGCAGAGGCGAAGTTTACTGCACATCTCTACAGTGGATGTAAGGGTGTGTGAGTGAGTATGGTAGTGGTTGTATGGGTGAGTGAGTGGCTGTGTCAGTGGCTGTATGGTATGTGTGTGGGTGTGTGGGTAGCTGTATTGGTGAGAGAGCAGCAGTGGGAGTACCTGTATGGGCGAGTGAGTGTCTGTGTGAGTTTCTGTATGGGTGATTAAGTGGGTATATGAGAGGCTGTAAGGGTGTATGAGTGGGTATGTAAGGGTTTGTATGACTGGGTGTATGAGTGGCTGTGTTGGTGAGTGAGTACATGAGTGGCTTTATGGGTGAGTTATGAGGTATGTTGAGTGGCTGTATGAGTAAGTGGATGTGTGAGTGGCATAAAAGATGAGTGATTGAATTTGTGAGTACTAGTATGGCTCTGGGAATGGGTATGCAAGGGATTGTGTGGCAGTGCAAGTGGGTATGTGAGAGGTACTATGGGGGTATGAGTGGGTGTCTGAGTGGTTCTGTGGATGTCATCAATGATGTCATCAGTATTGTCATTTGAGATGTCATGAGAGATGTCACTGACCATGTTATGAGTGATGTAATATGTCAGGTCATAAGCAGTGCATTGCGGGTTCATAAGTTATAGTTAGTTCAGGTAACAATAACTGCTGAAACTCTATGGTTTTGTACGAGTGAAATCTGAGCCTAACTATAATGTTCCTGTAACCTTTGTTTTTCTTAGTGAATTTCCAAGGATTTATATACTCTATTTCCTAACTATAATGTCCCTGCAACCTTTTATTTTCTAAGTGAAAAAAACATAATATATATCGCCAGTAGATAGTTATATTTAGGACCTATTTTCAATAGGAAATCTGCAACATTCTGTTGGGAATAACTTTGGCGCCGGTTGACGAATCTTCGCGAAACACTCCAAACCTTTGGCCAGCTCTGCTCCGCTCCTACCCTGAAAGTTTTGTGGTGATTCGTCAAGCGGGGGCCGAGAAAAAGGGGGGGTCCCAAAACGCATTTTCCCCATGCAATTTCCCATAGGATCTGTTGTCGCAGCTACAGCCCGAACCGCTGAACGGAATGACACCAAATTTGGCAAATAGGTAGTCCTCAGTTCAGACTCGTGCCTTTTGCATAAATGGTGTGAATCCGTTCAGTAGTTTCTGAGAAAATTAGAGTTAAATGAACATAAATATCTATGGCCGGGGAGGATCCGCGGACCCTACCCGCACCGTGCGCGCACCCTCCCCGAACCGAGCGCGCACCCTCCTGATCGCATGCTGAATGCTAATTGGCTGTCGAGTGTCTGTCTACATTCGAAACCAGGAACTGTTGGCGGCCATTTTCTGCCTCGGTAGAAGCGAGGCTGAAGAAGCAAGGGGAATAAGTGTGTAAAACATATAAAGGGGCCAGAATGGAAATACTCTGACCCTCTAGAGGTGCTTAGAGGGTCCTAGAAGGACCCCCTGGGGCCCCCTTTAAAAAAAAAAAAAACGGCGATATGCGCGCACGGTGCGTGCATCCTATCGAGTTGGGTGCACGGATTCTCTAGCGTTGGGTGCGCGGATCGACGGAATTTTTTTTTGAAAAAAGACAAGAAATCATTGGTTGTATGACTACTTTCTACACTGAAAGGTAGGGTGTATATTTCTGTTTTTTAAAGGTATGATTCTTATTGGTTAACAAAAACAGATTGTAAGGAACATTATATATGATAAGCTGATATGTTGAAAAGTCAAGCACACTTGCTGTCTTGTTTAGCAACATTGTGTGCTGAACTTGTGACCTGTGTGCTCAGTGCAGTGTTTCATGACCTGTTTCTATGGTAAGAGGCAGAAGGCAGATTGGGGGAAGGGTTGAAATGTATTTTAGTTGGAAAGGGTTGAAATGTTTAACCAATAGAAGTGTGTGTTTGCTTTTGAGTTTATGTGTGAAGAATTGTGATTTGATGTTTACATGTATATGTGTGGAAAATGAAAGGGAATCTTTTCCATTCTTTGTTTTTGCTGAGAGGTGCACAGTGCAGAGATTCTGTAAAAGGAAATCTGGTGTGTGACTGATATACTTCTTAATCTACAAAACAACTTGAAAGGTGAGTTATTTAATTGTGAGGGGATGTATGTAGACTATTTTGATTTTAATCAGACGAATGTATTTCTCCTGCTAAAGTGTAGGGAGTACTTTTTTTCTCTACAATCTTATTGACAGTGTGTGTGCATGTAGAAACCATTCTGTGATAAGCATTTGTGTTTTTCATGTGTTTGCAGACAGATAACTGTCATGTTTTTATATTTTGGTAGAATTAGAAACCAGTCATTGTTTATGAATTTGTGAAATGAGTTATGTTATGTTTCTATACTAAAATGTAGTACTTCTTCTAGATGAAGAAATGTGTTTTGGTATAGTGCAAGGGATAGATATGTTTGTCTAGAATCACACAGTGAGTATGTGTGCATTTGGGAACCACTGTGAGAGAAGCATGTGGTAACATTGTGTATTTGCTGACAGATAACTCTTTTAAAACCTGTCATGTTGTCAAGTTTTAGTAGCATTAGAAGCCAGTCTTTGGTTATGCACTGATAAAATGATTCTTGCTTTGACACTAAAGTGCAGTACTGAAATATGTAGATTGTGTGCACTCCCCTCACCCCTTCCACAGTAGTGAATGATTTTTGGTAAGCTGCTAGGGTTAGTGTTGCTTGTCTAGAATCACACTGTGAGTCTGTGTGCATTTGGGAACCACTGTGAGAGAAGTATTTGGTAACGTTGTGTATTTGCTGACAGATACTTGTTTTAAAACCTGTCGTGTTGTCAAGTTTTAGTAGAATTAGAAGCCAGTTTTTGCTTATACTTTTATTAAATGAGTCAGTCTTTGAAACAAAAGTGCAGTCCTGAAATATGTACATTGTGTGCAGTTCCCTTATCAGTTCCACAGTAGTGAATGATTTTTGGTAGACTCCTAGGTATAGTGGTTGTTGTCTAGAATCACATTGTGAGTCTGTGTGCATTTGGGAACCACTGTGAGAGAAGCATTTGGTAACATCGTGTATTTTTTAGCACATAACTCTTTTAAAACCTGTCATGTTGTCAAGTTTTAGTAGCATTAGAAGCCAGTCTTTGCTTATGCGTTGATTAAATGAGTCATGCTTTGACACTAATGTGCTGTACTTAAATATGTAGATTGTGTGCAGTACCATTACGTCTTCTAGACTAGTGAATGAGTTTTGGTAAACTGCTAGGGATAGTTTTGCTTGTCTAAAATCACACTGTGAGTCTGTGTACATTTGGGTAAGGATTGTGAAAGAAGCATTTGGTAACATAGTTGAAGTAAGTCCACACTTATATGTTTCTTCGTTATCCTTTATTAAGTCCATAAGTTAACTGCATCCTCTGCTTACTGGCAAACAATACATCAAGTGAAGGCACTGCTCGTCAACATTCCAAGGGTGCCTTCTTGTCAACATTCTGAACGTTACCACTGTGCAGTAGAGTAAGGGGGTGGCCGGAATGTACCACGTGATCAGTTATAACAATAGTGTATTTGATGACAGATAACTGTTTTAAAATAGGTCATGTAGTCAAGTTTTAGTAGCTTTAGAAGCTATTCTTTGCTTATGCATTGATAAAATGAGTCAGGGTTTGACACTAAAGTGCAGTACCATGTACTATTCTCTTCACTGTGCCAGAACTGAAAATTTAGAAGTTTTACCCAGGCACTAACCTAGCAGTAGTCTAATGATTTAGTCAGTTTCCAAGTACTCATGTTGTGAACCATACATTACCACATCGATTTCTTCAAATGTCTATGCAGTGTGCATGCAGTCTTCTAACATACTATACACTTGTCTTTCACATTTTCAATTCGCTAGTCAGTATCCATACACTTCCAGGAAACACCCTGTAACTCCCTTTGCAGTCTTCTAGTTACCCATTCAGCACCATGTACTAATCCATTCACTGTGCCAAAACCCAAACACTTATAAATTCACCAAGATACTATCTTTGCAGTACTCTAATCATTCAGTCAGTGCCTAAGTATTCATGCACTGAGCCAGGCCTTAGCACATGGAATGCTTCAAACCCCTATCCACTATGTATGCAGTCTTCTAACCACCTAGACACTTGTCTTTCACACTTTCAATTCCCTAGTCAGTATCCATACAGTCCAGCAAACATCCTGTCACTCCCTTTGCACTCCTCTAGTGACCTATTCAGTACCAAGTACTAATCTATTCCCTGTGCGAAAAGCCTACCACTTATAAATTCACCTAGGCACTCTCCTTGCTGTACTCTAATTATTCAGTCAGTACCCAAGTACTCATGCAGTGAGCCAGGCGTTAGCACATGGACTGCTTTAAATGCCTATCCAGTATGGATGCAGTCCTCTAATCACCTACACAGTTGTCTTTCACACCTTCAATTCCTCAGTTAGTATTCATACACTTCTAGCAAACACCCTGTCACTCACCCAGTGTGTCTCCTTATAGTACTGTAATCATTTAGTCAGTTAGCATGTAGTGTTTTAGCGAGGTAGGCTTTAGGGCATGAACTGCTTCAAAGTAGTATGCACTATGCATGAGGTGTTTTAACGATCGTCACACTTGTGGTTTAGGGCTATAGTTTCTTAGTCAATTTTTATATAAAATGTGTTTGTACAGTAATGGAATAGTATACATTTGAAAGTTATTAATATACATTTATTTGTGATTCTTTTTTACAGATACAGAACAGGAGTGTTTCTCATCTGTTTGCACTCTTCTCGTGCAAGATTGTTTGGATGAAGGGTGCTTAGGTGTTTCATCATACTTGCCGTGCCGCACGAGTATTTTTTGTTAGGATCCCCTCGTAACAGAACTCTTTTGCAAATCTTGCGTGTGACAAAGGTGGCATTGGTCTTTGTTTGCCCCTCGAGAAAAGTAGAACATTTCCACACCACTGAAGGAAAACGGTGTGGGCATGGTGCATCCTCCAAAAAGTCATCCTTAGATTCAATAAATATTTTAAAGCGACAACATTTACAGTTTTTGTAAGTTAAACTTATACAATTTTGTTAGCTGTATGTATTTTATATATCTGTGATTTGTATCTTGTTTTTTTGTTTGAGAATAGCATGTTGTTTTTTTTTTAACAATCTTTGAGATTGTTTTTTTATTTGCCCGCTGTTAAGTGATGAGTACGATTGAAATCACTATTTTTAGTGAAATTTAATATATTCTGAGAACAGCAAAAAAGGCAAAAAAATTACTTTGTGGAAATTATGCTCATGTATTATTACATGTTATAATTTTTTTTCCTTTTCTTTCACAGATCCAACTTTTTAAAGTAAGCAATTTTTATGAATTTAGATTGGAATGAAAATGTGAAAAAAATGTTTACCATTTTTTATTCCTATTACTGTGAGGGTAAGTTTAACTAAGTCTCAATATGCAGAATGAGGATGTCTGCAAGAAGCTACAAAGTTGAAACATGTTTATAAAAACACTCTGTTTATACCTATGTAGTTTTGAAATCTGACCATAATCAGATATCAAGTGACCTGCAAAAAAAGAGATTTGAGGGGTTCATAATATTTCCCATTTTAGCTATTGAAGGACCGCAATTATTTCAATCATTCTTCTTTGAACATCTTTGCAGACAAAACTTTGTGCTTACCTTTTATCATTCGCAAGGAATTTTAAAAACGGAAATATGTCACTTTTTGTAACATAGTTATTGTGTAAGATACTCTTTCATATTTACAAAGAGAGGAAAAGGCACTCTGTGCACTTTTTGTACTCCATGTAAATACAATCTCATCATGTAGACCACTTAGTGTTGAAAGGGTGTTCTATAAGTGTTGTTGTGCATGATTGCTCTTAATACTCATAGAACAAGACACATGTCTAGATTTATCAGAAATCATAAATCTCGATATGTGTGTGAATGGTGCACCATTCTAAAATTGGTGTAGGAAAGCACAACACGGAGAATTGTTTAAATTTCTCAACATTTTTATATCTTCAATGCATGCTGAAATGTTCAGCATACATTGAAGGAGAAAAATGCATTTCCTCATTGTTTTTGTGCAGGAAGGTGTGTCTTCCTGTCGAAAAACAAACAGCACATGACACAGATATCCTTGCACTATGGTGCAAGGGTGCCTGTGTCACCACATGGCTGCAGTTTAAGCAGCCGTGCAGACAGAAGCATAGATTTGCAACATATTTATGTACATATGTTGCATCCCTGTGCTTCGGAAGTACTACAGCACACTGCAGTTAAAGAGGTTACTGTGTGATGCTGCAGCACTTCCTCATAGTTCCGCACTTATACATTCACCATACGCTACTAATGCATTCATTCAGTCAATTACGTACTACACATACATTCATCTAAACTTTCACACACTAACAAAGAAATTTAGCTCTTTGTTTAAACCAGGAAAGTTAGTTCTTACAAAAACTTTTTTTTTCTTCTTTCTTCTTTTATATTTTTTGGGGGGCATTTCTAACAATTTTGTGATTTTTTTGGTTGTTCTGGAAAAAACAAACAAAAAAATCAGGAGGAACCAAACAATGAACTTCAGGGAACAAAAAAAAACAACAAAAAAAACCTAGCAAATGTGACTTTCTTGCCGGTGGCAGATCAGATCGATCGACTGCTCACCGTAGCACAAAGTCGCATTGCACTTAGTGCAGAGCACTTTTAAATACTGAAATTGAGGACGGATGTCCAAATTTTCCTATTGAGGTGCGATGAGGTGGAAGGTGCAGGATCAGGAGTGTTTCTCATCCGTTTACACTCTTCTCGTGCAAGATTGTTTGGATGAAGGGTCCTTAGGTGCTTCATCAAACTAGCCGTGCCGCACGAGTATTTCTTGTTAGGATCCCCTCGCGACAGCACTCTTGTGCAAATCTTGCATGTGACCAAGGTGGCTTTGGTCTTATTCTGCCCCTCGGGAAAAGTAAAAAATGTCCACACCACTGAAGAAAAACGTTCTTTGGGTGGTGCCTCCACCAAAAATTCATCCTCAGATGAGTGAGGAGATGCAGGTGATGCCTGCTGCCCTGAAGCCACTTTTAGTTGAAAAAAGTTAGAGCTAAGTGTAAACTTAGTCTAATAAATCTTCTTCTCTGCAAAGAGATGCTCCTCCAAAAGAAGGTGAAAGAAGAATGATTGAATTGGGTGGGGTCTTTCAATACTTAGAACAGGAAGTGTAATGAACCAATCAAATCTCTTTTTTTGCAGGTCACATGGGATCCGCGCACCCTGCACTTACACAGCACGCACCCAGCGCGCATCCGCGAAATTGAATTAAAAAAAATTATAGGATTAGATGTAAACATATATTACTTTTAAGACTAGTTTAGAGTTTCTCTTTAATTAATATTCACATGAAATACATATATAGTTTTTTTTAAATGTTACATATTTCGCGGCATTCCGCGCACCTACCGTGTCATAGACGCACATGACGCATTGTGGAGGCGCGTAAACGTCGCATTACGTACATCGAACGTGTCGCGTATAGGCTGGGAGTCGCGTCCCGGTCGCATCGGAATCGCGCACTAACCACGTACCCAACGCATACCATGTGTGGATGCTAACGCGTAGAGATCAAGAACGGTGCACATAGGGTGCGCGGATCCAAAAAACATGGACAAAATATATATAAAATAAAGTTTTGAACATATAGTTAAAAAAATATTTTGAAAAATATAAAAAAATATGTTTGAAAAAACCATTAAGTTCAAATAATATTTTTTTAATTTTTAAAAACATTACTTGAAAAAAGAAGTTTAAAAAATGGTGATAAAAAAGTATTTAAAAAAATGTAATTAATGAAATTGACACACTGAATTTGAAAAATATACAAATCCAATCAAAATCATTAAACATGATATCTTCAGAGATAAGTTATAGATAGGATTTAGCATTTAAAAAACCTTTGAAATTCACTGAAAAAACCATAGGTTTCATGCACGTTATAGTTAGGAATTGGCATTTAAAAAACCTTTGAAATTCACTGAAAAAACCAAAGGTTTCAGGGGCGTTATAGTTAGGAATTGGCATTAAAAAAACCTTAGAAATTCACTGAAAAAACCATAGGTTTCAGGGGTGTTATAGTTAGCTGAACATTTCCCTCGTACAAAACCCTAGAAATTCCCCTGTTATAGTTAGTTCAGCTAACTCTAACTCGCGCCCCCGCAATGCACTGCTGATGACGTCACATATTACATCACTCATGACATGGTCAGTGACATCACTGATGACATCACTGATGACATCTCAAATGACATCACTGATGACATCACTGATGACATCATCCATGTGATAAATTACTGCATCTTCTCACACCCTAATTTAACCGTTGATACACCAACTCAAAATTTCAGACGTCCATTCTCAAAACCATAGATACTCCAATACCAATAACTACATACCCACTCATTAACTCTTAGGTCAACATACACCTCCACTCACTCACCTGTACAGTCACTGATACTTACAGTCACTCCGTACAAGACTATCATATGCATTTATACACCTACATAGACACTCACACACCACCAATCATCCATAGAGGTACTCTCACACCTAGTCAGTCATGCAAATAATTAATCACACTCCCATTTACTCACCTATGCAGTTATACATACTCAAGTTCACTTACTCATAAAAATAGTACCACATTCTCACGCTCTTATACAATCATTGATACAAGCACACACTCATCCATACAGCCACTCTCACAATCACATACTCTCACATATACCCACTTATATACTCTTACACACATATATACTGCCTTTCACATATGTAGTTAGTCACACATGTACCACTGAGATATACATTCAATCCCTAACACACCCATACATACACTCACTCAACCATACAGTTCATCACAGATGCACTCTTAAAACCATGCACCCATAGAATCACCCACTCACACATCTATGCATAGAGTCACACACACCCTACCCACATAAACACTCAGGCACCCATACAGATACTCAGACAACCAATCAATAACCCATATAGACACTCATATAGCTATTCACAAAACCATGCAGCCACGTATACACCTACACACAGACACATACAGACATTCACACAGTTTAGTCACTAGTCTGCAGTAAGATACATTTAATGACTCACTTATAGAGTCAATTACGCACCTAGAAAATCATCCATTCACACACTTGTACACCCACTCATTCTTCAACAGGCCTTTCCCTATATATAGTAAACATATTAAAACTTTACAGAAACACATACTCACTGGATGACGTCATCAGTGATGTCATCAGTGATGTCATTTGAGATGTCATCAGTGATGTCACTGACCATGTCATGAGTGATGTAATATGTGACGTCATCAGCAGTGCATTGCGGGGGCATGAGTTATAGTTAGCTGAACTAACTATAACAGGGGAATTTCTAGGGTTTTGTACGAGGGAAATGTCCAGCTAACTATAACACCCCTGAAACCTATGGTTTTTTCAGTGAATATATATATATATATATATATATATATATATATATATTCACTGAAAAAACCATAGGTTTCACACATGTTATAGTTAGCTGGACATTTTACTGATAAAAAAACAATGAAATTCCCCCGTTATAGTTACTGTAGGCAACTATAACTCACGCGACCGTAATCCTCTGCTGATGCTAATACTGTATTTAGACACTTATTTGCCCATGTCTTCTTCCATTAAATTTTAGCTATACATATGTTACAAATATTTTTTTTTCATAAAGACACATATGTCATCAGCAGAGGATTACGGTCGCGTGAGTTATAGTTGCCTACAGTAACTATAACGGGGGAATTTCATTGGTTTTTTATCAGTAAAATGTCCAGCTAACTATAATATGTGTGAAACCTATGGTTTTTTCAGTGAATTTGCAAGGTTTTTTAAATGCTAATTCCTAACTATAACGTGTGTGAAACCTATGGTTTTTTCAGTGAATTTGTACGTTTTTTTAAATGCTAAGTTACTTTACGCCATTTGTGGCGTGCGCGCCCACTTAACGCAGTTCGTTCCGTGCGCGCACCGTGCGCGCGCAGTGAGCACGCGGTGCGCTTCGCGCACCGCGTGCCCACGTTACGCTAGATGGGCCATGAACGCACGATGCGCTTCGCGCACCGTGCGCACATGGAGGACATATGATGAGCATCGTTGTGACAGGTAAAATATATGTTTTGTTTAGCTCTACTAAGCCATGCACAAAAGGTGCCCTTCGGGCACCTTTTGCACACGGGGTGGGGAGAATGTGGATATTTTTTTTTTTTTTTTATTATTTCTTACCGTACGCGTACAGTAAGCGTAATCGGCGAAATTTTCGAAAAAATTAAAATTGCCTTTTTTCACTTGGGGGATCGTTGGGGACTCCCTCGACATGGCTAGGTGCTTGGGAGCTGTGTAAACAGCCCCTTTACATGTTTTTGCACTTGGTTTTTCAACCCCCTGTCAGAGTGCTAGAGAGAAAATGGCGGCCGCCGCTTCCTAGTTTCGACCGATTCGAATGTTTACTAAGATCTAAGGGCCAATCAGAATCGCGCTCGCGCACGCCACCGTACGCGTACGGTAAGCGCACCGTAAGCGCACCGTAAGCTGGCTCAGATATATATATTGATTTAAAGGCTATTTTCTCAGAATCTACTGAACAGATTTACACCAAACCTACAAAAGGCACTTCCTTGACCGGAGGACTACCTCTCTGCCAAATTTCAAGTAATTCTGTTCAGCCGTTCGGGCTGTAGCTGTGTCTAAAGGTCCTATGGAAAAATGCATGGGAAAAACGCGTTTTGGGACCCCCCTTTTATCTCAGCCCCCGCTTGACGAATCCCCCCGAGACTTTCAGGGTAGGAGCGGAGCGTAGCGCCCCACCTATTTTGAAAAATTTGCGAGGATTCGTCAACCGGCGCCAAAGTTATTCAAAATAGAATGTTGCGGATTTCCTATGGAAACGTGGTCCTAACTATAACTACCTACTGGCGACCGCCATTAGGTAATATATATATATATATATATATATCATACAAATCTCTTGCCTTTTTGAAAGAAAATGAGCCGCACTCTTCACTGTAAGGAAAAGGTTTCAATGTATTCACTACGCAGCAATGGCAGTTCTGATGCATTTCAGTCACATTTGACCTTTTTCAAAGATAAGCCAAAGCATCGTGGAAACCGGAAAATGCACCACACAGCTAGTTACTGATTTTATAGTTCTTGCCCCCTGGTGGACGCCCCATTGGGCTGAACTCTTGCCTGATGGTACTTGTGGTGCGTTTTGGTTTATACATATATATGAATTCACTGAAAAATATCTGGTTTTATGGACGTTATAGTTAATTGGACATTTCACTAGTACAAAACCAGAGAAATGTGGACGTTATATTTAGTTGAGCTAACTATAACTCACGCCCCCGCAATGCACCGCTGATGTTGTCACCTATTAAATCACTCATGACATGGTCAGTGACATCACTGAAGACTTCTCAAATGACATCACTGATGACATCATGCAAAAACAACAGTTGATGGACAGAATGCAGAACAATGTCATACATTCACCCCAGTACAGAGATCTGGGCCTAAATCCATCATTGTTTTGCTCACCATACCATTCCAGTTTGGACACAGCCATATGCAAATCAGTCTTGACCCTGTGCCTCATGGGAACAGTCCAGCCCGAACTGCCAAACCAGGTCCTCCCTGGATTTGAAACAAGCATCCTAGGACCTGTTTCACTGTTAACGTCCAGAGACTGGGTGATTTTTTTAAAGTTTAAGAATGTTCATTATAGAGATACCCAAAGTGGTATTGAAGAATGAGTGGGTGTATGAGTGTCTGAATGGATGATTTAGGTGGTGTGTGACTGACTGTTTAAGTGAGAGATTAAACGTGTCTTAGTGAATGCATGGGTGAATGACTAATCTGTGTGAATGTCTGTATCAGTCTGTCAGTTGGTGTGTAAGTGGCTGCATGGGTTGGTGAGTAGCTACATGAGTGTCTATATGGGTTAATGATTGGTTGTCTGATTACCTGTATGGGTCCCTGAGTGTCTGTATATGACTCCCTCCATGGATGTGTGACTGGGTGATTCAGTGGGTGTATGGGTTCATGAGTGCATCTACAAGGGGCTGTGTGGGTGAGTGAGTGTGCTTATGGCTATGTTGGTGAGTGAATGGATGTCTCAGTGGCATATGTGTGAGCACTACATATGTGAAATGCAGGATATGTGAATATTGGAGTATATAGGTGACTATATGTGAAAGTGAATGAGCGTGAGAGTGGCTGTATGGATGAGTGTGTGCTTGTGTCAGTGATTGTATAAGAGCAAGTATTTATCTGAATGAATAAGTGAGGTGGTGTGTGTATAACTGTATTGGTAAGTAAATGACAGTGTGATTGAGTCTTTGGGTGACTGACTAGGTGGGTGAGTATCTCTGTGAATGAGTGGCAGTATGTGAGTGTCTGTATGGGTATATGAGTGCATATGTCAGAGGCTGTATTGATGAGTGACTAAGGGTATGAGTGATGGTACCAGTGAGTGAGTGGATGTGCATAGACCTATGAATCAGTGAGTGGGCATGTACTAACTGGTATTGGTGTGTCTATGGTTTCGAGAATGGTAGTCTGTATTTTAGAGTGGGTGTATGAAAGGTTATATTAGGGTGTGAGGAGGTGCATCAGATATTAAGTGGATGATGTAATCAGTGAAGTTATCAGTGATGTCATTTGAAATGTCATCAGTAATGTCATCAGTGATGTCACTGACCATGTCATGAGTGATGTAATATGTGATATCATCCGCAGTGCATTGCAGGGTGTGAGTTACAGTTGGCTCAACTAACTATAACGTCCCTGAAACCTGTGGTTTTTTCAGTGAATTTCTAAGGTTCTTTAAATGCTAATTTCTAACTATAACATCCCTGAAACCTCTGTTTTTTTAAGTGAATTTCAAAGGTTTTTTAAATGCTAATTCCTACCAATAATGTGCCAGAAACCTCTTTTTTTTAGTGAATTTCTAAGGTTTTTTAAAATGCTAATTTCTAAATATGCCTACATAGGTAGGAAAGGTGCAGAAAGAGGAAAACAGGTGCACAAAGAACCTATAGAAGTACAGAAAGAGGCAATAGAAGTCCAGAAGGCGGAACAAATGTGCAGAAAGAAGCCAGAGAAGTATAGAAAGAACCAACAGAGGTCCAGAAAGAGGCCTACTTTGACTGTACCTTACAACAGACTCCTACAAAGTAGTCTAATCGCTAATCCTTCTCTCAAGATGTCTTAAATCTCACTTGAATGTTCACTATTAATCAACTGCTCAGAATGTTAGGCCTACCTGCCAAATATAAAACAGCAATCCTAAGCATATCACTTTTGTAAGTCTGACCAAGTTTGTTAAGGTATGCGTGCGTGTCTATGCTTTCATCGAGTGACATGTTATATAAAAATAAACATCAAAATACTTGAATACCTGTGTTTCAAACAGCATACTCTGTGAATATGTGTACAAAAAGGTGTATGTATTTCTTTCTGCTCATAATATGGGGTACATTTCTATTCAATAGTATATTTGAGGGCTCTATAACACTTCTATATATGAGACATGTCTACCTGTGCAACAGAATGACAGAGCAGAATGGAGAACAATTCATCACCCATAGAAGAAGCAACCCACTTTTTAAGCTACCATCTTCAGGTGCATAACACATGTGAAAATAAATATACAAGTAGACATATACCTCAGTCACAAGAGCACTGAGAGCTTTAAACTTGACAGCTTCCATGTCCCATTTGAGTACAGAAAGAGGTGAGAGTTGTGCAGAAAGAAACAAAAGAAGTGCAGAAAGAAATAACAGAGGTGCAGACAGAGGCAACAGGGGTGCAAAAAGAGGGAAGAGGGGTGTAGAAACAGGAAAGGGGCTGCAGAAAGAAGAAAGAGAGCTGCAGAAAGAAACAAAAGAAGTACAGAAAGAAGGAACAGAGGTGCAGAAAGAGGCAAGAGGGGTGCACAAAGAGGCAAAAGGGGAACAGAAAGAAGAGAGACGTGCAGAAGAAACAAAGGAAGTAAAGAAAGAAGGAACAGAGGTGCAAAAAGAGGCAACAGGGGTGCAGAAAGAGGGATGAGGGGTGGAGAAAGAGGCAAGGGGTACAGAAAGAAGCATGAGAGCTGAAGAAAGAAACAAAAGAAGTACAGAAAGAAGGAACTGAGGTGCAGAAAGAGTCAAGAGGGGTTCAGAAAGAGGGAAGAGGGGTGCAGAAAGAGATAAAAGGGGTGCAGAAAGAAGCAAGAGAGGTGCAAAAAGAAACAAAAGTAGTACAAAAGAAAGAACAGAGGTGCAGAAAGAGGCAAGAGGGGTGCACAAAGATGCAAAGGGGGAACAGAAAGAAGAGAGAGGTTCAAAAAGAAACAAGAGAAGTGCAGAAAGAAGGAACAGAGGTGCAGAAAGAGGCAAGGACGGTGCAGAAAGAGGGGAGAGGGGTGTGAAAGAAGCACAAGGAGTGCAGAAAGAAGCAAGAGGAGTACAGAAAGAAGCAACAGATGTGCAGAAAGAGGAAAGAGGGGTGCAAGAAGAGAGAAGAAGGTTGCAGAAAGAGGCACATGGGGTACAGAAAGAAGCAAGAGATGTGCAGAAAGAAACAAAAGAAGTGCAGAAAGAAATAACAGAGGGGCAGAAAGAGGCAACAAGGGTGCAGAAAGATGGTGGATGGGTGGAGAAAGAGGCAAGGGGTGCAGAAAAAAAAACAAGAGAGCTGCAGAAATAAACAAAGAAGTCAAAAAAAGAAGGAACATAGGTGCAGAAAGAGGCAAGAGGGGTGCAGAAAGAGGGAAGAGGGGTACAGAAAGAAGTGAGAGGTACAGAAACAAACAAAAGAAGTGCAGAAATAAGGAACAGTGGTGCAGAAAGAGGCAAGAGGGGTGTGACAGGGGCACAAGGGGTGCAGAAAGAAGCAACAGAGGTGCGGAGGGAGGGAAGAGGGTGGAGAAAGAGACAGGAGAGGTGCAGAAAGAAGCAACAGAGGTACAGAAAGAGGGAAGAGGGGTGGAGAAAAATGCAAGAGGTGTACAGAAAGAAGCAAGAGAGGTGCAGGAAGAAACAAAAGAAGTGCAGAGAGAAGGAAAAGCAAGAGAGGTACATAAATAAACAAAAGAAGTGCAGAGGAGCAGAAAGAAGCAAGAGGGGTATAGAAAGAGGTAAGAGATATGCAGAAAGCAGCAAGAGAGGTGCAGAAAGAGGCAAAAGAGGTGCAGAAAGTAGAAGAGATGTGTAGAAAGAGGCAAGAGAAGTGCAGAAAAAGAAAGAAAGGTGAAGAAAGAAGCAACAGAAATGCAGAGAGAGGCAAGAGAAGCACAGAAAGAAGCAAGAGTGGCTTGTACACCATTCGTACCAATTTAACACCCGCATTTAGTAATACGTAACAGGTGACCATTGTAGGTTTGTAAAAGACCTTCCACCACACTGTAACACTTGCTGCATTTTTGTTAACGTTTGAGCCATTTGAGCTAGTAGCAAGGCATTTTTTGTTCAAATCTGCAAATTAGACAGCAGATGATGGATTATGTGGCTAATGTGGAAAATGTATGATTGTGTGAAAGTTGGTGCAGCCAAAGAGTCGCATAATTCCAGTGGCCCTGCTCATACCTCTGACTAGGTCCAGAAGTGCTCCTCAGTTATTCCTTCTTTTTTTTGTCTCGTTGAGTTCATAGTTTAGCTTTTATGGAAACAAGGAAGACTAAACCTGAGGTTACCACTCCACAACACAGACTATCATACCACATAGTTACTCTTCATTACACATAATCCCACTCTACATAATTCCTATACACTAAATACCATATACATTCTATCCACATAATTTCACTGTACAACATGCCACATAATTCCACTACACACAACGTACATCCACTCCACTCCAAAACACATCAGTAAAATATATATATATTTTTTTTTAAAACCTTTATTCGCATAAATCAGATACACAGCTATTCAGCCGACATCCCGGAGGTTCGGCAGCTAATCAGTCAACACGTGAAGTCCTCCATAGCTCTAATGCAGGATAATGACAAAGGTTTCCTTTTTGAAAACTACCTACAATAAACACAACAAGCAAGGCAGTATACACCACAAATTCGTGCCAGTTCCCAGCGGGGGGCGCGGCCCCATTTCCAGCATCAAATCAAAGCCACCGATCGGGAGGATGAGGGAGAGCAGAGGCACTAACATTCTAACGGAGGTGCATCAGAAAGACCCAAGTCGGAAGTGAGGCTAGGGGGAAAGTTGCTCCTCTGGCGGTTCAATGGCAGGAGGCAGACATATGCCTCCCCTATATTGGTTCCAACTTCCCCATACCTTATGCCATTTCTTAGGCCTCCCCCGTGCACTATACACCGTTTTCTCCCGAAACATGCTCCAGTCCATGTTGTCCTTCCATGCGTCCAGGGTGGGCGGGCTATGAGATCCCCACAGTCGTGCTATATCTCGCTTAGCCACCATATTGCCTAGGGTCGCCCATTGAGTCTGCGCTGCGTCATAATCTGTAGGACCCCACACATTCAAAAGACAGCGCCGCGCCTCTGGGTGCAGTACTATACCCGTGACCTCCTGCATCACAACGTGAATCCGCTTCCAAAAGTCCGCAATCACACCACACTCCCATATGATATGTAGAAAGGTGCCCACCATCCCGCAGCCCCTCTTACATAACCCATCCTCGGAAAAACCCATATGAACCAGCCGGGGCCCAGTGACGTAGACTCTGTGCAGTATCTTAAGCTGGACCAGCCGTAGTCTGGCGGGGATCGCGACCTCCTTAGGACCTCCTTAGGAGAGGAGACGGCGTATTGCCAATCTTCATCGTCCAGCTCAAGGCCGTCCCTAGTCCACTGATCCCGCACCCCCATGAGGAGGTCGGTCCGGACATTCACAAGCTTTTTGTAAATTAGGGAGATTGTGCTCTCCGGCATATGGCCGTCCAGGATCCGGTCCTCCAAGGGAGAGGACTCAGGCACCTTTTCCCCCTCAACGAGCACCGACCGCAGCGCATGGCGCACCTGCGCATACCAGAAATATTCCGTGCCCTCCAGCGCATATTCCGTCCGTAGTTCGTCAAACGACTTAATCCGCCCCTTGGCCAGCAGGTCACCCACCCTGGAGATGCCAATCAGGTCCCATTTCTCGAATCCCTTAGAGTGCCAAAGTTTCCCCAGCATATCTGAGTCATACAACGGAGTGGCGAGGGTGAGCCTATCTTTCCAGCCCAACGAGTTCGTGACTGTCTTCCACACATTCACCGCCACCCCGGTCAGCCCCGTGAGGGACCCAGCCGGGGGCCTCGAGTAAAGTGCTCTATAGTAGCCACCCCCATGCAGCAACCACCGGTCCATAGCAAAGCCGGGGCTAAGCGCCGGGCCGTAGACTCCATGGTTGATCGCACTCAGCTGGGAGGCCCAATAGTATCTTCTGATGTCGGGAAGCGCGATACCCCCATCGTACCAAGGAAGAGTTAGTTTTGCTATCGCTATACGCGGACGGCCGTCCCACAGCAGCGAGCGCTGGAGACTCTCAACCTCCCGAAAGTAGCTGGCCGGAACCAGCTCCTGGGTGTTCTGCAGGACATAGAGAAAACGGGGAAGAGACATCATTTTGAATAGCACAGCACGGCCAAGGAGGGAAAGCAGCAGTCGCCGCCAGCCCGCTACGTCTCGCCGCAAGCGCGCCAACGGAGGGACCAGGTTCCTCTCATACCGTGCCGTTGGGTCGGTAGAGATATAAATCCCAAGATACATGAAACCCTCCCGGGCGATCTGGATCGGGCAATTCCGCGGGGGAACCGGGACGTCTCCACACAAGGCATACAGATATGACTTCCCCCAGTTAATGGTTAGTCCCGAATTCCCCCCGAAGGAAGTCAAAATGTCGCAGACGACTATGAGGGACTTCCGGGGTGAAGCGAGATAAAGCAGGATATCATCGGCATAGAGGGAGATGCGGTCCTCGTGGTCAGGTGACCAGCGAAGCCCCCTCACCTCCGGGTGCCATCGTATCCAGGCCGCCAGCGGCTCGAGAGCAAGAGCAAACAACAGCGGCGACAGAGGACAGCCCTGCCTGGTACCTCTCCCCAGCTCGAAAGGGCGGGACGCCCTACCGTTGACCGCGACTTTAGCGAGAGGCTCTTCATATAATAGTCTCACCCAGCCCACAAATCCGGGTCCAAAGCCGAATTTCGCAAGCGCAGCCCACAGGTATTCCCACTCTACCGTATCGAAAGCCATCGTTGCGTCGAGCGCTGCCACAATGGCCGGCTCCCGCATCGTCCCCACCCTTGCAATCACTCCGTGGATGCGCCTAAGGTTCAACGCGGTGTTACGGTGCGGGATGAATCCGGATTGGTCAGGGTGGATCAGATCACCGATCACCCTGACCAAACGGTTAGCGAGGATTTTAGCGAGGACCGTGCTGGGATTGGCCAGTCGGTAAGAAACATAGACGCTCCTGATTGGTGCGTTAGTGAACGCCGCACTAGGAGTGGAGAATTATAGGGTGACGTAGACTCTCCGGATTGGTGTGTTAGTGTGAGTCGCGCTGGGATTGGGAAATTACAGAAGTGACGTAGACGCTCCGGATTGGTGCGTTAGTGTGAGTCGCGCTGTGATTGAATAAGAAAAACAGAATAGTCGTAGGGAAAAACTAGCGATACACGGAAGACAAAATGATGTATTACGATCCACCAGAAAAAGAGAAAAAGTGACTAGAGAGGGACAGTTGCTTCCTCCACCAAAATCGCCTGCATCCTTTATGGTTGCGAAATACAGATATCATACTTGTATTTGGTTGGACAATTGGGCAAAGTATACAAAAGATGATGGAGTTTTGGCATTTCCAGAACATGGTTCATTTAATTTAGCGGTTTTGAGAAATTTGAGAGAGAAAATGATGAATCTAGAACCGAGACCTAGACCAACACAGTTTGAAGCCAGATGAGATGCATGACAGGGAACGACGGAGGAGTGGCGGAAGATGTAGGTACATGTTTGGTAGATCATATGGACAGGAGAATAATGATGATACAATGAGGAGATGGCGAAGCGCAAATATGACTAATGGTTTGTTTCCTGTGAGACATGCTGAAGAAGTTAGTGGAAGAAAATGTACAGAAAAGAGAAATAATATAGAATCAGGAGGGTATGGAGTGCATGAATCAGAGGATGATGTTCTTGACAACATGTTTTATCAAAATCCACCCCCGTATCAACCAGATTCTGACATGCTGACACCAAGTGCCCCAATGAGAGAGACTTTGCGAAACATAAAAGTTAAATCAGTACCCCAAGAGATAGGGAGAAATAATTCTTTCAGAGAGATAGAGAGAAAACAGGATGGTAAAATGAGTAATGAAAATTCGGCACAATTAGCGATAATCACTTTAGAGTTAACTGAAAAGATTAGGGAATTGACTAAAAACTTAGAAGCCGTGACTGTTCCTGTAACTATAGGTCCTGTAATGCCTATTTTTGATAAACAAAAGGATAATGAGCATTGTCTGACGGTCCCTTATAACAGTAATAAACAGATTGAGAGGCCAAGGAAAAGTTCAGACGAGAACCCATGGAGAAAAACAGTAAGTACATCAGAACAGAGTACGCCTACAAATTTGACAGTAAATCCAAGTTTAATGGAAAGATTAATAATGACTACAGAATCTGTATCAGAAATTCCAAGAGACTCAGAACAAGGTAATGAGGAAAAACCAGTAGGTCCTACTTCACAAGAATTAAGTGAATGGTTGAGGAGTTTACAAAGAAAAGACAGAGAATCCCAATCTATAGACATAGCCAAGATAAGGATGGTTTTGGAAGAATTAATAGTAGGGACTATCCCCACAGAGAAGCTAAAAACCTATCAGGATGAAGAATTATTATTTCTATGCAAAAGCATAACTTGAAGAGCGAAGAATCTACATGAAAAACTAGAAGAAGTGGCAAATGAAATGGGTGTAGACATGGAAAGAGTAAAAGCTTTACAAAAACCATATCGAGTAGACTTTTCTGAAAAAGATATTGAAAATCTGAAAACCACAGGAAGAATAACCCAGATTAAAGACGTAATCATTTTGTTTAGAAAATGGGGAGATGTAGATAAATGGAAAAGTAGGTGGTTTAGAAAAAGAGATTATGCCTCAGATAAAACATTTGCAGCTTTCCCCGTAAGAGAAAAAGAAAAAGTATTGACAGAATGTCCCATGAGAGAAATTCCAGAAGGAGGATATGTACATGTCCCTTGGACTAGGCAAGATATTTTGTCATTTACCAATGATTTTCCTCGACTACGTGAAAAGCCAGTCGAGTAGTATAAGCAAGTGGATAGGTTTGTAAAATTATCGAAAGTTTTGTGGATTGATCTAAATAGTCTAGTTGACATAATAGTACCAGCAGATCTATGGACAGAGTGCAAGTTAACGATAAATTGGCCTACACAAGAATACCCTAGAGATCCAAAAACGGGAGCTCCTGATCCAGAAGTTATGAAAAAATATGAACAAGTAATTGTTTTCCGGAAAAACAAAGTACCTCCTAAAGAGACTGATTGGGTAAAAATTGACCAAACTCATCAGGAGACTAAGGAGTCAGTACACGCATACTATGAGAGGTTGATCCTTGACTGTAAGCAGTTTAGTGGTGATGAAAATTTTAGTGAAAAGAATTTAAGTCATTTTGTATGCAGATATGTATATGGTCTACGTCCAGAAAGTAGTGAAATGATTAAACAGCATACAGTGGATGGGCAAAATAAGAAAAAAGATGAAGTTCTAAGACATGCAAAATATTTTAGTGATGAAATTGAAGCCAAGCAGCGAAAATTAAAAGAAAAGGCTAAGTGGGCACAGGTAAAAGTGGCAGAAAGACAGGAAGCTCAGCTGATTGAACAAGCACATAGTACAGGACCAAAACCAAAATTTAATGCTGGAAAAGGAAAGGGACAATTCAATATAGAAGAAGACAAAAAGAAATGTCCATGTCATAATTGCGAAAGGATAGGGCACTGGAAATCGAAGTGTAAATTTCCCCCCGAATACTAATAGTGATAATGCATCATTGAATCCTCAGGTGCAGAAAGAAGTGAGTTGTCAACCGCAGCGACAGCAGCAGGTTGTTACCCAACAGAATCAGGCGCCAAAACCGCCTTTTCCACAGAGCGTAAATTCACAGAAATACAGTAATGAGACAGGATTCTACAACGAAGAAGAGGTAACTAAGCTGCCGTGCGCTAGCGCTGTTTCGCAGTATTGGCTACAACGCGATGAGAGTGAGTCAGAAGAAAGTTATTGACGGTGCCAAAGGGAGGAACAAGAGTGCGTACTTGGCGAAACTCTAGCAGTAGACCAGACAGGCCCTTTTGTGGACGGAAAGGTAAATGATGAAAATATTACTTTCCTAGTAGATACTGGTGCTACTCGATCAACTGTTAGGTCAGCTGATGTTAAGAACCTTCCTCTCTCGGACGAAACAATCCAAGTGGTTGGAGTATCCAACAGACAGATTAAAACGTACCTCACAGAACCAGTAAAAGTCAATATAGGGAAATTTTCCGAAATGCACCACTTTGTCGTGTGCGCTTCAAGTCCTGTAAATTTGTTAGGGAGAGACTTACTGTGCAAGATGAATTGCACCATATTTGTACCCCTGATGGTATAGCATTTGAAACCCCTGATGAAGACGTCCTGTATAAAATGACTATGGCTAATAATGAATCTGAGATCACTGAAGCATTTGCCGTATTCAACCCTGAAGAACTTCCAAAAGAATTGAAAAAGACAGTAAAGGCAGAAGTCTGGGATTTCACAGGAGAAGATGTAGGATTAATGAAAATGTGGAGCCCGTAAAAATAACAGTGAAGGAAGGAATAAGCTACCCAAATGTTCCACAATATAAATTGACACCCGAAATAATTGAAGGAGTTACTCCCATAATCGAGAAAATGGTTAAACAGGGTATTTTGAGAGAAATAATGAGTAGTCCATGTAATTCACCAATTATGGGACTGAAAAAGCCTAATGGAAAGTTCAGAATAGTGCAAGATTTGAGAAAGATAACAAAATTGTTGTGCCATGTTGTCCCATTGTACCAAATCCATCTGTGATTTTGTGTCAGATTCCTCATGATGCAGAAAGGTACACAGTGATTGATCTGTGTCATGCTTTCTTTTCCATCCCATTGCATCATGACAGTCAGCACATTTTTGCTTTCCGTTTTGGCAAACGTATTTTGGCATGGTGCCGAATCCCACAGGGGTATACAGAAAGCCCCTCGATATTTAATCAGATATTGAAAAAGTCCTTAGAAGACCTAGAAATGCCTGAGAATTCAGTGCTACCTCAGTATATTGACGACCTACTTGTGGGGCAAAGACTCGAGAAGCTTGTGTAATGGACACCATAGCATTGCTAAACCATTTGGCAGATGGAGGACTTAAAGTATCCCCATCGAAATTGCAATTTTATCAGAAAGAAGTACAATATTTAGGCCACAAAATTGAAAGAGGACTGAGAAAGATAACTACAGACAGAATCAAGATAATAAAAGGAATGAGAGCTCCAATGACGCAAAGAGAAGTGAGAATGTTTCTTGGAATGGTTGGATATTGTCGTTAGTGGATAATTAACTTTTCTCTGATCGCAAAACCTTTGGTGCGCCTGACGAGAAGTGATGTAAAAGGCCCCATTGAATTAAATAGGGAAGGAAAAAGCAGCTTTTAAACAATTGAGAGACAGTTTGTGTGAAGCACCAGCGTTAGGAATGCCTGATTATGACAAGGAATTTGAATTGTTCTGCAGTGAGTGGAATGGATGTGCACTCTCTGTAATAATACAGAAACATGGAAAATTGAGAAGACCAATTCCATATTTTTCAGCTATGCTAGACCCTGTAGCTGTAGCGTTTGCAGGTTGTTTGAAAGCAGTAGCTGCTACTTGTAAGAGTCTGGAACAGAGTGAAGGAATTGTGATGGGATATCCTGTGCGAGTGTTTGTACCTCATGATGTGGCAATCCTTTTAACAAGGAGCCGCACTCAGTTCATGACACATAGTCGGCTGACTAAATATGAGAAGGTCATGTTAGGTGCAACAAACGTGAGCCTTGTGAGATGCCTGAATGTGAGTCCTTCAACGTTATTGCCTGATGCTGAGAATGTAGAAGTCAGGGATGAAGTGGATCATGATTGTTTGGATGTACTAGATTTCTGTACGAAACCACGTCCTGATATAAAAGATGTACCTTTGTCAGGGAGTGACTTTGTGATGTTTGTGGACGGGTCATGCTTGAGGACAGACGAAGGAATTCTGAGTGCCGCATTTGCAGAATGCACAGTTGCAGCGGTAATGGAAGCATCTTACCTGAAGGGAGTAAAATCAGCTCAGTTTGCTGAACTTGTTGCTTTAACTAGAGCATGCAAGCTGGGAAAGAATGTGAGAGTGACTGTGATAACTGATAGTCAGTATGGCTTCGGTGTTGTGCATGATTTCAGCCAGATATGGCTGCAGAGACTTCAAGTGGAACTCCTATAAAGAATGCTGAAGTAGTTGGAAAATTGCTTGAGGCGATACAGCTGCCTAAGCAATTGGCCGTTGTGAAGTGTGCTGCTCACGCTCAAACGGGAGACTATATCGCAGTTGGAAATAAGTATGCCAATGATATGGCTCAATATTGTGCCCAAAATCAGAATTTGGTTTACAGGGCGAAAGAAAGGGAATTGAATTCTTGTCCTCTATTGTTTAATAACATTGTGAGTACATGGGAAGAAGTGAGGCAATTGTAGGAAGAAGCAGGAGATGAAGAAATGAGACAATGGGTAAAAGCAGGATGTGCACCAAGAGAAACAGATCATGTGTGGGTCTATCGGGATGGAAGACCAGTCATGCCTGATAGCATGGTGTCTGCTATGGCACGGATGAATCATGGACAAGCACACATAGGGAGAGACGCAATGGTTAGGTCATTTAAGAAAACATGGTACAATGCAAAATTCAGACTTGTAGCTGAGAGCCTTTGTCAAAGATGCCTTATATGTCAGCAGTTCAATCCTGGAAGGAAAAAAGTGGTAAGTCTAGGAACGATAGGTCGAGAAGGAGGGCCTTTCACCAGAATGCAGATTGATTTCATTGAAATGCCTCCCTGTAACCGGTTGAGGTATATTCTAGTAATGGTCTGCTTGTTTTCTAGATGGTTAGAAGGATATCCCACAAGAAGAAGTGATGGAATCACAGTAGCTAAATTACTATTGAGAGAATTCATCCCCAGATTCGGATTCCCAGTCACAATTGAGTCAGATAGAGGAAAGCACTTCCATAATGAGATCATGAAGTTGATTTGTGAGGAATTGAATGTACAGCAGAAACTACATTGTGCCTATCGCCCAGAGGCTTCTGCTGTGGTGGAACAAATGAATGGCACCATTAAAAACCGATTGGGAAAAATGTGTTTAGCCACAGGTTTGAAATGGCCTGATGTCTTGCCTCTAGTACTCATGACTATTAGATCTATTCCAGATAGGAACACAGGTCTGAGTCCACATGAAATTGTCATGGGAAGAGCAATGCGCCATGTTTTCATACCAGTCAACAAGCTGTTGCCTATATCTGATGACTTGGTGTTGGATTACTGTAAGGGGCTGGCTGACGCAGTGCATTCTGTGTTTCATCATGTTGGATCGGATGCCACCACCCTTGAAAAGAAGCAAGCTCATGATCTGAGCCCAGGAGACTGGGTGAGAATGAAAGTACACAGAAGAAGGAACTGTCTGGTCCCACGTTGGGGAAAACCACGACAAGTGATTTTGACTACAACAACAGCTGTAAAGTGTGCTGGGATAAGAACTGGATTCATGCTAGTCACACATTGAGAATTCTAAATCCAGTGGATAACAAGGAAGGAGAATATTTTGAAGAGTCAGAAACAAGTTCTGAATCGGATACTGAGGAAGCCCGAACAAGACAAAATCCTGAAAGAGGGGAGTCAGAACCAAATTTGATCGTTGCCCCAGAAAATATACCCTTGAGAAGAAAATGACAGATTTCTGATAACAGCTCAGACTCAGAGACTGAACAAGCACAGGTACATTGGAGAAAAGAGAAAAGCAGTGAAGAGACAATCAAAGAAATTGTTGATAAGGAAGTTCCTGATGGAAAGCTGAGAGAAATTCCACCTGAAATAACAAAAGTAGATGAACAGGTGACAGATACAGAAAGTGAGGGAAAGATTCTTGCGGAAGACCCCCGAGGAGTTGTGGGAATTTAATCATCCAGTTAGAAGAAGGGACAGTTAGTCAGCAGGAAGATTGTGTGCAAGAACCACGAGGAGGGACAGAAGTAGGGAAAATAAAAGAAGTGGTGGAAAGAAGAACAGCTGAGAGCAGAAAGCAAGTTGAAACAGAATCAGAGGATAGTGATGAAGAAGTACCAGAAGGTCGAGTCCTGAGAAAGAGAGCATGGAGAGCTGAAGAGAATGATAAAGGAAATAAATCGAAAAAGACCAGCAAGAGATGAAATCTGACCAAACAAAATAAAGAGATTGAGATACCGACTAACAAGAGTGAATTCGCCAAGATCAGAACAAGTAAATGAAATATCTAGTCAAGAAAAATCGAAGAATGAGAAAATAACTACAGCAGAGGAAAACAAAAGAACTAGAAAACCTAACCAGAAGTATAAGTCGCCGGAATGGTCGTATGTGGCCGTGCCTGAAATAAAAGAAGAGGCGGATAGCCAAGAAAACCCAGAGGTGACTGTACCAGAAGTGGTTGAGGAAGATGAAGAATCGGAAATCCTGAGAGTTATCTTGTACGATACTGGAGAAGAAACGGATGTTCAGGAAGTCCTGTATCAAGATTACGGGAGAAAAGTGAAAGACGATCAAATGCCAAACTAAATAAGACAAAAATGCTGCTAATGGAAAGAAAAGAAAATATGGAAAAGGACATAACTGATAGACCAAGTAGGTGCTTAGAGCCTTGGGTTAGACAAAACTAGTTGTGAAGTAGAAGAGTCTAAGTCAAAAGACACTGATCATTTTACAAAAATGGCAAACACAGAAAGTAGAAAAGCTAAATGTACGTTTCTTGAAAGGTGGTTTAAAATGTGTTGTTCTTGTACAGGATTACTAATGCTTCTATGGAGTGTGTTAGCTTTGATGATCTCATTTAAAGTTATGCTAGAAACAATAGAAGGACATAGTGAGAATAAAACTAACATAGAGAAGATTCAGAAAGTATATCCGACTAAAATAGATAAAAATTATCTACATAAAGACAGGTCTATACATGATTTTTTTAACAACGTATTTTCGAAACTACTGTACGAATATGTAAAGACAATGGATGTGAGGGAATGTTACGTCTGTATGCAGTTACCTGCATCTGTATCGGAGGGAGTGATCTATCATCACCTTCCAGTAACCTATGGAATAACATGTAGTATGATAGCTAGTCTGTTTTACAAAATAGGGAAATTAGAATATTATTTTTCAGATGTAGATAACATATTTTCACAAATACCTGCAGTTAACAAATTGAATAAAGTAAATCCTGCAAAAGTGTTAGGTGAATTTTTCTTAGAAACTAAAGAACTAACATTAAAATATATATTTAGAAATAATTTGACTTGCAGTTTATAGAAAGAGAAAAATACTTTCTTAGATATGGTTGAAGAAAGGAGATTGAAAATGCAAAAGAAAGCATCTGAGGGAAGAGAGGAAAAGAGTCTGGGATGTTGAAATGGAAAAACAGTTGAAAGGAGAAGCTAGTCCAACTATGGCTTTATATTGGCCTCATAAAGGAAAGTTGTGTATTAGAAGGAATCAAACTGCATACGATAATTGCTTTGTAGGTAACAGTGAATGCCATGATACATACCGAATCATGGGTGGATGGGGATTTAAAGGAGGAAATGATCCAGTTTTTCCTGGGTTATATTTTATCTGCGGGAACAAGGCATATTATCGGTTGCCAGACCATTGGTATCGCACATGTTATGTAGGTCTGGTTTTCCAAAGATATTCCACATGGGAAGAGGAGAAGATGGTGTACAGAAGTTAGGTAGTCTATTAACACGTAGGAAAAGAGAATCTTGGTCAGAAATTGTAGGAGACATTTTTGGAGCATTGATACCAACAGTGGGAATATCTCTGAATGCACACAAAATTAGAAAACTATCAACAGTGGTGGATCGCTTGTCAACAAGCACCGCTGGAGGATTCTTATTGGTAAATACAGAAATGGTTGCCATGCATGCCATGGTAATGCAAAATCTACTTGTCCTTGATATAATATTGGCAAAAGAGGGTGGAGTCTGTGGAATGCTGAAAGTTCAACATTGTTGTACTTACATTCCGGATGAAAGTAAAGATCTGAAAATCTACATTACAAATGTAACTGATTTGCATGAAGAAATTGCACCACTGGAGGTTGAAAGTGTTTGGGAAAAGATTGGAAAGAAACTTTCTTCCATTAAAGATGTCTTGTTAAACTTAGGTAGTACATTTATAGGTAGGATCCTATTTCCATTAACATGTGTGATCTTGTTAGTATTAATTAGTAGTAATGTTGACCAAGAGTAGGACCGAAAAGGTGAATATAATGGCTTTAAATATTGCTATATGCTAGATAAATAGTAGCACATAGAGGGATTAGTAAGGGGTTAACATTCGATTCATTATTTCTATGTATTAATTACTCTTTTGTGTTTGTTTTGCTTAAGTTGGCATTTGGGCCTAAATCAAAGATGGTCGCTAACTCCACACGACGAAGTGGCTACTGTTCCATGAGGCGTGGCGTGAGCTGCGCATGCGCAAATAATCTCCTAAACCTCGTAGCGACCTCTGTACCGCATGTCTCCGGTCAAAGATGTAGAACGGGAAGTCTGACAAAACCAGAGAACAATCAACCTTACAATAAACCGGAACAAGCCGACTTTTGGACTAACTAATGACCTCACCCCTCGAACTGTACTGAGAACCTTAAACTTACATCGGACGATCTCAACCAGCCAATCACGACTGTTCTGAAATATTAAATTGTATCTTCTTTACTTCATTGTATTATAAAAAGGGGTAATAGAATAGAGAGGGAGTTGTTCGCTTCGTTCTTACTTTGGGTCACGTCGCTTTGCGTTGCTTGCTACGTTTTGAGCGTTCTCTTGAATCCTTGAAGGTCCATATGCTGCCCGATCATCTGATGACAGCGAACTTTTCCTAAATCTACGGGCAATGATAGATGCTTGCACGTCTCTGGTCCTTTGCCGATCTTTGGGACTGTACCGTGCTGAGCAAAGAACTTTGCGCTTTGGCCTGCTTTCGGACAATTTACGACAAAATTATGCAGAGCCAATGAATTAGAAGACTCCAAATAGCCAGATTAGGTAAATATGATGTTCTGCAATTTACTCAAAATTTGATATAAACTTTCTAAACTTTGACAAGACAAATGCGAATTCAAATCATTATGAAATGTTAGATAAAAATTATTGATTCACGAGAATTCATGAGTTATGAGTTTCATTTAAGAGATAGATTCTGAAGTCTTAAGATGTGTTTTATCTGGTTCTAAATCACCATCAACCAATCCAACTAAATTGGTCCGTTCGACCAAGTGGGAGGAGTGCCTTGATGTTTTAGGATTAAGGATCTGTTGCAGGGATTCTGCGTATGCACAGAACTATGCGCAGGAGACCAGGACCTCAGAGAATTGTGGTGTACCAGAAAACTCCCCTCAGAACCCTGAACCCCTTATCCGACTAGCTTAGTATCCCATTCGTTAGCCTAGATCTAGCTAGGCGGTCCCAATGTATAGACAAACCAGAACAAGCGACTTAGATATTTCTCATGAGTGGTGGGAATCCGAAATACCTGTTCGTATCTATTTGCTAGTCCACAACAGAATACAGACACGGTAAAGTTTAAAGAGTTTATTTTATAAACCTCGCATCCTAAGATGCAGTACTTTGGCTAACACTAGCAGACTAACAGTACAGATCAGAACCATAAGCATTATTACAATACCATACAAAATGAAAGGAGCAATCATACTAATAATGACAGTGGTATACAGCCACACTCTTTTCTCTAGAATCTAATACATTATTATTATTAGACTATTAGAAGGTCTCTTAGGTTAACAGGGGGGACCCCATACCGTATAGATCAGCTTGGTAGAATCACATCAAAGGATCAGCTAGCTCTCTCATGCATCAGCTCTTCTGTTCGAATGTGTGCAAACCCAAACTGTTCTGCAATATTAAAGACGCTTGTCCTTCAGATATTGGCAGCTGCATGTATGATATGTCTAAGAAGTGGTACGATCAATCTAATCACAACACTCTGTACCTTCTAGTGACCCAGACTCGTTCTTTACATGATGTACAGACCAAGGGCACATTTCACGGTTAAGAATGTGAAACAACAGTTTGTTATCCTGTAAGGCAGTCGAGTCAGCATTTCTAAAATGAATAACACATAACAACAGTGTCGTGTGCAGCGCAGCAGAAACGACAAGCTGGCTTGCTAACAATTATCTTGTTTATGCTAACTTAGTGTTGTAAATAGGGCGTGGCTTAATCCATCCTACAGATCTGTAGGCGAAGGGCGTTAATGTATATTTTGTAAATGACTTTTCCTTCCCTAGAGGTTATAAGGTGTTCCCCTCATATGTCCAACGTTTGGATCACTCATCCCTCCTGTGTGTGCAGACCAGTGTGGAAGTAACGTGTGAGTGTTGGTGATATGGGCCCCATCAATGACTGCATGTGTGAATGAGTTAGTGTGACGTCGGGTCTGTGACGCAGGGAGGATATCGGTACGGGTTGCTCCCCGTTACCCGGTTTTGCGCTGGATCAGGTTCTTGCAGCACATCTGTCTTTTCTGCATGGTCACCACAGATTTCTTGCTGGATTTAAAACTCTGCACTTTACCAGGTGTAAAATGCTTATACTCCCCCTTTAATCAATTAACTTATTTAACTGACTACAAGTCCCTAACATATGATTTAGGAAATTAACTCAGAATCTGGCAGTTAAAGGTCACCTGCGGACTGCAGAACCTATTATGCCATCCCCAGACTGGACCTCGAAAGATGGCTTTAGGCCTACCTGTGTAGCCTGACTAGAGCAGCCTAACACCTCCTGTCAAAATCTGTAAACATAACAATTTTGGACAGGCAGGGGACCACTGCTTTTTGATATTATGAAGTCACCTTTATAAACACCTTGTTTACCACAAGACAGGGTCCCTGAAATTTAAATGTGGAACATGTGTGAAAGTAAAGTTGGCATGTTCCTCCAGTGACTAGCCCCTCGAAGCTATTTTCACTGGCAGAGCTGTAGCTCAATCTTGGAAAATGTCAAAATATATTTTATAAACTTTAATCTCTAATTTTTTACACAAAATTGCTACAAAAGTCATTCAAAGACATTTTTAATAATTAATACAAATCCAATGTAATGGGAAAGTTGGATTTTTTATAAATATTTAGGAAAATTAACTTTCAAAAAGTTACCATTTACTTGCCTGAACCTTGCCTAAATAGGTGTACCCTATGGACAGCAGGTCCCCTGGTGCTTGACCTTAATAAGGTGTAAAAACTGCTGAAATTATGGTCTGAATGTTTGAAGGTATTTTTCTTCCCCTTGCAGTTGGGTGGGCCAGTAACTTAAATTTTAACCTAGAAACAACCTGCCCTTGCACAATTAAGGGGCCTATTACGATGTCATTTGGAAAGCATTCTGACTGATTCGCTTTCGGAATGGTTTCCGACCGACTCGACCATGAGCTTTGCGAACTACGTATTATGATGCATTGCATGTAAAACTCCTACTGAATTGGTCCGGAAGCAATCCGCATGACCCAATCATCCGGAAACAAGCCTGTTCCGACCGACTCATTGGGAAACGCTGACGAATAGACATTCCCTTACAAATCATATTCGGTTTGCCCGACGACCAGATTATGATGCTTCCAACGCGGTTCTGGAACTGTGTCGGTTTGTGTTACAAATGGCAAGTGGAAACTGATAAAAACAGTCACAACCAGCATTGACATTGCCAAATAAAATAAAAAATCTAATATTAGCCACATCCACCAATCCAACTATATAAAGGGACAAAAACATGGCGATGATCCTTTGCTCTAGCACAACTGCTGCCAGGTCTCATGAGACTGTACACATTCACTGCTCTCTGCCTCTCTGCCTTACACACTCACAATTCACCCACCACATAACTTGCACTGATTTCATGATAAAAAATCATTATAAAGAAGTGCTTACAAACACACTCTTTTTTTATATTCATACTCACCCTCACCTTCACACTCTCCTTTACATTCACACTCACACTCTCCGTCACCTTCACACTCACCCTCACCATGCCCCAGAGGAAGCAGCCACATTTTACAGAGAAGGAGTTGGAAGTGCTTGTAGATGAAATAGTCAGAGTAGAAACACAGTTATTTAGGAACCAAGTCCAACAGATCCCCCTTCCCCAAAGAAATTGGATGTGGGACAGGATAGTCAACAAGGTGAATGCTGAAGCACCTGTCCTGTGCACAATGGAGGATATTAGGAATAGGTATTATGATGTGAGAACAAGGGTAAAAAAACGGCTAACAAAAGAACATGCTGTAAGCAAGCAGACTGGCAGTGGGCCTCCTACACCACCTGTATACTTCACTTCCTATGATGAGAAGGTGCATGCCATCTTTCTGCCGGAGAGTGTTTATGGACTACCAGTGGCACCAGAGTCTGGTAAGTACCTACTCCACACTCCAATTAAGTTACCAATTACACCTCTATGGACCTCACTGTGAAGGATACAGTTATGCAAATGACTGTTTTCAAATAAAAAAAAACTAAAGTCAATGAGCATGTGATGTGTATGTCATATTGAAAAACAACATACCTGCAATAAAAAAGGAAATGGATGAAACTCCAGTCATGGCCCAGTCCTCCAAACACTAGTCCCCAGTTTCATCAATCTTGTTAGTACATTTCCATGGACTATCAGGGACTGCATAGTGCCAGGTGTGCTGTTTGGGGAGGCTGGGAAGGTGCGTGTAGGACAAGGCCTGATGAGAAATGTAGTCAGTGCAAACACTCCTCTTCTCACCCAGATCAACAAGCCCACCTAGAACTGTGTTTTCCGGGCAGTCAATGGGAATGTACCACCAAGATGGCTGACACTGCAAACTGGAGCTTGGGGCTTAAGGCCTTCTTGGGAGTTGTGGATAAATCAGACACCAGTGCCCAGTGTCAGCCATCTTGGCAGCACATTGCCACTCACTGTCAGGAAAGCAGAGTCCAGGTGAGCATGTTGGGATGGGTAGGAAGGTGTGCAGAGGATAGAGCCTGATAAGAGATGTAGTCAGGGCAAACACTCCTTCTCCCAACCAGCACAAACAGCTCATCTGGGCCTATGACTACCTGGCAGTGAATGGAAGTGTACTAACAAGATGGCTGACACTATTGCATGGTGTTTGGAGCACAGGGATTTGATGGGAGTTGGCTTTAAGTTCAACACCATGCACCAGTGTCAGCCACCTTGCCCCAGTACACTTCCCCCCACTGTGAGGTAAGCATAGGCACAGAAGAGTTAGCAGGGCTGGGTGGGAGGAGGATTATTTGCAATGGCTACAACTCACATCAGGCCTTGCCCAACCCAGCACCAAAGCCTACCTGGTAGTCTGCTTCCCTGACAGTGAGTAGGAATGTACTGACAAAATGGCTAACACTGGGGACTGGTGTCTGGACCACAAGGCCCTGTTGGGAGTTGGGGACAAATTAGACACCAGTCATCAGTGTTAAACCTCTTGCAAGTACATTCCCACTCACTGTCAGGGAAGCAGAGTTCCAGTTAGGCTTTTGGTGCTGGGTGTAAAGGTGTGTATAGGACAAGTCCAGATGTGAGTTGTAGCCATTGCAAATACTCCTTCCACCCAGCCAGATAACTCCTCTGGGCCTAAGCCTCCCCCACAGTGAGGGGAAGTGAACTAGCTAGATGGCTGACACTGCTGCATGGTGTTGAACTTTAAGCCATCTCCAATCAAGGACTTGTGCTTCCAAAACCAGTCACCACTGTCAGACATCTTGACAGTACATTCTAAATCACTGTCAGGGAAACACAGTTCCAGGTGGGCTTGTTGTACTGGGTGTGAGGAGGAGTGTTTGCTGTCACAACAACTCTCATCAGGCCTGGGACCACACACCTCCCCACCCAGCTCAAACAGATACGTGGAAGAGTGGTGTCCTGACAATGAGGGAAAGTGATGTCTGACAGTGATGACTGTTGTCTGAGATTACCACAACTCCCATCAATCTTGTGGTTTACACAGCAGTCCCCAGTGCCAGCCACTGTGAAGAAAGCATGCTTCCTGGTGGGCATTTGGGATGGGTGGAAGGAGGAGTGTTTGCACTGACTCCAATTCCCATCAGGCCCTGTCCTCCACACACCTTCCAACTCAGCCCAACCAGCCTACCTGATACTCTGCTTTCCTGACAGTGCGTGGAAAAGTGCTGACAAGATGTCTGAGACTGGTGCCTGTACAACAAATCACATAATGACCTTGTGTTGTGAACACCAGTCCCCAGTGTCATACATCTTGTCTGCACATTTCACCTCAATGTCAGGAAAGCAGAGTCCAAGGTGGCCTGTTTGTGCTTGGTGGGAAGGTGTGTTAAGGACAGGACCTGATGGGAGATGGAGTCAGTGCAAACACTCCTCCTCCCACCCAGCACAACCACTTCATCTGGGCCTATGGCTACCTGACAGTCAATCGAAGTGTACAAGCAAGATGGCTGACACTGTTGCATGGTGTTTGGAACACAGGGCTTTGTTGGGAGTTAGCTTCAAGTTCAACACCATGCACCAGTGTCAGCCACCTTGCTAGTACACTTATCCTCACTGTGAGGCAAGAAGCATAGGCACAGAGGTGTCAGCAGGGCTGGGTAGAAAGGAAGACTATTTTCAATGGCTACAAATCACATGAGGCCTTGTCCTACACACACTCTTCGCACCCAGCCCAACTAGCCAACCAGAAACTCTGCTTACCTGACAATGATTGGAATTGTACTGACAAGATGTTTGACATTGGGGACTGGTGTTTGGATCACAAGGCCCTGTTGGGAGTTGTGGATAAATCAGACACCAATCCCCAGTGTCAGACATCTTGCAAGTACATTGCCATTCTCTGTCAGGAAAGCAGTTTCCCAGAGAGGCTAGTTGGGATGGGTAGGAAGGTGTGTGGAGACAGAGCCTGATGGGAGATGTAGTCAGGCAAACACTCTCTCTCCTGAGGTTCCGTGTGAGACGGAACGACACTTTTTGAGTGGTGACGAATATGGATGAGTTTGGTGTCTACGAACCGCAAATGACGAGTATAGTGGGTGTACGCAGTTTCGCTACGCAACCACGTATGGTTCGTCTCATTTTTGGGTTTGTTCATCCGAACCCTCGGGTTCCATTTTAGATACGGCATCCATTTTGTTTTTTGCCCTCAAGTAGCCAGCGAACGGACGTTGCCCGCTTCGTGACCCTGGGACTCCCAAGCTTACACGAGGGACACGTGTTTCTCTAAGGGTGACTTTTACGATAAGGGAAATGACACGGCGAAGGCAGATGGCCCCGCTCGAGACTCATCTTGCCGTGCTAGCCTATTGTTTCAGTCATGCATGCATTGGACACGAGGTCTTTGATCCAGTCATCAAGTTTCCTTTATTACTCTTAAACACTTTTTTTAACCTGTCGTGCATCTTTGTCCTTTCTTTGCATCTGTTTTTGTTCCTTCTCCTAATGTGTTTACGGTCAGGATGGAATATGTTTTATTGCGGGGTAGGCATGTTTTTACAGTTGGGAACCGGCAATGCTGCTGTAATTATGTTCCGGCCTCTTGAAACATGAACACGACTCTTTTGAAGTTTATTGTGGGAACTGAGTTGTAACTTTTGTTCGCCATACTGTGCAATGGCAAAAACGTGTATAAAAGGAGCGATCCACTTTAGCAATTTGAAGCAGTCTCCGAGAACCTACACGTTGTGTACTTCTTGTGATTTCTGTATCCCTGCAGTAAATAAACGCTGATCTCTGACGTTGCTGGAAGTGTCCCGTGTCTCTGTGTTTTGTACGCCAGAACAGGTAACCCACGAAAGTTTCAGGTGTTGTCCCCTGGCACCGCTGGGTCTTAGAATAACCCAGTCCTTCAGTTGGCGCCCAATGTGGGGCGACATCAGCGGTACCGGTCCAAAGCCCGACGATCGTGAGGAACTTCGTGTGAAATCTCCGAGGGAAGGTGCACCCCGCTTCATCGATCCAGTTGTCGAAATAGGTGGCCCGACGTCTTTTCCCGCGAAGATCCCCGCCTCCTGACGGCTGCGACGGACTGATGCCCTGACTGTCGACCTGTTTTGGCGCCTGGCGTAGTCCTTTGTATGGCGAGACGATAGACGGGCCTTCCTGGTGACGCCATTGTTCTTTCAGTTAAGTATTTGTGGGTCGCTCCCAGTGGTCCTTTGTTGTTTGCATGGTTCCATAGCATTTGTGGTTCTTAGTTGTTGGGTTTTATTTGACGATTGCAATTGCCAAAACCGAGGGTTTTGCATTTTTTTGCGAGGACATCATAATTCGATAGCCCTTGAAGTTTGTAAACTCGGTTAGTGTGCACGATGCCTGGCCGTAGTACTTTGTTTGGGTTTCTTAAATGTTGCAGAACGGATTCCCGGCTGGAGGATTCATGTCCGATACCTCCGGTTGGAACTCCAATTTATGAGCTCTATAGTCGCCATGGCATGGGTCCTATCGTATATAACGAATATTGGGTTCGTTACACTAAAAATGATGGTGTTCTTAGTTGGCCATCACATGGTAGTTTCGAAACTGCCGTTTTAGATAATTTGGAAGCTAAACTGTTTAAAAAGAAGGCTAGGCCAGCCATGTTTGATTCCTTCCGGTTATGGCGTAAAGAGGCCAAGCAGAAAGAAATCAAACAGAGTAAGAAAAATAAGAGAGAAGGTGTCATTACGGTGATGCGAAATGCTGAACAGTATCAGCGAGACAAAGATGAGAAAGAGCAGGAAGTTAGTGCTTGACTTCATCATATGGCGGTGGATAAGTGTTATCCGGTGTTACCGTCTAATGTCGATAAAACGGGAGAAAAAGTGATAGACGATTCGCTATTGTCCTATCTGTTGAAATCACCACCTCCCTATGCTCCAGATACTGTGGGTCCTGTGATTCCTCCTATTCCTCAACCTGCTGTTTTGGTGGCTGCTGGTCAGCCCGTCGTTCCTCCCGCTCCCCCGAATCCTCTTGTGCCGCAAATTGTCCATCCTCCTTTACCGGCTTCTCTTCCTACTGCGCTTTTCCCAGCCCCTCCTCAGCCTGTCGTTCCCGCTACTCCTGGTGCCGCGTCCACTTCTACTGTTTCCACTCCTACTGTTGTTGCTCCTGTGCCTTCTTCTTCCTCTCCTTCTGTTCGTAGCCGTCTCCTGAATGCTGTTGCTACTCTTTATTCTCCGCTTTTTGGGCCAATACTTGGATCAACTCTTTCTGATGTTGCTCAGAGGCGCAGCCAGCTTCCTGATGGTAGGGAACGTGAGTCGTTGGTAAAAATGGCACGTAAATGGATTCGTAATCCTGTTAAGTACACTTCGCGTATAGTGTTTGAAACATTTTCCCAGTTTAATGCGCCCACGCAACGATTCGTGTTTGAGGAAATGTGTAAATCGTTGAAGGAAGAGTGGGATCATGATGTGGTCGATAGTGTACCGTCTGAGGTTTCTGAGCTCCAGCATCAATTTACAACTGGTGTGATTGTAGGTGATAAGGTTCGAGCTGCTCTAGAACGCCTGTTATCCTTTCGATGTACAGTGCAACCTCGAGCACTGTTTAAAGATGAGACCGAAGAGTGGATGGCAAAACCTGGTCAATATCCTATGCGGGAAGTTCCCCCAGTGTGGATGCCAGGTGATCCTAATGCTAATCCTGCTGTCCCAGGACGTTTTCAGAGAGTGTGGATACACCTCCCTTGGAAGCGATCGGAAGTTTTGCAGGTGAAGCAAACTTTGCCCGATCCCCGTAAAAATCCTGCAGGTTATTATAAGGAGTTGTCCCAACTAGTGGATGTTACTGTTATGAATCTTGCTGATATCGACATGTTGTTTGGCAATGTAGTGCCTCAGCCGATTTGGGCGAAAATTCGTCACGAGAATCACGCGGCTGAGTTAGGCGGTGACTGGGCTGCCCTTACGGCGGCAGACGCCCAGCAAGTTGGTGGGGCTAAACCTGAACAGCTTATTGTGGCATTGCCCCAGAGGATAATTACTCTTATGAAAACGCTTATGCCAGCAATGCGCGTCAATTGGGACAAATTGTCCGCGTGTAAGCAAAAGAGAGATGAGAGTGTCTCCGATTTCTTTACGAGATTTGAGGAAGCATTTGTTGATCATAGTGGTCAGGACATGAGTTCGGAGGGTGGTCAGCGGTTGTTCGTTGATAAATTTGTATCGAACTTGTTGCCCGAACTCAGCAACAAGTTGAAGAATTCTGAGAGTTCGTGGGCTGTTTCTACCACTGCTCAAATATTGGCTACGGCCCAATATTACGAAAACAGAGAAAAGGAAGAAAGCGAACGTGCAGATAAGAAAACGAAGGATCTTAAAACTAAGGTCTTATTGCAGCAAGCGTATCCTCCGCGCTCTAATTTCAATGACTCGCAACAGCCAAATCGCTCACAATCTCAGTTTTCTAGATCACAGGTGCGCAATGACTCTCCCGCACCTCGCTTTGTGTTGGGGTATAATCAATGTGCGTATTGTCGAGGGGAGGGCCATTTGAAGTTTAATTGCCCAGTTCTACGTGATAGGAACAATGGTGTGTCGGCTCGAGGAGGTCGTAGTGGTCCTCAACAAGCTTCACGTGGTAGAGGTCGCGGTGTTACTCAGAATCAGGCCGAGCGTCTTGCCACTTCCTCAGACTCGCAGAATTGTTTCGATCGACGCGATCTCTCGTCTGGTAGATCTGCACAGTATCATGTGGACGACTATTATGTTGAGCGTGATGTTGATACGGATGGTATCTACTAGGACAACCATAGACAAAGGAAGGGAGAAGTATCAGTTCCGGTAGATCAGAGAGGGCCTTATGTCGCAGTTGCCACATTGGGTGTCGTTGAGCCTTTTCTGTTGGACACTGGTGCAGCAAAAAGTTCCATCATGCATTCGAAACTCCCTGGCGCGCCTTTGTCTGGCTTAACGAATGTTTCCGTTGGATTCTCTGGCGCCCCCGTTAGCAATCCAGTTTCTAGCCCCTTGCCCCTTACGATTGGGTCTCATGAGTTAGAAGCTCCTTTGATTTTGACTACTGGTTGTGGTGAGAATCTTTTGGGCTTGGATTTGTTGAAAAGGTTACATGCGACTTTGTACTGCTCTCCTACGGGAGTAGAGCTTACATTGGGTCAGAGAGTGATTTCCCCTATGTATCTATCGATCGACAAGCTCCCACCGGAATTGAGTTCTCTTCCGGCTTCTTTGTGGGTGACAGGTCCCAATGATGTGGGCCTGCTGGAAATACCACCTTATGTTGTTCAATTGAAATTTGACGCGCGATTACCGCGCATACCCCAGTATCGTATCTCCCTTGATGGTGAACGGGCACTATTAGCGATCATCTATGATTTGATCGATAAAGATGTTATTGAGGAGACACGAGGTAACGTGTGTAATAGTCCTGTGTTGCCTATTCTGAAGCGAACTGATCCCTCCAAGCCTCCCGTGTACCGTCTAGTTATTGACTTACGGGAGGTAAATAAAATTGTAGTCCCGCAGTTTCCTGTGGTGCCTGACATTACAGCTTTTCTGACTCTGATTCCAGCCTCTGCATCATGGTTCTCGGTAATTGATCTGAAGAATGCGTTCTTTAGCATTCCGATTGCTGAAGAAAGTCGAGATTTGTTCGGTTTTTCATTAGGTGGTCGTAGCTTCCGGTTCAAACGTGCACCTCAAGGCTATTGTGAGAGCCCATCGATCTATAGCCAAGCTCTCAAAAGCCAACTTGATGCATTTGTGCTGCCAGCTGGTGCGGCCTTGATTCAGTACGTTGACGATCTGTTGGTAGCTGCAGACACTGAACAAGTTTGCAAGACTGCTACTGTGTCACTGTTGCAGCACCTATGTGACTTACACCACAAGGTGTCACCTTCTAAATTGCAATATTGTTGTCAAGAAGTTACCTACCTAGGTCACTTATTGTCAAAGGCGGGAAGAAGGTTGACCCCTGAAAGAATTGCAGCAATTGCTCGAATGACTGTGCCAACGACACAGAGAGATGTGCGTGCCTTTTTAGGTATCACGTCATACTGCAGACAGTGGATTCCGAACTTTTCACTGTTAGCGAAACCATTGATAGCTCTCACGTGCAAGGATGTCTCGACTCCTTTGCCATGGACGGAAGAATGTCAGAAAAGTTTTTCTGAACTTCGTGATGCGTTGTGTTCGGCTCCTGTGTTAGGTACTCCTAATTACAGCAAGCCATTTACACTATACGTCCATGAGAGGGAAGGTTGTGCGTTGAGTGTTTTAACGCAACAATTTGGTGGCAAGCAGCGTACATGTGCATATTTTTCCTCGACTTTAAATCCGGTAGCTAGAGCGTTGCCGAGTTGCTTGAGGGCGACGGCGGCAGCTGCGGCATCTATTCGACAATCCGCAGGTCTTGTCATGGATAATATGCTCATAGTGATGGTTCCGCATGCAGTTGATACTCTCCTGAATCGTACAAAAACTCAACATCTGACGAGTGCAAGGTTGTCTGGGTACGAGCTGACCCTTTTGGCAAGTCATGTACAGATCAAGCGTTGTAATGTACTGAATCCGGCGACATTGTTGCCGATTAATATGGAATCAGATGAGGTACCACCACATGATTGTTATTTACGAACTGAGGAAGAAACAAAGGGTCGTGTGGACCTGAAAAACACTCCATTGACAGATCCCGATGGTACTTTGTATGTGGATGGTTCTTGCTTTAAATTGTCGAATGGCGATGTGACGACTGCGTATGCTGTAGTGACATTGAGCACGGTTGTGGAAACTGCGAGATTGAATCAGAATTCAGCACAAGCGGCAGAATTGATTGCATTGACAAGAGCGTGTGTTTTGTCTAAGGGAAAGCGAGTGAATGTGTTTACCGACAGTCAGTACGCATTCGGCGTTGCGCACAGTTTTGGAAGACTGTGGAGAGAAAGAGGATTTATGACATCGCATGGTACGAAGATCCAACACGGGCAGCTCGTGAATGATCTTTTGGATGCACTTACGTTGCCTAAACAAGTGGCGATTGTTAAATGTAGTGCACATCGGAAAGTGACGGATGATGTTGGTCGTGGTAATGCATTTGCGGATGAAATTGCTAAGGAAACGGCTAAGAATCTTACAACTCGAATGTATGTGACAAGTTCAGTGAGATGGCCGACGGAAACTGGTATGTGTGAAAACACTGTTGAGAGTGTGAAAGCAATTCAGAATGAGGCAACTGAAGCTGAAAAGATCAAATGGAAAGAAAGTAGGGGAAGGTTGGATATGCATGGATGTTGGGTTGATTTAACGGAACGTCAGAGGTGGATGTTACCAGATACGTACGTGTTAGCTGTTGTGACGATGGCTCATGGGTTGTCACATATTAGTGCAAAAGGAATATGTAAGTTCTTGTCCCCTGTATGGAAGAATGAGGGTATTACTAAGTGTGCTGAGAGAGTGGTTAAGAATTGCATGGTGTGTTTGATGCACAATCCTGGCAAGGGCACCCCCACTCCACCTGGTCATTTTGCTCCACCTGTTTGTCCCTTTGAGGTTATCCAACTGGACTTTATCCATATGGAGAGATGCAATAACCTGAAGTATGTTTTGGTTGTGGTTTGTGCGTTCTCTAGATGGATTGAGGCCTATCCTCTTAAGGATAATACTGCCCTGTCCACAGCGAAAATCCTGCTGAAGGAATACTTTCCTAGGTATGGAATGCCACGAATCGTGTGGTCGGATAATGGAAGTGAGTTTGTGGGAAGTGTGATGCAGAGCGTGTGTAAGGGCCTTGGAATTCGTCAAAAATTCCATAGCGCTAATCATCCTCAGGCAGCGGGTTTGGTTGAAGGGTACAATGGTACCCTGAAACTGAAACTTGCAAAAATGCAAGCTACGACTGGTCTATCATGGCCTGATGCCTTGCCTCTGGCTCTCCTATCAACCAGAGCGACTGTACACTCTCGAGTAGGGCTTAGCCCATATGAGATTGTGTTCGGCCGCCCTGCAAACATTTGGGGAGTCCCGAGACCTAAGGCCTTTGATAGTCTTGAGTATCCAATGCTAATTGATTACCTTCATAATTTGACCACTAAACTACGGTTAATCCATCAACAGGTCTTTGAAGCTCTACCGGTGCAGACAGAGGGTCCTGGACATCAGCTCCGGCCAGGCGATTGGGTCGTTACCCGAAATTTGGGTCGGAAACGTAACTTGGAGCCAAGATTCGTAGGACCCTTTCAAGTCTTGTTGACAACAAGGACTGCGGTTCGATTGGAGGGCCGGAAAAACTGGGTTCATGCCGGCCACACGAAAAAGGTACCGATCCCCTTACCAACAGACGGTTGGGTGAGAACTGGGATTTCGGCAACGGAAACTGAGACTCCTTTAAACTTTGTGCCGTTCAGTGACGCTCAACTTGTAGGGGATGATTTGTCGCTGCCAAACTCACTTGTGGAGTCATCAGTAGCAGAGAACCCAAGGTCTAGCTCGTTGTTCACCTCATCGAACACTGTTGCGCCAGCTGAACACTTGTTTGTAGAGCAAACTCGACCTGGAAGAAGTCGATACTTTCTTCGTTCAAGGACTAATAAAAAGTAGTCGTATATTCGTTTTCTCCTTTTCCTGGTGTTATGAACATTATGGACAATTATATCCTTTCTTTTTGAGTTCTTATGTGCTTTTCACTGCTAAGAGATTCGTATTAAAACTGAACGTTTTGAGAAAACCCTACCATCCGGGTTACCGTAGGGCCGTGCGGGTACTCCTTTCTGTTTAGCAGGTTTCTGATGCAAGGTCGGTTACTTTTGTCGATTCCTGGGAACTCCTGGGGATTGATAATCGCTACTCAGAACGAAGTGCGTCAAGTACGTCACGGACGGTTTGTAGAGGATGGCATTCTCTAAGCTGTTGGAAGTAGAAAGGATGTCGGCGCAGAGATCAGAGTTATATAGGGTTGTACGAACAAAATGTTTTCTGTTTCAGGTGTTCCTACTGTTTCTGACTGTGTCTATGCTATTGGTGGGCGGTGTGTATTTTGGAATACAGCTATTATTACCTTCTGTTTCACCTACCCTTTCTCCTAAACTAAGTTCCATCACCACTGTTTCCCCACATTCTTTTCATCCCTTGCCTCAACAGGAACAGGTTAGACGTGCGGAATTTATGAATAACTCCTTCGTTCAACTCCTACATCAGCATCAGTTGGTGATGAATACTACCAACTGTTGGGTGTGTGGGTTAATGCCACATACCATGGATAGGGGTATTCCGTATTTGGTTCTTCCTTACAGCTCCCAGGGTTCAGCTCGAGCATTCCAAACTATGTTCCGTAGTGCACTAGATTCCTACCCCAGTCGAGAGCCACGCTCTGTCAATTTTGGTCCTGGGCCGTACCACAAGCCTTTGGCGATAGCGATAGCGGATTTAGATAGAGATGTTTTTGATGCATCGCTTATCCCAGATGAAGAGGTGCAGGCCTATAAGGATCTGAGTGAGGCTGAGTATAGTACGTCAGTGGGTGATAGACAGTTTAAGAGCTCGTCCCCAATATGGATCGTACCACACCTCGGTAATTTCTGCTTGAAAGGTTTGGGTCGAAATCCGAGAGCACAACTTGGGAACAGTGCTTGCACTGACAAGTATGTCCTACCGATGCTCTCTTCCCCTGTTTTTCTGACTGCTAAGGGCACTTATTTCGTATGTTATGAACGTGCATATACATGGCTACCCCGTGATTTTTCGGGTACCTGTTATATTGCGAATCTTTTACCACCGACTTTCACAGTTGCCTCAGACTATCACAAGACTAGAGTTGTGAGAGGCGTTATTAGCAAAGAGGATACTGCCGGTCAAGAAGCAGGAGATTTCTTTAAGGGTTTCTTGCCGTTTTGGGGACCTATGGTTAATAGTAGGAACCTAAGACAGTTGACCCGTGTAGTTGAGTCGACTGCTAATATTACTGCGAGTGCCCTTGGTAACTTAACAGCTGAACTTCAGGCGGATAGACTCATGACGTTGCAGAACCGGATGGTTCTAGACGTTGTTCTTGCAGATAGAGGTGGTGTGTGTAAAGTTATCCATTCGAGCTGTTGCATTTTCATTCCTGACAATGCTCCAACTGTCTACCAAGCCATCTCAAAGTTGCACAAGATTTCCGAGTCCATACACGTGGACGAAGGTAATTGGACGCTTCTAGGATGGTTTTGGGGACTGATGTCAACTTGGGGTTGGAAGATTCTGATGATCGTAGGGGTTGTTGTAACGTTTCTATTCACGTGTTGTCTTTGTGTACAGTGTGGTCCTGCCTTATGTGGCCTTTGTGCTACAACGTGTATAAGACGGCCATCTGTTACCAAGGAGACATTGATGAGTAGAATGATGTTTCAGCAGCAGGCGAACGATCTGATGAGTATTGAGATCGATTCCGATCTTGACTAGTGCTTGCCTACCTGAGGGCAAAAGGAGCATCTGAGGTTCCGTGTGAGACGGAACGACACTTTTTGAGTGGTGACGAATATGGATGAGTTTGGTGTCTACGAACCGCAAATGACGAGTATAGTGGGTGTACGCAGTTTCGCTACGCAACCACGTATGGTTCGTCTCATTTTTGGGTTTGTTCATCCGAACCCTCGGGTTCCATTTTAGATACGGCATGCATTTTGTTTCTTGCCCTCAAGTAGCCAGCGAACGGACGTTGCCCGCTTCGTGACCCTGGGACTCCCAAGCTTACACGAGGGACACGTGTTTCTCTAAGGGTGACTTTTACGATAAGGGAAATGACACGGCGAAGGCAGATGGCCCCGCTCGAGACTCATCTTGCCGTGCTAGCCTATTGTTTCAGTCATGCATGCATTGGACACGAGGTCTTTGATCCAGTCATCAAGTTTCCTTTATTACTCTTAAACACTTTTTTTAACCTGTCGTGCATCTTTGTCCTTTCTTTGCATCTGTTTTTGTTCCTTCTCCTAATGTGTTTACGGTCAGGATGGAATATGTTTTATTGCGGGGTAGGCATGTTTTTACAGTTGGGAACCGGCAATGCTGCTGTAATTATGTTCCGGCCTCTTGAAACATGAACACGACTCTTTTGAAGTTTATTGTGGGAACTGAGTTGTAACTTTTGTTCGCCATACTGTGCAATGGCAAAAACGTGTATAAAAGGAGCGATCCACTTTAGCAATTTGAAGCAGTCTCCGAGAACCTACACGTTGTGTACTTCTTGTGATTTCTGTATCCCTGCAGTAAATAAACGCTGATCTCTGACGTCGCTGGAAGTGTCCCGTGTCTCTGTGTTTTGTACGCCAGAACAGGTAACCCACGAAGGTTTCAGGTGTTGTCCCCTGGCACCGCTGGGTCTTAGAATAACCCAGTCCTTCACTCCCAACCAGCACAATGGATCTCTGCTTACCTGAGAGTGAGTGGATATGTACTTGCAAGATAGATGACACTGGGGACTGGGGTGTGGTACACAAGACCCTGTTCGGATTTGTGGCCAACTAAGACACCAGGCACTGGTGTCACACATCTTGGGAATCCATTTCTAATCACTGTCATGATACCATTCTGCCATGTGGTCAGTTTTCTCTGAGTGGGAAGAATGTGTGTAGGACAGAGCCTGATGGGAGATGGAGTAATGGCAACCACTCCTCCCCCCACCCAGCACAACCATTTCATCTGGGCCTATGGCTACCTTACAGTAAATGGAAGTGCACCAACAAGATGGCTGACACTGTTGAAAGGAGTTTGTTGCACAAATCCTTGTTGGGATTTGGATTCAAGCTTAACACCATACAGCAGTATCAGCCTTCTTGCTAATATACCAGCCCCTCACTGTCAGTTAGCCCGAGGCTCAGAGGAGTTAGCTGGGCTGGTTGGGAGGAGGAGTATTTGTAATGGCTATAGCTCACATCAGTCCCTGTCCAACATACACCTTCCCAGGCAGTACTAACAGCCCAACAGGAACTAAACTTACTCACAGTTTTTTAAAATGTATTAGCAGGATGCATGACATTGGGCACTGGTGTCTGACTTTTCCACAACTACCAACAACTACCAACAGGGCCCTGTGCTCTAAACACAAAAGCACCAGTGTCAGCCAATCTTTGTCAGTACATATCCACTCACTCTCAGGAAAGGATAGTTCCAGGGGTACTGTTTGTGCATTTTGGAAAGAGTGTGTGCAGTACATGGCTTGATGGGAGATCTGGCCATTACAAACAGTTCTCCTCCCATCCAGCCCTACAAGCCCACTATGACCATGCTTTCCTGGCAGTGAGTGGAAATTTACTGCCAAAATGGCTGAGACTCGGGCTGGTGTTTGGAGCACAAGGCCATGCATGGAGTTGTTGTAAAGTCAAACACCAGTGCCCACTGTCAGGCATCCTGCAGGTACATTCTGACACACTGTGAGGTAAGCTTAAGTCCTTTTGGACAGGAAGGTGTATGTAGGACAGGGCCTGATGGGAGATGGAGTCAGTGCAAACACTCCTCCTCCCACCAAAACCAAACAGCTCATCTGGGCCTATGGGTACCTGATAGTGTGAGGATGTGTCCTAGCAAGATGGCTCACAGTGATCCCTGATGTCTGAATTGAGCACAACTACCATCGTGGCTTTGTGCTCCAAAGACTTGTCCGCAGTGTCTGACATCTTGCTAGTCCATTCTCCACTCGCTGTCAGTTGGCCATAGGCACAGATGAAGTGGATGTGCCATGTGGGGGGAGTAGTGGTTGCCATTAATCCAAAACCCATCAGGCAATGCCATACACACACTCATCCCACAAATCCCAAACAGCAGCCCTGGGATCCTGTTTGAATGAGAGTAAGTGGAAATGTACCAGCAAGATGTCTGACACTGGTGCATGGTGTTTGGAGCTCAAGGTCCTGATGGCAGTTGCTTTCAACACCATGCAGCAGTGTCAGCTAACTTGCCAGTCCACTACCCCTCATGGTGAGGTATGAATAGGCACAGAGTAGTTAGCATTGCTGGGTGTGAGGATGAGTATTTGTTGTCAATAAAACTACCACCATGCCCGGGCCCACACACACTTTCCCACCCATCTCAAACAGCCCACGTGGGACGCCACTTTCCTGAGAGTGAGTGTAAATGTGCTGGCAAGATGACACTGAAGAGTGGTGTGAGGAGCACAAGGCCATGATGGGAGTCGGTCAAATGTCTGACACCTGTCGCCAGAGTCAGATATCTTACAAGTACATTGCCACTCACTGTGAGGTAAGCATAGGCTCAGAAGAGATGTCTGGGCAAGTTGGGAGGAGGAGTGTTTGTAATGGTCACAACTCACATCAGGCACTGTCCTAAACACACTTTCCCACCCAGCACCAAAAGCCTACATGAATCTCTGCCTTTATGACAGTTATTTGGAATGTCCAAGCAAGACGTGTGACACTGATGACTGGACTGTGTTGTGAAAAAACAGAAAGAGTCCACTTTGAGTTGTAAAATATAGTGCTAACCTTCCAAAAAGTGACTAAACCCAAGCAAACCGTTTGGTTACTAGCATGGTAAAAACGATAAGTTTTCTAAAATAACCCTCATCCACCAAAAGGTCCCTTGGTGGCATGCTTCATCATCGGGTTCTTCCTACCCGCTGCGAGACGGGGCGTGCTATGACCAAAGGATACGTGAGAGCACTTTTAAATGAAATGAAGTTATGTGTTTGGTGCAAGAGTGGAAGGGTTAGAAGTGAGTGAATAAAAAAATATCTGGCTTTGAACAGAAACTAAACTTTAATGCTCCCTATAGCTGGTATTATTAAAAATGGGGAATAAGGAGGAAAAAGTGTTTTAATGAGCAGTTCCCTCACTGGTCGACATGCTTTGAAGCCTACCCCTAAGCTTCTTCTTAAGGACCTATTATGTTGATCCCTGTTACCAGTCTGACTATTGCCTAGTGCCGTGTAGCCTGTTGGGGGTTCTAAATTAGTAACCAAACACTGTGCAATGCATTCATTCCATACCTACTTGGTAATTGTCGTAACAGAATGAATGCGCATTTCTTAATTAACAATCTGGAAGGATAGAGAAAAAGGAATTAGTAGTCCTGATGTACTTTGATATTTTGCATGGCAATCCTTCACTGCAATCGTGTAAGGATAAAAAATAGTGATCTATTTTTTGGTGATATATTTTTCACTTCATCCACAATATCTCATCCATAATAACATATGTGATTCGTACTGCCCTCTGTTGTTAAGCTCGATTTACAATACAAAACAATACATGTAATAATTAAACAACCACACTCTTTTATTGCATTTTGTCGTTTGGCAGAAAACAGTGCCTTCACATAGTGCCCTTGAGTCGAAATGGTGTATCAATTCCTCAATAAATGAGACACACTGACACAAAGAAACGTATTTTTTAGGTTGCCTAATTGAACCCCATGAGCTTCGGGAGGGGAGGACAGCTTATAGTCACACACTGTTGATTCAATGAAAAAAATCCATTTAAAAGCAAGATTCAACTTAAAATAATGTTTACAATGCTACTAGTTCGGTCGTTAATCCCACTTGTAAGGTGTCCCCAGGTATCGGCTATGCTGTACTTACTTAGTCAAAGCATCTCTCTCATCCTAGGAATACTGCCTGCCCATAGCTCCATCGAACACTGAATGCTTCAGGAGTGGTGGTATTTGTATCCGGACGAGCTGCCTTAAGTGACTCGGAATACTGTACAGCTGCGGAGATGCTGTCGGCTCAAAAGAAAGACCAGAGAGGTAAATACCCAAAATGGCCACCCCGTTTTTCATAATTTCCTGGTTGGAAAAATGCTCGACCGTGTGTTTGAGGCTGCTATCGGTTCAGTATTGTCCTTCTTTAACAAAAGGCACAGTCTCATAGTGCCTTTGTTTTTGAGTTATTCTTGTGGTAATTAATCGCAAAAGAAATAATTACTGCCTTCAGTGACACGGACCACTGATCGGCTGCGGAGATGTCGCCGGTTCAAACAAGGAAGACTAGAAAGTTAAATATCGAAAATGGCCGCCCGCTTGGCATAATTTCCTGGTTGGAATTATGCTTGGCGGTGTGTTCAAGGCTGCTATAGGATCAGTATTGTTTTTGTGTGATAAAAAAGATACGGTCTTATGGTGACTACATTTTTTTGAAAAATTATTATTCTCATGGTACACAATCATAATGTACTGTTAATTCCTCACAAGGAAATAATTCATAGCAATTGTTTAAAGGAAAATGGGGTGTGATTATTACCACCATTGGCCACCTACTCCCTTAATATGTTGTGCGCTCATTCTTTCACCTTAAGCCCAGAACTGCCGTAATGTATGTGGGTTAAATTGAGTGCACACATGAGTAATCTCTAGTTCACTACTATGCCCATACTCCTTGATATACTTGTAGATGATCATAAAGTGTCTTGGTTATCCGTGCAACAGTAGGGTATATCTGTAAGATAATAGGTGCACCATGTGCTAAATGGTACTACGTTCATCTTCCCAGGTGTCTTGTAGGGAAATACTTGGTGATGTCTATACCGGATGGTGGGCGTGATATGTACCTATATAACTGATGTGAGGTGCAGTAGATTAATTAGCACACGTATCAAAACAGCTGATCAATGGGTTAACATCCTATGATGGTCATGAATCATATGAACAGGGAAAAATGTATTTTATTTTATCTGTCCCTAGGGATGTCTTCATTCAGTCCCCTATGGTGTGGTTGTGTAATATTCAGTGTTGTATTGCTTTTGAGTAATGTATTTTTGGTGTAAAGTTATCTTATATATTTTGTATGTTAACCATTGATTGCAATGTTCTGGTTCCTTTTAGAATGTTTCTAGCTGCCTAGGAAAATTAGAATGTACATTGTTTACTCTTGAGGTTGTGTCTGTTGGAGCTGGCTGCTTTCTAGTTAGCTCCACTTCCATGTAGCCATACAATAAATCTACTCAAGACTGCCCGTGTTTCCAGCGTCATTACTACATTTTATTGGTGACGATCTTGGCTACATGGACCACCCAGCGTGCAAGGCATCTCAGGTCTGCCACAAGGAGATTTCATCTTCTACTCATCTTGTTCCAGTTACAGAGCTTCCCAGCACCTATGGCGTATTTCTCTATGATCAACAGCACTACGTGATTGTGTGTCTTCCAAGAGAGACTCTATGCTTCAACCAACACGGTAGGGTGTGTTTGTTTCTCTACCCCTGCCCACCGATTTCCAGCGCTATCTCCATTTTCATCTACATATTTATATCTTCAAACTGCTTATTAACTTTTCCATTACGCCTGTGTCCTGCTCGCATTTTTTAAATGTAAATGTCTCGAGCGGACTAACGTCTCACCTGGCAACCATTCCTGCAGCAGTGCATCCCATGCGGCCTTTTCCTCTCAGACTATGCTGCTCACTTTACTGCCTCGGCGTCCTTTCACTGTGACGCGTTTCCCTTGGGGTGCCAACTATGTCATCCCGCTTCACAAACGCTTGGCGGCCATCTTGGAACGGGATTCTGTTGTGATCCTTCACCTCTTCGGTGCTTGCTACTGTGTTCATCCCGCGGTGATACATACACCTTACCTCAAGCTTTCTACAGTGTGTGTCCACGGTGACACGCACACCATTCATTTTTTCTAAAACCCTTTGCTGCAACGTTTGAAGAGTGTTTCACGCGGTGATACACACACCATACCAGCTCCTCAAATCTTTTTACAGTGTGTGTCCACGGTGACACGCACACCATTCATTTCTCCTGACAGTTTTTACTGCAACGTTTTTAGTCTGTCTGATACACACACCACGCTTCAAGGCTTTTTACAGTGTGCATCTCACGGTGACACACACACACCTTTCATTTCTTCTAACAAATATTCACCGCAAGGTTTTTTAGTGTGTTCACGCAGTGATACACACACCATACCAGCTTTTCTTGGACTATTACAGTATACACCATTCAATCTGTTATTTTTCCATCAAGATTTTGTCATGTGTTTCACACGGTGATACACACACCTAACCAGCTTTTATCTACAATTCTTTTATTCTTATCTTATATATATTTAAAAAAACGTTATTGTTCACATCTTTTTTTTTTTTACAATATTTACACTACAGTCTGTCAATCCTCCTCCTGCATTCTTGGATACTCCTGAAGAACCTACTATCAGATGGGAGGTTTTGCACGACACCTTTGAAACCTATCTAGGTGCCATTGGTGCATCTAGATTTAACGTTATTAGGAAAAAATCCTTACTTTTACATTCTCTAGGGTTTGAGGGCAGATCTGTATTTAAACACTTACCTGATTTACCTCAAGAGGACGGTGTATAAAATGATGAATATAACGAAATGGTACGGAAGCTCAAGCTTCGTTTCGACAAACAACCGAATCTTATGGTCCTTAAGCATACGTTTTTTAAGAGGAAGTAATCTGAAAGTGAAGATGTGGATTCAAACATTTCTGTTTTACGGAGATTAGCAGCAGGCTCCAAATTGGAAAACTTTACGGAGCAACTCATTAGATACCAATTTGTCTGCCATTGTAAGGACAAAAATATTAGACAGAAACTTCTCAGTATGGGTGATCAATCTCTTGACAACACTATTAAATTAGCCAAGAGCATTGAGATTTTCATGGTTTCGCTAAAAGAATTGGAAGAGAAGATATTAGAACCTGTCAATACCATTAATCTGAATTCTTCTGTGAAACCTCACAAGAAATCATTTAAAGGGAATAACACTACTTTTGCCAAACCAACAAAGCCTGCAACTTCAGTTAAAGTGGGATCTAATATATGTTTAAGGTGTGGTAACCCACCTCACTCTAAAGGTTCACGTTGTCCTGCATAAAATGTTACCTGCAATTATTGTAAAAAGGTAGGGCATTTTGACAAAATATGTCTAAAGAGGAAGGGGCAAAATAAACCTGTTGTGTGTCTTATCAACTCAGACTCCTCTTCAGACTCTGACGTTGTCTCAGTTGTATCAGACCCTAACGTCGATACATCCTCTAGTTCACAAGACATTATTCAAGGTGACCCAGCATCTTGTGTTGATCCTATTGTTGACATTACTGTGGGGAGCAAGAGTATCAAACTTTTAGTTGACTCAGGTGCTAAAATAACAATGATCACTCAGAAGTTGTTCAGTGAAACTTGGGAAGGTTGTCAACCCCTATCTCCTCCTGAATGCTCTACTGTGTCATACGAGGGTCGTAAAATTGAGCTACTGGGATTTTTCGAGGAAGAGATATGTTTCAAGGGGATAAAAATTAAAGGGAAAATCTATGTTGCCTTAAAAGGACTTAACATATTGAGTTGGTTCCATCAAGGCCTCTTTGGCATGATACTCAAACCAGGAACCAAAGAGCAAGTACTTGTGGTAGGATGTCCTGATGAAATTCAAATGCTGAAAGATACATTTCCTTCTGTCTTTGGAAAAGATCTAGGAAAGATTCAATGTTTTAAGCACAGAATAGTTGTTAAAGAGGGCTCTCTTCCAGTAAATCATAAAATAAGAGGTGTGCCCTACAGTGTAAGGGACGATTTAGAAAAAGAATTGCTGCAACTGTGTGAGAAAGGCATTATTGAGCCTGCAGAGTCTTCTCTATGGCTTTCTCCCCTGGTAGTTGCCAGGAAGAGGTGTGGTCAGCTCAGGGTCTGTGTTGAATTAAGATCTCTCAACAGAGAGATCTGGGTTGACTCACATCCTCTTCCTAAAATCAATGATCTTTTCGCTTCCAAAAAAGGGGCTAAATTTTTTACCAAGCTAGACCTTTCTAGCGCCTACCACGAGGTCGCGCTACATCCGGATTCTTACCGCTTTTGTTTCCCCTCTGGGTACCTTTCAGTACCGACGTATGCCTATCGGCCTAGCATCTGCGGCATCGGTATTCCAGAGGGTAATGAACAACATACTTAAGGGTGTTGACGGTGTCTTGGTCTTCCAAGACGATGTGCTCATTTTGGCAAAGGATGCTTCTTCACATGATAACATTTTGCATAAGTTTCTAAATTTGTTTCAGCAGCATGGTGTTGTTTTGAAACTTGAGAAATGCAAATTTTTGGGTACTGAAATGGAATACTTAGGTCATGTGCTCAGTCATGAAGGAGTTAAGCTCAGACCCGGTCTTCTAGAAACGATCACCACTGCATCTACTCCCTCTGACAAGACTGGGGTTAAATCCCTATTAGGATTGTGTGAGTACTACTCGAGATTCATCCCTCATTATGCCACTATTGTTCACCCCATTAGTAACCTCCTTAAGAAAGGCACTAAGTTTGTATGGGACAATGAGTGTGCTTTTAATGAAGTCAAGGTATTTCTGGGAAAAAGCACTGTCCTCAAGGCTTTTGACCCTAGTTTATCTTGCTGTTTAACTGTTGGTGCTAATTAGGTGGGCCTTGGTGCCACCTTAACACAAGTAGAGGGTGGAGTGGAAAACACCATAGGATTTGCACCCAGAGTTTTAAGGGCCCCTGAGTTGCAATACTCAGTTATTGAGAAGGTGCTTTTGGCTTGCTCCTGGGCCATTGAAAATTTCTGTCCTTACATCTGGGGCAAACGTTTCCTACTTCAAACGGATCATAAACCTTTAGTTAATATATTGGGTGGTAGCTTAAGTAAATGTTGTTCTCCCAGGATTATGAGGATGGTCACAAAACTCCTTCAGTACCAGTTTGACGTTAGACATATTTCTGCTGGGAGGAACAGTAGGGCAGATTTTCTTTCCCGGTTCCCTGCCACAGAAGTTCACGATGAGGAGGTTTCCATTTCAGAGCTTATTGATGAGGACTGCGAGGATTGTCTTGTTGCAGGTGTGGATATACCTGAACTTAAGTTCTGTCCGTAGTTCTTCTGCTTGGGTTTTTTAATTCCTGATGTTAGAGCAATTCCTCCTTAACCTTAAAAATTGACCATAAGGGAGATTGTCTCGTAGGTGCCGGGGGGTGGAAACTGTTGTAAAGTAGGAGGCAGTTTTTAGCTGAAGCCTTGGGGAGGAACTACTGGGAAAACTGGCCCAAAGGAATTACCCATTGAAAGTGGTGGACGGCGCATTCAAATGCGTCAGAAACAACAATAGAGAAGCCTTACTAGAACCCACACCACGAAAAACAAAGGAGAACAGACCAATTTTAAGAACAAATCTTCAGTACCTTTTCCAATCAGGTAACCAAAATATTAAACAAACACTGGTGGACACTGAACTGTGGACACCTGAATTTCCTCAAACCAATGTATTCGCATAGAAAATGGAAAAGTATACGGGACTTAGTGGTACATACCAGACCACGCAAACAAATAGCAAACACAGTACCAACCACTCTCCTTCCCCCACTAAACGAATATCATCCATGTGGACAGTGCAGCGTGTCCCACCTAACAAGAATGAGCAAAAACATTGTCTTTAACAACATTAATTGGGAGCAACGGAGATTTACCACATGCAATAGCAAAAATTTGACCTATATGATCATCTATCCATGCGTCTCCATTACATTGGGATGACCAAGAGTCCTGTGAAAGTACGTATATGCGAACATAGGAGCAATGTGAAATGTAGAAAAGCCACAACTAAAATATCGGCGCATTATATGGAAACCAACCACACTATATTAGATCTGCAATGGACAGTAATTGAGCAAATGGATTCAGAAGGCACTCTGTTTGAGAAGGAACAGCGATGGATTTTCCACCTGGGCACCCACATCAGGGGTCTGAATGAAGACATCCCATGGGAACAGATATATTAAAGTATCTTTGTCCCTGTTCATATGATTCATGACCATCATAGGATGCTATCCCATTCACCAGCTGTTTTGATAAGTGTGCTAGTTAATCTACTGCACTTCACATCAATTATATGGGTACATTTCACGCCCACCATCCGGTATCGACATCACAAAGTATTTCCCTACAAGATACCTGAGAAGATGGGTATAACAGTGAAGATAGTACCATTTAACACACAGTGCACCTATTATCTCGCAGATATACTCTACTGTTGCATGGATAACCAAGACACTTTATGACCATCAATAAATATATCAAGGAGTATGGGCATAGTAGTGAACTAGACATTACTCATGTGTGCACTCATTTTAACCCACATACATTACGCCAGATCTGGGCTTAAGGTGAAAGAACGAGCGCACAACATATTTAGGGACTAGGTGGCCAATGGCGGTAATAATCACACCCCATTTTCCTTTAAACAATTCCTATGAAGAATTATTTCCTTGTGACGAATTAACAGTACATTATGATTGTGTACCATGAGAATAATTATTTTTCAAAAATACGAAGGCACCATAAGACTGTTTCTTTTTTATTACACAAAAACAATACTGTCCGTGTCACTGAAGGCAGTAAATATTTCTTTTGCGAGGAATTACCACGAGAATAAGTAAAAAACAAAGGCACTATGAGACCGTGTCTTTTGTTAAAGAAGGACAACACTGAAATGATAGCAGCCTCAAACCCACGTTTGGCATTTTTCCAACCTGGAAAATATGCCAAACGTGGGTAGCCATTTTGGGTATTTACCTTTCTAGTCTTTCTTTTGAGCCGACAGCATCTCTGCAGCTGAACAGTATTTCGAGTCACTTAAGGCAGCTCGTACCGGATACCAATATCAGCACTCCTGAAGCATTCAGTGTTCGACGGAGCCTCTGGCAGGCATTATTCCTAGGGTGAGCGAGGTGCTTTGACGAAGTAAGTACGGCATAGCCAATACCAGGGGACACATTACTAGTGGGATTAACGACCAAACTACTAGCATTATATACATTGTTTTAAGTTGAATTTTGCTTTTAAATGGAATTTATTCTTTTAATCAACAGTGTGTGACTATAATCGCTTCTCCCCTCCCGAAGCTCATGGGGTCCAATTAGCCAACCTGAAAAGTACGTTTCTTTGTGTCAGTGTGTCTCACTTATTGAGGAGTTGCTATACCATTTTGACTCAAGGGCACTATGTGAAGGCATTGTTTTCTGCCAAATGACAAAATGCTATAAAAGAGTGTGATTGTTTAATTGTTACATGTTTGTTTTGTCTTGTTTGTCTCTTTTAACAGAGGGCAGCACAAATCACATATATTATTATGGATGAGATATCGTGCATGAAGTGAAAAATATATCACCAAAAAATATATAACTATTTTTTATCCTCACACGATTGCAGTGAAGGATTGCCATGCAAAATATCGAAGTACATCAGGACTACTAATTCCTTTTTGCTCTATCCTTCCAGATTGTTAATTAAGAAATGTGCATTCATTCTGTTAAGAAAAATTACCAAGTAGGTATGGAATGAATGTATTGCACAGTGTTAGTTTAATAATTTAGAACACCCAATAGGCTACACAGCACTAGGCAATAGAGAGAGTGGTAACAGGGATCAACATAATAGGTCCTGAATAAGAAGCTTAGGGGTAGGCTTTGAAACATGTCGACCAGTGAGGGAACTACTAATTAAAGCACTTTTTACTCTTTATTCCCCACTTTTAATAACACCAGCTATAGGGAGCATTAAAGTTTAGTTTATCCACAAAGCCAGGTATTTTTAAATTCACTCACTTCTGACCCTTCCACTCTTGCACCAAACACATAACTTCATTTCACTTAAAAGTGCTCCCACGTATCCATTGGTCGTAGCACGCCCCGTCCCGCAGCGGGGAGGGAAGAACCCGATGATGAAGTATGCCACCAAGGGACCTTTTGGAGGGTGAGGGTTATTTTAGAAAACTTAGCATTTTTACCATGCCAGTAACCAAACGGTTTGCTTGGGTTTAGTCACTTTTTGGAAGGTTAGCACTATATTTTGCAACTCAGAGTGGACTCTTTCTGTTTTTTCATAGTTTACAGAGGAGATTGAGTCCATAACTGATCAGACCTCTTCACTCCTCTTTTTGTTTTTTGGTATGGGCTGTGTTATGCCCACAACTCCCATCATGGCCTTATGCTCCAAACACCAGACCCCAGTGTCAGAGATCTTTCCACTACATTCCCACTCACTTTTAGTAAAGCATAGTTCCAGGTTGGCTTTTTGTGCTGGATGGGAACATATATGTAGGACCGGGCCTGATGGGAGTTGGAATAACAGCAAACACTACTCCACAAACACAGCACAACCACTTCATTGGGGCCTATGTCTACCTGCCAGAGAGTTGATGTGTACTAGCAGGATGGCTGACACTGGGGATGGCTGTCTGAACCTATCACAACGACCAAAATTGGCATTGTGCTACAAACACAAGCCACCAGTGACAAACATCTTGCAAGTACACTTCCTAGCATTGTCTGGACAACACTTTTCCTAGTGGCCTGGTTGAGGTGAGTGGGAGGAGGAGTCTAAGTTTCACAAATACACCATAAACACTCAAACCTCAGCTCATTCAATTAGTTTGCCACAAGATGGCAGAAAGCAGAGTTTGTTATCTCATCTGAATATGGAGTAAATGTACAAAAATAAATTATCTGTGTAGGCACACAGCTAAGCAGTCAAACATTTGGCTCCTTACAGGCATTTACTTGTGTGTAATGAGATGAGAACAATAAGCCCCTCACTCACACCATTCCCACAAATGTAAGGGTAGATAAACAGAATGTGAGTGTGTAGGCAGCCACACCTATGTGACTGCTAAAGACATGGACTAAGCCCAGTACACAGGCCTAAAAAATACCAACATTGGGAACTAAAGAACATGTATGTGACCATGAAAGTACAGATGTGGACAACACCAACCCACCTGTGTTATTTACCGGGTGTCAGGAACCAGTCAATGTCTTTGGACATGTAATTTGAACTAAACACAACATGCCCATTTATGCATATAGCTGGACATGTTCATCAATCCCCATCTTGTCCGAATTACATTGTTCTCCAAAAACATAGGCCAGCATCATTGATGAAGGAGGGCACTCTATGTACATGAATTCTTCATTAGGTTCAGTAAACTATGTAAAGGATATGATTTGAGGTGCAATGTGCATTCACATCAATTATTGTGTCAGTTATACACCCACAGGGCGAGCTGGGAACACCCCCAGAACTAATCAGGACAGCCAGTCCCAGACTCTGGTCAACCAGGAGCTCTACAGCATTGATGTCTCTCAATCATCCTAGGGCAATGACGAACAACCTGGCCCATCAGGTTTGGATCGGCCCACAGCACTAGCAGGGGCTACAGCAGGATCCTCTACAGCCACTCCCGTCACAGCTGACAACACCCAGCTGAACCCTATTCTGACGGACACAGCCAGAGACACCACTCTACAGCACAGCAACACAAGTCACTCTGCATTTGGCGGACAACAACACCCCTGTCAATGAGGATGGAGGGTCAGTGTTGACTGTTACAGCACCAACTGGGCCTGCTCGGGTGGGTAGGGGTTGTGGGAGGGGCCATGGGGACCTGTGCCATCATGCTGCTGGTGCTGCTGACGAAGATCATCCAAACCTCTCCTGGGTAATCAATGCCTACCAGGCTTACCAGGGAGAGATGGGCCAGGTCATTGGGATCTTCAGTTACCTGGAGGAGCTGCAGGCAGGGCAGAACCGACTCCTGGACACTTTAAATGACAAAATTGATGATATGACTGGTGTGCTGAGGAACATTGCTACCAGACTCTGCCGGATTGCAGACCACCTGACCACACCTCCCTGTGTGCCCACAACATATGGTGCCTCAACATCTGCCCAAGCCACAGGGAGGAACATGGAGTTTGGCGTAGAGTCCCCAGAACCCCAGTTGCCTGCTGCTGATGATCTCCCAGTAAAACGTGGGAAGGGTCGTCCGAGGAAGAATCCCTGAAAGACAGATGGCAATGCATCACCCCCAGGAGCTGACAATGTGCCCCTAATATCCCCCATTGTGTGCCAAGCATTCACTTTGTTGACTGTCATCAAGAACTGTCCCACATTGGATGGAGGGTCTAAGTTGGACTTTGGACTCAGATAACTGTACCTTTGAAGATTTAATCTACAAACACTTTCAACTCCTCTCTGCACTTTTCTAAAAAAAAATTGTCAGCACACCACCATTGTTTATAATAATCTCCTACCTTCATGCACAAAAATAAAACACTTTTCACAAAATACTTGCTCATGTCATGACTTTGAATACCCAAATCTACAGATTGGAATGACACGCAAAATCACAAAGAAGAAAGTGTCAACAACATTGGTAACTATTCACTTCCAAAAGAGTTAACTAATGGCTGGTGAGTAAATGTACCTTGTCACATCATGATAGATAGACACAACCAGGTTATTACACAACCCATAATACATAGTAAATATTCAATGGAAGTCCATTGTCTACAAACATTGCACCATTTCCCAGCACAATCTACACTCATTGTTTGCAAACCAGCTCATTATGGTCCATTTTTGTTACTAGAAATCTTTGGATGTGTGATAACAGACAAGGCACACCTCAATGTGTGACACAGGTTTATTCACCAGATACAGCCTGGCGCCTTAACACAGAGTCAGATCACATCACACAGAAACAAAATGCTCCCAAGTAAAAATAAATGACCATCAGGTCAGAAGGAAGTGCGTGCTAGGGATTTTTGCAGCAGTTCAATGTTGGAGTATGTCACAGCATCATGGGTCTGGTGAGGTCACAACTCTACAGTTGACATGGCCAAGTACCCTAGGAAGGAGAAACATAGAACAGAGGAATAAGGTAGCTCAATTTTACAAACTATGTCATCTAAAGCACACAAATGTCAGTGTGAACACTACCTAGGGTTAACTGTAGCACTGTACATGTTAACCTGCAAATGTATTTGAACCTTTTAAATAAAAACCACAGGACAATTATCATACACTCACGGGCATACATACACATTGCACACCAGCAACACACAAACAAACAATTGGGGTTTGTCACATCTTCTCATTGCATAATTAAACTCTTGTGAAAAAGTTGAGGATAATCTGTTGTCTGAAACCCAAGCCCTCCTCCTCATCACCACTGTTGTCATGTCCCAGTCCTGGATCCTCCCTCACTGGCGGCTGCTGGTCTCCGCCATCCAGTAGGAGAGGTATTGCCTTCCGTATTGTCAGGTTGTTGAGCATGCAGCAAGCTGTGATGATCTTACTCACCTTCAATGGGGCATATTGGCGGGCTCTTCCTGTGCGATCCAGACAGCAGAATCTGGTCTTCAGTAGCCCTAACGTCTGCTCCACGGCTCGCCAGGTCCTACCATGCGCCTCATTAAACCGCACATCTGCAGGGGTGACAGGGTTACGGAGTGGTGTCAGTGACCAATGCTGGTGTCGCTATCCAGAGTCTCCTATATTTAACACTAAAATACTTCAGTTGTCTGACAACGCAGCACATCTGACATACATTCAACACACACCACTGCATACATAGACAACATTCCCTACCAACAAGCCAGGCACGGTCATGTTGCATCTGAGTCATCAAATGGGGGATGACGCTGTTTTTCAGGATATATGCTCCACGATTTGCCAGGTCCTACCATGCACCTCATTAAACCGCACATCTGCAGGAGTGACAGGGTTATGGAGTGGTGCCAGTAACCAACGCTGGTTTTGGTATCCAGAGTGTCCTATATTTAACACAAAAATACTTCATTTGTCTGACAATGCAGCACATCTGACATATATTCAACACACACCACTGCATACATAGACAATATTCCCTACCAACAAGCCAGGCACGATCATGTTGCAGCTGAGACATCAAATGGGGGATGATGCTGTTTTTCAGAATATATGCATCATGTGCTGAGCCAGGGAAATGTGCGAAAACGTGGGAGAAGGATATGTGAGCCAAACATACCACTTGGACATTGATAGAGTGGGAATGTTTTCTGTTCCAATAGACTTGCTTATTTGCCTGTGGTGGGATCAATGCAACGTGGGTGCCATGAATAGAGCCAATGACATGGGGATCTCTCCCAAGGCATAGAATTCCCCCTTGATGTCTGTCAACTCTCCAGGTGTCGGGAACTTTATGTACTGGTCCAGGTAACGGAACAATGCCTCCAACACATCCTGAAGGACATGGCTGAACATCGCTTGGGACATTCCACCAAATGTTGTCACTGTGTACTGGAATGAACAGCATGGCAAAGAAAAGTAATGCTGCCATCACCTTCACCTTAGGGGTCAGTGTAGTTGGATACATGCAACCAGGCTGCAAATGAGGTGACAACTGCTTAGACAACTCTTCAATTATTTTCCTTGTGAAATGGTGCTTGCGTATGCTATCCTGTTCTTCCATGATCTGTAAGTCTGGAAAGGGCCTGTACACTGGAGGTCGTCTGCGATACCTATGTGTAGACTGTAAACACAGTTGGTGTTAGTTCACAATGTACAAAGCACCATGCATTTAGACAAACAGAACATGACATCTGAAGACAACTAAAACTACATAAAAATGGAAATACACAATTCAATGATTAAGGTTGACCTTAGATACATATCACAGCATTATGACCCTTGCCAGATATGTTACCAAGGTATGGCGACACAGCAATTAGAGTGCTGTAGTGTAAAATTCACTAGTGTCTGTCACTGTTTATGTGATCAAGCATCACATACTCAACAACTTCCCACCAGACAAGCCAAGATATAGGTTTGTGAGGACAATTACATGGTTAAAATGTACCCACAATAGGATCATGTAATGCCAGATATGTGGGACACCAAATATACACAGCGTCTCACAATGTAAATTGTGCAAACTACTGTCACAGGGTGGACACTGTCATGTTGTCATATCTACAATACACAAACAATCACATAAACATACCATTAACTATGTAGTAGTTGTATGTAATCCCGTGATCCACATAAGTCTGGGACACAAAGAAACACTAGTAAATCACATAACAAACCCAAACTGATGTGTCTGCTTAATGTCACAGTCTACTCATTCAAAGGTAAATGCATTATCCAAGAGTTTGTAAAAAAACATGTACAGTCAGAAATCACATCGATTGCACACTGGGTCAAACAGTCTCCAAATTCAGTGAATATATAAAGAATGCCCTTGCATATCCCCAAAAACCCATTGGCACTGTGACCAAGCCTAAGAGGCTAAATGGAGTAGTTTTGTTTTATGTTGGTATGAGCTTCACAATCAGTGTGTCATGTGCCCCTCAAGGTTAGCTCCTCATGGAGGTGTGAGCTATTCATTTAGAGGTTCATTTCATCATAAATAATCTGCCTCCACATATAAAAGTACATCAATTACAGAAGTGTCTGCACTGCCAACCGAGTATTCAAAGGATGCAGTAGCCGCATCCTAACTGATTCGGACAGAGCCATAGGCTGCCAGTTAATATGGTGACAGACACGGGTGTATATTCATAGGATGTGGTAGCCATATCCTAATCTATTTGGACAGAGCCTTAGGCTGCAAGTTATTATGGTGGCAGAAACGGGTTTACATTCAAAGGACGCGGTAGCCGCATCATAACCGATTCGGACAGAGCCATTGGCTGTCAGTTGTTATGGTGAAAGACATGGGTGTTTATTCAAAGGACGCACTCGGCAGAACGTGACTGATTTGGACACAGCCATTGGCTGTTGGTTGTCATGGTGACAAACGTGAGTTTCGGATTGTGTCCGCATTGTGCGGAAACCGACTCTGTAACCTCCAATTGCCAATGTTTCAAAGTCACTCGCGGTGCAATGATATCTATTCTGACCACACGTTAGGCGTGTCATCTACAAGCAATGTAATGCATCGGACCAATTCGTAAAATGTGACTGACACTAACCTATCGCTTTGGCCGCATGGAAAGAAGACTCTGCGGTTTAGATATAAGTCTGTCTGTTCCCTAGAGATTTCACTTGCCTGTACTACCTGCATCATTCCTGCACCTCCCCATCTCTCTGCTGCTGTGTCCACAACCTCTGGGAGCTGCTATGGCATGTACAGATGGTAGGGCCCCAGCTTTCAACCAGGAAGATAACCAGGTCCTGCTAGACCCCCTCCTGCCTCTGTACAGCCAGTTCTATGGCAAACCAGAGGAGTAGGTGAGTGATGATTACACTGCCTTTACATTGGACATGTGCAATTACCATGCACTACTAGCATTATGAATCTCATAGGCAAGCATGTAAACTGTTTTTTTGTAAAGTCTAACAGTGTGTAGGGAACTGTTCTGTCCAGGTACAGTGCTGTAGAAGTGTGTCTACTGGGGTAAGCATCTTATAACTGTTCTCATGGGATGAAGTCATCATTGAACACGGGACAACTGCAACTTGCCTACCCCTTAGACATTGCTGCCAATCTCACCATGACCTATGTGTACAAGTGTTTGACTCAGAAACATGTTGCATGTGAACTAAGGGTCTGTCTCCATGTCATCCTTACATGTCAACTCCCATCAGAAGGCCGAGCAGTGGAAGACCATTGCCTGGAAGATGCGCTCCGTAAGGGTCGTAAATCGGCATGTCCCTCACTGCAGCAAACGCTGGCAGGACCTTCATGGCTGGAGCAAGAAGATTGCTGAAGTCCAGCTGGGCCTGTCAGCTTGAGGCAAGAGTGGCGGGTGCAATCACTGCCCCTTTCACATGGTCCAGATCCTAGCAGTGGTCTTCCTTGACCTGGGTGGGAATTTGAAAGCCACACAGCAGCAAGGAGGGGTGAGTATGTGCCTTGTTGCACACCTTTTTTAAACATGCATGTTGTAGTATCTTAGCCTGCTGGCCCTTTTGAAGTTTTTAAGACACCTAAAATCACTGTTCATTTTTAAAAGCTGCATATGCACAAGGATTATTAGATGCCTGGTTATGCCCCTTTCATCAAGGTAGTAACAGTAGTGCCATGCTCATTTGATCAGCATATATCACAACAACATGTGCATGGAGATAACCTTCAGAAGTAATGCGATTGCTCTACATGTGTCAGCACATTGACTAATGTATGACCTGTTCTGAGAGTGGTCTCTACAAATCTGTGAAGTATATTGTTATTGAAGAGGTCAACTGTGAAAACCCCGTGCTATTCATCCCTGCAGAATGTGGCATCTATGTTGAGGCCTTGGTGAGTTTTGCTTGGTTAGTGTACCATTGTTAGGTCCCAGCCGTGGTGCTCAGTGTACTCAAATCCATCCCATGGCCCAATTACAGGTTTGCTAACTCACACTGGCCTTTCACATGATTGAGTGTGAGATTCCATTCTCTCCATTAAAAAGAGTGAGCCCAAGTGTCTGACTCGGTAATGAAAACAATACATGCCATTCAGTGTCAAACACAGGTGTTCCCTGGTGGAAACAAGGCTGCAATTGTAAGGTATGACTTTAGATACACTTTCACAATGGTTGACATGTGTGTAAATCGTCTTGGCTATTTATACTTGATGGGTTTGTAAACCATGTGTTTTATGCATCACTGTCAGATTCAGAGATGTCAAATGTGCATAATTTTGGAGTAAGTTAACAAAATGAGATGGTAAACAAGAGCAATGTAAGCAGTACAATATGTGCAATATGAAGTGAGGGACATTCAGACTTGGCCCCTATAAATGGGGACTTCTGCAGTCTAGACAGGATTGGTACACAGTGTTAACTGGACTCTTAAAGAATAGAGGTTCTTTACTAAAAGTCTGTACAGAAAATGCACCCAGGCGCGGTAGCATAGTGTTCAATCTGAAGCATTGTAGAGATGCAGTCATCAGACTTGGAAGTGTGTTGACCATTGTTCACATCTTAATCTGGTAAGCTGTTTCTAATGTGCACAACAGTCTGAATCATCTTCATAACACTTTGCATAGATGACACAAGACTGTGGGCCACATTCCTCTCGCCCCTAGCTATGCCTACTACCTTGGTGTCTCCACAATAAGAGTCAGGTGTGTGATCTGACAGTAAAGAACCTACGTTACAGGACAAATTAGCACAATCACTGTAATCTGTGTGATATGACTTATATACTGACTACGCCAGCTTGATGTATGACAATAAAGTCATATGACCTATATCATCAGAGCCAATGGTTCCCAATTTGATGACTATGGATTGCAGAATGGATGCCATGTATCTATTCAATTGTGTGAATCCTATTTCCATTGTGAGGTCTATACTCCCTTGCATGAGATGAGACAGGTATGTCATGAAACAAGACCGCCAGGAGCAAAATATGATACATCACCTGCTACATAGTGAAGTAGTTGACATTGTGGTTGTGTAATTTGATATAGATACACCCAATGTTGCAGATCACAGCATGTGTGAGGGAACAATGGTTAACTGGCATACTTACAAGTGCCCTGTACGGAACTATATTAAAATGTAATGGCACAAGTCCAAATGATGTATCTGTGAAGGTCTGTGATGATACCTATGTGTCAAATACATATGGATGTCTTATGTGATTCTATTACAATCTTGTTCACAGCATCAGCACTGGCCAGCGGAGGAGGCAGTGCCATGGACAAAAGGGAAGCAGCTCGCCAGACTGGGTCCAGTGCTGAGTCTTAGGAGGAGGGACCCAGTGGCATGGAGGGTGAGGGTAGCCTCACTGAGGGCATGTCTTACCAACATCCGTTGGATCTTCAGACAAGTCAAGCTCCAGTGATGACTCCCTTGTGGTAGTGGATAACCCAGGGACTATCTCCTCTATATCTGAGTCCACCACCACCCCTAACATCTCTACCCTCACAGGTGCTCCCAGGACCAGCTTCCATGGCCACTCCCCTAGAGGGGAGCCATCTCCTTTGTGCCAGGCACCTCACCCCCTGCCACTGGATCCCCTGCTGCCCTGAGCGTGGATGCCATTGACATCCTGAGACAGATCTCTGTGGGTCAGACAGCATTGCTGAATGTTCTCCAGGGGCATACCAATCATTTAACACAAATTATATCATTCCAGGAGGGCATTTACTCTGACCTGTCTGCCTTACAGAGATCCAATCAGGCTCTGGCATCCACACTGACGGCAGCAGTGCCCCAGCTCCAGCTGTCCCACCCACCCCGTCTCTTTCCCATCCAGTCCCAACTGCCCTCCCTGACCCAAGCACACGCATACGGACGCACGCATTCACATCAACATCTACACGCAGCACACAAACACACAGACACAAGGACAAACCCACATGCATTCACACTCAGAAGACAGAGAGCACCCCCACATCCATAGACACTATACAGACATCAGAACCCACTGCCTCCACACTCCCTACCCTTGCCTCTCCTGTTCCTCCCTCAGCCCTGGGACTCAAACTCACTCCCCTAAATGTCTTCCCTCCCCAAACCTTTAAAGTCCTTCCCAAGAAGAGATAACCCCCCCACCCTGGATCTGCAATCTACATTTGCCCCCGAGCAGAAAAGAACACCAAATCAACCCCCACCCAAAAATCCCCGGGTCTCAGAAATCAAAAACATCTCCAGGTAGCCATACTTCCCCAGCCCATCCCAGTACCTCCGGACCCAAAAGAACCCTTCCCACAGACTATGCAGAACTCCCTAGTTCTGTCCACAAAATCAAAGATTATAAATCCCAAAAATAGTTAAGACCAGCTCATCCCCCCTCCATTGACCCCTCCCACTACAGCTGCTCCCCCTCATTCTGAGCCTACCACTGCTGTGGACCCACCGCCCCCTCAATCTGACCCAACCACTGCAGTGGATGATCCCATCCCTCCCAATACCCAACCCAGTCCTCCCTAGATTTTGTCCCTTTGGTGCCCAGCATGCCCCCTAGATGCCCATCCAGTGGGATGTGTCCCTTTGCATGAAAAGTGCAGGCAAGCAATGCAGACCAGGATATCCCAGTCATAAAATTAATTTTGCAGACTAAAGCATTTTCTATCTCTTTTTTCATATTTCTTTGTCCTCAAAATGAATTTCTGGTTAACTGTCATTCCTGTGTTATTTGTAATGTAAGTATACAATGATGTTAGTAGTGCATGGATTGCATATGGTCCATGGAGTACAAGCACTTGGTCAGTACGTATCCTAAATTTTTGTGCCTTCTTTGGCTACATGTCAATATTAACATTAGTTTTGTCTATGAGTGTGACATGAAGTTTTTTACATCACAATTGCACATAGGTCATGCTTTCAGATGTCAACATAGGGCAAGCGTCTCAATGTTCAAAAGTTTTGGAGAGACATACTGAATATGTTTGTAATGTGAGGGAAGATCACTGTCTTATCAATACACCTAAAAAAATATGAAGTTTGTCCAAATGGTAGTGACTTTGGCCACACCCATGTACACCAAGTAATGGTAAAAACTTCCAGATCATACAGAGCTGAACTGGTAGTGCTGTCATGTCTATTGTGTTACCCTATGCTGCATGTGGGAAGCGAGTGGACTGTGAGTGCACACAAGGTGGTCCGTCTGCTGGGCAGATGCTACAGGAGCCAGTCTCAAACCCATGCTCTTAGTTGCCACATAGGGGAGGAGGTGGATTTTGGAATGTGAGGCTTGGCTGCAGATGTGTTTTACAAGGTTAATGTTGCATTGGCTAAGCTAACTTAAACAAGGGTAGGAGTGAGAGAGACTTTAGTTTCCTTTTTGGACATGGAGTGGAGAGTCATACAAAATGGGTGCAGGGCAAATTTAGAGTTTTTCAGAGAGTGTAATATAGGAGTTAAATTCAGAGGTAGTGCTTCTGTAGGAGACATGAAGTATCCTCAGTGTTCTAAAGCTAGTGTTTGAATTGCAGGGGTGTGAATCAGAGTGTGTGACCTTGTTATACTGGTTAAATCCTGTGCAAGGTATGCTAGGAATTAGTAGATTTGATAGAAGTAGAACCAGGTAGACAAGGTTGGAGTATGGCAGGAAATGAGAGCTGTTGTCAGTGGCACTACGGTGAGAAATGACTCTGACAGGGCAGTGCCACTGAGTAACTATAGTTGTTATTTTGCTGAAGTCAATGGAGGTATGGAGCATGGAACTGAGATGTGGATGTGACAGGGCCACAGTGAGACAAGCTTAAACTTGTCTTTTGCACACGGTGGATAAGTGTTTGTCAAGGGTATACACCAGTTGTGAATTTTAGTGTGCTGTAAGGTGAAATGTGAAGTGTTGTTCAGTTGAGGTATGTTGTGTTTGAATCTGTGGATGCGTTTGTTTTTTAAATGACTATCTGTAAAATTTGAGCAGAGTAGGGTGGGTGAATGGTGAGATGCGAATGACTGGGGATATATTCGTTGAGCAATGTGAGTGTCTTGTTGAGAAATGTGGTGATGTGTTAACCTCTTCCACGCCGATGACGGAACGGTTCCGTCATGCACGTCGGTTGGGCTGTGCTTATGACGGAACCGTTCCGTCATGGCCCCGCCCGCGCTCAGAACTTTCAGCACCGCGCGGGAATCCACGCAGCGCTGAAGAGGTTAAGTGAGCATGTCAGAGTTGGCTGTGATGCAGCACATTGTGATATGAGTGCAGTCCTAGACATTACTGAGGGTGAAACTGGTGATGAGAGTTGTCCATTTGACATGTTATGTTTAAATTCTGATGAGGAGGTAATGAGTACAGTATATTGTGCACATGTCATGTATGTGAGTGGTGTTGTGTACATAGCGATGAAGAGTGGTGCTGTGAATGTAGGTGTGGATGTAAGAAGAGCAGCGCCAGTATGAGATTGTGAGATTCTGCTTTGAAGAGTTCTTGGACAATGCTAGAGCTTGTGGGGAAGACATGCTTTTCCAGATAGCTCCAGAACAGGGGAATTATGATGAGCTTGTGTATGTATGATACTTCTGAGAGATAAGCACGTACTTTGAGGTGGATGTGAGAGGGGTTATACCTGCACAAGTAGAGATTATGCAGGTGAATAGGCAATGTTTACATGTACGTATGTGTAGATTATGAGGATATAAGTAGGTCAAAAAAGTTGCCAGATGAAATATAAGTATGTAGTATGTGTTTGCTGCAGCTTGCTGTCTGCCACTGAATATCCATGACTGATTGTTGGAATGGCTGCTTTGAGTATATTGGCATTTGCAAAACCTATTGTCCTCACCAGACAGTTTGCTTCCAAATTACCCTTTGTAGGTAGATGTTGTTACTGATTGATCATTCTTCCCCGTGGATACTGCCCTGGGATGTAGGTGTTCATTACGTATATTTAACTGTCATGCTGCTGAAAAATTGGAGAGCAGCCCATTGCTTAGAGGACAACCCCCCCCCTAAGTGAAAAAGTCATGGATGTGTGTTGTTGTGACACCTGGGGTCAGACTACTCCAGAAACACATCCCCCACACTTCCAAGTAGACTACACACACATGGGTACTAATGGCATTCTGACTTTGAATGTCAGAGGTATGGGGACACAGAGGGAGATGGACATATTGTAACAATATCTCTGGTTGTGCTGATGAAAACACATTGCACTGTAAGAAACACACATGTGACACTGGAACATTACACGCAGTTCTAGTGTTTGCATTGTCGATGTTTTTTTACCTCTAATCTAGTTTGGCAAGGGTAGCCCTTGTGTGGGTCCATATGAGCTCCCATTTTGCCCATTAAACACTCCACAGAGCCTGAGGGCAATGTGTCTTAGTTGAAGGTCTCCTTGACGTTTTCATAGATTTGGAGACAGTGTTTCATTGCCAAATGTGGACAAGCAGACTTTATTCTGCACATGTCCCTCATTCTCTCAAGATGTACCCATATCCCCTGGCTTGAGGATGGCTCTGTCAATTGTGTTGGAGAGCCACAGATTAGGCCACTCCCCCTTGCATCCTCACCAGAGCTGGCAGATTATCTTACACAGTGGGCTGTGCACTCGTCCCTTTGACACTGTTGGTGGATCCCACCTCCTGAGACTCATACTACTCTGCAGTACACAATCTGCATATTCAAAATGGAATTAACATTTAGCAGCAAACACTACAGCATGAGGAGCTAGATGCAAAATTGCTGTGAATAACATTTTCAGAAGATGACCCTATACACATACAGGGCCCGATTCACAGAACTAACTTAAGACAAAATCCTAAACTTACTACCATTTTGGTATTCACAGAAGGCACTTACTCATTTTGGTATTCACAGAAGGCACTTACTCATTTCGGTATTCACAGAAGTTAGAATTCCTAACTTTAGGACTCCTAAATGCCTTCTGTGAATACCGAAAGACTTAAAACTAGGATTTTTCTCAGTTTAGGAGTAGCAAAGTTAGGACTCCTAACTTTAGGATTCCTAAATGCCTTCTGTGAATACCGAAAGTCTTAAAATTAGGATTTTTCTCAGTTTAGTAGTAGTAAAGTTAGGACTCCTAACTTTAGGACTCATAAATGCCTTCTGTGAATACCGAAAGTCTTAAAATTAGGATTTTTCTCACTTTAGTAGTAGTAAAGTTAGGACTCCTAACTTTACTACTCCTAAACTGAGAAAAATCCTAATTTTAAGACTTTCGGTATTCACAGAAGGCATTTAGGAGTCCTAAAGTTAGGACTCCTAACTTCTGTGAATACCGAAATGAGTAAGTGCCTTGTGTGAATACCAAAATGGTAGTAAGTTTAGGATTTTGTCTTAAGTTAGTTCTGCGAATCGGGCCCCCTGATTGGGTGTTGAGTGCAGCACCCCCAGTCCACAAATGCTGACTGTATCCTACGTTGTTGTTGGCCCATGCTTTTTTCAAATTCCTGATTGATTTCGGCTACAAATATTTCAATGACGACTGGGACACAACTACTCCTAGGTTGTTGGAGTGGAAGGCACTGAAATCAGTACTGAGTGGCTGGGTCTGTGGACTTGTGTGTTGACTGGGCTAATATCCTCTGGGCTTTACTGTACACAGATGCATCATAATGTATTCAATTGACTGCAGTTCATTGCAGGCTGTGATGTTAGCCATGCTGACAGATGTTAAAGCACACATAAACCATCTGATTGAGCAACTGCATTGCTTTTACTTCACAACATGACATCCTGAGATACACACAGTGTGGAATGAGTCACATCAACTACCGTCCTGCCTCCTCTGTTGCTTAACAACAACCCAGCAGATGTTGCTGATTGTTGATCACCTGCCCCAGGTGCATACTAGCCAAGGCAACCATCCATGAATCATTCTCAGTGTATTGTTGTGGCCCATACATTCCCCCTATTCTGAACACAAGGTAGGCGTTTCCTGATTCATGACTGGATTGAAATTACCTGAACTTTATATGGCCGCACATGCAGTAATCAACACCCCATTTGCTGGTACAAGAGATACTCAGAGTGATTCTGCGCACTTCCACGTTGACCACTCATGCATTGGACAGCCTCCCAGCCAGTCTCAATGATACCTATGAGCCTGTACATGAACACAAATCAAATCAAATCAAGAAGCATTTATTTAGCGCACACATCACCCGAAGGTCTCATGGGGCTGGCGGACAGCTCTTAGATTTTCAGCATAAAAGAGACAGGGCTAATGGTCAAAGAGCCATGTTTTTAGATTCTGGCGGAAATCATTATGGTCAGAGATGATACGTAGATCTAAAGGCAGTTTGTTCCACAGAGTGGGGGCAAGAAAAGAAAAAGCCCGACCTCCGTTTCTGACAGTGTGTACTCTGAGTGGAGTGAGGATGGATTTATTACCGGATCTTAAGGGCTGGCTTGGCTGGTACCAGCTGAGTTTTTTTTTCCAGTAGCCTGGACCCCTACCATACATGTTTTTATGTGTTAGGCATAAGATCTTAAAACATGTTCTCTTCTTCACAGGTAACCAGTGAAGATGTCTAAGGCTAGGTGCTGAGGGGGTTCATGATGACAGATTCAGCACCAGCCTGGCTGCTGTATTTTGCAAGACCTGAAGTCTAGAAAGGAGGTCTACATTTATTTCTGACATCAGGGCATTGCCATTGTCCATGCGGCTGACAATCAGTCCCTGTACCAGTGGCTTCCTGGCTTCTAGAGGGATCCACTTAAAAACTTTGTGCATTTGCGCATAATGCCAAAACAGGAACCAATTATTTGGTTGACCTGTTTTTTCATTGATAATTGATTATCAATTTGAATTCCTAAATTCCTCACTGTCTGTTTTGGGGGTGGGCAAGGAACCAGATTTGGGGGCCACCAATCATCTGACCAATGCTCATGAGCTTTACCAAAAAGTACAATCTCGGTCTTGCTTCCGTTCAATTGTAGGTGGTTGATGTTCATCCATTTATTTATGTGAGACATACAGTTCTTAAAGCGAGATTTTGTCTCAATAGGGTTAGGACCTAGGGTGACCAGAATCTCAGTGTCATCGGTATATGACACTACGTCAAAGCCGTATGCTCTGATCACCGTGGCTAAAGGGGTCATATAAAGATTGAATAGCGTAGGGCTCAAAATTGAGCCCTGTGGCACACCCATCTTAACAGGCCTACCACAAGAAACGAAGTCGCCAATCTGTACTGCTGTGACTCAATCACTTAAATAACTTTTAAGCCACTTCAGGGCCTTCCCCCTGACACCGATATCCCAGAGCCGTTGTTCTAGAATGCTATGGGATATGGTGTCAAAAGCTGCTGATAGGTCCAGCAGGATGAGAATAGATGACTGACCTCTAACCAATGCCAGTCCGATGTTGTCGGTGACTTCTACCAGTGCCGTTTCAGTGCTATCGGCGGCCCTGAAACCGGACTGTGAGGGGTCTAGTAAGCCATGACTCTCGAGATGGTCTACAAGCTGCCTGTTAACCATGACTCGAGTACCTTCCCAAAATATGGGAGCAGCGAGATTGGGCGATAGTTGGTTAAGAGTTTGGGGTCTGCAGTGGGTGACTGTATTACTCTTGGGCCACCTTCAGTGAAGGGAGTCACCCACAAGCCATGTGGCAATTTATGCAGTGTTACTTGTCGAAACACAACAGTGACCTAACTGAGGCTATGGCCACACACTCCTTTGACTCTGCTTGCCAGGAACTGTTAATCCTCAGTATAGTAGTGGCACATCACCTGATGGTACACCAACAACATCTGGTGCATGGTGTCTAAAAGGATTCTATCCCTGATAGATCCACGATGCTTAACATTCTTATGCAAAATAGTGTGCTGTAGCTGGTCCATGTGAAGTGTCCTTACATAGCCTGCTTGGTGGTAGAATTGGCACAACGATGTAATACCGTTGATTGTGTGTACCTGTTTTCCACTCTGTCAAACGTGGACATGTCAGGTTGGCTGCAACGACACATATGAGTTTTGGATGCCATGTCAACTGCCAAGTCAAGTGTCACCCTATTTTAGATTGTGCAGGGCAACTCATCAAGGCTGCCCCTTCTCCCTACTTCTCTTTGTCCTGACAATGTAGCCGGTGGAACAGCAACTTCTTCTGTGGTGTTAAGGATGGTGAGTTTGACTGCACAATGAGGCACATGTAGTATCCATTGATGCAGACGGATTTGGAGTAACCGAGTCGGTCAGTAACAATGGGTTTTAGGCATCATAATGCATTGGTTGGGAAAACTGGTTCAGAGTACGAGTCTGTCGGAAGGTCCGACTCCAAAAGTCTCTCAGATGCTCTTCCGAAAGACATTGTAATCGGCCCATTAATGTGAATGAGACCTGGTGAAGGCTAAGCCCAAACGGAGCACACCACTTGGTGGGTGCACAGATTCAGCACAAGGGAAATTTGGATTCCTCACGTTGAATTGTAGGTGTGAGGTGTACTGTTGTTCCCAGTAGGGATGAGAGGAACCGCTGAAAAAGTGTGCAGCATTGCCACTAGGAACGTTTACCTCATTAGCAAGAGAGGTTGCAGGAGTCATCCTCACCCAGTGGCTAGTGCCAATCATAAATGTAGACCCCAAAGCACCCTCCTCAGATCACTTTCTGGCCCTGGGGAAGATCAGAAAAGGACTGAACCCTACTTGCCATATCCTGGGAGGAGCTCTGCAGGACTGGACCTCCTGTATCCATGATGAAGAAGTGGAGTCCAAGAATCAGCACGCTGACCTTTTGTGTGGCTAGAGGGACACAAAAGGTTGAATAACCATATTTTCCTCGATAAATAGTTGCTGAGTCGCATCTGAACCCTGCATAAGACCTTCAATGGACTAAGCGTTGACGTCCTAAGACCCCCCTGAAAACCTGGTAGCATTTGGTGAAGAACTGAACAAAAAGGGATTACCACTAAAATGTTTTGGAGCTTAGAAACATTCTTCTTCCCTACTGTTAGAGGACCAGGACCAACCACGGGAGCCGATCCAGCAAAGGCGTGCCTTTGTTGGGCTGAAGAAACAGGTTTAACCCCCTATGAAGCTTCTCCACAGCAGCAAATCTGTCTGAACAGGCCGTCGGCAAGTAGGTATCTGACCCTTTGAGCCCTCTTTGGATACAACCTGCTACTTTGTCCCGCTGGAGATATCGGAGGTCTGTTACAGAGACGAGTCCTAAGGTAGAAATCTTGACTGGGAAAAGGTCCTCAAAGTATCCAACCTATGTGACAACAGCCCTAGGCACAAATGTTCACTTTTCCCACTTGGATCTTCTCCCACCAAAATCAACATCATTAGTGAGACCTCACTCAATGCCTATGTGACTTCGGTGTGACTATTCCAGATATTGCCTTCTGCCTTGCCCTGCTGTGAGTTTCTGACTTCCATTTTGTAGACAAAGGGCCTGATGTATTGTTTGGCAAAGCTGGCAGTCATTTCTAAAGCATTAGCAGGCAGGAATCACTGTCACAAAGGTTACAGTCAATGCTGTTTACAGTTTGATGCATGGTTCTGTCAACATGTCAAAGCCATGCACCAAACAGTTTTATTTTATTTTTTTCAAAAAGAAAATCTCAGAGCAGGATTTTCTTCTAGAAATTAAAAAAGAGAATGCTCCTCTCGCCATGGGAGTTTTCTACCATGGTGATGGGAGCAGTTAACAGTTTTTCACTGCTCCAGGAAACCTCTGGCAGAGATGGGCAGTGAAAACTAAACTCTAATTCCGCCCATATATATTAGGTGGGTTTAAATAGGGGTCTGCTTCTGATGGCCCTTACCCTTTAGGGCTGTTGGAGGGATAATCACGGCAGAGGCAGAGTAGTCTGAATATAAATTTGGCAGGCAGACCACAGTCTGGCTGGAATAGATACTCTGTCATTGCAACAGAGTATCTATACCATCAAGAATTAGGCCTGGGCGTAGTTCGCGAAGTAGCACTTCGCGAAGCTACACAAAGTGAAGTTCGAGCTACGCGTAGCACTTCGCGAACTGCGTAGTACCTTGTTCGCACTGTGCCAGATGTCGTTTTCAATGATTGCACAGTGGGGACAAGCAACCGGCACTGTGCAATCATTGAAAATGGCATCTTGCACAGTGCGAGCTGTAGTTTTCTGCGGCTCGAGTAGATTTTTACTCGAGCTTCAGCTTTCTCAACTGGAACTGGTAGTTTCTCATCACAAGCGGTCGCGAGCATACGCGACCACTCGCAATGAGAAACCTGACCTCCTCGCGTTGGGAATCTCGCCGGGAGGTTTATTTTCCATGCTCGCGATCGCCAACTTGCAGTTGCTGATCGCGAACAAGGAAAAAATCTCGCCGGGATGTCATTTTGCTTGCTCGCGGTCGCCAACTTGACGTTGAGGACCGCGAGCAAGCAAAAAATGACCGCAGCACTACGCAACACTACGCTACGCATGTTCGCACTGTGCTACGTGCAGTTCGCGTAGTGCGAAGTAGCGCAAACTTCGCAAACTACGCGAGCGTAGCGTAGTGCTTTGCCCAGGCTTAATCAAGATTTGAATGAATGAATGAAAGTAGTTTATTAGTCAATTAAAACCATAAACATAGCAAGAATCATACATTGTTGGATGTTTAGCTAAAAATGTCTAAAAGCAAAACGTATGCCTCAGAGCAACCATTGCACATCTTAATTAAAAGACAATGTCATTATTTACTGCAGTTTATAATTATACAAGTAAAAAAAACAGAGCACTAAAGGTTAATAGAGATCGGATAAGGTGAACCATTAAAAACACCTATCTACAGATCTAAAAGTAATTACTCTGTGTGACAGGGTATCTATACTGTCAAGATTTAAATCAAGCTCAATCTTAAAATTCTTAACTGTGCCACCCTGCTGCGTGTATCTGACCTCAGACGCATATCGGTCTGCAACAAAGTGTGCATAGGTCCCAGGCTACTGCAAGCATAGACTATCATTGTCGCTTAGCACTTTTTAGTGCTATTTCCACTTCAAACTTGAATATTCATATCTTTGGTTCCCCTTATTGGGTTTATGATATTTTGGTGTCATTTTTTTTTTTATTTCCTCTAGTGTCCTCCTAATTTGGTTTGAGATTTTATATTATATTGTGTTGACTTTATTACTGTTTTGTTACTGCATACATACTTTAAACATTTCCATAAGTTAAGCCTGTTTGCTCTGTGCCATATGTATCAAGGGACTAAGCTAAGTTTAATTTAGTGACTTTCAGGGTTCACCCTGATGAGATAGGGTTAATATTTCTTGAGGTGAGTAGCTACCTACTCAAAATAATTATCTAATGTCTTACAGTTTCTTTAAACTGAAGTAAACATTTCATAGTACCAGTTTTGTGTTAGCATAGCATTCCACATTCCTCCCAAGACTTCCTGTTAGGCATGCTTGCATCTTTCCTGAAAGGTTTTTGGAACATGAAGCTTGTGAGACTGGCTGCTTGTGCCTGTGCAGTCACAAACAGGTAAACATATACAACACACAGACTTGCGTCCTACTCATAACAGTATGACTTTGGGAAGATTGAGCACCTTTAGTACCCTTTTCAGAGCACCCATGCTGGTTGAACCATACTTTTTATTGCTGCAGGAAGCACGTGATTAGGAAGAGGATAAAACCCCCAGGTTTCACCTACACACATTGTAGATAGTCAATGGAAAGAGGTTTACACCTTGTCACTTTCAAGCCTCCTCCTTTGGTTGCTATGCAAAACCCAGCACAAAACAGTGAAGGGAGCACCAAGGGACTTTTGCTGGCACAAACTGACCTCCAAAAAGTAGAGTATAGTTTCCACAGTTCACCAGCCACCTTCAGAGCTTCAGGCCATTTTCCAAGTGACAAATGTAAAATGTACCTAAGAGGAACACAATTTTGTGTAGATATTAACCATTTCCTCCGTATGGCACAATTCACAGGACTTCGCACACCTACAGCATAACACACATGGAATATAACAAGACACACACCATGGGGAGCAAAGTAAGGGCCCCAGGAATTAGGGACTTAAAACAATTTCACTGAGGAAAGTTGCAACCAACCAACAATCACCCCATAGCTCTTTTGAGGGAATAGTATCCAGAGTATGGCTGCAGTTACATTTTAGGTTCAACTGCAGGGAAGCAGATGCCTAAGCTCTGCTGGTCTGCAGTACAACATTCCTGGGCCACCTATAGTTGACTAACAGATTGTTAAATCAACTGGAGGAAAAGTAAAGTACAGGCCAAAATTAAATAGTTGAGGTGGTACAGCCTTCCATCCTCTAATGCTTCATACTGTCTAGATTTTAAAGAGTGAAAATATACACGCTTTGGAAAACGAATAAGGCCTGATTCGGATCTGAGGTGCAAGCAGATTTAGTACTCCTTCAATATCATTATCCCCATTATGAGTGCAAGCAGTGCTTGGTCTGTAAAATATACTTGCCAGTGCTCTCATCAGGAGGCCACTACAGCTTGATCCTGCCACTACTGCCAATGATTGTAATAATACAACTTCTTACCAACTATTTCAGACCCCCAAAGCAACAAGAATGGCTTTGGCGGGAGGTAATTGTAATTTTTAATGTATATTGCATGATTAATAAGCTGCTGTTGTGCTGATCTCAAAATTAGACAGACAGACACTGTCATCTTTTGGCAGACGTCACAAGCACTGGTGTTGACAAATAAGGGCAGAGTACCGGAAACCACCGGCTCATATTAAGCACTGTGTGCAAGTGGTAATTGGAGCAAATAAGGTCTCATTTTGTGTTGCGTGCTTAAGTGATCTAATGGCTGGTGGCACCATGGAACCCAAAATTATAAAATCAAGGAAATACAGCAGTAATAACATAATGTAACATAATTATCCCTGGAGGAATTGCCGCTGTGTTTAGCGCACATTTTTAAATGATGTTATTTGACCTTGCATTCTTGGTGTGGTTTGCCATGAATTTTGCCTTCTGACCTCTTATTTATTTTCTTCATTTTTGCTGGCTTTAGGATTCTGAGCACTTTACCACTGCTAACCAGTGCTAAAGTGCATGTGCTCTGTATTTTAGGCATGGTAACACAGGCTTATCCCCAATAAAAATATTTAATTTACTTACAAGTCCCTGATTAAGTGCATTATATGTGCCCAGGACTTGTACATTGATGCCAGTAGTTGCCCTGCAGCAGTGATTGTGACACCCACTTCAGTAGCCCTTTAAACATGTCTCATGCCTGCCACTGCAGTGCTTGTGTGTGCAGTTTCTAACTGCCATTTCGACCTGGCAAGTTATCCTACTCGCCAGGCTCAAAGCTTCCTTTTAATTACATATAAGTCACCCCTAATGTAGACCCTACACAGCCCTGAGGGTGGAGTGCAGTGTGTTTAAAAAGTAGAGCATGTACTTTTAAGTTTTACATGCATTGGTAGTGAAATACTCTTAAATTTGTCTTTCCCTTCTGCAAGCCCTATCTGTACTATAAGTTAACATTGGAATTGCCTTAAAACATATTTTAACTGTAATTTCCAATTGGAAACAGATAGACATTTGTAGTATGGTGTCTCTGGACTAACAATTTAAAATCTCAACGTATGGTAAAGTTGGATTTTAAATTGCCAGTCTGAAAATGCCACTTTTGGAAAGTTCAAGAAGCTATTAGAAAGGTGGCTGCGTGGATTCACCTCACTTTACTTAAGGACATTCTCTTACCAAGAGTAAAGATGCCCTGTTATTGTTTTCTTTGTGTTTGGGGTGGTACACCTGAATAATGTTAAAGATGAGTGTTTTTCCTTTTTCAAAATGTTAATCCACAATAACTATTTTTGATGAACTGTTAAATGAATACAGAGTCCTTGTTTACTGATTAACTTCGTCCTTAAGTAAAGTAATGTGAATCTTTTGCAGCCACCTTTCTATTTGTTTCTTGTACTTTGGTAGAGGCCCAAGGTTGCTGTTGATAAGGGCCCAGCCCACCCATTGTTCCAAACTTTCATTAAGTTGGCATTTTCTTAATTTAACCATTCTGTGCATCCGCCTGTCTCTGAATATGCGTCTGGGGTAGGTGACAGCTGGCCTTTGTGCACTCCCTCTAGACAGCCAACACGCTGGAATGTTAGGTGTGTCTGAGCACTTATCTTCATTCTGATGGCCCTTCCTGGGGGGATAGGGAGGTCTAACACCTGCACCTGAATAAGAGAGGTTCTGTCCTCACACAAAGGGTGGATTACCCTCGTGTGGTTAGCCTGATGACAAGGCAGGAAATGCAGTGACCCTGTGTACTTCAAAGGCCTCTTTGAAGTCTCCTCCACTTCAAAGGTACAACTGGGTACTGGACCGCTGACACCACTAACACAGTAAACCTTTGAATCTGAGGACATTCTGTCTGAAACAAGCACGGCTGTGCTGCCAAGAGGGACTGCCACTCTGCTGAACTGCTTTGCTGTGTTGCCCTACTACCTCTTGCCTGGGAGTTAGAAGGACTAGTCCTGCATCTCTACATCCTTCAAGAATTTAGGTGATTCCAAGGGTTTGCTGACTTGCCTCCTGTTTTGAAGTCGTAGGGCCATCAAAGGATTCCTTCAACTCTGATTCAGCTGCTGGACCAACTGTGAGTCCTGCCCTGCCAAGAGGTGCCAATCCAGTCCTGGGCATTGAAGGTGGGTTCTGCAGTTGTTTGTCTACAAAAATCAATGCAGTGATGACTTTGTGAAAATCAGAACCGATGCAGTTCCCTTTGACGCAGTGCCGCTTCGAGGACATCCCGGTGTGGTTCGACAACAATGTGGAACTCAAATGTGAGGCTCGATGACGATGCATCGTAAGGGGATCAATGGCGACCTGGGACCCTTCTGTAAGACTTGACGATGATGCATCTACCGACTACGTGGATTGGAACCAACGCATCCAGTCTTCAATGCCAATGCTTTTTCAGTGAGACCTTGCATGGGTCCTGTAACCAGCCTGCCCTCCATATCAGCTGGCCAGAACTTTTGATTCACACCTGTTCAGCGCGACCTCAGGTAACTCCTAAGTGCTATTTGCTTTTAAGCACGTTATTGCACTTTATTCTTTAAAGTTTATATTTCAAGGTCTACTTATTGGATTTTTGTCATTTTAGTCTTGTTTTACCCATAAACATATTATTTATTTTTCAAAACTAGTGCAGAGTCTTTTTGTGGTGTTTTCACTGTGTTACTGTATTTATAGTGTGCACAGATACTTTACACGTTGCCTCTTAAGTTAAGCCTGACTGCTCCGTGCCAAGCTACCCGAGGGTGAGCACGGGTTAATTTGGGTTGTATATCTGACTTACCCTGACTAGGATTGTGGTCCCTACTTGGACAAGTTGCAAACCTCTGCCAACTAGCGACCCAATGTCTAACAGATGGCATGTTATCATTACACAGGGCTGCCCAGTTGAAAGGGGCAATGGAGAGGAAAATAGGAATCCAGGCAAAGGCCAGAGAGAGGTCATCCAAAATTGGAATAATTCCTTTTAAAGCATCCATTTCAAGAAATATTTAATTCTTACACTTACTTTCAAAAGCAGGTGCAACAATTACAAATATGTGACAAGTAAATAATCAATAAAATAAGAACCAACACACTAAAATGAACAATCATACAAATTTCACACCTTTGTTTTGTTGTGTATGGTACTTTCAAAACCATTAGTTCATTGATATGCTCATTTTCTCTTTTTTAACACGTGTAGTGCTTGATGGAGCTTGGCTTTGAGTTTTGGAGACATTTGGGCTTATTCACAGGGGGAATCAGATTGTGTGATAGGATTATGGTTCCTCTTGGACTTGTTTTTCATGGCAGTTGGCCTTGTTTGAAACCTAGGATTCTAACATGAAAATGAAGAAGTACAAGGGGGCAATGGCAGTCAATAGGAAATCCCAGAGTGCTCATGGGAAAATGGTTCCGATTCTTAGTGTTAAAAACACAAATGCAAGAGGGAGTTGCAAGAGCAGGAAAGGGGAAAGAAAAGTGACAAACGAAAGTAAACACAAGAAAGAATGCACCAAGAATGAAAAAACACACTAATCATATGCATAGATATAACAAAGCGGTAAACGAGAAACAATTATATTTTTTGAGTTGATTTAAAAGTTACTGTTTCGACTTTTTTCACTTTCCAGCGTAAAGAAGATTGACTGCACTGATCGGTGTCACTTTATAAACCAGTGTTTGTTCTTAATCTTAAATGTATTCTGCAGTGCTCCAAGATTTAAGGTTCCTTAAGGGTGACGTTCGAAGAAGCATGGGTCTCCTAGATTAACAAAAATATTCTAGTGTCACTAGAGAGGGCACCATCCTGCAATGGGTGGCACTGGAATGCAAGAAAGCAGCCAGCACAGTTGCTCATACACACACTCTCTGACCTTCACACCTGCACACACACGCACACACACACACACACACACACACAAGCTCAAACGTATGCATGTCTCTTTCTGACACACGTGTGGCCTCTCAACTCCTTATGCACACACAAACATGCCCTCACATGCACGCTCACACACGCAATTACACAGGCTCACGCAGGCTCTCACACACATACACAAACTCTCGATCACTCAAAAGCACGCAGACATCACACGAGAAGGTTTTGTTTTTTAATTACCATTCACCGCTTACTTGGGAAATAGGTGGTTGTCAAGCACTCGCCAAAATATAAGGAGTGGAGGGATGAGAGAATGAGACTGACATTACTGAAGGTAATGTAGGTGTGGGAAAACCAGATATTCTGCTGCTGGTTTCACAGAGTGCGCAGGCCTGGTTTGTATTTTGAAATGGTCGAGGGATGTATATGTAAGGATGCACTTATTGTCAACAACTACAGCCCTGAAGGCACTGTCAGAAAAGGACCAGAAGCTAAAAATCAAGTATTTTCAATGCAATAGGTCTCGCATTAACGCGTGTGTAAGCTATTGGCATATTGTGAAAGACAATGTGTTTTATTTATGTTTCAAAAACCAAAACATAAATAAAAGGCATTCTCATTTACAATGTCAATAGCTCAAACTCGCAGAAATGTGGGACCTTTTTGCATTGCAAATGCAAGGCATCACGGAAAACAGGAGGACAGGCACGGGGGAGAAGGCACAGACAGCGGGTGGGGGGCCGAGGAGGGAGAAGGCATGGACATCGGGAGGGAGGCGGGGGTAAACAAGGCACGCCAACAGGATGGAGGTGGGGTTAACAAGGCACCAAAGCACGTTGTGCCTGCAGTAAGAGGAACTTACTGAATAAAGAAATTGGGGGCATATCAACAAGGGCCAAAAAAGCAGAGATAAAACTAGCGCCCTATCAACAACAGGGTGCTAACATGCAAATTTGCATGTTAGCACCCTTTTACTCTACGCTTCCCCTTGCATCTCTAATGAGATGCAAAGGGGGTGTTCCTGAGTAAAATAATAGGAGAAATGTCGTTTAGCGACATTTCTCCTATTATCAAGAATATCGCTAACCCAGTTAGAGACAAAAAAAGCAGCGCTAACCGCGGTTAACGCTGCTTTTTTACGTCTGGTATTTTTCTGACTTAGCCATGATATCCTATGGAAGGAGGATATCATGGCTAAGTTTGTCTGTCCCTATCAACAATCTAACGTGAGATTATCGCTGGGTTTCCAGCGATAATCTCACGTTAGCCACTTAGCGTGAGGATTTTTATCGCTATTGAGATAAGCGTTGCTAATAGCACGCTATCTCAGCGATAAAAATCAACGCTAGCCGGCGATAATTATCCTAGCACTAAGTGCGCTTAGCGATAATTATCGCCGGTTGTTGTTGATATGCCCCATAGCAATTACAGTCTAAATAACACGTACTGTGTAACAACCGAAGTAAAAGGACCAGTCGCCATGGTAGGTGAAAAATGAAAAGGAGGTGGTTCTAAGGAGGGACTAACAAGCCCATTTTCTAATCAGAAGCCAGCATTTAGGACAGACAATGACACAAGCCAACTGCAAATATGGGGGGAGCTTGGGCGGGGCTTCTATTTGCTACTCCACCACAACACTGGCTCAGGCTTGACCTAAAAGTGTGGAGCTCGGGACAAGTGAGATGTGGTAGTAGGTGGGCAAGGGGGGGCTAGTGTGAAAATGAGAGAAGGGAGTAATGGGAGAGAGTAAGAGAAAGGAGGAGGCGGAGCAACGGAGAGACGACACACAGAAGAGTAGGAGAGAGTAGTGGGGTAGAGCAAACTAGTGAGAAGAAAGAGGAAGGGTGGTGCTCTTCAATTGAGGACTAAATGTAAAATGGTGTATAAATATACAAAAAGTAAAATGGCTTCCTGGCATTTGCTGGAAGGGTCAGTTCATTCAATCCCAAAATATGAGGGCATATTTAAAAGCCCCTATCGCCACCACAACGTCACTTTTCATGACGTTGTGGTGACGATAGGGGCGTCACCTTATTTGCAATGCAGCGTTAAGTCACTTGACTTGCCTTAGCACTACCTTGTAAATAAGGCACCCTTTCGCTCTACACTTAGCATGAAAGTGGAGGGCAATGGGTGTTGCGGTGGGCGTTCCACCACAAAGCCCATTGATTTTGATGCTGTCCCATATTTACAGGAGTGACTTAAATATGGGACAGCACCAAAATTAAGATCAGGGAAAACCTACTCTTACTCTGGTGCAACGAGGAGAAATTTTTAATTTCTCCTCATATTTGCTGTTTCCATATGTGCTGGGTTGTGCAGCACACTTAGAAACAGCAAAACTCCATTGATTGTTTATGATCAGGAAGGGACACCTTCCTGCACATAAACAATCTTCCCCTGCAACACAGACAACCTTGCACTATGGTGCAAGGGTTCCTGCGTTGGTGCTAGGCAGCTAAATTTAGCTCCAGCGCAGGGGGAAATGCAGGGCTGCACCATATTGCTGTAAATACGGTGCAGCCCTGCGTTTCAGAAGTGGCGGAGCGCAACGTTAACTAAGAAGGCTAACCCCGCACTCTGTCACTTCTATTGTAAATATGCCCCATGATGAAATCAAAATTCTTCTGAGGCAGGGAAAACACACAAAAAGGGTGCAAAGTCAGCCAGTCATATGCAAATGCCAAACCCAAAGCCCACTCTAAGCATATGCAAACGTCTTATTTACAATGTGCTCTATGACAGGCAGCTGCATCTGCTAGAAGCGAAACAGCAAAAGGGGCGTTTAAATGTAATAATTCATGCCTACTGTTTCAAGCATACTTCTCTTCCTATTTTAAAAAATGCAAATACTTTCCCATAAACTTGGAGGAACGGGAGTCATGAAGTCAAAAACCTCCACAGATTTCAGTGTGCTTAAAATGTGACACCCATTTATAAATCTTCTGGCGTATTTTTAAACTGGTTGAAGTACATTTTATTGTTCCTCTTTAACTCCGTGAATCCACTCTCTCCCATTCCCATTCATTGAAGCACCATTTTGATATAAAAATCGAAAAATGGAGTGGATAAGATTTCTCCTGACCCATCACTGAGCCTGAACTACTCACATACATTTTTCTGTCACGAAGGATATTTTCTCTTAAAACTTTAAGCATGGAAATATTTTGACTTTCAAAGCAGGTGCAATGAAACCACATTTTAGGCATGCAACCAAATAACTTCCCTTCTGAAAATGTTGGCTGAAGCTCTGACCCTTTCCAGAACATGCTAGCCAGATGTTCATGAACTCTTTCCCTCTCCTCCTCATGTCTAGCGCCTGTCCATAAAACGGGCTAGCTGATATTTCAAAGCTCTAGGAGGCTGACCTGTTCAGCCTCTTCCACCTGAGCAACTTGCCAATCTTCTCCCACATCCTCCCTCTTTCTCCTGTGAACCTTTCACCCAGGATCTCTGAATATTTCGAATTGAAACTGGGAGTTCTAACACAGCTCTAGAGGTAGCCATGGGTGTGTTTTTGCTGGAATAAAAAAAATCTCTATGTTTATCACTATATGTTTATAGTAAACTATGCAGCAAGAAACGAGCACCATTGGCGTATTTGAGTTCTGTGTTTTTTATTGTTGTGTTTTTCAATACTTGGCCCAACAGAATTGAAAGCAAGTAGTGTTTTGGCATTTTGTAATTTTAAAAAGCTAGAAAATAATAAGTAAATTCCTCACGTTCAACATCCTTTTGTGAGATAGAACTGCATGCACACAACATCCATCTTCTCTGTCACTTCATGCTTTTAGATTTTAAATTATGCATTTAGAAACATTTTCACTGTCATAGCCCGAGATTATCAGACTTTTATGCATTTGCTTGTTTAGTTTTTCAAGGACAAGAGCTGTTTGCAGAGAGATATCCTTTTTGAGCTGCAATGCAGGTAGTTTGACGTCATCTTTCCAATAAGCGGCCATTTTATTGTCCCTAACATAAGTAACATCGTTCAAAATACCATTTACTGGTTTATGTTTTTTGGGTAAACCGCGTACTCCAATTACTTTTCCCATTTATATGCTTTGAAATTGTCTACATGGGCTTTCAATTCTTTCTTCATTCCTACTTCAACAAGGAATCCGATTTTTCCAGTGAACATATGCATTCAAACTATGATGATATAAGAAAATCAAGTTAAAGAATATGCTTACAAGAGGGACTTTATAAAAAAAAAAGATATAACAGCTCTTTAAAATCAGTAATGTACTTCGTTAAACATCACGAAGCAAAACCTTTTGGTGCAAGTTTGGGTAGTACAAAATTAGGCAAGTTCTAGAACGTAAAAGTGAACGGAATTGAGCAAGGCACAATACACCTTCTCTTACAATTTGTGGAAGGTGCATGGCCTTCCTCTGCTGCAGTTTGTAAGACTTTAAATTGTTCTGCTCATCACCATACGCTGTTGGAAATCTGTACGTGTCAAAACAATACATAATCCAGACAGTGGTTAGTTACCGTGGTTTGATACTTTGTCAAGTGCATCTTTCACAGTCGCGACCAGTTTTCAATGTGCATATTGCCAATGCTGTGTACGATAAGACATAGGGCCTAATTAGGATGTTTGGTGGACTTGCATCTGCCCGTCACCGTATCAGTCTGGAACCGCCCGACCTTAGGTCGGCGGTTCCAACTGCAGGATTATGGACGGTCGCAAGCATGCATTTTAAAATGGAAGCTTGTGCAGCGGGCGGAAAAGGCCCGCAGTACAAGCTTCCATTGTAAAATGAAGGTTTTGAAAGATCCCTGTACTGTGTGGCAGGCACCGTTTGGCCAGCAATAGCACACGGCCTGATGGAAAGACACTTTCCACTTGCCTTTTAATGGAGGGCGGACTGCCATGAAAGGACAGGCAGAAAATGCCATCATATTCCCGACGGTGGAGCCAAGCCTGGTTCTGCCGTCATTAGGGAATTGTGGTGCCTTCGGATGGTAAGTGCTGCAGCCATTCCCTCCGCCTGATACCTCCACCCGCTGCATCGTAATGCGGCAGATGAACTGCAGTAGCAGATGTTGGTGGGACCAACACTGACCTGGTGGCTGCCACACAAGCATGGATGTTTTGGGAAGGCCTCATAGTGGAGGGCGGGTGGGTCCCCATAGTCTGTTTCTGACAGCCTTTCCATGGCGGTTGGACCACCATAGAAAGGTTGTCGGAAATGTGCATTGTAATCCCCATGGCGGTGTGCCTCCTTTTTAGGAATTATGATCCGCCCACAGGGCTCCTTGAGCCTGCCGGAGGCAGAGAGGATTCACCCAGCAGGCATTGGTCGGACCGCCTGTATCATAATACAGCAGTTGGACTGATGCCTCAGATGTCGGGCAGAACGCCACCGACAAGCTGTCGGATGGCCCTACGTCCGACATTTTAATGGGGCCCTCTGTTGAGTAGACTATTGCTCTGTGTATAAAAGTAAAATTAAGGATTGCTTAACTGTACAATGTTATCATTACAGAATTACTAGTCGATGTGCACGTAAGTCCATCCTAATGTTGATTCAACTATTTATTATCTCTAAAAGGATTTAAACGTTGATGGTGGACATTACTTCATAAGAAGCTGCGGCTCCTGAAGCAATGCTACTTAAAGGCGAGCAGAGAGAGTTGACTTTGTCTGATAAGGAAGCTCCGAGAGAGGCTTTTCAGGTGAAATTGAAACCCAGGATGTCACATGCAAAGTAAACTTTACAAAAAGTTACAATTTGCAATATCAGTCAACTTAATTGACATCAAATTTTGTCCATATTGTGTGAGCAGTGAGGTCTCAGTGCAAATGGGCCTGTTCGGGGTTGCAAAGAGCCCAAAAGCTTGATTACAGCTCTCTGACCACACAAAGGGTCTGGAACCTGAGGGACACCACTTGCAATGTCAGGAACTCACTTCAACTGGGTCCAAGTGCTGGACAGGATGTTGGGGAGCCTTTTACGTCCCTGGGGCTCAAATTAGGAGGCCAGCAGACTAGCCCTTGGAGTCACTTTTGTAGCTCTGGGTTCAAGATGAAGTCCACTTCTTTTTCCCCAGGCAAGGAAGCAGCAGGGCAGAAAGGCAGCAATTAAGCAAGGCTGCAGCAGGTCAGCAGTCCAGCAGAACGGCATTCCTTTCAGCGTCACAGCATGCACTTTTTCTGGCAGAGTATCCACAGGTCCAGAAGTGTACTGAAGAGTTGGCGTCCAAGCTACAGTGTTTATACCCCATTGTGCCTTTGAAGTTGGAAGAAGCTTCTAGAGGCATTCTTTTGAAGTGCACAGCTGTCATGCCTTCCTAGCCCGTGCTCCAGACTAACTACAAGGGGTATGCAGCCTTTTGAGTGGTGACATGACAGCTTATTCTAGTGTAAGTGGGACTAGGCACAGCTCCTCCCTCCCATCCTGGCAGTGATGGCCCATCCGCTGACATCTAAGTTTCCCTTTGTGTTTGGCTGTCTAGGAGGAATACACAAAGCCCAACTGTGAGCTACACTCAGTCATGTGACCCAGCGACCGGCTGCAGGAAACAAATGGCTAAAGCAAGAACATGCTAACTTTCTAAAAGTGGCATTTTCAGAATTGCAATTTAAAATCCAACTTCACTATAAGATAGAATTTAAATTGTGGTAGCAGAGACATCAAACATGAACGGGTTATCTGTTCCCATTAGAAAATTACTCTTATAAAATCTAACAAGGGAAATCCAATTTATCCCTTAGGTGAGGTAGGCCTTGCAGTAGTGAAAAACAAATGTAAGAGTTTTCACTACCAAGAAATGTAAAATTTAAATGTACACATCCTGCTTTTTAAATGCACCGCCCCCTACCCTCTGGACTGTTAGGGGCAGAATTTAGGGGTGACTTATATGTATTAAAAATGAATGTTTGGGTCTGGCCAAAGGTTTAGTTTGACAGGATGAAATGGCTGTTTAAAACTGCACACACACAGGCTGCAATGGCAGACCTCAGACATGTTTATAGTGCTACTAAAGTGGGTGGTACAAGCAGTGCTTCAGGCCCAATAGGAGCATTTAATTGACATGCTCTGGAAACATGTAGTGCCATTTTACTAGGGGCATACAAGTAAATTAAAGACGCCAATTATGTATAAGCCAATATAACATGTTTTGAGGAGCGTGCACAAGCACTTTAGCACTGGTTAGCTGCGGTAAAGTGTATAGATCCTAAGGCCAACAAAAATGAATTCAGCAAAAATGAAGGAGGGAACGCAAAAAAGTCTGCGGATTGCCGTGCAGAAAGGGACAAGTCCAACAGAAATATTTTGAAGTGGTGCTAACTGAGAAGTCTGCAAATTTAAGATCTTATATTTATTGAGCTACAATTCTCAATGTTGTCCATCTACTAAAGAAGTGGAGACATCGACCACTGATGTTACTGATTGAAGTTAATTTGTTAAAGAGGTTTCTCACCAAGAATTCTATTCAGCTATAATTCTGGGAACCTCAAGTCCGATTCCGATTTTCATATTGAATATAATATATTCCCCTGAGAATGTTTTGAATATTTACAACTGGAGCATTATTTTATTTTATTTAACTCTGAACAACTTCAATATGTTCCTACTATCCTCAGGACTCTGTATAGTTTTCCATATGCTAAAATATCATTTTTTTTCATAATTTTTCTTTCTAAACTTGATGACTGCTTACCTGAATGGGCCAAGACATTGTCCAGCTGGCTATCAACAGACATTCAGCAGGACATCTTTACTGACTTGCTTCTTGTTACTCAGGACCTCATTACGATATTGGGCCGACCTCATTATTAGGATGTGACCGCACATAGAGCAATCGCACACTCCCATTTCTTTATGGGAGCTTGTGCTACAGCCGTAAACCGTCTGTAGCAAAAGCTCCCATAGAGAGATTGGTGTTTTTGTTAATCACCGTGTGACAGGCATATGATGGTGCCTGCCACGTGGTGCTGGGTTTAGCAGGAGGGCACCATAGGTGCCGCTCAGGTCTCCAACCGGAGGCCACTGTGGCAAGGGACCCAGCTAGGCACCCCCAAAGCCACTTTCTGACAGGCTTTTCATTTCAGAAAGCCCGGCATGAAAACCATGTCAAAACCGGCATCATAATTCCCATGGCGTAAAGCCTGTACATAGGGGATTATGAGTGGCCCCCGGCTGGCCGACAGGCTCCTTGAACCCATTGGAAGCCAGTCGGTCCGGCCGGCCGGTTTCAAATCCAACAGCCTTCATCGTAATAAGGCTGTCAGATTTTAACCCAAGGATGTAAAACGGAAAGCCAAAAATGCACCAAATTGCTACGCCTTTCCAGGGGAGTCGCACCGAGGAGAAATATCTTAATTTGTCCTCGTTACTTGCTCTTTCCATGTATGATGCATTTTACAGCACACATAGCAAGAGGAATATGCCTCTGGGGATTGTTTTTCTGCAGGAAGATGTCCCTTCCTCCACAAAAATAATTCTACTTGTAATACAGGTACCCTTGGACCATGGTGCAAGGGTGCCTTCATTTGCGCTACGCAGCACATTGTGTGCCAGTGCTGGGAAAAGTTATAAATACAGCGCATTCCTGCCCTTTCCCTGTAACGCAGTGCAGCAAGGTGACTTGCTGCGCTGAATCACTATTTGATAAATATGGCCAGAGAGTGCATGTGCTATCTAGCTCTCTCCCATACAGAATTCTGAAAACGCTGTGTGGCCCTCAAATGTGTGCTGATCTCTTTTGTGTACTTCTCCCCCTGCCCAGTGCTCCTTGTTGTTCTCTCCCTCAAGTGCTTCTACCCTGACCTCTGTATTTTCTTCATTGTGTGCTTCTCCCTCTTCGACCATTCATTTCCTCCCCACATCTATGGTCCTTATCTTTGATGTGCCATCACACACATGTACCAACATAATAACATGGCCACCAGCAGTGGTCGCATCATCACATTTTTTTCTTTCTTTTTCTAATTTGTTTTTCTAGTTTGCTTATAGTGCAAAGCACTGGGAAATACATTTTTCTTTTTCTCAATGTAGTATTGCATCGCAAAAAAGGCATTGGCAAAGCCAATAGGTATCATAGCGCACCTATTTGGCTTTGCCAATGCTTGTTTTCACCTTTTGTTCCTAAATTTATTTCATCCACTGTGCTTACACAGTATTATCATTTTTCTGTGCGACCCCCTGGCCTATTCTGGCATTTGCATTTGTTGCAGAACGGAGTTGAAATTCTTGCATGACACTTGCAACTGTTTTTCCACCAAGTTTTAAATTTTGATGGTTAATCATGTCCTTTTTTGTTGTGACTAGACAGCCAAAAATCAAACTTTGCAATACAAAAATGCCATAACCTGCAGATTTTTGTGTAAGGATAATATTTATATGAAATACCTTATAAACGTAGTTCTCACCTGAACTACAAGTATTCCATGTAAATAAAACTATGAGACTTCAGTACCTGTTTGTTACACAATAATGTCTTTCTATAGAACCCCTCCCCCAACAACTATTCTTGCTAAATTCACCCTCAACTGATGCCTATCTTTATCCAGCAAGAGCAGGCTGATTGCGTCTCTTTGGAAAGCAAAATCATTTTAACCTTTATAACCACCACAGTAAAGGAGAAATAAAATTGGTGTCGCAGTGGGACTTCTGTCTTCCCGGTCCAGTGCGTGGACTGTGTTTTTTTGGTGTGCCCATGTCTCTTTAAAACCGGCCCATCTAGCAATGCCACACTGTCTGACAGCCCAGTCCAACACTGTCCTTTCCAGTCATTGGTGAAAGACCTAGCCACACAATTGGGGTACCATTTTTAATGGGGGAACACATTCTGGTGGACATTTTGTGAATCTCGCCCGAAAAGTTTGTCACAGATATGTGAGGGAAATGCACAAACGTTAGCCAATGTTTGCAGTTTCTAGGGAATTCTGGGTACAAAAATGTTGGGAGACTGCACAAGTCTCACCACCTACTCTATTTTGAGTCTAGTTCAGAGTAGCCTACATTTAGTAGTTTTCCCCGGGTGATAAACAAGCTCATGCCAAAATACTGCCGCTACCCACATGGTCAAAATATGTGTATTGGCTAGGCAAACATGTTGATGCCTCCATGTTGCATTTTAAGGCATTTCCCAACACAAGTAATAGGCTCGTCCACAAAAATAGGGTACCGTTCTAATCAGGAAATGGGTGGCAATTCAGAATAGTGGAACGTTTGTTATTATCAATTGCAATTTTCTTAATTTTTGCATCTGAATATAAGTCAGTGAGCAAGAAAGAACACATTATGCATAATGCCCTCTGAATCACATGATAATATGGGTAACCTTGAATTCAGAGCTGTACAAATAACCATTGTTTCTTAATGCAGTAACTTAAGCACATTTGAAAAAATACATGTTTCCTGCATCCCCGTTGCAAAACTTTTAATGCTAACTTTTAAACTCGGCACATTGGAGACTGCTTTCCAATGCCCAATGTATGTGCTTCAATGCCAAAAACACACAAAACCTGGCTAATCCACAATTGGCATACTTATCTCTCCAGTACACATACTAGATAGTGTAGATGCTACACCCATGGCATTGAAAATCAAATGTCACCTGTGGACTGTAGCACTTATTGTTCCATCTACTAGTGTGACAAGAAAAACATGGCTTTGTGTTTACCATTGTAGATTGACTGCTACACTGAAACCCCATCATTCAACCTGTTAAAATAACAAATGTGGAAATTGTGTCTCCTGTGCTTTTACACACAACACCAAAACATTTGAATATGCAAATGTTAAGTATACACTTGACTTCTTTGCAAACTGCACTACAAGTAATGTAGTATACTGTATAACATGTCCCTGCGGTTTGCCCTATATTGGACAAACCCAACAACCCATCAAGGCAAGAATAGGGCAACACCGTAGTCGCATCAAACACTCTGTGGTCAATGCCCCCCTGGTAAGCCACTTCTCTGAAAAAAAAACATACTCCAGAGGACATAAGATGGCAGGTCATTGACAAAGCCTCTATTCCAGAAAGAGGGGGAGACCTCACACAGATTCTACAACGACTAGAATGTCGTTGGACAGAAAGGACAAACTCAATAGCGCAAGGGTTCAACTCCTCAGAGGAGGGGCGAGGTTTTGTCACCACACAAATGAGCTGAAACCACTCTAGAAAGTTTGTATATGAACATGACCACCCATAGAGTATTCAGTCTCAAGCTGTATATTTTTGAAACATTACTGAATGCAGCATATGGTGAAAAACCCAGTGTGTATTAGCGAGCACAATGGCAGGATCTTCATTACCATAGAATCACATGGAATTGTATAAACATTTTCTGTCAATGTATGGTTGTCCTTATATGTTATTACGCCTCCTTCTACAATATGCAATAATGTGATGCTGTATCTCACGTGAAGCGCATACACACTGGCCGTACGTATAGACAGAGTGAAGTCAATAGACTGCAACATAAGTCCTTATACGTGAGGATGACGACCTTTATAATTTGTATTAATGTCTTATGATTCTTTGCAGAAAACAGTAACAAAATGTTATAGATCAAACTAGAGCCCACACGAACCACTCTGTACATTCTTTGTATGCTCCATTGTATAACCTCCAACAAACAGACATTTTAATCCAATTAACCTACTTCTAACATGTTCCTAGCTCCATTTCCGCTGTAGATAGCGGAGTAACAGATGACACCGACAGGCGACACTCCATAGTTAGGTCTGGGTTGCAGCATCAGTCTGGATATGGCGGGAAAGAGCCCTTTATCACTCGGTTCTGACCGCGGGCCCATTGTCATCGTACCTAGCAGACAGACACATGCTGTTCTGCTCCAACGCGGTCCATGTGCAGGCTCCAATAATTATTTTAATCTTAGTAAGGTAAGAACGGCCCATTGATCTTTTTGATAGCTACTAAATGCATGTTTTTACAGACATGCTTCTTATTAATATATATATTTCAGGCCCCTTTTTTATTAGCGATCCTTATCTTCCCACGAGACGGAACAACTGCCACTCGTGCCACAACCCGCCTGTTATCAAAATACAGGTATGCACACGGCTACCTCACGGCAGTCCAAGAATGTAGTATTTTATCACTGCCTTTTTACAAGTGGACCCCCGTATATGTTTTCAAGTCAAGGGAACACAGGCGACCCACTGTTCCACCACGAGCTACCTACTAAACAAAGAGCCTGCACTTCCAGAGTACACATTCACCCTGTGGGTAAGCCTGCCCATTGTGAGTATTTTCCAATAGCCATCAGCCTCGGCGGGCAACAGCACGTGCCCAGCTTTTCACTTCAAATGCTTCCTCTCTTTTCACAGAGTTCGCGCCCAGAACACACGCATTGTCGTGCCTCCATAACTGTGCCCTGCACGTGATTCTGCCCGCTGTGCCATTCTTATGTGTGCCAGCTTCCCTCTACCCTCACATGGGGTAAGCTCGTTTTTCCTCCGCACATTCTTACTATAGTCGTGTAAGCATGTTTACCACAATGAAATGTGTCCATTATTAATATGCTACTATTCACTCACATATACGGTGCCCAGTGGGTCCCATGAGAGTATTCTTTTTCTTTTCTACACTTAGCGGTGGCACACTCTGATTACACCACCCGTCAGGTATCACACACTCCTGTTTTCAATTTTTAAGCCATGCTGCATTACCAAGGCCACGTAATGATACCATCCCCTCTTTCATTGTAGATGTCCCTACACCTTTAGGTCCTGAAGAGACCCTACACTGCAGACATGGTCAAAACGTCGTCAACAGATAACAAGAGCGAACCATTAAACCAGCACTTATCATTGTATAAGAGGCGCGGTTCATATACTCTATACTTCGTAATGGTCGACTCTGATAAATTGGAAACCTTGTACATATGAAACAAATGCATTACTGTTAGTTTAGGTTCCATTATTTCACTGGGGACACTACTCACTACTGTTAGATCATTGTTTGAATTCTCTGTATATATTATGTTTTTCTAAAAAACTATATACATAAGTATTTGTGTAAAACAAAATTAAGGTGTATTTGGTCTCCTCTCCTTTTGACATCATTCTAACCCTTCACATTGCCATTGTGCATCATTATATTAGTACCACGTTATTACTAGTCCACAGGAGCCATTGTTTTTTGTTAATAGTATTTAAAAGGAGGCATGTAATAATGTATGTTGGCATGTCCCCAAAATGACAGTCTCCCCCAAAAGCTATTTTCACTGTGGAAGACTCTAGTTATCCCATGAGAGAAACTAGATAGCAGATAACTGTATTAATTCTGCTATCTTACGTTTGACACAAGTCAGATAAATAGTTGAACTACTAGTTTTATTATTAATTAAAATCCAATTTAATTATGAAGTTAGATTTTCATTAAATAGTTACCTTTAGAATGTTACCTTTTGTCTGCCTGGAGCTCCTGAAGGCAAATTTGCATTTGCCTGCCTGCCTGCAGCTGCCTCTGCCAGTCTTGACCTTAATGTGTGAAAACAGCATCTAGAGCAGGATGATGGATTAGGTCTGTTGGGAAATATGGGCTGTGTTGAGTTATGTGGCCCATCTCAGACCAGGAAGAGGAATTTGGAGGGTTCAGGGCCTTGATTTAATTAACAGGGACACGGCGAGGCTTGCCCATTCACAGTTAAGTGCAAGGGGAGAAAATGGAAGGAAAACTCTTTTATCTTAAGGCCTCTGAAGCCAGTTGGACAGTATTCCAGTTGAAGAGGGAGTTGGTTCTAGAATCAGTTTGGTGTAGCTGTAAAGGAGGGGACTACCTATTTCCATAAGCACAGCTCTGGCTGGCCCACAGGCTCCTTTCAGAAGGGGAAAAAGGTCTGTGGCATATTGGATCTCCCTTAGAAAGGTGCACTCTGGGAAAGTTTGCAGTAAGGCAATTTGGATGTGCAGTAAAAGTAGGTAGGGTTACCACAGGAAACAGTTCCACATTGGTTAGGGGGTGTACAGGAGTTACCCCCACCCACTGCCCACTTGACTGTACAAAAATGGACCTCACTACCAGCTCCTCAGAACACTCTGCTGTTTGAGACCTATGTGAAGACTTGAAGGACTATACCTACTCGCACTGCAACCTAAGGATTATGAAGTGGAATCCAAAGGGTCAGTGGGCCTGCGGGCCTACAGTGACACATCAGCTGCACGAGTCCTTTTTTCTTTAAGTGTCCATCTGTTGCGTGCTGGTAGCTTCTGCTGGAGTGAGCCTTGGACTGTAAGTGCCATATTTATGACCCATTTCCGTCGCTCATGCACCAGGCAAGAGCAACACAAACCAGACAGATTTTTGAAGCCATGCAAAGCCACTTGGCGTAACTTTGACTGGCTCTAAAGATTTGGAATAACACAATGCAACACAAATTGCTGTGTTGCATTATTCTGTCCCATGGGCGGTACTTGGATATTTCCACACAACTCACATGTTGTTTTTACAAATTCCCAGATTTACAAGACCTTGCAAACCTGGGTATGCACCAAAATGATACGCCTCCCAGGACAGGCATAACAAGGAAAAAGCCTATCCGCGATATTTATGTGCATGAAGGTATCCCTTTCTGCACAAATACAATACTGCTTACAACACAGGCACCCTTGCACAAGTGTGCCTGCGTTTCCGCTAGGCTGGCAAAATGGCACCAGCACAAGGGAAAAGGACAGGAATGCACCGCATTGGATAAATGCAGCGCATTCCTGACCTTTCTGTTACCGAGCACAGCAAGGTGACTTGCTGTGCTGCTCTGCACCACATACTTTATAAATATGCCTCTAAGTGCTGTGCCTAATGTCCTGGGAGCAGTAGAAGTGAGCTGCAAAGAAACTCAAAAAAATTGAGACTTAGAAGAATTTTGGACTTTCACGACATATGGTGTGTCAATACAGCTTCAGACCTGCCCCAATGGATGATTCTGAGTTCCATAAAAAAAAGTCTAAGCCTGAAGGTAGAAATGTTGACCGGGTGAAAGCACGAAAAGTATCTGTCTGACACTAGGAGTCCGTCAGCTGCAAAAGTTAAATTATACCCTCTCTGAGCTTTTCTGCCAAAAGCAATAGCTTCAGCTAGACCTCATCCAGTAGCTACCCCAGCTTTAGGCACTAAGGTGGACACAGCCTGCAACCTTGCCCCAACGGAATTTGGCTTCCATTTCAGAGACAAAGTCAGAAGGTAACATTTTGTCAGGGATGAACGTGCTTGGTGTATCTGACTTGCACTCCAGCGCAGTGGGCCTGTAATTGCGCCTCGGTTCCAGTCAGCAGGGAACAGTGACTACTGATTGGCACTTTACTTCTTCAAGATGGTTTTTAAAAAAAAATTCATATCTCCAATTTTTATAGGATTTTTGTCATCTTTGAGTCAGTGTGGGATATTTATTGAGTTGTGTTTTTTGGCTTTTTAACTCCTTAACCGCAGTGCGGTGTGGGAGTTTATTGAGTGGGCGGGGCCGCGTCGGCCAACGGATGTGCGCAGCACTACCGAGGTAGTGCTTGCGACGGCCATTGGTCGATGCGCGCATGCAATGGGTTAACTGTTTTGATACTTCTAAATATTTACACACTTTCTCTAAGCTAAGTTTGTCTGCTCTGTGCCATAGCTACCAGGGGCTGTACTTAGGTTTATATTACTAAAACCTTTGACAGGACCTAACAGATTAGTGGCTTTATTACTTGTGGTTGACTATCATCCACCCCAATTAATAATTCACTTTCCTGCACCCATTTTTTGCTCATTAGATTTTACCATTTGAATTGCTGCATGGTCAGTACACAATGAAATATCATTGTAAGCTGCAGCTCAGTTGTTGGCTCTAGGTATCACATGTTCTTGGACACTGAGGGCCAGATTTGACTAAGAGCTTGCATTGACCTTGCAGCACACAAAGTAATGGAAGGCAACTAAGCCCTTAACTGGGATTTACTAAGCCACACAAAGCCACCGTGCGTGGCAAGGCATGGTTTAGTAAACCCAAGGTAAGAGAAGGTAGTGCATTTCGCTGCCTTGCATTACCTTGAGGCAGGAAGGCATTCCTTAGGTGAAATGTGGGCATTCCCGCGCATCCACACAAAGAGTTGTAAACCTGGGAATACGTCAAAATGGTACATCTCCCAGGTGTAAGGAGGAGATATAGCTTCATTTTTTGTAGTTACTTTCTTTATCTTAGTGTGATCCATTCCGCATCACACATGGAAAATGCATTTAAGGATTTTTTTTGTGTAGGGATGTCTCCATGGTGTCGGGGTGTTTGCATTAGCACTAGGCAGCCAGTGAACCAGTGCAATGGGGCTGGAGAAATGTGCTATATCTCTGTAAACATGGTGCGTTTCTGATGGCTCCCTGTAGGAAATTGGATTAGTAGTTGTGTGGCCTACACAAATATTTGGTCCACAATTCCCTACTGGGAACCAAGCAGTCTCTTTTAGCGTTTGACTCTCTCAGGGTAGTGAGGCAGAGCAGTTAAAGGCCTACTCAGAGGAGGCTGTGTGGGCTAGTAATCACCATTCACTGGCACTCAATAATAACACTCAATAAATTATTGTCCAGTCAGTACTTTTTCCTTAGAAAAGGGAAAAGTAAATTTCTTACACAAACACTAGTAAATACTACGTAATCATTTACAAATATGTACATTAGTAGTTGGGAATTTCCATATATGACATTGTGTAATCAACTGTGATGCCCTAAAGGGCCCACACAACCATATCAAGTGAGTCTATTGGTTTTGCCAAAGTTAAAGAGCAACAAATCCGATGTTAAAATCATCATTGTGTCCTTAAATGTAATTGTCAAAAATCATGCTCCTTTGTGAACAGACTTATTAATACAGATTAAACACATATCATTTGAGCAGAAATCATCAACACCATTATGGGGAACCAGTAAAGCATTTAGAATGAATAAAACTTGTGTCTATGTAAGCTCTCCATGTTCTTTTTTCTTTTGCTTTTTATTCATGCGTCACAACAACGTCGTACAAGAGACTTCACATAACTAGAACACAGCCTACGTGTTTCGTTCCTGTTTCACGGGACTTCTTCAGGGCTGTTGAAAGACACTCACAAGGCAAAACTTTAAAACAATACCCTAACACAAGACAATTAACTGAAATAATAACAACAACAAAAATACATCAATTTCCCATCTAGACACAATACATATAGTACAAACAAATAGGCAAATAATGAATTACCCTCTTAACATCATTAATGCAAGATAGAAGCTAAGCACGAGAGTGAAAATGTGTGTTATGCCTTACTTAAAGACGGAAATGAGACAATTTGCAGTTATTAAAACACTCAAATACACAAAAACTCATGTCAACAATACATTTTAAGACAAAATGATTCAAGCAGTGCATGTTTTCTAGTCCAATAAATGCAAATGTAAAAACTTAATAATGAAATAAGCATAATACACATTGTACAATACGGTACCCACTACGTATATGTATTAGTGCTCTCAGCTCATTCACTTTGCCTCCTCCCATGGAAAATTGGAGGCAGCACTTAGTGAGTCCAACACCCAGTGTAGAACTGATTCCTGTCGCATATGGTCTTGACTACCTATCCTCAGGATAAATTCCCTCATATTTTAGATAAATCCCAAAACCTCCTTTCACCATCACATCATGTTGTCTCTATTTAGACTACCATCAAGAGCAAATCCATTTGTTGCAAGTTTTTCAATATAGGTGCACCTTCCTCCAAAACACAATTATTGACGTACCAATACATAGGACTTACCAAAATATTCAGGCATGTGTACTCCTAACTCTCAGCAAGACAATAAATCACTCACTCCAGGGTTCAACTAATTCCAATGCTGTGCACAGAAAAATAAAGAATAGGAGAGAAAAAAACATGAAACAAACCTCTCCAAAGCATACCGAGCATCCAACATTGTTCACAACTCAGGGTGGCCACCAATAACTACTTTACTTTAGTTCAATGTGCTCATCTAACTTTGTATTTGTACAGCTGATGGGCTAATACAAATTAGCCTCTTAGAGCTTCAGCCAAGCAGTGAGTAACTTTCTAAAAGTCTCTTTTCTTAATACTTATCAAAATCCGACTTCTCCATTAAGTTGAGGTTTTAATAACTATCAAAAATAGACGTTAAATCATCTAGGTGGTCCCTAGCCTGAGACTGCAGAATTAATATTTAATATTGCTTCCCAGTGTTTCCCTATGGGACCACCAGCCTTCCTACAGAGTGAATAGTTTTTTTTTATTCTACATGCCCTATTTCAAAAGGGTGCCATGCATCCTGTCTTTCGGGCTACATTCCTACGTAGTGGTGACTTATTAATATTTAAAAAGGAAGATTTTCTCCTGTCAAAAAGGATCATTCTGGCGCACTGGACTGCAGTTTTAAAACTGCTGTCATAAAGGATCATATTGACGTATTGGGCTGCAGTTTTAAAACTGCAGCTGTCAGGCTACAGTGGTAGGACTGAAGACATATTTGTCTTGTGATACAAGTGGATGTCACAGTAGTGCTGTATGATGTTTACCTTTCCATGTCATCTTTGTATTTTGGGACAGCATAGACTGCGACTTTATAGGAAAATTAAATGTGTCTATTAGGAGTAAGCCAATTTCGGCATGTTTAAAGGGTCAGAGCACATGCGTCAGGTTTTGGTTAGCATTGCCTCATTGAACATTGCAAAAAGTGTAAAAACCAGTAGCATCAGTCCACAAAAAATGGGGGTAACAACGCAAAAAGAAGCACTTTCTCAGAATATGATAATATATACTATGGGATGCCAATAGGTAATTGGTATTTTTTATGTGTTTTGGATAGATGTGAACAAAAGCAGGAGAGGAGAAGATTACAGTCTATTGGTGTTGAACAGCTACTCCAGAACTGGGTGACAGAAGAATTGCCAAGGATTAACGACCAACCTGAGTCCTCACTAATGGCAATTGGCTTTTTGGTGGCGGAAAAATAGGAAAATCGTGTTTCTTTCACTGGTCAGCTTTGGGTCTGAGAGAGGGTGGAAAGAGAGGCACATCAGAGCTTGGTTACATTTACTGGCTTTCAGTATTGTTAGAGCTTGGCCACTAGGGGCTAGAGGTGTTGTTACAAAGTTCTATTTTGGAGAAAATTAGCTGAGAGGGCATAATGTCCATCTGCACATTTGTTATCAAAATCGAATGAATGAAATAATATTGTTTTTCTCAGAAGATGCAATAGAACATTATGCAGGTCATGAGGATAATGCAATTGAATGTATTGCCTGAAATGGCAGGGAACTAACAATATTATTTGGCAAAGCAAGGTCATTGCCAGCACCAACAGGAAAAAGGTTAATGTCATAACTCTGAAGACAAATATCTGAAGTAGCCCCAACATAAACGTATGAACCTCTGTGATATTCGGCACTCAATGGCACAGGCATCCGGTTACTGGGATCCTGTAATGCAATTTACCTTCATTAACCCCGAGACATAAATCTCTCAGTCAAAGTCTGCGGTCCCAATGTGGACTGCCCAGTATTTCATTATGATTTTTTTGGTATGCTCACGACTCTGTGACAATTTTCATATTGGAGGTGACTTCAGTGTTGTTTTAGATTAATATATGTGCAGCAAATTTTAACTTCTTTGCCTCCCTTAAGGATAACAGTTCGAGTCAGCGACAGTATGTTTCTATACACTTTTAATAACCCTTAGAGGTATACACACACTGGAGAGAAACAGTATACATTCTACTCTACATCCCACAACTCTCATAACATCTAGATTATTAAATTGGGAAGTGGATTTTCTGTTGCTTTTCACAATGGCCACAGTGCTACTTGTGTATTCTGGTGGTTTGGATAAGGTACCTGGTTTCATTCTATGCAGGCAATGTGCTCCTCTACTCACACAACACCCTGATAATGATCTCTAAGGAAAAAACACTCTAATATAGAGATCTTCAAACTGCCGTAGGCATTGAAGACCAAACTATCTATTCTGCAAATGAATTGATCTGGGCTGGACTCTGCAGTGCTCCACCCTTGCAAAAATAGCAATCTAAGCCATTTTTCTGGGTTGGGTAGGAGCAGAGGGACATGATCCATTTCTAAATGTAGTCTTCCTAACCTGAAAAGCTTCTATACAGTTGTATATCAGAATATTGTCTACAGAAATATCATCTGGCATAAATATTGTGTCCTAAATATAGTTCGCAAAAATATTGTTTCACTGGGAGTAGGCTTTCTGCTGTTAACTCCAATGGGGCAATATTTTGTAGAACACATTTAAAAACACAATAGCTATGTAAGGTGATATTCTTGCTTTGATATACTCGTCCCATACCTTATACACTATTAATCATTTCAGCTTCAATACACGTTAAATTATAGTAATGCTATTCCTCATTTAAAAATACTGTCAGTGTAAAGAAATGGCTTATTCCAGAGTTCACCCTCACTTTTTGGATAACGTTTTAGTAACTTTGAACTGATGCTGATGGTTTTTAGACTCTGTAAGTACACTGAATCCTGCCAAACAGTTCCCAGTGCCAGGTCTTTGACCCTTCAAGAGGTGCATGTCAAACTGGCTCACCCACAATTCACATTACTTAACTTACATATAAATACGTAGAGGTACCTAGGGTCTATAAGTTAAGTGGCCGCAATGGACTCCAGTTCTAGTTGTGCCTTCACAAGTGTGACAAGGTAAACCATGACACCCAGACTGCCATTGCAGGTTGGTAGAGCAGTTTCTAAACTGCTATCTTGGCTTTGTCTTTTAAAGTAATGGGAAAGACCAAATCTTCCTTTGTAGTATAAGCAAGTCACCCCACAGGCAGGCCTAATGACTTCTAAGGCAGGGTGCTGTATATATGAAAACGTAGGTCATGTGTTTTTACATATCTTGACAATAAAAGACCAGCAATGTTGTTTTTACTGTAGAAAGCCTAGTAGCATCATTGGTGAGTACAGGGTTACATGCGGACAAATCAGCAGTACTAATTTCTGAATGGGACTACTAAATATGGTACTGCAGGTTGTCAAAATACTCAGTGCATTAAATCCAACTTATTGATCAAGTTGAATTTAACATCATTAGTTTACAAAGTGAAACTTTAGAATGTTGTTGCTCTGTGCCCCATTTATGGTTGCACACAAGCTGCTGTCCTTGAGATAACATTCTGCACTCTTGGGGAGAGGTGCAAACAACCCTCAGGAAGGAATACAAAAGGCCTGCCAAGGGAAGTCCAGGTGTAAGTCCAAGTGGTGAGATTTAAATGGATGCCATCTTTTGAAGGGAAAATGGTAGTCACACACAAGAGGGGCCACTTATGTTTTAATAGAGAGGTTGGCATCTCAGACAGAGAGGGAGAAGCCTTTGCCAAACAGTTTTTTCTGTGGAAGTGTAGCCCCTAAGTATCCACACCTCTACATTGGGCTAGGGATCTCCACACACCAAGACAAGGCTTCTGCCATGTTGAGAGTGGGCAGAATAATGTAGCTTGAGATAGCTAGATGCTACATTTCACAGGAAGTTATTATCAGGTGGGAGGGACCTGGTAACCCATCTGCCCCATCCCCCTGAGCTTTTAATGGGCATAAAAGTGGCACCGCTGGCACCCAGACCTCAGATCACTTCTGTACTGGAGAAGAGACCGAAGAAGAACTGCCCTGCGATTCCTTCAACCCAGCAACGAGAGTCTGCACCAAAGACTGGACTAAACCTGCTAAACCTTGGCTACCAAAGAAAGGACCATGCCTGTGGTGTCCCATTTGAGGAAATGGCAACTCTGAGCAACCAAACAGATAAGGGGGCACCAAGGTTCAGTTGGGTGACTCCCTTTTACAGTCACCGTGGCGAGTTGGCAACTAAGAATACCTGATTGCGACTACTGAAGTACAGCATGGGAGACCAAGAGTGCAATTTGGTCACTCAACAAGGAAGTTACTGCCAATTTAAGTGAACCACTTGCTTTGCTGTCAATGGAGACCAAGAGACCAGTGGCAAATGGTTTCTGGCTGGACTTCACCCGGACTTTGTAGAACATCGACTCCTGTGGCCAAAGTCACCCCACTGTGTTCGTGGACTGATGGGTGGACCCAGGAAGACCCCAGACAAAAATTCAGCATCCATGAGCATCTTCAGCATCCTGCATCCCTTGCATCAGAAATACTCCATTGATTTCTATGAGAGTTTACCCATAGACCCTGTAACTGAACTACAGACTGCAGTGACTGCGTGGTAACTGTTCAGCTGGTCCTTATTGGTTCCTGTGACTGGATCCCTGCCAGAGTTGGTTGACACAAGAGTTTTTTTACAGACTTTTTCAAGTCATTTCTCATGGCTAACCCTAAACCGCGAGTCTCTGTAGAATAATATGATTTATTGCACTAAGAGAAAATCTGGGTTTATTTTGAACATTCATATCTTTTTTGTCATTGAGGTGTCTATTTAATGAAAAAAATACATGTTTTTATAAATAGGTGTCAGATTTTTATCTTATTCAACTGTTTTGGCAAATCTAAATAGTTTACACTTGTTCCATTGATAAAGCCTCACTGTTTTGAGACACAGCTACCCATGACTGAGCTTAGGTTTTCTGAACAAGCCTGACTGGATCTGATACAGAATTGTGCATTTATTACATGTTGAGGTTGCACAACAACACCCTATGATAAACCAATTTCCTCACAGTTAGCATATCTGAAACCATAACAAATGGGAAGAACTTGGTCCTGCTGTCTCTTCACCTGATGAATGGGCTGTATTCTTCTATCTAATTTTAGTTAGAGATACATCCCACAGCCAACAATACTGAAAACTATTTTGACCTAGAAAGAGCTTATCACCAGTTGATTATTGGTTCTGTGGGAGGCTGGTGTGAGTAGCTTGGATCACAGACATATATTCCTGCACATTACAAGAGAGTAAGTGGCAGAATTAGCTGATCCTCAGTCATGATTGTGTCCAGATAAGCTCAAAGTAGGACTCCAAATGACAGGAGATACTGTACATTCACCAAGGCCGCTCTACCTAAACAGGTGCTTAAGTACTTTTTGAGTGTGAGGAGGCTAATTAGGCAAATTATTTACAAGTAATTGACTACAGGTCTCACTTGTAGGCAACTAGATTTTGAACTATGGGTAGAAGGCCTTCAGTCTTTAAATGAGCTGTTGCTGATCCCTCAAAAAAGTTAAAGTAGGTTTCTGTAAGGAATTCTAGGCCTACTCTTGGTAGATAAAGCAACAGACTTCTCTTAGAGCAAGTGTGTGAGGAAAGGATTCAATTAAATTCTATAATTGTGCAATTAATGAAAACCATTACAAGCTTTTAAAAAAGTAAATTTTCTCAAAGGAAAGACATAGTGGCAAGAAAGCTAATTACGTGTCTCATGCGAGCTACGCAAAAAAGCTAACGGTGACAGACAAAATAATACGTTCTGCCACTACCTCAATATTCTTTAATTACATGTTGTGCAAAAAGATAAAAACTGTTCATGATCCGATAAAAACAGACATGTTAAAACATACGAAATAAGACAAGGGCATCAAGGGTATCAAGACTTGCAAATCAGTGCATACGTGTCGGGTCCTGTCCCTTGCTGAACGGGTGGGAAAATCCCCAAAGTGCATTAAGTGATTAGGGAGCTGCCGATGTTACTGCGGCTTCGGGAAGGGTGGCAATATGAATCACTGTATTTTCATGGCTCTCTTGCCTTTTAACAAAAATGTGACAGCTCTCAATTCAATTAAAGTGGGCGAGTTAATAATATTGGTTACTTGAGCCTGCATATCCAGACACAGGCCTCGCAATCACAAAGATTTGAAAAACCCTCAAAAGTTTGTGTAAAGATGTATTTAACAGTACCAAAATATTATTACATTTAATTACTGACATGCAACCTATCCCAAACTACTTTAGTAAAAATAAGAAAAATGTAACGAACAAATACCAGCATACTTAAATTTGATTGAAGGGATCAGGGGTAGTAAAATGCAGCCATAGAAAAAAATCTGTGTTTGTCAAAGGGACATGCATGGCTGTATCTTTGATGCAGTTTCAGGCAAAAAGTAATGGAGAGAGGACCAGGTAAAGCTTAGCAATTTACCCCGCTCAACATTTTCACATTTTTACTCATATATGGAAGTCAAAACCTTTCAATTTTGCAATACGGGATTCGGTGATCGAGGTGGTTTCAATAAGAATTGTTTATCTCATTTCAAAGCTCTCACTAGAGCCTTGAACGATGGGGCCAAAAGCTCCAAGGAGGATACACTTGAGAAATGTAGCCCTTGAGATTGCCTTGTGCATGGGAACAGGTTGTCATCTTTCCCCACTCAAGTACTTCTCATTGGAGATACCTCCCTTGTAAAGCTTGGTAGGGCACAAGGTTTGTTGTAAATCAGTGGGCCTCCCGCTCCACCAAACTTGGGGGCATAATATCAAGCATTTAACGCCCTATTACCAAGCAGGTGTTCGCAACAGCTTGCCGGCGATAGCAGCTGTTTTCTTTATCACCTTGCATGCCTGCGATAGTTATCGCTAATGACATGCAAAGTAGGCGTTCCCTCTCAAAATTTCTCATAAAATTTCCCTAACACCACATCGCACTGTTAGCAATGATGGGCCGGACCCGCGAAGCAATAAAAAAAGTCACGCTAAGGCCCCTTAGCTGCAGGAACTTAAGACCAGAAAAAAGCTGGTAAAAACATGGTGATAAAGGGAGGTATATGAGGGAGAGTAGCTCAGAGCCCCATCTGAAGACCCACTGACGCAATAGAGGTACAAATCATTCAGCTTGGTGCCCCATGAAGGCAACAACCACCACCGCCACTGCTACCTCCCCCAGGACCATCACTGAGGCAACGCCAAAGAAGACAGCGGGCCCTGCGCAGACGTCTCAGCCTTACAGACCTAATGCCAGAGGATGTCATTGCCCACTACACGCTCAAAAGGACATCCACCCAACACACCCTGAACCTGATAGCTCACAGGCTGATGGCACCAACACAGCAGAGAACCAACATCCCTCCGCAGACAAAGCTGCTGGCTGTGCTGCACATGTTGGCCTCTGGGACCTTTCAACCAACAATGGCCAGAGTCGGCGGAGTTTCACAGGCAGCCTTTTCAATCTCCCTTCTGACAGTCTTGGATGGTATACTCAGCCTGATACCCCAGCACCTTCACTTCCCCAACACTGTGCAGGAACAGATTGAGACCAAACAAGGCTTTCACGCCATAGCCGGGTTCCCACAGGTGTTGGGGCAATTGGCTGCACACATGTCCTATTTGTGCCCCCTGCAGACAGTGCACACATATACCGCAACAGAAAGCACACCCATTCCATGAATGTGCAGTCAATAGTGGACCACCTGGGACTGTTCACCAATGTCATAGCCAAGTTCCCTAGGAGCGTGCATGATTCCTACATCTTCCGACTGTCCATCATAAACCAGCGCTTCCAGGATGGCACATACAGAAATGCAGTTCTTGTTGGTAAGTATTAACTTAAGACACCACACGCCTCAACTCCACATACATGCAACTCACAATTGTTAGAATGTACATGTTACAATCTCACATACAACATGGCAATCAACATGCCCACTTACCAGACACAACAACACAAGGAACAGTGGGAACTGTGGCTAGCTATGTAGACAAACCATCTCCAAAGGCTTAGCCCTCCGCCACTCATTTGCAAATGTGGGGAGAGGTGGGAACCAAGTATGTGCGATGGAGGGACTCGATTCATAAGGAAAGTATGTACACAAGGCCTAGTGTATCGATGTTGTGCTGGACAGTCGGGACTAAACTGAGTGCAGACCTGCCAATGTGGGCATAAAGTGTGTTTCCGTCCTCCAGCCTGATGGCAAGGAGTGTTTGGGTGACTGTCTTACCTGACAATGGGGGGATCCATTGGAAGGTTGCATGGAGGATGCCGAGGCAGTTGAAGCAGCTGCAGGCCATTGCATGGACCTGTTGGTTCATGGAGAGGGAGGAGTCAAATACGGTGCCTAGGTACCTAGTGCTGGGGGGGCTGCTGAAGCTGTTGTCCTACCAGGTGATGCCACATGGTGATGGGTTTTTTATGAGGATGATGACTCATGTATTCCCTGCGTATAGCACCCCCCAGCAGTTGATCACCCATGTTGCAACTGACAGCAATCCTTCCTGGAAGCCCACTTTGGTGTGTGGGCATATTGTTGATGGAGAATATAAGCTTTGTGTCCTTATAGGTGGTGATGTTTAATGGTATCCTCAATCTTGCACCAGTTGCACCAGTTCATCTCCATGTGTCAGCAGATGCATCTACTATCTTTGAGGTTGTTGGTGACCGAGGTGGCATTCACTGCATGCTGTATGTTGCAGTTGCATAGTGGGGCAAGTGTGTACTGCAGCGTTGTGGGTGTTGATGGTGGTGTGTAGTATCTCCTCGTTGACTGAGCTCCACCAACTTTGTCTGGGCCCGCATGTGGTCTAGGGTGGCTTTTGGTTGACCAACGAGGAAGTGTATGCATTTGTGGTCACTACATATGAGTTTAGTGGGGTTGATGAACTGGATGAAGTTTACACATGCTAAGAAAGTGTCAAAGGTGTGCCCTGCCTTGCGGCTCAGTGTGGTGAAGATTTGGGACAGTCTGATGTCACCAAACATTTCCCAGATTGTAACGGATTGTGAGTTGGAGGCTCTGCTCAGGAATGAGTACGTAGTTCAGGGAGTGGATGACGTGGTGTCTGATGATGTTGATGGTGTGGGTGAAGCGTTCCTGCCCTGCAGCCGAGGGGGCTGCTGAGTGTTGCTTTGTGGCAGCTCTGGACATGCAACCGCATGTGTTGTGCGGTGGGGCAGGTCTGGCGGCAGCATCAGAACTGAACATGATCTGTGTCTGGTGTGGCCTATTGCTATTTAAACGTTCCCATTGCTTTGACTGCGAGGAGAGTGAATGAGTGCTATCGCTAGACAGTAGGAGAGCCAGGGTGCCTGTTGGTGTGTGTGCTAGGCCTGTGGATATCCACAGATGGCCTTAACATTGTTGCACAGAAGGAGTGCCAGTGATGCAACCACACAGCACACACAGTCAAATTGGCTCGCGGGAGGCTGTGAGGCAACGTAATTAGCATTGATGCTGGTAATCAGTCAGAAGTGACACATGGCTAACATATAGCACAAATCACACACCACAAAACTATAAATGCTAACAACCCAGCCTGCATAACCAATAATGGACACATCTCTCCATCACATGTTACAGGTGATCAAGGATATGCACTCTGCCCATGGATGATGACACCCCTCAAAAACCCAGGCACAGAGGCAGTATAATGCGGCCCACAGACGCATCCGGTCCATTGTGGAGTGCACATTTGGCGTGCTAAAGTCACGTTTCCGTAGCCTGGACACCACAGGTGGCAGACTGCTGTACAGCCCTGAAATGGT